>NC_091065.1:150136442-150844152 GCF_000393655.2 Nicotiana sylvestris | reverse complement strand
ATATCCAGATATAGGTTTCATGATATTTTTACCTCATTTTATATAGTTATATTTGTATTTTTAGGCTATTTACATAATTTTGCAATAATAGCCTATGTGCTATGCATAATAATATTTTTTTCACATTATTTGTGCCAAATAACATTTTTTATATTTATATATATTAAGTTATTATTTCAATCACTTTATTGCAAAGTAATATTTTATTATCGATTAAATAGTTTTATAAATTATTTTATTAATAATTTTCGTGTATTTAATTTATAGCCCAATTCAAGGCTAATTTAGGACCAAAATCAGGCCCAAGACCATTGCCCCATTTCATTTCACCCTTCAGCAACACAACCAAATGACCCCTTTGAAAATCCGGTCGCGGCCCGTTATGTTTAACCCGCCCGTTTCCTATTCGATCTTGGCCGTTGATCTTAAACAATCAACGGTCCATAATAAACCAACCCCTTCTCCTTATAACCCCTCACCCTAACCCTAGAGACCACTTTTATTAGCTAGAAGCCTCCATGCTCTCTCGAACCTTCTCATCTCCTCTGCAAACCCTTGCATCCGTTGCCTGATTTCTCCTCGATTCCTACCTAAAAATAAAATCCACCTATGATTTACTTACCTTATTAGCCTTCTCCCATTATTGGTCGTCCGTTTATGGTATCACATAGGTACTTGCTTAACTTTGGCAAGTATCACTTCCAAGATCCGACTGGAATAACTCGAATCCTTGGATTTTAGGCGATATTCCGTCTATATACACTCAATAAGGAGCGATTTGCACCTTTGATTCGATTTTCAATCAACTGGACCCAACTAGGGTTTGAGGTTCTACATCTCCTCTACTAATTCTAATTTGCATATGATGTTTTCTTTCTTTATTTTTGCTTAATTGATTGTTTTCCATATTTATCCATTCAATTCCTAGTACTATATAAACCCCATTTCCATTCCCCTTAGGGGCTAACACTCAGTGACCTTAATCACTGTTATGCTCTCACTCTCATTCATTCTACTATTTTGAAATTTGAGATTCGAGCCGGCTGAAAGCCAAGGCCACCAGAATTCAATTGTCGCTCCTTTCTCAGTGTGAGCACTGCCCGAAGTTCATTCGAGACCCTTGGAAACTCTGGTGCACTGAGATTCTGGGAGTCTTGCTGTTTATTGCTAGTTGATTTGTTGTTGGAACTTAAGTTACTTGTTCGTTTAATTTGCAACTGGTGAGTACCTTGACTCTTGAAATTCCATTCTTAGTTGTGGTACTATGCTTGTTCGAATTTTCTGAACCTATGTGATTACAATATGTTGTTACCTTTGTTTGCAATCCTATCTATCTCGAAGTTAGCCTATAGTCATGTATTCTTTAGCATCTAAAATTGCCTCAATCCTACACTTGGATGTCCGCCCACTATGTATATTTTGACCATCTTGAACCTACTTAGTCTACTATGTTTATGCACACATGAGTTTCCTATGTATGTTGCTTGCCCATATTCATGCATTGTTCTAAATTATTGTGTTAAAACTCTTGGGATACTTATTTATGCCCAGAATTTGCTCGACTATATTTCTCTATGCTAAGCCATTCAGGCACAACTTGCTACTTGGTCATGTCTGTATTATGAACTCTTCAGACAAACATGATACTCTACCATTTGTAAACCCCAATCCTCATTATAGTTGCTTGTTGTACTACAATCCCATTTGTTACACCCCGCAATATTACGTCGATATCACGTTCCGCAGTATTATATTAAGATGATGTTGTGCCTTGCAGTATTATATTATGGTGATGTCACACTTCACAGTATTAAGTTACGACGATGTTGCACCCTGAAGTATTGTACGTTAAAATTTCGTTTTCAGTTAACCGATGTAAGAATCAGGGATTAGATCATCTTGACGTTAACGTACCTACGTTATTTATAGCAAGAAATAAATAAGTGTTATAAAGAATAAGAGGGTACACGGATTAAAGAAAACGAGCTTCGTTGAAAGTGGTCAATTTGGAATAAAACACGGGTCGAGCGATAATACCCGATAATTATGAACTAGTACCATGCAAGGTACCATATGACCGCGGTAGTATAAATATAAAGTATATATAAAGTATTTTAAAAATAAATAGAATTTTAAGTAATTCGGGATAATTTTTAAATTATACGGGTAATTGGTTAGTTACCGGGTAATGGAACATTACCCAGTTAACTAATAAGCGGACAAAAATGTAATCAATGACCCATGGAGAATCGTGGCAGCCCCTCCATTCATGATTAAGGTGACTCATTAGTCACCTTTACATGTGTCATACAAGGATTAAAGACTAGTTCACAAGTCTTATCAAAATGAAGACTCTTGTAAGCTTTTTACATTGGGAAAACACTTCATTCAAGATCAAAAAGCATTGGCATTCTCCCTTGAACAAGTAAAAATGTGAAAATCAAAACTTTTACATTCTTTATGAAACCAAAAATGTGAAGGAGCTACAAACTTTTTGCCAATTCTGATTTCAACCAAAAAGCAGAATCATTTTTTTCGTTCACCAATTCAATGATAGCCAACGTTTCAATTTCAAGAGCTACCAAGTTAGCTTCTAAATTTCGAGAGTTTCAAAGCAGAGTTTCGTCTATATTTCGCAGAAGCAGATTCGTTCAAATGATTTCGGGAACAGGTATGTTATGGCTTTCCCTTCTTTCTTTTGGCATGATCCATACGATACGAACGAAACGTGCAAATGCACAAATTCCATGAGTTACTTATTCATAGAAGTATTAGATATATCTATGTTCTTGAAATTCCATGGGTCATAATATTTTATCATATGTTCATGGGTCTCAGAAAAATACGAAAGTTGAAAAGATGTTACTTTATGATATTGCTCAAGAGGCAAAGTGGTCTTATGACCTTCCGAATGATTTTATTGACGTACTTTTCATGCATTGCATTCATGTGCATTGACCCATGACCAGATGGCGTTATATACACGTATATATGTAAATATATGTATATGGAATGGGAAAAGGTTACGGCGTTATATAGGCACCACCACCTGATCAGCTGGTATATGATGATGATGTTGCCCATAGTGGCTGAAATATGATTCAAAAGGCGTTATATATGCATATATATGTATGCACTCAAATGGCGTTACACACGCGTATATATGTATGTATATATATGTATATGGGATATGGGAAAGGTTATGGCATTATATACGCACCACCACCTGATCAGCTGGTATACGATGATGATTTTGCCCATAGTGGCCGATATGATATGATGGGATGCCCTCAGAGACTGATGATATTATGAAACATGTACCTATGCATGACATGACATCCATACGCATATGCATGACGTTAAAAGTAATTTATGATTTACAAAGTTATTCAGACTTACAGGTTGAGTCATGTACTCTATATGTCTTCCATATATGTATTTATTTATGTGCCTTACCTACTCGGTACATTATTCGTACTGACGTCCCTTTTGCTTGGGGACGCTGCGTTTCATACCCGTAGGTCCCGATAGATAGGTCGAGAGCCCTCCAAGTAGGCTATCAGCTCAGCGGAAGATGTTGGTGTGCTCCATTTGCTTCGGAGTTGCTCGTTTGGTTAGTATGATTTAGACGTGTATTGTTTGGTATGGCGGGACTCTGTCCCAACCCTTATGACATTTATGTATTCTTAGAGGCTTGTAGACATATGTCGTGTACATAAAAGATTGTACGGCCTTGTCGGCCTATGTTTTGAGTTTATAAAGGATCATGTTGGTCTATTAGGCCCATATGCATGTGTACATGATGATCTATTAAGAAAGATACGTTATGTTGGTACTCGGTTGAGTAAGGTACCAGGTACCCGTCCCAGCCCATCGGTTTGGGTCGTGACAAAAGTGGTATCAAAGCAGTTCTCTCCTAGGGAGTCTACAAGCCGTGTCTAGTAGAGTCTTGCTTATGGGTGTGTCGTGCACCACACTTATAAGCAGGAGGCTACAGGGCATTTAAGACTACCACTCTTTCTTCTTACTCTAGATCGTATGGTAGAGCTCACTTATAAGAATTCAAGTCCCAAGCTTCTATTTTTATTCATAATAAGATGATGCCTACGTTCATAAAGATGATCGATAAGAGATATAGATGTGGAAGTGCTGAATTAGAGGAACTCGACTTTGTATCATGCTAATGATAAGTAAATATGAGGTCTTCAGCAGATCATATGCGTACTGAAAGGTGTAAGCCTCTTGATAAGGAGCCTTAAGGTAAGAATGCCTATCCACCTTTATGGTGAAAGACAATGAGAGCTTTAGAAGGTAAATACAAGTGTCAATAAGTAAAAGAAGTAAGATGAAGAAAAGTACAAGGCGCCCAGTTAATGAAGATTAACGGTGTTTATAATTCAAGCAGAGGAATGTAAGCTTTTTGAGTTATATTCAATGGTAACAGAGGTATATATAATTGGCCGTACCCATCTCAGTTATGCCCTGTGGGGGCTAACAAACATAGTTTAAGAAAAGGACGAGTTATCAGGATCCGGATAGGGATATAGTAACCCAAAATAGTTGATGGATTAGTAGAGTTAGTTGACATTTCTGAAGGATAGTGCAAACGTGGTAATGGATCTCCCTATGAGACACCTCGATGGTACACCCTAAAATAGTACAGCTAGATATGAGTACTACAAAGACATGAACTATAAGCCTTGAAGGGATAAATATTACCTTAGTGTGGCTCACGACCCTAGTAAAGTGAGAACGTTAAGCAATTTGAAGAGCCACTGGATGGAGCAAAGGAAAGCTAAAAGCGAAAGAATGTCGTATTGAAGTTTTCACAATGAAAGGGATATGCAGAAATATTAGCAGAGTAATGAGAAGAGAGATAAGTAAGCAATATGAATAAGGTGTGATACATGAATGAAAACGGTAGAATGTTACAGAACCTATAGTCAAATGAAGGAAGAGACAAATGGTGATGGGCCTTAAGACAACAAAAGAGTATAGGCCATAAGGTTATATCATCATTTCGAGAAATAAGTTAGTGAATCCTACGCGACTACCAGAGGGGAGAGTTAATCCCTAGAGTAACAGAGATCAGTATGGACTGGTAAACAAGATAAACTAAATATGAATTAGGGACTGAATAATTGGAAAGTACTCGACATCATGGGAATTTCAGATTTTGTCCCGCCAATAGTAGAATGGACAACAAAAGAAGATTCATGAGAAATTCAGATAATGGCCATCCAGGGAGACGCTTCCCTAAAGCAAGCAATGTGAGCAAAGTTAAGCTTAAGAGACTTATGTGCCAGTTAAGCTAAGTGTCACCCTCGCGAGTAAGGGAATTTGTCATCTTTGGTACAGAAGGATTGTCGCAAGGCGAGTAAGGATCATTGGTGTTGTGAAACAACGCCAAAGATGAAGAGGTAAAACATCTATAGGTAAATTCTCGTGGCTTCAACTCTTAGTACACCCCTAAAGGGGGGAATATGGAGTGATGTGACATTAAGTAAGAATTAAGTGGTTCTAGTGACCATGGAATGGTAAAGGAAGAATACGATAAATGAAAGAGGAATGAGATGACACTTATCAAAATCTTATAGATACGTTACGATTCAAGAATATTGTGCAAGCACGACGTCAAGGAGATAAAGTAAAGGTTCCTGCCCGAACTGTTATTAATAAATAAGGAGCCAGTGCGAGACGTAAGTTAAGACAAAGGAAATAACCCAAGAAAGATTACGAGGAATATTGATATGAGAATGGACCAACGAGTAGTTACTAATTGGTGAAGATCCTAGTTATGGCTAAACAGGAGGTTACAGACGAGCCATCAAATCGTGTAAGATAAACATAGTAGAACTTAACATGGAGAATTCAACCTCGAAAAATATCATTATAATACTTGAGATATATTCAAACAAGAGTCGGGGTGGTTAAAGGTACCGTATGAGTGTTACGAGGATAAAAGAAAGTGCCACTAGGAAGGCAGTCAAAATATCAGTTCAGAAGAAACTATACAAGCACAAGGGCATGAAATTAAGCAACTACGAATGATTATAGACAAGTAAGGACATCAAAAAAGTCTGTAATAAGCTCACAGCTTTACGAGAGTCAAGGGTTCTCCCTAAGTACTACAACGAAAGACTAGCTAAGGAGATAAGAAAGAAGGCTTCAACCTAAGCACAATGACCTAAAAAAGAAATGGTCGTGTAACAACAATCTCGCAACAACATTGTAAGCATTCCAAAGGAAAGTGGCACCTACCGTGGAAAATGAACGGGAAGTAAGAATTAAAAGTAATATTTGAGATCATATGAGTTGTATGAAAACTCTAGCAAGTGTGGGCACTAAGATAAGCTAAGTATGGACGCAACGAGGGGGCATAAAGACCAAGAAAAGTAATAACTTACGTTGAAAGAAAGCTAAGATGGAACGGAAGAATTATTTGGTCAATGACCTAGAGTTAGTACGTTATGGATATACTCAAGATTTTGGAGTATTATCTAGGCAACATATTTGTTGACAATCATACAGCCATAGAAGACTCCGGTATAAGTTAGAAGAAAGAATTGAGCCTAGGGCATAGACAAAGGATTGAATTGTTAGAATATTGTGTCATGGATATTCCATAATGCCCATGAAAGGCTAAGGTAACAACTGATATTATGAGCCACGGATTGGAAGATAGCTTAAGCCTACGTAAAGGTTGATCAGAAAGAAGAGGAAACTAAAGAATTACGTCACTTAAGTAAATAAGGAGTCTGATTATTAGACCTAGAAAAATTATAGAAGTTGTCCTTGAGAATATGACAGAATCACTCTTAATATCAGACGTTCAAGAGAAATAACACAACAATCATAATCTATAATAGCTTTACAAGGAAGCTAGTTAGAAGAAGTACCAGCCTCATAAGAAGTCAGTACGAAGCTCCCACTGGATTGTGTATGTACCAGAGGTGCGAGTATTATAATAGAGCTTCAAGTTATGAACGTGAATTACACCTAGGTGGAAGGGAGGTCAGGAAAGAGATAGAAGATACGATGCGAGATTTTAAGGTAAGTAAGGTAAAGGTGAACAACGTATGAGATATTTAAAGGTAGAAGATCGTGAATAGTCCAGACTTCAGATAAAAGGCTATCAACACGGGGATCCAATAATCGGGAATGAGAACGACATCGTCAATGGCATGTCTTCCAACCTATGGTTTCTAAGTACTGAGAGATCTAGTTAAGAGAATAGAGAAGAGTTGGAGACGGTGTGATGTATCGCTTGACATTCCAAAATAATATAAGGAAATATATGGTGTAAGCAAGTTGAAGGAAAGTTACGAGTATTATAAATGGATATTTATAGGTCGCAAGCTAAAGTATGGTAGAGCGACAAAGTTTTAAGAAAACACGAGTAAGAATGAGGAAAGACAAGTGAAAAGGCGAAGAGAATGGATAAGTCCTCAGGATTAAGTCCATGAAAATAAGAGAGATAATGGTTTCTCTAAGTTATTGAGAGTTCAGTATAGCCTGAATGAACTCAAAGGAATCTAAGATTTATAGCATTCAGAAAAAATGGAATGCTACCCTGTTAATAGAATGAGGGGTAATTATTATAGACAAAAAAATGACGTTTGGGCCTTCAATTAAGTAATGATCTGACGGATAAAAGAAAGGGATCTCGTGAATTGGACAGGATTAAAATACCCACGCAAGGTGAATCACATTGGGATGTCGTGAGATACGGTTATGAAAGTAGGGTATCGCCCCAAGTGGGTCAATCTAATCATCTCAGATGTTCCCCGATAAAACGTGAATCCTAGCTGCAATATTACATAAAAGGTTGAGTTATCAGGGGTGGATTATAAATCAAAATTGAAGTGAATCAACAATGGATGGATAAAAATTACAAAGTATGAGAGGATATTAGGTCGTCACTCTTAAGATGGACAGTAATGTGGAAGAACTAAAGGACATAAATTTATATGTATTGGATAAGTAATGAAAGTAACCTGGAATTTGGTAGCAGACCTCAGTAACGAGAAATCGAGGTAAGAGTTACGGAATAATATGACCTATCTTAATGCAGTAAAGTCATACGGAAAATGGATTTATGAAAAAAAAAGTATAGCAATATTCGTAAGTTCAACAAAGTACCGAGTGAAGGACTTCAGTACACCTATAGATGCCCAAAGGGGAATCCTATTAAGCCAAGTATAAATTTACAAAGTAACACCTAGAGATTGGCTAAAGGACGGAGAAGAAATGAGAGGAGAGTCGTATAGGCACACTTACAAGGTCAGTATCATAGAGGTTGCATAATGAAAGGTAGCAGCAGTTACGAGATTAGAAGGATTCTGACTACAAGTTGTGGTGTGAGAAGGAGGCTTAAGAAAGGAATGCCCTGTACTTTGGACTTATTCACAAAACAGTCGCCTAGATGGCAAGGGAAGTTTTAAAGTATTCGGAAGATATAAGTTATGAAAATGATAAGAGCATTAGTCAACATTCGAGGACGAATGTTCCAAAGAGGGGAATGATGTTACACCCCGCAATATTACGTCGATATCACGTTCCGCAGTATTATATTAAGATGATGTTGTGCCTTATAGTATTATATTATGGTGATGTCACACTTCACAGTATTAAGTTACGACGATGTTGCACCCTGAAGTATTTTACGTTAAAATTTCGTTTTCAGTTAACCGATGTAAGAATTGGGGATGATATCATCTTGACGTTAACGTACTTATGTTATTTATAGCAAGCAATAAATAAGTGTTATAAAGAATAAGAGGGTACAGTGATTAAAGAAAACGAGCTTCGTTGAAAGTGGTCAATTTGGAATAAAATACGGGTCGAGCGATAATACCCAATAATTATGAACTAGTACCATGCAAGGTACCATATGACCGCGATAGTATAATATATAAAGTATTTTAAAATAAATAGAATTTTAAGTAATTCGGGACAATTTTTAAATTATACGGGTAATTGGTTAGTTACCGGGTAACGGAACATTA
The DNA here is from genome assembly GCF_000393655.2 of Nicotiana sylvestris. NCBI lineage: Eukaryota > Viridiplantae > Streptophyta > Magnoliopsida > Solanales > Solanaceae > Nicotiana > Nicotiana sylvestris. The sequence continues at coordinate 150,835,144 of NC_091065.1, read as the reverse complement.
CCCAGTTAACTAATAAGCAGACAAAAATTTAATCAATGACTCATGAGGAATCGTGGCAGCCCCTCCCTTCATGATTAAGGTGACTCATTAGTCACCTTTACATGTGCCATACAAGGATTAATGACTAGTTCACAAGTCTTATTAAAATGAAGACTCTTGTAAGCTTTTTACATTGGGAAAACACTTCATTCAAGATCAAAAAGCATTGGCATTCTGCCTTGAACAGTAAAAACGTGAAAAGCAAAACTTTTACATTCTTTATGAAACCAAAAACGTGAAGGAGCTACAAACTTTTTGCCAATTCTGATTTCAACCAAAAAGCAGAATCATTTTTTTCGTTCACCAATTCAATGATAGCCAACGTTTCAATTTCAAGAGCTACCAAGTTAGCTTCTAAATTTCGAGAGTTTCAAAGCAGAGTTTCGTCTATATTTCGCAGAAGAAGATTCGTTCAAATGATTCCGGGAACAGGTATGTTAAGGCTATCCCTTCTTTCTTTTGGCATGATCCATACGATACGAACGAAACGTGCAAATGCACAAATTCCATGAGTTACTCTATTCATAGAAGTATTAGAGATATCTATGTTCTTGAAATTCCATAGGTCATAATATTTTATCATTTGTTAATGGGTCTCAGAAAAATACGAAAGTTGAAAAGATGTTACTTTATGATATTGCTCAAGAGGCAAAGTGGTCTTATGACCTTCCGAATGATTTTATTGACGTACTTTTCATGCATTGCATTCATGTGCATTGACCCATGACCAGATGGCATTATATACGCGTATATATGTAAATATATATATATGGAATGGCAAAAGGTTACGGCGTTATATACGCACCACCACCTGATCAACTGGTATATGATGATGATGTTGCCCACAGTGGCTGAAATATGATTCAAATGGAGTTATATACGCATATATATGGGCCTATAATAATTTGTAAACCAACAATCAGGGTATTAATGAATAGGGGGTTGGGCTATTCTAATACTTGCATGAATGGATAGGAAATATGCCTATAGGGTCTACGTGGGCTATTTGCTATTTGTTCAACATGCCATATGTGCTATTTAGTTTCATGTATTGTATACTAATAGAAAGCATGCCTATAAGAATCACGCATACACTTCACTTCATTTGTCTGTTTCCACGTCTGCTATTCAACACTCTTAGATAACATGCCTATAAGATACAACAATACAATACCTTTGCTCATCTAGATACCATGGCCATAGGGTCTTAACTAATTAATCAACTTTTGCTTTGTACTGCTTCACTTAGATAGCATGCATATAGCGATAAAGTGTTATAAAATCGAATCCATTTGTCAATTGTTACAAATCCTGCACATAGGATGTTAATTGACGCTGCTAATCCTCTACCTAAAGGGAGTTGCAAAATATTATTTATGTTGCACGGGGTGATCCTTTAGGCTAAAAAACTTAGGACCCCCTCTTGTTTGTGTGGATACTTAACATAGTTCAATTTGGTTTGTACCTATATAGTTATTAAGACTTGTATCGACTCTCATATGTTTTAATAAGACTCTTCGACTTCTAAATTTCTCTTTATTTATTTGATCACCTAGCCTAATTACATAATCCACATAGTTTAAAGTTTGGTTGGGACCCACAGTTGTGGACCTCAAAGAGTGCCTAACACCTTCTCTTCGAGGTAATTTGAGCCCTTACTCAATCTTTAGTGACACAGACTAGTCAAACAAAGTTATTTTCAAATAGGTGCCATAACGCACCTCAAAATTGTTAGGTGGCGACTCTTCTCTTTTAATACCTCCTTTAAAATAGTTCTCACATGTTAAAACCTAATTTTGTGAGAAAACAGGGTGCGACATTCACAGGAATTGCTCACAAAATGCCTTGCTATTTTGCTCTCAATTCTTGCTTAACTTCAGTATGTGTGCATCACCTGTAAAAAAGAATACAACTGATATTTATAGAGTTAGTAAAAGAAGGATTAAGTAGAGTTCTAATACTTTACTCTTCCTTGGAGGAAGAGTTCTAGTTATCTTCAACTTCCAACTCATTCCTTATCTTGGATAGAGTTCTCTTCAAGTAAGGAGTCATGCTCCTTATCAAATATGCAACCTTTTCGTTCGAGGATTATCAGAAAAAAAATCATTTATACTTATCTCTTTCACGTGAATGCCTTTTGCTTGATTCCGTTCATCACCTGTGTACACTATCCATGAAATTGGTTCATGCATGTGTTTCTTTGTCAATCATCAAAACCAAAACTGCTCAAGTCAACAAAAGTTGTACACAGTACAAAATCCGAATTAAAGAAACTCGAAAAAAAACTCCTTTACAACCAAGGATACTGGACGTGGGCTCGCCAAAAAATATGGTGCCTCCTTTACTCTCAGCTATTTAATTGGAAAAAATAACAAACTTTATGTAGCATGAAATCTATTTAGGGACTCAGTTTAAGTCGACTAAATCAAACTAAGTGAAGTGACAATCTAAAATAGCTCACAAGTCACCCCTTTGTGTTTTCATAAAATTTCAACCGGCCCTACCCCCACAGTATTGTTATGTGTTTGCAACCCGCCTAACTTATTTTATTTATTTCACTTTGTTATTTAGTTTAAAACAGATGAGCTTAACATGTTACTATCATTCCTTCTAATTAAGTTGTTAAATCTCCAACAAAATAATGTCTTATCAAATGAAAATAAATTCATGATTAATTTTAAAAGACAAGTATTGTCTGAGCTCCAACCGTTTATCATTGAGGCATTAAATATTTCAAGGACAGTACCTCTGATGATTCCTAGACATAGAAATTGAGTAGTATAAATCATCATAACTATAGGTTCAAAAACAACACGTGAATACGAGTGGGCTCGTATAATCATTCAGTATTTAAAATTTATGAGTTTGAGTTTGAGATTCCACTATTATTTTCATGGGCGGACCTACACACCAAATTTGGGTGCTTAAGCACCCATTGAATTGGACTAAAAGTACGCATAATTATATTGAAATCTTAAGAAAATGGATATAAGAAGTTAACAAGCACCCAATTAACAAAAAGCTTGATGGTGCTTTGATCAAGAAATAGGGTTGAAAGGTTAATGAAAGTGCGCAGCGGGCGTTCGAGTCTAACTTCTATAATAAGTCCTTTTTAATAGGCATTTCTTCTTCTTTTCATTAGCCACTATTCTAATACTATTTATTATTTTTCTGACTTTTGATTTTAACTTCTTCTTAAAATTATTTTTACTTTATCAAAATCACTATAGTAAAGAAATATGTTTACCCGTAAAAGTGGATAACAATAAAATTTATACGCGATTTTAAGGATACATAGTTTAATTAGATACGAGTGATTAATTACGATAGATAATTAAATAAAAGATAGAGTAAATAGCCAAACCAATAGTAAGACGAGTTCGGGCTCGGTTATGATCCAAACAATTAGCCTGCATTCGATTCAGAGCCAAACACTTATGAAAAGCTATGAACAAAACTAAGAACTTAGAATATTCTTTAGAAGCAGAGGGAACAGAAGTATATTGCCTTGGTATGCATGTTACAAAAGTGTTTAATGAGTAATTAGCTTCCCCTTTATATAGTAGGGGAGTTTTACCCTAAGTACAATTTTAAAAAAGGTAGAGATCTTTCTTTTCGCTAATCACTGATCTACCACTTATACGAGCAGAGATTCACGTCGTGATATCTGGTTGGGCATGGATATCATGACCCTTTGTTAATCATGTACAGTCATTTGGCAATGCTTTTCGAGCTCTCGTTATTTGAATCAGGTCTGGGGCATGATCTTGATGGCTCCGGGGGCAGGTGTTTTGTTCGGGCTTTGATACGGGCGGATCCCGACTTTGATCTCGACTACACGCAGTTAAGTCTTCTCTTTGTTCGCCAAACCGGGAAATCGGGGTGCTTATTACTCCTGGTTTTACCCGTATACAGATTGTCCCCTCGTTTCTCAGAGGGTAGGTTTACTAAAATAATGAGAAACGATAGATGTTTTCTGGTTCCTTCTTTCGTACGTTATAACAAGAACGACAAAGAAGTCGAAATGTCCCATCAGTCATGTTGTTCTGACTTCAGAGACATGTCAACCATCGACTGGTTTCCTCCGAATGCGAAGTGACGTGAATTTTTTCTATAAAAGCTCCTATCCTTTGTTCTTTTCCTATTTTCCGACCAAGCTTCTACCTTCGATCTTTCAAGTTATTACCAACTTTCTTCAAACTTTCACATCTTGATCCTTGTTCTTCAAGTTTTCCTAGCAATTTCTAGGTTTTCACCCAGATTTTGCCCAAATCATTACACTCAATTCTTTATTTATCCCTTTTTTTCAAATTCTCAAACCTTTAAAGATATAAATGGTAAAAACATCTAAATCAGTTCCTTAGTAGGCTGCTTCTTCTTCCCAACTGACCACTGATATCGAGGCGGTCACTCCTGAAATAGTTTCCCTCGAGACGGCTGCTCCTGATGTGGTTGTCCACGAACCAGCCCTCGAGCCTCCCTTGAAAATGTTTATTCCCGGGCATTGCTCGACTGCAGATGACTTTTAGGTCGAGAAACCTTCATGAAAACAGGACAGGGGTGAAGGAGAAACAAGGTACATATGCTTCGTGACCGAAGATGTCCTTCTTATAGTCCGAAAGGACTATAATTGGGAAGGTAAGGATGTAGTAGTCCCCGGGTTAGAGGATGACATTACTACCCACATGGAGGGTACTTAAGTGCTTACACTTACCCCTTAACACTAGTCCCGATGGACCTAGTTGTTTTGGATTTTGCAAGAGGTACGAAGTGTGGCTCGGGCAAATCCATCCGTCTTTATAGAGGATCGTGATCCTCCTTCATTAGTTCGTGAACAAGACCGAATCTTGTTGATTCACCATAGATCATCTTTTCCATTTATACAGTCCCTGAATTTTTCGAGGGGAACTGATAAAGCTTGCTCACCGAGTCAAGGTAAATGGAATGAATCCCATAAGTATAGTCTCTCCTTAAGCGTTAATGTTTTATTCATTTCCTTTCTTCTCATTCGCACTTGTGGTTGTGCAGTCGTTGCCCGGGTTCCAAATGTTATCCCCCGGTTCAAGGAATAGATCGAGGGTATCTGCACATAGATGACATATTCCGAGCGCGCATGGTGCAAACTTTCGAAGGGCCTATGGGAGGCTCGTTCTCATGGTAAGGTCTTTCCCTGAATGGTTTACGCCTTTTAACTTAGATCATACTGACTTTTCTTCCCTCATTGTTTTTGTAGGTATGCCTAAGACCACCGAACTTAGGCCTTTGGAAAGGGGCGGGGATATATCCTTGTCCGTTGATCCCTTCATCACAAGACAGCCCGGGGTCGCCATGGGGGAAAAGAAGAAGAAGAAGAAGAAGAAAAGGAAATCTTCGGGCTCCCTGAGCTCTAAGGAAACGCCAAAGAAAAGATTGGCTCGTAAGCCAAAGAAGAGCTCCGGCTCCCGAACACCGGACTCACATTCGCTTCTTCGGCTTAGGGATGAGTCCAAAGAAGATGATATTTTTATGGCCCATGGGTCAACCCCTCTTGGGCAGTAGGCGGCAGCCGAGGGGGAGATTCGTGAGGCCGATCTCCCTCAAACTTGGGATATTGATATGAAGACAGGGGAAGAGACCTCTTGGGACACCGGCTCCGCTTCGAAGGAAGCGTCCGGTATAATAGAAATTTCAGGGATTCCCTCCTACACTGAGTCCATGCTCGAGGAGGCCCAATCAGGAAAGGAGAGGTCCAATGAAAGGGTCCATGGCGCTGATGATCCCCTTCATTCCTTTTTTGATGGTGTGGACTCGTTCGCTTTAGAAGATTTTTTTGGGCTAGGTGACCTAGAAGTTCCGAAGAAGGACACATCCTCGGAGGCTGGTGGGCCGAGTTCAAGCCCGAAATCAATCAACTCCCTACTCTGATTGCGAACCCCAATCGCAAAAGATCGATTATTTTTACCGTTTCGAAGGATGCCCGAGTTCTGTCTGCTCCCGTGGGAGTAGCAAGCTACCTCCGATGCCTGATGACTGAGGAAGACCAGGCAAAAATGAAAGAGATGAATGTGTTGTGCCTTTTCAATGAGGCTTAGTAGGCGCTGAACCGGGTAAGGCATCATTACGCCTTTTTGATTTTTACTTAAGTTTCGATGTCCTCACATCTTTCATTATTTCTCAAGCCTCGGTACATCATCACGAGAGCTTCCTCCGATAATGGTCCGAGGTCAATTAGTTTGAGCTCGAGGTCAAGGAGTTGGCCCAAAAAAGGATATGTACAAGCTTCTCAGTGAGCAACAAGAAGGGGCCATCAAGGACCTCCAGGCCGAGCCAGATAGGGCTCAGAAGGAAGCATCAGTCCTAAGTGGAAGCATGCCAACTTGGTTGAAAAGGTAAAGGTATTTGAAGTTATAAATGAATAACTAGTCGTAGTGGCTAACAACAAAACCTCGCAGGTCCAGCAGAAGATCGACCAGATCGACCAACTCCAAAAAGATATGGACGAGATCAAAGTCATGAACGATGGGTGGAAAAACAAGATGGATATACTAACCTCGGAGAAGGAAACTACCTAGGCAAAGCTATCTTTGGTGGAGGTTCAGCTTTGGGTGGCGAAGGAGAAAGCTGATAAACAGGCCCAACTAAATGAATATCTCCAAGCACAACTGAGCTCGGTTGCCGCAGAACGGGATGCCCTTGGTAAAGAGCTCGAAGAAATGAGGTCCCAGCTTGACACAACCTATATCGATGCCGTCGAGATGGTAGCCCAATAGAAGACTGATGTTTAAGAAGCCGAGACCCGCCTGAAGATCAATGCCAAATAAATGAGGCGACTGTCTCGAAGGGAGACCCTCGAATAGATCCATGCCCGAGGCTTCGACTTGTCGGCCGAGATCGAGGAGGCTAAAAGCCTTGAGGACGAGGCGAAGAAATTTTTTGAGTTCGAAGGTGCAAAGGGCTCCGAGGGTTCTAAAGGATCTGAAAGCCCCGATGATTCTGGTGAAAAATCAAGCTCCGACAAAGATCAAGCGTGAATGCCTTAGAATGTTTTTTAGTTTTTGTGTACATATGTTTTGTTCATTTTGAGGCTGTTTTTGTTGGGCCTTTGTAAAGATATTCCGGAATATATAAAATTTTCACTTTTGCCAATTTCAACCTTTTTGGCATCTTGTCACAATTTCTATTCTTGCAAATATTTCTAATGTGTTAGCATAGAATCAAATGTAGTAATAAGTCGTTTGTTTTTTGGAGGTCCAAACAGAACCTGATCTCGATGCAATTTTTATTTGCTCGAAGCTTTGAAAACTCAAAGTGACTGGAAATTTTCTAAAAATGCTTAAGTGTTCTTAGACGATGCTTTTACTGAGGGTAACCTTTTGGTAGGTTTTGAATGTTTATTGAAGGCCTTATGTTTTGATTACGGGATTCAGACATCTCTGAGCCATTTTTTACCATGGTTGTAGCCTTTCTTGTTTAGGCACTACCTAATAGGTTTTGTGCCTCCAAGATTTGATAGCCCGAGATGCCCGAACTTATTTCGAACGATAGTCCCCGAGCGTGGGTAGCCCTTGGACTTGATATTCCCCGAATAGGGATAGCCCTTAGGGTCAGGCCCTTAGGCTCGATGCTTTAAAAGGCAAAAAATATAATAGCAAGGTGGGAATTGTTTTATTTTTGTGTGTAAAGTACATGATCGAAAGTGCGTAAAAGCTTGTAATATGGCTACGGTGGCCTACGCGGGCATGGTTCATTTAACCGTTTGGCCCTTCCAATAAATCCTAACCACCGGCCGAAGCTATTCAAGCACAAAATTCACTTCTTTCCTTGCTAAGAAGTCTAACCCGAGGGTGATGGACCCCAATATTTGAGGTCGATCTTGAGAAGGATCAGATATTGTTGATGCGACCATTGACTCCAATTTAAAAGTGGTCCTCAAATTTAAGTTAGCATAATTTAGTGTTGCCTCGTTAAAAACCTTGCTAGAAAACCCATTTGGGACAAAACTGTTCAAGAGAAATAGAGTGCAACGCATGCTTTCAGAACTTATAGTCACATTCTCCTTTGGTTGTTGCCTGTAAGTGTTAGTCCGATTCATAATAATATAAAAGGGGTAAATGAGATCATACCTTAGCAGTAGTACAGTTTTAAGTGTGTTATGTTCCAGTTGTTTGGTAGTTGTCATCGTTTCCTGCTTCGGGGTTTGTATGAACCTTTACCGGTAATCCCGATGACTCGATATGATCCTTCTCAATTTGGCCCCAGCTTCCCTTATTTAGGTTCCGGGTGTGCAGAGATACTTTTCTTAACACCAATTCCCCAATATTAAAGTGTCAGAGGTTGGCTCTTCGGTTGTAATACCTTTCTATCTACTGTTTCTGGGCGGCCAACTGGACTAGGGCAGCCTCATGCCTTTTATCCAATAGTTCCAGGCTCGTGTTCATGGCCTCACCATTTGATTCTTCGATTGCATATTAGAACTCGAGGCTCGATTCTCCTACTTCAACCGATATTAGTTCTTCAGCATCGTAGACCAATGAAAATGGAGTGGCCCCGGTACTAGATTTCGAGGCTGTACATTATGCCTACAAGACTTCGGGAAGAATTTTCTTCCATTTACCTTTGGCATCGGTCAATCTCTTCTTTAGGTTTTGAAGTATGGTCTTGTTTGTTGATTCCGCCTAACCATTCCCCCTAGGGTGATAGGGTGTTGAAAAGATCTTTTTGATCTTTTGATCTACTAAAAATTTGTTTACTTTGTCGCCGATGAACTGCTTCCCGTTATCGCACACTATCTCGGTAGGTATCCCGAACAGACATATTATGTGGTCCCAAATGAAGTTAATGACTTCTTTTTCTCTGACCTTCTCGAATTCTTGTGTTTCGACCCATTTGGAGAAATAATAGGTCATAAATAGTACGAACTGAGTCTTACCAGGTGCCCACGACAGGGGACCTATGATGTCCATTCTCTACTTCATGAACAGCCATGGTGACAAGACCAAATGTAGTAGCTCTACGGGTTGATGGATCATCTGTGGGTGTCTCTGACAAGCGTCACATCTTCGTACAAAGTCCTTTACATCTTTCTCCATGTCGATCCAGTAATAGTCGGCCTTGACTATCTTCCGAACCACAGATTCTGCCCCCGAATGGTTTCCGCAAGTGCCTTCGTGGACTTCTCTCAAGACATATTGGTATCTCCCGGCCCCAAATATATGGCGAGCGGGATATCGGACGTTCTTCTAAACAGAGTATCTTTGGACAGGCTAAACCTGGCCGCCTTCGTATGTAGAGCTCTCGATTCTTTTGGATCTGAGGGCAACGTCCCAGTCTTCAAGTAGTCTATGTTCTTGTTTCTAAAATCCCAAGTTAAACTTGTTGAGTTTATTTCTGTATGGCCTTCTTCCACTACCGATTTCATGAGTTGTACAACTGTTCCTAAGATGAATTCATCATCATAACCGATGACTCCAAGTTAGCCAGAGCATCGGCCTTGCTATTTTGATCTTGGGGTACGTGTTGAAGGGTCCATTCCTTGAGTTTATGCAGTGTTACCTGCAATTTGTCTAAATACCTTCACATTCGTTTCTCATTTACTTTGAACACCCCATTGACTTGATTTACCACAGGAGGGAATCTGACTTAGCTTCGACCACCTCAGCCCCAAGACCTTTGGCCAATTCGAGACCTGCAATCCTGGCCTCATATTCGGCCTCATTGTTAACCAATTCACAGTTGGAATAGACTACCTAATTATGTTTCTCGTAAGCGGCTTCAACACAATGCCGAGTCCAGAACCCTTTGCATTCGAAGCAACATCTATAAAAAGGGTCCAAATTCCCGAGAAAGTCCCCAAGGTTAACAACAATTCCTTTTTGAATTTAGGTATCAAGATCGGCGTAAAGTCAGCCACAAAATTTGCCAAAATATATGATTTTATGGCGATTTCGGGTACCCGCTAATTTCAATGGCCCATTTGGCCAACCGACTCGAGAGCTCGGGTTTGTGCATGATGTTCCTAGCGGGTAAGAGGTTATGACACATATAGGGTGGTATTGAAAGTATGGTTTCAACTGTCTAGAGGCACTTAGCAAAACGAGCGCCAATTTTTCTAGGTGACAATACCTTGTTTCGGCCTTGCCTAGAGTTCTACTAACATAATAAACAGAAAATTGCGTACCTTCCTCTTCCCGAACTAGGACCCACTTACCGCCACTTCAGATACTGTCAAATAAAGGTACAATTGTTCATCCACTTTCAGAATATGGAGTAGGGGTGGATTCGAAAGGTACCGTTTGAGTTCTCCCAAGGCTTGCTGGCATTCCAAGGTAACAGTGAGAAGAATCAATGGCTTTTGTCTGAGGATCTCGATATGATCCAGCTCGGGACAGCTATACACTTGGTTAGCCTCTGAACGGCCTTAATACTATCCACCAAGGTGATGTCTTTTATGGCTTTGATTTTATCGGGATTAATCTCGATCCCCCAGTTGGATACCATGAACCCGAGGAATTTTCCAGATCCGACCCCGAATGCAGCATTTTTTTGGGTTGAGCTTCAAATTGTATCTTCTCAATATGTCGAAGGTTTCCTGCAAATGTTTCAAATGGTCCTCTTCTTGTAGGGACTTAACTAGCATATTGTCAATATAAACCTCCATTGATTTTTCTATTTGTTCTTCGAACAAGCGGTTTACTAGGTGTTGATAAGTGGAACCGACATTCTTTAGTCCGAATGGCATTATATTATAACAGTATTTGCCAAACGTGGTGACAAAGGAAGTTTTTTCTTGATCGCCTGAGTCCATCTAGATTTGGTTATACCCAGCATAGGCATAGAAAAAGCTGAGTATCTCGTGCCCGACCATTGCATCGATCATGCGATCAATGTTTGGCAAAGGAAAAGAGTCCTTACGACATGCCTTGTTAAAGTCGTTGTTATCTACGCATATTCTTATCACTACATTAGCTAACTAATTCGGGTACTTATCTTCCCGAATAGAACCTATTTTAAGCAGTTTAGATACCTCGTCTTTGATGAATGCATGCTTTACTTCGGACTGAGGTCTCCTCTTCTGTTTGACTGGGTAGAACTTTGGATCCAAACTCAGCTTGTGAGTGGTTATCTCCGGCGAGATCCCTGCCATATCAAGATGGGACCAAGAGAAACAATCTATGTTAGATATAAGAAATTTAATGAGTTTTTTACTAAGCTCGGGAGTTAATCCCGTGCCCAGGTATACCTTTCGATCGGGAAAGTGTTCGATCAAGACGACATGCTTCAGCACCTCGACTGTTGACTTGGTGGCATTGGAATCATCAGGGGCGATGAACGACCTAGGGACTCCGTAATCGTCATCCCCGCCTGCTCCTTATTCCTCCGGTTCGGTCGGGACATGTATTGCTGATTGCTATTTGGTTTCTTTCCTCTTGATCAACTCTGTGTTCTTTGATGTTGAAGGTGCGGACATCGGAATCAACTTATCTACCGCGAACATTTCTTTCATAGCGCTCTCCGTAAACCGTCTTGATCCCTCCCAGTGTAGGGAACTTCAGTGCCTAGTGTAGTGTCGAGGATACAACCCTTATACTGTGAATCCATGGCCTTTCGAATAGAGCATTATATCTTCTATCCCCTTCAATCACATAGAATTTCATTTCCTGAATGGTCCTGACGCTGTTCACCGGTAGGGTTATCTCCCGTTAAGTAGTTTCGTATGCCATGTTGAATCCGTTTAAAACCCATACTACAGGCACTATTTGCTCTTGTAGACCTAACTACTCTATGACTCTCGATATGATGATATTGGTTGAGCTACCTGGATCAATTAACACACGCTTAACTCAAAATTTATTTATGAGTACAGAATTAGTGCATCATTATGATGTTGCACGATGCCTTCAGCTTCCTCATCTTTGAAAGAGATGGTCCTATCCGGTATATAATCTCGGGTCCATTTTTCCCTTGTGATGGACACATTGGTATGCTTTATCATTGGTCCCTAGGGGACGTCGGATCCACCAATCATCATTTTAATGACGTGCTGAGGTTCCTCTTGTTCGGTCTGTTTGTTGGAGCTCCTATTCCTGAAATGGTTTTTGGCTCAATCATTCAGAAATTCCTGGAGGCGCCCGTTATTGAATAACCGGGCCACTTATTCTCTTAGTTGTCGGCAGTCCTTGGTCCTGCAACCATGAGTGTCATGATACGTACACATCAGGTTAGGGTCTCTTTGGGTAAGGTCAGACTGCGATGTTCGAGGCCACTTGGTATCTTTGATGCGCCCCATGGAAGATACGATGCTGATAACATCGATATTGAAGTTATATTTTGATAATATCGTTGCCTCTCTGCCCCCGAGTGGCCTATCAAAACCATTTTTTCTCATGAGTCCGCAAATACTATGGCTTCGATCGTTCCTTTTTTGTTTCTCACCGAGTTACGCCCAGATCCGTTACCTCTTCGGTATCCATTATATGGTTGATACCGGTCCTTATTCGATCTTGGTTCATGATTGACAACTCTCTTAGGCTTGTCATTAGTTCTAACAAGATAAATGGACCCGGAGGGGGCCCTGAGCTGATCGTCCTCGACTCTAATTTTTGATTGGTACCTGTTATGGACATCGGCCCAAGTTATCGCCGGTTATTCTATCAAATTCTGTTTCAACTACTATGAAGCTAAAGGGCTTCCGTGGTTGAGTCCTTGGGTGAACGCCTAAACGGCCCAATCGTCTGCAACTAGAGGCAGATCCATTCGTTTCATCTGAAACCTCGACATGAATTCCCTGAGCATTTCATTATCTATTTGTTTTACTTTGAAAAGGTCTGATTTCCTAGACTCAACCTTGATGGCCCCGGCGTGCGCTTTTAGAAAGGCATCTGCAAGCATAGCAAATGAATCAATAGAATTAGAGAGTAAGTTGTGATACCATATCATTGCTCCTTTTGACAGGGTTTCTCAGAACTTTTTCAGCAAAACCGACTCGATTTCGTCATCTTCTAAGTTGTTTCCCTTGATGGAACATGTGTAGGAGGTTACGTGTTCGTTTGGATCCGTTGTTCCATTACAATTCGAAATTTCGAGCATACGGAACTTTTGCTTGATTGGCTTTGGTGCTGCGCTCGAGGGAAAAGGCTTTTGGACAAATTTCTTGGAGTCCAGGCCTTTCAATATCGGGGGTGCTCCTGGGATTTGATCAACTCTGGAGTTATAAGTCTCTATTTCTTTGTCGTTGGCCTCAATTTTCTTTTCCCCCGATTCCACCCGCTTTGTCGGTTCCTCAAGTATCTTAATGATTTCGAGGTTGGTCCCGAGCTCAGCTTCCATCGGTCTCTCCATGACTTGCTCATTCCTTCGGGTGTTTTTTCGGGATTATTCGGGCTCAACTCTGCTGGGGCGCGGCTTTGGTTCTGTAGTTGTGCTATCGCCACTTGTTGAGCTTGTAACATTTCGAAGATCATCCGCAGATTAATCCCGTTGCCTTCACCTTCGGGCGTACCTCGAGCCTTTGGTCGGGCTCATCCACAAATGTTGTTCTTAGGGTCAATCGACAGGTTGGTGTCGATACCCACGAGTTGGCATGGATTGGGTTGCGACTGAGGCTCTGTTGGGATCGGCAGGAGGCACATCGTTGCTAGGTGCTACATTATTGTTTTCGCCATGATGGCCAGACTCAATATCAATATTGAAATGATCAGACTGGGAGTTCGACATCCTTAGGTAGATCTGATATTAAAATCTTAAAGAACAAGCGTAAGATATAGTGTGTTATGAAAATTTGTATCAAACTACCACTATTATCCTTAGACCCATGGTGGGCGCCAAATCGTTTACCCGTAAAAGTGTATAACAATTGAATTTATACGCGGTTTTAAGGATACGTAATTTAATTCGATACGAGTGATTAATGACCTTAGATAAGCAGATAAAAGATAGAGTAAATAGCCAAACCAATAGTAATACCGAGTTCGGGTTCGGTTATGATCCAAACAATTAGCCTGCCTTCGATTCAGATCCAAACACTTACGAAAAGCTATGAACAAAACTAAGAACATAGAATAACCTTTAGAAGCAGAGGAAACAGAAGTATATTGCCTTGGTATGCATGTTACAAAAATGTTAATGAATAATCAGCTTCCCCTTTATATAGTAGGGGAGTTATACCCTAAGTACAATTTCAAAAAAGGTAAAAATCTTTCTTTTTGCTAATCACTTATCTACTGCTGATACGGGCCGAGATTCTCGCTGTGATATCCGGTTGGGCACGGATATCACGACCTTTTGTTAATCATGTGCGGTCGTTTGGCAATGCTTTCCGAGGTCTCGTTATTCGAATCAAGTCTGGGGGCATGATCTCGATGGCTCCGGGGGCAGGTGTTTTGTTCGGGCTTTGATACGGGCGGCTCCCAACTTCGATCTCGACTAAACGTAGTTATGTTCTCTTTGTTTTCCCCACCGCAAAATTAGGGTGCTCAATATTCCCGATTTTATCCGTATACAGAAGAAAAAATAAATCTACTGAAAAAGGGACTCTAAAGTTTGACCCCTTAAAATTGGTGTCTAAAGAAGCTCCTAATATTTGCACACAATCCCCAATCGATTTCATCTCCAAACTCGCAATCAATTGTTCAAGATCTACGAATTAATGTAGAGGTTACTGTAGCACGCAGGTTCTGTGTTTTGAGCAGCCATGGCTTCCTTCGTCTCTCCCCAGCTCCATGCTGTGGGAGAGTCCAGTCAAAATCCAAAGGAATAAATTGTTAAACACAATCCAAAACAAACATATGCTGAAAGAATTGCTGGTCACAAATCTGACGTGTCGAAATCGAAAATTGAGTTATGTCCAGTTACTGTTATTCATGGAGAACCAACTGTTGAATTCACCATTGAAGAGGTTAACTCATTCACCATAGAAGAAGGACTGCATCAAGCAGTAATTCTAAAATTCTCGTATGGGAAACCAGATCTTCATGAGTTGCGACAAGCTATTCCAAAGTAATTTAACGTGAAAGGATATTGTAATGTTGGGCAACTAGAATATCGGTATATCTTGTTAAGGTTTGATCTTTTTGATGATTTTGTCCAGGTTTTGTCGAGAACTACTGGTTATATTACAGCAAAAGGTGAAGAATTCTTTTATAGAACTTTCCCGTGGACGATAGGATTTAATCCTCGTGAAGAAACGTCAAGAGCAGTGGTATGGATTTCATTACCAGATTTGCTTGCAAATTTCTTCACAAAAAATCCTTATTATCCATAGCCCCAGCAGTGGGAAAGCCATTAGCAGTGGACAAAGTGACTCAAGATAGAACGCGACCAAGTACGGCAAGAGTGAAGGTGCTACTTGAGCTGCTGGACAAACATCCTAAGCGAGTTAGGATAAATATTGTGGATACAATTTCTGGAAGGTTAGTTGAACATTACCAGCAGATAATATATGATAATCTCCCTAAATTTTGTACATGTTGTAAACACCAAGGACATGATGTAAAATCATGTCGTTGGACGATCGGGAAAAGTAATGAAGAAGCTGCACCAATTGTTGAAGTTGAAGGGTCGTGTAATCTTGACAAATTAGAAGGGGAATCTAGAGACTATCTTAATGCAAAAAGGGCTGGATAAATGGTAGATAATATAGCAAAGACGATTGTGGTCGAGCAGCAAAAGGTGCGAAGAGCAATGGAAAATCGAACTAGTAACTTGAACATTGATCGAGCAGTGAATGATAAGGGTCCAACTTTAGCGATTAATCTTGTGGGGCAGGCCTATGATGAGCTACATGTTTCTACTGCTGCAACTCTTATTGATCGACCTGAAAGTAGAGCTATGGAACAGAAAAAGTCTAATGAGGATCGAGATGGTGCAGCGTTGCAACTTGGGAAGGATAAAAGGCATGCTGCTGTTCGAGGTTCTACTGGTAACGCCCTACAGGTTACACAAGTAGCAGTTGTCCAGAACTCTGCTAATTTATCTGATAGAGGAGTGCCCATTACCTCTCATGGGAGGATAGAAAATAATGCAGGAGGTTTCAAAGCTCCTGTTGTAATTGGTGATAGTTTGGAGTGGGCAAATGGTACAGTAGCAATGTTTGACAAAATGGACAATTCAGCTGGATTTTTGCTACCCAATACTGGGGAATGGAAAAATGCTTCTGGTTTGACTCATACAGCTGATCGAGCAGCTATTGATCCAAATGGTAAAAGAGCAGGGCAACTGGAAGTCTCTGCTGCACAAATATGTAAATTTCAAGGTGTGCAAAAGGAAAGAATTGGAGAAGGTAATGTACATCAATGTGTAGTTGAGAAGGAGAAGATAACAGATATAAAGGAGAAACAACCTACTAAGGCACCTGGTGAACCAAGGAAATCTGATACAACTCCAAGCAAAGTAGCTACTAAGAGCAACAACTGGACAATGGTCAATACATCACCTAGCAAGAAGCAAGCTGCTTTTCAAAATCAGATTGTACCATCACAAGTAATTGAAGTATCAAACTCTTTTGATGCTTTGGTCAATGAGGGTGAGCATGATATTAATAAGACTATAAATAAGGACCAACAGAGGGATGATGAGACATAATCAGTAGATGGAAAAACAAGCTCAACATGGAATGTAAATCCGCGGACAAAGGCAAATGACATAGCTGCTCGACTTGTGGATTAGGCTAGTCAAGTACCTGATGCTGCTAAATCAACAATGATGAACAAAAATCCAAAAAATGGCCAACCACAAGCTTCAGGCAGTAGCAATCAACAGCAATTTCACAATAACGCAGGTGGTCAACTAAGTGTGTCGAAAGACATTGTTCCTGCTGATGCACAAAAGGCTGAGGCAAACAGTTCTAATGCAGCCACACTATTTTTTCCAATCCTCAAGTCGAACAAATCATCAAAGATACACAAAATGCAATGATGATGAACCCCAATATTGTTAAACAACCATTTGTCACTCTAAACACCTCAGTTTTTGAAATCCCCTCGCAATCAGTGGAATCTTCTGGGGAGTTTGAAGGTGAATCTGGGCAGCTCATGTTGTCAACGGGGAATAATAATGAGGTGATACAGTCAAATCTGAGGTTGATGGCTATCAAATCCAAGCTTTGTCAAGAGCAGCATGAGGATGACGATGAAGAGGATTGGGGCGATGGTTTCGCTGATTATTCTTCAGAAGAGGCTGATAAGGAGGTTGATCGTGATAGTGCAGGGGAAGAGATTGATATAATGGCTATGAAAAACCTTGGACAAGTACGAGTAGCAAGTGCCAAGAGTAATCTGAACCTCAATGCTCATGCTTTTGTTCCCAGAAGTTACTCAAATTCTGGTATGCAAAATGCAGCAACAGGAGCACCTACAATTATTGTGCAGCAGCAGCAAATTGATCCCAACTCCTCAAATAATAATCCTATAGGTGATCGAAATACAACAGTACCACAAAAAACTGGGCAGCTCCAAGGTGTGATAACCAGTACACATGCAACAACACCTACAACGAAGGTTAGTCCAGCAGCTAGTACTAAAGGTGATCGAGAAGTCACATCAGTGCAATCTGGACAGAATCAAATCGTCACAACTGTCCCAGTTATTTCAGAGGAGGAGAGAAAGCTTTTGGATGCAATGGTGAGTTCTACTTCGTTAACTCCTGTAAATCCAACTGCCTATAGCACTGGTCCTGTGAGTAAGAGCAGGAATAAGCTGCAAAAAAGCTGAACAACATCAAAGCAAGGCAATGGTGACAAATACAAAGGGACAATCTGCATTGGTGACAATAGACATCGTCCAAAATGCTCCACAATCTGTGAATGTGGGGAGAGAAATTTTTGAAGAAGGAGAGGAAGATGCAATGATACAACAATGTAGAGCAGAGGCTACAAGAAAAGGAGATTTATCACCTATGCATAGCGGCAAAGGCAAGAAGACTCATACAAGGAAAAATAGTTGGGACGACAAGGTTAGTGATTTTTTAAATGTTAGGCGACTTCCAATGAGAGTTGCCAAACAAAAGAAGGCCGCCCCAACTACATCTACAAAGTCCAATCTTTCAAAAAAGAAATCATGAATTTTGAATACATCTTGAAGAATTGGGATTGTGATGAAAAAGAGTTACAAATTGAAGAAATTACAAGTTCGGACAAGAAGGGACAACATTTTAATTCCTTCATCATTTTATTCTACCATTATGTTAGTATTCTCATTTGTAATATCATCACAGAGTATGTTATAAACTCTGTGATGATCATTGAATATTTGGTCCTTTCCAGTTCTTTCTTTTTACATGCTTGCTAGTAGGTGAGGCCTTTTCTTTGCCTCAATAGGATTAGTAAGGTAAGGTTTAGCCCGGTTTGTGTTGCCTTAGACCTATGCCTTTGGAAAAAATATTCATACGGCTATGAGATTATATGCCCTCGTGAGACGTTGCCGACAGCTACACCATGAATCCTCTACATGAGGCTGTCATCATAAGGCAGTGGGAGGCGCAGAGGAGTGATTATATAGCCAAGACATATGGGCAATAATACCGGTGCTATTGTCCCCTTATTTGTACTTTTCCTAATTGTTGTATTTTTTTCTTTTTTATTAATAAAAATCTAGCCCTAGGCACTTGCCTAGCCGATTGCAAAAAAAAAAAAAAAAGTTTGACCCCTTTTGAAGACCAACAGTTCGTCTAGACCAACAGTGTTGATATCCACACCTGCTAGCTCTTGTTAATGGGATCTGGTTTCTCTTATATGTCCACTCAAATGTAGCAATTAGCATTTTCCTAGATGGCCTCTGTAAACATGCAAGTCGTAATTATAAGTAGTTTGTTTAATTTGTTTGGTCATTATGTTGGTTGGAACTTGCATCTCACTCAAACGCTGAAAGTGAAAGCCTCTTTTTTTCGGTTTAATTTGTTTGGTTGGTGCCCACTGGCATATATAACAGTTGGTAATGATTAGCCGATTCTTTGATCTGAAGCTTACTTTTCCCCAATCTGCAACTTTTAAACAGTTTTACTTTGGTGTCGGATATTGACCGGTGAAAAACACTTTTTAAACAAAGTACTATATATCATTTGTTGAGGTAAAAAGGAAGAGCAAATGAGTTCTATCGGTACTTCAGAAAACAATGATAAAGGTCAGCATAAAGCACATGGGGAAATTAAAAAGAGAAATAGCTGATTTTATGTTAGTGTTTGGTCATAGATTCCCAAATTTATTTTGAAAAATTTGATTTGGGAGAAGTTTAGTTTGAAGATGAAAATGTGTTTGGACATAAATTTTCAAAACATATTTCACTTTTTTTTTAAACAACATGAAACATGACTTATACCCACAAGTTCAAAAAACTATCACAAATACTCAACAGTACCTTTATCAATAACGATCATTATATTGTCGCAAACCGTAATCTTGAATATAAATAAATTTAGTACAAAATTATCATTTTTATAATGAACTATATAATACACTATCAGATGACCGAGAATACGAATAATCATTATTACAAAATAATAAATAGTGGGCTCTTTTATAAAATACAAAGTTTGGGACAATTTTTAAAGATTGTAATTGTGATATTTTGGGCCAAAATTTAGAATTTGGATTTTGGGAATTTGCTAAAATGTACTCCCTCTGATCCAAAATAAGTGATTTTTTGGTTTTTTCTTGTGGTCCAAAAAAGTGATTTTTTCAAATTTCAAGAATGAATTAATTATTTTTTCCTACATTGCCCTTGGAGTAATTAATGTTGGAGTATTTGTTAGGAGTGTTTATGTGAAGAGATAGTAAAGGTTAATATGGTCAATTTTATTGCTAATTAATGTTAAAAGGTGAATTTCTTTATATGTGTGAAAACAACCAAAAAATCACTTATTTTGGACCGGAGGGAGTAGATAAAATCTATGGGCAAACATGTATTTTCCAGAAAAATCCCAAATATATTTTAGCAAAAAAATTCCCTCTTATAAGGTTAGAAAGGAGACTCGCCTCGCTCCGAAGTTCCATAACCGACATTCCACACCCTTCTGAAGGCCCAAATTGATGCACAACGCTCCAAAACTAGCTAACAATTA
The DNA here is from genome assembly GCF_000393655.2 of Nicotiana sylvestris. NCBI lineage: Eukaryota > Viridiplantae > Streptophyta > Magnoliopsida > Solanales > Solanaceae > Nicotiana > Nicotiana sylvestris. The sequence continues at coordinate 150,815,077 of NC_091065.1, read as the reverse complement.
TGCAAACCGATTAATTTATGCTCAATTACTTATAATAAACTAATTTATAATAATTTCTAATCCCGATCAAAAAGTTGACAAAATTGCCCTCGGGCCCACGTGTCCGGATTCCGAAAATTTTCGAAGATAAACTTTACCATAACCTCACAAATTCAATTATACAATTTGCTATCAATTTCATGCCCAAAGTCGTGGTAAAAATCCAAAATATCAATTTCTAGGTCTTCCACCAAAATCCATAATTTCTACTAATTCTCATGCTCAAATCTAGATATAATCAATGTATTTGACTTATAATGAGTGGGAACAACTTACCTTGCCATTGGTGATGAAAGCCCCCTCTTGAAATCCTCCAAGAATCGTCCAAGCCTAGAGAAAAATGAAAGAAAATGGCCAAGACCCATCTTTAAAATCACACTGCCCAGCACTGCCCTTCTTTGCGAACGCGGAACGTCCCTCGCGTTCGCGAAGCTCAAAATCCTTACGCCCAGAAATCCTCCTTCGCGAATGCGAAAATACCCTCGCGTTCGCGAAGGCCAAACTTGCATACCTCAGAATTTCCCCTTCGCGTTCGCGGTCTCACGGCCGCATTCGCGAAGGCTTAGCTCTTCCAGGCCCACTCCCTTCCTTCTTCGCATTCGCGAGCACTGCGTCACGTTCGCGTAAGCTTAACCAGCCCCTGCTTTGCATTCGCTTCCACTGCCTCGCGTTCGCAAAGACCAAACCAGTAGTCCTAAATATTTCGTCTTTGCGAACGTGATACTTCCTTCGTGTTCACGAAGAAGAAAACCAGACACCAACAATCAGCAACAGCTTTTCATCTAAATTAGATCCGAAACCACCCCGTGGCCAAACGGGTCCATATATAGTTCAAAACACTAACGTACGAAATGCACAATACCTTATATAATAAAAGAAACTTCGAATATTTGATATGGAAACTCATTTTTAAGATGAGATTCTCATTAGGTAGAATAGTTTATGCAATACCCAAATAACCACATGCATCCGAGTGCTTATTTTACAAAAATGTTTTCATTAGAAATAATATTCAAGTCTAAAACCAACATGTGATGCAACATTTATAGTATAGAAATGCCATGGGTTTGTGATATACGATTCAAGAAAACATTTTTTTAAAAACCCGAATGCTAAGTTCATAATTGGCCATACTAATCCAAATTTGCGTGGGCAAGTTCGCTAAGAAACGTAAAGCGTTTCGTGTTAAAACAAATTAATTTTTAATAACTAAACTTGAGACCTCTAGTTAGAAATAGACTAGTGTCAAACATCCTCTACTCCTCTTGTTGGTTAATGGTAAACGGTGAAAAATGCATAGTTTTAGTACATAACTTGTGTGAATGCGGGAGGTTATATGAGTTGCTCATTACGTGCATTCTTATGCATAGGAGAAAGCTGGATGAAAGGAAAGCAAAAGAAGTTTGATTCGAGAACAAGAAACAAAAGAAGAACTTTGCTCGTTCACTTTCGTGTGCACACAAGAGAGTGAACTAGGTTGCTAAAGGGAGCTGGAACAAAATAGTGGATTAAGGAAAAAAGGTGTGGAAGTACACGAGTGCTAAAATCTGCTCTCACACTGAGCAGATTCACAATAGCTCTGCACTGCTCTAATGGCAAAATCTTCTAGAGCACATATATGAAGAAGAAGCAGGAATTGCGAAATAATTTTCTATTACTTCTCTGAAGATACTGGAGAATATTTATACAAGTCTAACTAACACTAATCATTAACTTATGAGCTGACATTAACCAACTAACTACCAGATGGACACAATATCTGCTCTAACTAACTATAACTGACTATAACTAACTAGAGTTCACAAGACTCTCCCTCAAGCTAGAGGGTGCAATATATTCAGCACACCAAGCTTGCTAAGAAGATGAACATGTGAAGCTTGAGAGAGTCTCTTGGTGAGTAAATCAGCTGGCTGATCCTTGGAATGGACATAGACAGACTTGACCACCCCTGCTTTGATCTTATACGAATGAAATGGCTATCGATCTCAATGTGTTTATTTTGTTCGTGAAAAATGGGATTAACAGCCAATTGTATAGCAGATTTGCTATCACATTGCACCAGAACAGGAAGTTTAATGGGAACTCCCAACTCTTGAAATAGGCTTAGTAACCATGTGACTTCAACTACAGTAGAAGCCATACTTCGATATTCAACTTCAGCAGAACTTCTGGACACTGTTTGCAGCTTGTTTGACTTCCATGAAATGAGGGATTCACCAAATTTTATCACATAATGTTTTATTGATCTCCTAGTATTGGGGCAAGAAGCCCAATCAGAATCACACCAACATTGCAACTCTGATGTAGGATTAGATCTCAACCAAATACCTTGTCCTGGAGCATTCTTTCGATATCTAACCACCCTAAGAGCAGCCTCCTAATGGGACTTCTTAGGGTGTTGCATGAATTGGCTCAAGGTCTGAATAACATAGCTGGTATCAGGTCTTGTTATAGTCACATACAGCAAACAACCTATCAATCTTTGATATGCACTAGCATCTTCTAAAAGTGAGTCACATGTATAACATGTTGCCTGATCATATACAATTGTGGTTAACTTGACATTGGTTTCTAAAGGGGTGATTGCTAGTTTAGCACCACTGAGTCCCATTTCATAAATGAGTTCTAGAACACACTTCCTTTGATTCAAGACTACCCCAGATGCTGACCTTAAAATCTCAATACCTAAGAAGTACTCAAGCTCACCTAAGTTCTTTAGCTTGAATTGTTGATGAAGTATCTCCTTTGCCTCAGTAATCAGTTGATCATTGCTGCCTGTGATGAGTAAATCATCCACGTACACCAAGATAATCACCATGCCTTCTGGTTTCCTCAATATGAATAAGGAATGATCATGGTTGCTTTGTATGAAACCTGTTGTTGCCAGTGCATCAGACAACTTAATGTTCTACTATCTTGATGCATGCTTAAGTCCATACAAACACTTAAGCAATTTACAAACCTTCTGCTCCCTCTGCCTCCTAATTCCTTCAGACATATCCATGTAAACTTCTTCATAAAGATCATCTTGCAAGAAGGCATTATAGACATCCATCTTGTATAAATTCTATCCTTTTGAAACAGCCAAATCTATTATTGACCTCATTGTTACCATCTTCACTACAGGAGAAAAAGTATAATGGTAATCCAGACCCTCTTGTTGGCTATAACCTTTTGCAACTAGTCTAGACTTGAACCTTTCAATATCTCCATTTGCTTGGTATTTGATCTTGTATACTCATTTGGATCCCACAGTATGTTTTCCTGATGGTAAACAACTTTAAAAAAAATCTACAACTTCCCACGTTTTATTATCCTCTAAAGCCTTGATTTCTTGTTTCATTGCTTCAATCCACCTGGCATCTTTTGCGCTTGCTTGAAATATCTAGGCTTAACTAATGTAGAAAACTTTGTCAAATAGCTTTGGTATTTTGGTGTGACTTTATTATATGATATGTAGTTAGTGATGGGATATTTACTTGTTCCTTTTTGTGTTGTGACATAATCTCTCAACCAAATAGGTTGTATAGATGTCCTGAAGGATTTCCTTAGTGCAGTGTCAGATGCCATGTCTTGAGTAGGTGCATGAGGTTCATCTTCCTATATGATTAGAGTGATGCCTTCAGATGATGAGTTATCTTGCAACTCATTGTCTTCCTCTGCATTGTCAGTTGTGTGCTCAACTAAGACTTGATCCACATCTGGACCTTGGTCTAAGCTTTGTGAATTATTTGTAACTTCTGCAGATGGCATTCTAGCATCACATATACCAGAATTCATATGGTCAACATGAGGATTGTGACTGATGGGAGACTCCTGTTGTTTTGCAAAAGGAAACATAGATTCCTTGAATACCATATCACTACTTATAAATATTCAATTGGTAGCAAGCTCTAACAAGATGTAACCTTCTGTATTTCTGAATATCCCATCAAGACCGATGCCTTAGCTCTTGCAACAAATTTATCTCCTTTTGGAACAACTGAAGCAAAGCACAAACACCTTATCACTCTCAGGTGAGTTAAGGATAGAGGCCTTGTGTATAGCATCTCATAAGGACTTTTTCCTCTAATAGCTTATGAGGGTAACCTGTTCATCAGGTATACTGCAGTAGTTACATAGATTCCCCAATATTAAATTGGCATTTTTGATTGAAATCTCAGTGCCCTTGCTACATCTAAGATGTGCCTGTGTTTTTTCTCCACGATTCCATTTTGTTGTGGAGTGTGAATACAACTGCTTTGGTGCAGTATTTCAAAATCTTGTAACAGATCATTGCATTATGAGTGAAAGAACTCTATGCCATTGTCTGATCTTAAAACTTTTACCATTACTCCAAACTATTTTTTTACCATTAACAGGAAGTTTTTTATTGCAACAATTGTTTCAGATTTGAGTTGTAGTAAATGAATCCAAGTAAAGCTACTAAAGTCATCCACAAAAGTAAGGAAATAGTACTTCTTGTCATAGATATATGTTTTCTAAGGGCCCCATAAATCTATGTGAACAAGATAAAAAGGGGATACTGCCCTAGAAGTACTAGTAGGAAACAACAATCTAGTTTGTTTAGCTAAGGGACATACAAGACAATTATTCAGGAGATCATTATTTACAATGCTTTCTAACCAGTTCATACTCTTCATAGCAGAAGCTAAAGGATGACCAAGCCTTTGATGCCACAACCTGCAGTCCTCTCTTATTGCAACTGATGCTGCTTCATTACAGTTTCTACTATTATTATTACTGCTACCTTTGATAATGTATAAACCTTCTGTCTCCTTACCAATCCCTTTCACCCTGCCACTGTAAAGATCCTGGAAGAGGCCAAAGTCAGGGAAATTTTTTACTGAACACCTCAGTTCTCTTGTGAGTTTGGAGACTGATAAGAGATTAAATTTGAAGTCTGGTATGTATAAAACACCTTTTATAACCTCAATACCAAACAGAGATGCAAGGCCTGTATGAGAAATATATATCTTATCTCCAGTAGGCAAATGCATTGTATCTTTATATTCTTTCTTATTATTATCATTTGTTAATAAATTCATAGATGTAGCTATATGATGTGTGGCACCTGAGTCCACAATCCATTCACTATTAATATCTTTGGACACGAAACAAGCTGTAATACCTGCCATATTGCTTTGACTTTCCACGTTGTTTTGAGTGTCGGTTCCTTATTCAACAATGCTAGAATCTGCTTGTACTGCTCCTCTATAAAGAATGGTCCTTTTCCATCAAAAACATCGTGCAAGTCACAGCTAAAAGAGCATTGAGTACCAGCATTGCTGGAAACATTGTTAACAACATTAAATTGTGGAGTTGCTCGACCAAATTGTCCATTTGTACCATTATTTCCACGACCAAGTTGTCCAATATTGAGCTGATTGAACCTCTTTTTTCCTTTAAAAATTTAAGGATATCCAATGGAGTTTATAGTAGTTTTTTTTGCTATGACCTTTGTAACCATAATGTTCACATTGCACAAAGATTTTCTTTCCCTTGTAGCCTTAGTTACGACCTACCTACATAGCTACTAGTTCATTCTTATCAATTACTGCACCCATACTAGGACACTGTCTAGATTCATTTTCAATCACCATTGCATAAGCTTGATTGATGGAAGGCACATTCGACTTTATAAAGTTCTGTTTTCTAGCTTGATCATAAGAATCGTTTAATCCACTAAGGAATTGCAGCAATCTCTGCTGCTTTAAATGATCAACATAATCCTTTGAATTGGCCTTAGGTACCATAGCATCATACTCAATCCATAAATCCTACAATTTTGTGAAGTAACATGAAACAGAATCTGTACCTTGTGAGAGAGTGGCAATGGCTCGATACAGTTGAAAAATTCTCATGTGGTTCACTTTATCGAATATCTCCCTCAAGTCTTCCCATACAAGATGAGCATTTGAAGCATATGCAATTACACATAAGAGCTCTGTGGACACTTTGTTCATGAGCCATGAGATGACAATAGCATTACAAGTCTCCCATTGCTCTTGTAGCTCAGTAGTACATGATTCCTTCGTACAAGTTCCATTCATGAACCCTAGCTTTCTCTTCCCAAGTAGTGCGATCTTCATCGTCCTACTCCATAGCCCGTAATTTTCATATCATGTAAGCTTCACACTGGAAGGAGACTAAGCTTCATCGTCCTATTCCAAGCTGTGAACCTATATGTAAATGTATAATTTAAATCATTGTATACCTTATTATAAACTATAACTTAAGCTTATTAAACTTATAAATAGAATAGTCCTTGTATAAATTTATTACAAAATTTATGTTTATTTTATGATTATTATTTTAATATAACACGCATTAATTATATATTTAAACTTTATTTTCTCAATGAAAGAGCACTAAATTCATACATGAGGATTAAGAAAATACTAAAATATTAAATCTTGGATTTGAACTTGTGATTCAAATAAATTTCAACCCCTTTACCACTATAATAAAAAAAATTCTAACTGCAAGGGAATTTAGCAACTTTTATATAACTAAAAAAAAATTCTATTTGCCCCATTTGCGTCGTCCAATTTTCTATCAGGGGATTCAATTGAACCCTCTTATTTCCTTTAAATACAATATTTGTTTTGATTGTTACTTAAATTTTATTGTATCGTATCGTTAAATCCGTCGTTACATAACGACGAAATGTGCCCATTGTATCGTTAAATCCGTCGTTACGATACCCATTGTATCGTATCGTATTGTTACTTTAAATACAATGTTTGTTTTGATTGTTACTTAAATTTTATTGTATCGTATCGTTAAATCCGTCGTTACATAACGACGAAATGTGTCATTTTATATAACGACTGATTTGGTGTGGTCGTGTCGTTACCTTGTCTTTTTCTCTCAATCTCATCCTTTATTATTATTAAATTATTTTATTTTTATCATTTATCCTACTTTTTTATATAGTAATTTTACCCTGTATCATAATTTTTTTATTATAATATTACAAGTTTATTCTTCATATTACTGGTGCATGATATTATAAAATGATGACAAACAACACAATCTATCCAAACATTGTATTTATCAAACGATACAGTACAATACAATATAGTACGATACGATACATTATGAAACGATGCGTAACAATCATCCAAACAAACTGTTAGCTCTGCCCTAACACTTTCTCTCTTATTTGAATATATAAATATTTGAGTTTTGATTGTTATTAATGAAATATTTTACATTTAAAATTTAAAATTCATTTAAAATATAAATAGATTATTTTTAGGAATTGTTATAAAAATACCTCTATCTTTTAATAATTAAATTTCTTATTACATGAGTTGAGTATATATTTGTAGGTTTTCTCACTATTTTTAATTCTCAATTGTGTAAATAGGTTTTTGAGTTTTTATTGCTATTAACAAATTACATATATGAGCAAATTATTATTATTATTTTTTGCCTCTTTATTTTTAATATTCAATATCATTAAAAATATGCTTTATTATTATTTTTATTTTTTTTATTTTTAAAATGAGATTTTTGTTGTTGTATAGGTAAATTCATAAGATAAATAATAGAAATGAGAAAAATTTCATGACATTAAAAAAATATAAAAAAACAAACGAAAATAGACAAGTGTTGATAATATAGAGGTTATGATAGACATTTTAAATAGTAAATTGAGAAATGAGGAGGAGAATATTAATTATTCAAAAGTGAGAGGGGAATTTAATTTTTAAAACAAAATTGGGATGTGTAAATGTTCACCCATATTTTAATGTATATTTAAAATATATATATATATATTAAAACAAAATATATGTAAATGGTGAACATTTACACAACCCATTTACATTAAATTCCCCTCTCACTTTTGAATAATTATATTTAGATTTATTCCTCTGATTGTCCTATTACAGACTTGTCAGTTCTGTAAAGCAGAGATCTTAGATCTGCAACGACTATTTAAGGAGCTACCCGCCTTTAACGTACACACACATTAAACACCTCAACTTTCTCTTTTGCACATCAATTGAGCGATCTCACAGGTATTCCACTTCATTTTCTTTATCTCAATCCATTAAAACTATTGTTTAATTCACGTTTATGTACACTCTTGTGTTTGATGATCCCTTTATGGAAACGAATTGATTTTGGTGACCCATTTATGTAAAAGAACTTATTTTTATGACCCCTTTATGTAAAAGAATTTATTTTTGATTCATAGTGTGAAGTAGGATTTGTGGGGTTTCCCAAGATCGAAAAGGTGAAATTTCTGCTATTTTCAGGTTCTTTTGGAAAAAAATTATATTTTTTTTGTGTCTGATTTGACAATGGTAGTGCCTGATTTACCAAGATCAGAAAGTGTGAACTTTATGGTATCTTTTAGGTTAGAAACCGGGGGGGGGGGGGGGTGTTGGTGTATCTGACTTGATAATGGAAGTGCCTGATTTAAGGTTCTTTTGTTAAAAAGAAAAAAGAGTCTTTTCCTTATATCTGACTGAATAATAGAAGTTCCTGATTTTCGTGCTAATTTTTTGCTATTTTTAAGGTTCTCTGGAAAAAAAAAAAAGTAGTACTTTTTACGTATATGATTAGAGGGATGTGTTTGATTGTCTTCCTTCTTAATTTTGACTCATAGTCTTAGGTTTCCTGCAGAAATGCTGTGTTAATTGTTAAGATCTTACTACATCCAGAGGTCCGAGCGCAGAGCGAGAGTTGGAGTCTGAATCTTCCATCTTCATTTTAGATCTGATCAAGATCATGGTTACCACATGCCATTACCAAATTTTTACTGTTCTTGTATGCACAATTGGTGCTATTTTTACATCTACTCCAAGTTCCTGCGCTTCTTCATAAATATTGTATTGTCCGCAGAATTACATGTAAGCAGTAGTATATTGATTCAGAGACTCAATCTCTCATCCTTTGGGTACTGTTCCATTTGACTGAAGCTTTATGCTATTGTTACAATATTACTCTGAACCGGAGATTGGATTTCATCTTTCTTCCATACTAGGAGTTCCCTTTCTGTATCCACTTTTCAATGCATCCTTGTTTCAGCAGCCTTTTCTTGTTTGTGCATTCTCCAATTACTACGTGCTGCAATGAGAAATGCAAATAAAAAGTAGTCTTTTGCATGTTTTGTGGTCGAATCACTATTTTTTATTATGGATGCCATCTGGTTGGTCACAAAAGTTTGTTGCAGTAGGTTCATTGGATGACCAATTATAAACACATGAAAGCTTGTAGATTATACGTCTACACATGCTTTCTGATAGAACAAGTTTCAATATGTTCCTTACATTTCCTTTGATTTGAGAAGGCAGCCTCAGAAAATGCTTGAACTTCTTATTGCAGAGTTTAGAACAAAGGAAAATGGTGAAGATTTGCTGTATAGGAGCTGGATATGTGGGTGGCCCCACCATGGCCGTCATAGCACTCAAATGCCCTTCCATTGAAGTTGCCGTTGTAGACATTTCTGTGCCTCGCATTACTGCCTGGAATAGCGACCAGCTCCCCATCTATGAGCCAGGACTTGAGGACGTAGTCAAAGAATGCCGAGGCAGGAACCTCTTCTTTAGCACAGATGTGGAGAAGCATGTGCGCGAGGCTAATATCGTTTTTGTTTCAGTCAACACTCCTACCAAGACGAGGGGTCTTGGAGCAGGCAAGGCTGCAGATCTCACTTACTGGGAGAGTGCAGCCCGCATGATTGCTGACGTCTCAAAATCTGACAAAATAGTTGTTGAGAAATCAACTGTTCCAGTCAAAACTGCTGAGGCAATTGAAAAGATTTTGACTCACAACAGCAAGGGAATTAACTTCCAAATCCTCTCAAACCCCGAGTTTCTTGCTGAGGGGACCGCAATCGAAGACCTTTTTAAGCCCGACCGAGTCTTGATCGGAGGTCGGGAAACCCCGGGAGGCCAAAAGGCTATCCAAGCATTGAAGGATGTTTATGCCCAATGGGTTCCTGAAGATCGCATCCTCACCACCAATTTGTGGTCTGCTGAGCTCTCAAAACTGGCTGCCAATGCATTTTTGGCACAAAGAATCTCTTCTGTGAATGCCATGTCAGCTCTCTGTGAGTCTACTGGAGCAAATGTCTCAGAGGTGTCATATGCTGTAGGTAAGGACTCGAGAATTGGTCCCAAGTTTCTTAATGCTAGTGTTGGTTTCGGTGGCTCTTGCTTCCAGAAGGATATTCTGAATCTGGTTTACATTTGCGAGTGCAATGGTCTTCCAGAGGTGGCTGAATACTGGAAACAGGTAATCAAGATCAATGACTATCAGAAGATTCGTTTTGTCAACCGCGTTGTTGCCTCCATGTTCAACACAGTATCAGGCAAGAAAGTTGCCATTCTAGGTTTTGCTTTCAAGAAGGATACTGGTGATACTCGAGAGACCCCTGCAATCGATGTTTGCAAGGGACTGTTGGGAGACAAGGCTAAGTTGAGCATATACGACCCTCAGGTTAACGAGGACCAAATCCAAAGGGACCTCGCAATGAATAAGTTTGATTGGGATCATCCCCTTCACCTCCAGCCAATGAGTCCCAGTAACGTGAAACAAGTGTCCGTCGTTTGGGATGCCTACGCTGCAACAAAGGATGCTCATGCTGTTTGCATTCTTACAGAGTGGGACGAATTCAAGAATCTTGATTACCAGAAGATATATGATAACATGCAGAAACCTGCTTTCATATTTGATGGTAGGAACGTTGTTAATGTGGAGAAACTTAGAGAGATTGGATTTATTGTCTATGCAATTGGTAAGCCACTGGATGCCTGGCTCAAGGACATGCCTGCCGTTGCTTGAAAGCATTATTTTTTGGTTGGATATCAAAGATACTAGTAATCAGACAGTCAGCTGGAATTCTTTACTATTTTTTCATCAGTTTTAAGTTCTTTTTTGTTTTGTCCCTTTGTAGACAGAGGACAGAGTCATTGTCTACCACTATTTGTTATACTTTATATTTACGAGAAAATGACAAAAATAGTCTTTTATGTTTGACGGTTGATTTAAAATAATCCTTCAAATCTACACACGGACAGTTTTAGTCTTTTATGTTTATAAAAAGTGAACACTTTTGGTCTCCGTTATATTTAAACACACTGCGGTAGTTATTTTAGTCGGAATTGATTCGTGAGACGCATGTGAGTTGGTTAAGAAACCAAAGAAACGTCCTTCTCTTGATCAACACTGATGCAACTTATAATGATGCATGCGTTCCATATTAGCAGTAACATATCAAATACTGTATTGACTTAGGTACGGTAATCCCAATGGTTCAACGTCCATCAAAAGTTGTGATGGGTAGTAAATAGGTCTCTATTCCTAAAATGAGGTTTTGGTTTTGAATTCTGCGAATGGAGTCTTCTTTTGGTAGGGAGAGTATTATCCTCCAAATTGGGACTTTCGGACGTGACGATATTTTGTAAATACATAATAATCTTGAATAGTCTTTTCAATATAACTGGCTCATGTGCTCCTCGCGAGCCATATCTGTTAAAGACAAAAGTGTTCAATTTTATTTAACATAAATATCTAAGAGTCCTCGTGTGTATATTAAAAAGCGTATTTTAGACCAACCTAAAAAAGAAAGGTACTATTTTGTCATTTTCTCAATATTTCCGGTCAATCTTGTTGTTCTTGTACTTTGTTTGCACTCTCATACTGGGAAAGTGGGGAAAGTTACAAACATCAATTTTATAGCTCGGATCAAGTAAACAAAGGTCACATCAAGAACAAGCTAATATGATAATTGTATAAGGTAAAATCGGTTCACATTAAATACTCTATAACAGAGCGACACATAGAATTGAAGACAGATGGAAAATAAGACAAGTGGAAACCAAGACCAGGGGCAGCAGCTCCGATTGGCACCGGAAAATCCCCGACGGGAATATTGCTATTAAACACAAACAAATATCTATCACCCGATAGCATTCAATGAGGAATATTCTACAATATTAAATACACAACCCATTATAGAGAATTATGGCATTTATAGCCTATCGTTACACATTCTTCGATAGCTCTCATGGTTTCATTTAAGAGGGGCTTGATCCTAGGATTTCAACATCCTAGTTGCAACTATAAATAGTGACTTTAACAACCATTGTAAGGACACGAATTTTCTGGTGAACTTATGTTGTATACTATTCAAAAGCTCAATAATATTTTATTTCTTGTCTATTGATACTTGTATTACTGCCTCCAGAAGCTTAGCTCCCGGAACCAAGCTATCTGTTGCCTTATCTCGATTTCAATACTAAGTCTTGCATTTTATTTAATTTATTTATCATTTTGGGATCAAATTGATTCGCTTGTCTATAAATCATGTTACAAATTCAACTGTACCATTTTACGAGTAAACAGTTTGGCGCCCACCGTGGGGCTTAGACAGTTGCATAATTGGGTTGATCTTTGCATCTATTACTAACCTGTTTAATTCTTTGTTTCTTAGCGGAAAATCGTAAAAAATGGCAGATAACGTTGTCAACATCACGCACAAAGTTGAGGCCCAAGGAAATCAGCCTCAACACGAAGATTCGATTAGCGATACCTGCAACGAGGGAGATGAAGCCACGTCGGTCCATGGCGGGCAATATCTATGACACATTCAGGAGGCAACTCCCGATGATGTTGAAGACGAGCATGTTGGGAAAATAGTAAGAATCCTGAGGAAACAACAAAAGGCTATTATGGGCCATCTCTCGTGACAAGATCAGGTCATGACAGAGTTGTGGAAGGCGTAGTCGGGTGCTTCCAACAATATGAATGGAAGAGATCCAGTTCCTCCCAGTACTCCCGCAAATCAAACAACTTAAAGGGTTGATAACAACACCCCGAGGGGTGAGGTCGACTTCGATAGGGCTGGGGCGAAAGGCAGCGGATCTGGTAACAATAATGAGAATGATCCCTTTAAATTCTAACTCATACGGTTTATGAGGAAATAAACGCCCGAAGGGATCAAATCTCGGGCGCACCGCTAGTGTTAAAAGTGTCGGACTCAAAGAAATACACCCAATTGCCGTTCAAACCAAGCAAGGTACCGAAGCTAATCCCGAAGCGATTTAAAATGCCAGATGTGTCAAAATATGATGGGACCTCGGATCCTCAAGAGCACATCACCACCTATACAATGTCGGTGAAAGAAAATGACTTAGCTCCACATGAGATTGAGTCAGTCTTACTAAAGAAGTTCGGGGAAACCCTCATGAAGGGGGCCCTGACATGATATTCACTTTTACGCGAGCATTCAATAGATTCCTTCGAGATGCTCACAAATTCTTTTATCAAGGCCCATGCCGAGGCCAGGAAGGTGTAGGCCCGAAAGGCCGACATATTCAGAATTGCACAAGGAGAGTCTGAACTACTCCGAGAGTTCATACCATATTTTAAAAGGAAAGAATGATGCTATTGTTCGTGCCAGATAAATGGGCAGCTGAGGCATTCACAAAGGGGTTGAACCCCGATGAGCTCTGAACGATTCCCGAAAACTAAAAGAAAGTCTTCTCGAGTTCCAATAAACAACATAAGCGGATGTCCACAACCGCTATAAATCAAATATAAGAATAGAGGATGACCAACTCGGTTTCTTCGCATCAACTAAGGGTCGGGATCGACGGAAGAGTAAGGAAAAGTTGAAGAATGATTTTGACACAGATTGATGATCTTCTAGAGGTCGATTTTTGCCCTACGAAAGGGCCGAAAGACGCGACAGAGGTTTCCGATCAGCGTTTAGGTTTGCTACCGATAGGAGAGCTAATTGTGGCTAAAATAACAGATTGTTGTAGGATATGGAGGTATTAGTTTCCCCGGACTCCACCTATCCCAGACTGTCCAAGTACAATTTTAATATCGGCATGGTGGAACTAGTATTTGCTATGAGGAACATTAAGGAAGCACGGTTCTCGAGGCCGATGAGATTTGACCCTAGTCAGAGGGATCCTAACCTATGGTGTGAATATCATGGGATGAATGGCCACCGGACTGGGGACTGCCGACATATACGTGAGGAGGTGGCAACATTGCTGAACTGCCATCTTAGAGAGTTCTTGAGCGACCGGGCTAAAAACAACTATGGTCGCAACTGGGATAACACACAGCTCTCAAAGTCACGAGAAGATCCTCCTCGTCTAACGATCAACATGATTTTCAGAGGGAACGAGATCAATGGTGTAACCTTCTTAGCTGCAAAAAAGACAAAGGTATCGGTAACCCACAACAAAAGACTCCAGGAAGTCGTCGAGGACTATATCACCTTCATGAAAGAGGACACCGATGGGCTCCTACTACCACACAATGATGCCCATGTAATATCTTTTAATGTTTTAGATTTTAAGACTAAACGTGTTTTGGTAGACCTAGAGATCCAGCCAATATTATCCAATGGAGAGTGGTAGAGCAAGACAAGCTACCCGGAAGCATCATTCTGGCCACAAAGCTCCTCTTCGAGTTCAATTTAGCAAGTGTGACAACCCTGGGGGAGATCCTACTACCCACAAACAATGAAGGGGTAAAGAAGAAGACCCTGTTTGAAGTAGTAGATGGCGATATGGGCTACAACATTATTCTTGGAAGATCATAGCTACACGAGATGAAGGTTGTGCCGTCAACATACTATCAACTTATGAAATTCCCAACTCCGGAGGAAATTAAACAAATTAGAGGAGATCAAACGGTAGCAAGGGAGATGAACGCAATTTCGGTTTCCAGTAGTAAAGGGAAGGAACGTGTAGCATAGTAATTACAAGAACTGATGCCTACTCCCGAGCCAAACAATGTCGACAAAGAGGGGGAACTCGTCGAAATCCTATCAGGTACCAAGGTATTTCTAGGTACAAGAAGAAACGGACACAACCAAAACTACATCGGAAGAACTCGAACAAGTTGCATTGTTTGAGAAGTTCTTGGAGAGGAAATTCCACTTGGGGACAGAGCTAAACCCTGAGCTCATGTCAGGTTTTATAGAATTTCTCAAATTTATGTTGATTGTTTTGCATTGTTGCATGCAGATATGGCAGGTATCCCGCTAGAGGTGGTCGTGCACAAGTTAAGTCTGGATCCCAACATCACTCTGGTAAAGCAAAAGAAACGGCCCATTGCCGAGGTCAGAAATAAGTTTGTCAAAGAAGAGGTAACTCGATTGCTTGATATCGGTTTGATCTGTTAATTTGTATAGGTCTACCAAATAGTAGAGTACCTGGTCCTCTACAAGATTCTGCTGAGAGTACTTCATAAAGCAGTAAGTAAATGAGGTAGAGGAATTTTTACGTGAAAAAATCCCACACAAGGGGATCAAAAAACCACGACCTACACCTGTAGGTTTTTAACTTTACTAACTTGTAATCTTACCTATTACAAGCCACTTTACAATAATTCCTAATGAAAAGGATTTACTCAACTAACTTGTGGTACCTTTACCACAAGCCACTTTGTGACTATCCTAGTTACAAAAGATTTTTCTAACTTGTGATGCTATCACCACAAGCCACTTTATAATTCTACGATTACAAGGACTTTTCCTTATGACTAAATCTAGTCACAATATAAACTCAACGAGTTTACGGATTTACAAGAGGATTCCTAATCAGAATGCTTCTAGGTAAGCGGTTTAGGAGATACAGTAAGTACAATAACAAGATTGCAACTCAACTAGGACAGTAATAATATATCGTTTAGGAACTGGTCCGTAGTAGCATTCAACATTGTTCTTCAAGCTTGTGAGGATGATTTCTCTATTTTTTGCAAGAGGCTTGAATAAGAAGCAAAACCCTTCCAGTGATGTCTTTTGTATAAAGCTCATTGGGTACATCTTGATCACATCACTTGAAATGATGTGAGTACTTTGTTTGGTTAGAGAATGAGTAGGCTGACAGTGTAATGCAGTGCGGCAGAAACAGTGCCATCAGTCACTTCACTTCCAGCTGTGTCCAAATGACT
The DNA here is from genome assembly GCF_000393655.2 of Nicotiana sylvestris. Taxonomy (NCBI): domain Eukaryota; kingdom Viridiplantae; phylum Streptophyta; class Magnoliopsida; order Solanales; family Solanaceae; genus Nicotiana; species Nicotiana sylvestris. Next base: position 150,799,102 of record NC_091065.1, on the reverse strand, counting down.
TTGTACTGCTATGAGGAAACCACAAGAGCATCAGGTCCTTGTTTTGGTTCCTAGCACCTGAAGCTGTAGCAGTTCACCTTTAGCTGGAATCCATTTAAAGTGATGCAGCAATCCAAGTAGATCAGGTTCCCTATCTGGTTCTTAACAGTAAGTTTGTTAGCTCATCAAAACATAAGGTAAGAGTATTTAAGATCTATCAATTTCCCCCTTTTTGATGATGACAAACTTAAACAATCATGAGTAGGAATTGGGGCAGTAAAAACCAGTTTCAAAGAGTTCTCCCTGAGACTATGCCTTATATTATTTTCTTTTCAAAGAGTGATTGAGCATAAGAACCAGTTCCCCAATGTGTTTCCCCCTTAGTCCTATATTATTTTTCCCCATTTTGGCATCATAAAAAAGAACAACAGCACAAAGAAGTCCAGCGAAGCTAAGTCATGCCACATATGTGCACACAATCATGAGAAAGAATAGAACACATAGAGAATGTACTAGACATAATAAAAGAGAATTCATATTAATAAAGATTTAATGTGCCTCTGCCTTTTGAAAAAGGAAGAGGCAACATTGGACTTGTTCACAGGAGCAGTAGTAGTACATCCCAACCATAAAAAAAACACAAAAAAAATATCCACCAACCATCAACAAAGAAACAAAAAAAGAACATATCCAGAAAACTTGTCATTGAAGGGGTTGTTAGGGGGCACTAGGAGGAAAAGGCTTGGAAGCTACAACAAGTGTCTAGGGAACAAGGTCTATTCGGGCGTTTCCCGACTTTTACTCGTTGAGCAGTTCAGACTTCAGGTTCTCAACTTGTGCCCTGAGATCAGCATTTTCTAGGGTTAAACGGACCACCTCATCATTCGACATGGGAACCGCTAGGGCTTGCTGACCTTCCAGGATAGCATTCCTGGCCTTCAACCGACGAATTTCCTCAGCTGCATTGTTCTATGCATTAATGAACTGAGACACAGTTGATGTACTTCCTACCCCCCCATACTTCTCAATACACTCGCACTCTTCCAAGGTTGTCTGTGAGAATGTCTGCTTTCGGGTCCCCACTTTACCTGTTCCTAATGGAACCTTAAAGAACTTGAACATCGGAGTAAGCAAGAATCCATAGGGAAGCCCATGATTACCGTCTTTGAAATTGGCAACCTTCTGCATATGTTCAATCATTATGGCAGGCAGACTCACAGGGTTAAAACCGTCCAGTTGCTCCATTAGGAATAGGTCAGATTTTGAAGTCACAGACCTCCTTTCTGCTCGAGGCAACAATACTTTGTTAACCAACTCAAACAGCAGCTGGTAGACAGGAAGTAGTGCTTTCTTATGGATCTGGTCCCCTTTTTAATTAGCATTGTCTTTCACCACTACATTTTGAAAGTTATACTGACAAACATCTCGGACAATCGACACCCCAACTGTAGGAACTTTCAATATATCTCTAAACAATTTCACGTCAAAGACGATATATACTCCATTGACCAAAGCACAGACATGGTCAGTATCAATTGGAAAGAGACTGGCGAAGAAACTCTGTACCTCCTCCTCATACACTTTAGGTCATCAATGTAAAATAGATGCACCCATTGTTGAAACTCCACCATTTCCAGAATTTGGCGCATTTCAGCCATCTCAAAGATTGTTGGGTCAAACGTACGACACATCAAAACTTTTTGATGCCTCGGGGGCTCAGAGCCAAGGCAGACTTCATTTTTCATCTTCTTCCCAGAACTAGGTTCTTCAGCAGTTCAGACTTGCGTTTCTTAAGCTTTTCTTCACTGACTTGCCTTTTCCCTTGGACTTGACTAGTACATCCTCATCACTCACTACCTCCTTCATCTTGGACTTAAATGTTGACCCTTTCTCCATTAAAACAGGCTCAGCCTTTTTCAAGGACCGCCTAACAAGGGAACCAGGTTCCTCATAGGTTCCTTTTTCCACCTCGACTACAGGGATAACCTCATCACTCACAGGTACACCATCCTTCACCAACTTTCTTCTTTTCTTCTTACTATTTTTCTTGCTCTTTTGGAGTGCAGAGTCGTATGCCACTTTGACTTGAAGCCTGGTAGTAGGTCGTTTGATTTCAGACTCAGAGGTGGAGACAACCCTTCGCTTACTTATGAATGCATCAAGGGCCACGTTGTCCCGGTCTTCTTCATCACTAGATGGCATTTCAAGTGCTTAAATTTCCAGGGGCACAACATCGAATCCAGGAACAGCACTGTCCTGGGGATGAGAGTCCTGACCTGGGTCCTCCGGAGAGGGATCAGGTTCCTCATGTGATACCCCAGTAGTGTATGCTACTGCATCCCCTTCAACAGCCATAATGTCCCCTTCTTCCCCCACACTTTGAGACTCATTTTTCTAGGAGGTGATTTCATGGAATATCTCATCAGCGGATACTACAAACACAGTTACGAGATCCTTCTCTTCTTCAACTAGTGCTTCCACAACCATGGAATCGGCGGCAACAATGGCAGAACCTTCTGTGAACTCAGTACTTTGACCTTGTTCTCCACTTAGGGTTTGACTGGTGGGAACAACAAACGACAGGGAGAACGGAATAGCAGTTTCAAGGGTTTCTGAGTTGGGAAGAGATTTGGAGACTGGGGAAGGTGTGACTGCATCAGTAGGAGTAATAGAGGGTGGCGAAGGCTCAGTGAACATGAGAGGTTCCATAGATGGGTCAGAGGTAGTTACAGCTGAGGTAGAGAGATCGGAAGTTTCTCAGCCATTAGAAGAAAAAGTGTGGCGATCTTTCCCTTTTAGGTGAATCTAGAGTAGGGCTTATGGTTAGGAAGAGCAGAAGAGAGGGTTTTTTAAAAGGAAAGGATAATTATGAAGGTAGAGAAATAGGCATCGGTTCTGAAACGGCGGTTGGGCGTGGAGAATTACGATGTTTCAGAGGGAGATGGAACGATTTGAATTGAAGGAACGTGATAGCAGGATCTGAAAAGTTGATGATATGGCAGTTGTATTTTGTACCCTTTTTTTAAGACATGTATTAATGCACATAACTACTAACCTTTAGTGCAAGAACCTGGTTCTTGATTTTTTTTTGAAAAGAAACAATCCTCTTTTATCAGTCATGCACTGCATCTATCACTTCTATGCTCATCATACGTGTTTACCTGCAACGATATTGAAGTGAGTTAGACAGGGCCAGAAAACACTTTGAGCCAGTTATTTCTTAAGGATACGAGCCGGCCAAAGAGGAATCAGGTTCTTAATTTGGCCTCAACAGTCCCAGCTTTACTCTGTTTCTTTCAAACTGTTCCCTACTTAGTGCTTTGGTGAAAATGTATGCAATTTGATCTTCTGTGCTGCAGAACTTTATACATATCAACCCTTTCTCCACATTATCTCTAAAAAATGATGCCTCACATCAATATGTTTTGTCATTTTATGTTGAACTGGATTCTTGGCCATGTTGAGTGCACTAGTGTTGTCACATAGAAGGGGCACACTCTCAGTGAGTACCCCAAAATCCTCTAGTTGCTGCTTGATCCACAAAAGCTGAGCACAACAGGATGTTGTAGCTACATATTCAGCTTCAGCTATTGAAAGAGCCATTGAATTTTGCTTCCTTGTACCCCAAGCAATAAGACATGATCCTAAGAAGTAAGCCATTCCAAAAGTACTTTTTCTGTCCACAAGATAACCTATGTAGTCTGCATCAGCATACCCAATCAGATTAAAACTGTCACCTGATGGATAATATAGCACCAGGTCTTGCATTCCTTTGAGATATCTTAATATTCTTTTGGCGGCCTTCAAGTGAGATTCCTTGGGATTTGATTGAAACCTCGCACACAGCCCCACACTGAAAACAATATCAGGTCGACTGGCAGTGAGATAGAGGAGAGACCCAATGATGCCTCTATACATTGTTTGATTCACAGGATATCCAGTTTCATCCATGTCCAGTCGAGTGGCAGTCACAATGGGAGTGTCTATCACCTTTGATGCTTCCGTGTCAAACCTCTTCAAGAGCTCACTAATTTATTTTTGGTGACAAATGGAAGTACCCTTTTGGGACTGTTTTACTTGAAGACCCAGGAAGAAGTTCAATTCCCCCATCATGCTCATTTCAAATTCGCTTCCCATAAGTTTTGCAAATTCTTCACACAGAGAGTCAGCTGTTGCTCCAAAAATGATATCATCAACCTGAACAATTATCAGGTTCCTTCCTTATTTCTTTAAGAAAAGAGTGTTGTCAATTTTTCCTCTCTTAAAACCATTTTCTAAGAGGAATTTTGACAATTTTTCATACCAAGCTCGAGGAGCCTGCTTTAGCCCGTACAGAGTTTTGTCCAATTTGAACACATATTCAGGGTACTCATGACATTCAAACCCTGGGGGTTGCTTCACATAGACTTCTTCCTTAAGGAGTCCATTCAAAAATGCACTTTTGACATCCATTTGGAACGAGGTGAATTCCATATGAGAAGCAAAGGCAATTAGAAATTTGATGGCTTCCATGCGAGCCACTGGAGCAAATGTTTCATCATAGTCAATCCCTTCCTCCTGATTGTAGCCTTGGACCACTAGCCTGGCTTTGTCCTTGTGGTAATTTCATGTTCATCGAGCTTGTTTCTTAATACCCACCTGGTTCCTATAATGGTTCTATATAGGGGTCTGGGTACCAGGTGCCACACACTATTTCTCTCAAACTGATGCAGCTCATCTTGCATGGCTGTAATCCAATCGGCATCTTTCAAGGCTTCCTTGATGTTTTTGGGTTCTATCTGGGAGAGAAAGACTGAGAAGGCAAGTGAATTTCTGGCTCTTGACCTTGTTTGAACTCCTGAATCTATAGGAGTGATTATGTTGTCTATAGGGTGAGAGATTTGATGTCTCCAGTTGGACGTCTGAGGTTAATTCTGAGAGGAGGAAAGTATGCTCGGCTGATTTTCCTCTGTCATTCTCTTAGGTACTAGTGGAGTTCCCTGAACTGTATCAACCACTCTTTCTTCAGCTTCAGTGGTTGTAATTGAAGTTCTTGGTTCTGTTGATGATGAGGCAGCATTGTCTTCATTTGGCTCCTTCACTTGACTCATCATATCTGCTTTTCCGTTTGTCTTGTTAATGACTTCACCAGAAACAAGTAACGTTTCTCCATCCTGATCCTCCTCAGCACTCTTCTCAAATGATGGATGAGATTCATCAAAAATAACATGGACACTTTCCTCAATACTTTGAGTTTGCTTGTTATATATCTTGTAGGCCTTGCTTTGAGAGGAGTAATCAAGAAATATTCCTTCGTCACTTTTGGCATTGAACTTACCAAGTTGATCCTTTCCATTGTTGAGAACATAGCATTTGCATCCAAATGTTCTTAGGTGTGTCAGCTTGGGTTTTCTTCCATTCAACAATTCATACGGGGTCTTGTTTAGAAGTGATCTGATCATGCACCTGTTCAGTAAGTAGCAGGCAGTGTTGACAGCTTCAGTCCAGAAGTTCTTTGCAAGTCCACTGTCAATCAGCATTGTTCTTGCCATTTTTTCCAGAGTTCTGTTCTTTCTTTCTACTACTCCATTTTGGTGGGGAGTTCTGGGAACTGAGAAGTTGTGAGTGATGCCATTTTCATTGCAGAATTCATCAAATTTGACATTGTCAAATTCTGTCCCATGATTTGATCTAATGCATATAACTCTAGACTCCATCTTCACCTGGATTTTCTTCACAAAGGCCACAAATACTTTAACAGTTTCATCTTTTATTCTGAGAAACACAGTCCATGTGAATCTGGAGTAGTCATCCACGATTACGAAAATGTATCTCTTTTCTCCTCTGCTTTACACCCTCATAGGTCCACACAGATCCATATGTAGGAGCTCAAGCGGCTTTGAGGTGCTCACATCTCTTTTTGACTTAAAGGAGGACTTTACATGTTTTCCTCTAGCACAAGCATCACAGACTTTTTGAATCCTGAATTGTGACATAGGCAGACCATGGACCAGGTCCTTCTGAATTAGTTTGTTCAGAAGGGAAAAGCTTGCATGGCCCAGTCTTCTGTGCCATAGTTCAGCATCATCGTCAACCGCCTTCAGACAACTTATATCACCACTCTGTAAAGATTTAAAATCAGTAACATAGATGTTTTCTTGTATCTTCTGGCCACCAAAATTATTTTACCGGTCACAAGGTCAGTGACTGTACATATTTTGGACAAGAATTCCACCTTGTTTCCTTTATCACAAATTTGAGAAACACTCAGGAGACCGTACTTAAGTCTATTGACATAGTACACATTTTCAAAAGAATGAGTGAGTGACTTCCCAACTTTTCCAACTCCAAGAATGTACCCCTTTTTACCGTTGCCAAAGGATACACTCCCTCCTTGCACGACTTTTAGTGAAAGAAAGTCTGTGGTGTTCCCAGTCATATGTTTCGAACATCCATTATCCATGAACCATTGTTGACTGCTTCCTTTCACTTTCCCTTGCACAAGAGATTAGGATTTAGTTTTAGAAACTCAAACAAGTTTGGGTCCCTTGTAGTAAGCAAGAGGATGAATAAGGGATCTCTTAGTCCATGAAGGTAATGTGCATTTTTTGTGAGTGGAACCTGGTCCCTCTTTTGTGGTCACGGTTTCAGCAGCCACTTTGTCTTTTTGAACTGATTGATTCTTGGCCTGGACACCTTCCTTGAAGCTCCCAGTGTTCCCACATTGGGTACGAGGCCATTTATCAGATATAGTGACGCTCTTACTGTAAGGGTTGTGAGGAGTTTTCTCCCTTTGGAACCCTGCTCCCTGCCCTTTTTCACTATCATTAGTGAGCAAGGCAGTGGTAGCTTTTGAGGATCAGGTCCACTTTAGAGACCTTTCAAGATCATTCATTACTTTTTCTAGATTGACTTGGAGGAGCTCGTTTTTATCAATTTCAGAACACATCCTACATCTCAAAGCTTTCACCTCATCTTAAAGCCTAAGGTATTCCTCACTAACTATCTCATTTCCTCTTTCAGAGCTTTCAGGTTTTGACTTAGTCCATGGCATTACTATTGTTTCCCTTTGGTCTGCAATTTCTGCCAACAAATCACCCTTTTCTTTTCTAAGAATTTCAATGGTTTTCTTTTGATTAGTAACTGCAGCCACTAAGTCTTCTCTAGTATGTTCAGATTCTTCTAGTTCTAGGATCAAGGAATCCCTATCCTCCGCAAGACTACAAAAGGCATTAATTAAAACATCAGCTAAACACATGAGTTTTTTTGGAGAATAGGATTTCAGATTTCTCTGAACATCCCTGAAGTTTACCACTTCGTTGCCATTGTCTTCATCATCATCTTATTGAGCCATCAAAGCAAACGTTGAGTCATATCCAATCTTTTCGCCTTCAACTGCCATCATGGAATTATCGCCAGTATTAAGGTTATGTTGTTTTACTTGTGTAGTTCCCTCATAAGATGTTTGCCAAGCCTCCCATATTTCTTTTGCAGTGTTGCAGGTAGAGATTCTATCGTACTCTTTAGGTCCCAATCCATATACTAGAATTTTCTTGGCACGAAAATTCTTTTCCATCGCTTTCTTATTTGCTTCAGTGTATTCTTTGCTGGTTTTTTCCATTGAAAATAGGAATTCGTCTAGTACCTTGATTGGAACATAATGACCATCGCAAATGATATCACATAGCTCACAGTCCTCAGCCATGATGAAATCGTGCATTCTAGCTTTCCACCACCAATAGCATTTTCCATCAAACTTGGGGGGTCGGTATATGTATTGACCTTCTTCAAAATTTAGTGGAGCCGCCATGAGGATCTTTCCTAGGTGTTAGCCTGATAGGAGGTGTGAGCACGTGATTTTTGCCCTATATGAATTACTCTCATAAATTCAAGCAAAATAAATTTTTCCCATTATTTGCGATTTCGTAGATTTTGTAGCATTTGTTTGTTAATTGTTTGCATTTGTCTGTGCACGTTATTTTATTTAATCCATTGCATTTGTATTCAGGATTTAATCTTACATTTTTTTATATTAATTAGTAAATTAGTTTATGAAAAAATCACAAAAAATAAAAATAGTTCATGTTGCATTTTTATCCTTTAATTTCGAATTTTGTAGTTTTTCCTTTTAAATTAGGAGTTAATTAATTTTTGTAAATACTATGCTTGAGTAATTAATATTTTTGATAGGTTAATTTAGTTTTAAGATTTATTCTAGGTTTTACGTTTTATTTTGAAAAGAAAAAGAAATGAAAAGAAAATGAAAGGGAAAAGAAAGGAAGTAGTAAATGTCTGGATTTTGGGCCTTCAAGTAAAATTCTCAGGCCCAAGCATTATTTTGCTCGTTACCCGCTCGAATCTGACCCAGCTCCACACCCATACCCGACCCAAAGCCTTCAGCCCCAAGACCCTAGGAACGACGCAGTATAGGAGTAGAATGGCATCGTTTTGAGTTCAATATAGCTTTAACAGATCTTGGCCCTTCATCTTGGTTTATCCAACGACCGAGAGAGTTTCCTCCTTTTCACTTATAATTGTCTGAATAAACCTAAGACATTTCAGTTTACTTCCTCACCCTGTTCATCTTCTCTTCATCTTCTCTCCATCTGAACCCTAATCTGCCGCCCTAAAAGCTCACCATTATCGCCGGTGGCGGTGCAGCCTTGCACCACCCCTACCCGCCTCAAAATCACATCATGGAATCTCCGTCCTCTCCTTATGCCAAATTCATAACCTGTTCCCTTCAAATCACCCATAAACTCTTCTAATCTGAGATCGAAAGTCGGGTACTTGAACCTTAAACAACCCAAATCCACTCAAATTTGCACCCCCACAGTCACTATCTCTCCAAACCCAAAACTCCAAATTATTTTCCCAAATGAACCTAGATTTTACCGAGTTTGGGATCTAGGGCTAAATCTGATTTCAAAACTGGAGTCGAGTTGAAGTCTTTTGTTCGTCAGGGTTCGAAGCTCGCCTTGACAGGGCACTCTTGATTGAGGGAGTTCGTTAAGACGAGTTTCTCACCCTTGAAGTGCAGTTCAAGTTGGCCAGTAGATTCGCCTCTATTTTCAACTGTTGTGGTTATTTATTTCGTTTTCTTTCTTTCTTTTGATTGCGTTGTCCGTATTCACCCTCTCTGGTGTTCTTCTTCTCTCTTTCTTTTCTTATTCAAATTGGTTGCATGATAGGCCTTTGGATCTGTATGGTTATACTGGTCATTTCTAAATTCCTCTGATTAATCTTTGTTACAATTTCGTGGTTTAGTTTGAATTGGTCCATTAGGTTTGTTTTAATTTCTTTGAGTCAGATTGTGGTTGTTTTCTTCTTCTTCCAAACTCGTTGTGTGTTGGTATTTGTTTGGCTTGGGGCCTGCATTACATACAAACGGGCCCATTAGTTGAAGCCCAATAGATTGCTGGGGTAATTTTCAGAGGGTAAATATGAATTTAAAGGGTAATGTAGGGAGGTTGGGTAAGGGGAATCTTTTGTAACTGCCTGGGAAGCTTTTAGGAAGCAGGGTTGGGGGCTATTTTGAAATTCTAATAATTAAGATAGGGGTATCTGAGCTAGAATGAGAATTGGAAAAGGTTTTAGGTGCAAAATTGAACCATTAGGGCTGCCAAAGATGCCTGGCCTATAAAGGCACTCTACCTTGATATTCAAGGCGGACCTGAAAGGATTAGAGAAGGAAAATTCTGCAAAACTAAAACAACTGAAAACTTTTAAAACACGCTGATTTCTCTGCATTCCTTTATGGGAAATTGTTCAAAATTCTGAGTGATTTGAAATTCTGACCCTCTTCATTAGTTTGAATCTTTTGAAACTCTAATTCTGCAGTTGGGTTGAAGATGGTTTGATTTTGGGGTTTCGAAAGTGGGGTTTGAGCTGGTTTTGTGTGGAGTACTATCTAGTTTGCTGTTTCAATTCAAATTCCTGGGTTTTGGCTTATTTCAAACACTGTTTCGTTGTTGTCCTGTTATTTATTTGCCTACTAATTTATGCACTTCTCTTGTTTCCCCTTTCATTTCCAAGTATTTTTCAGCATTATGGATGTCACTTGAGTGTAATTTGAAGTGTGGAAAAGTTGATGAAATTTGAGGCTATTTATTATTGAGCTTCATTTCTCCTGCTTTCAATCATATGCATAGCATGTGACACTTAGTTTTTTTTAGAAAGATTCTGATTAGTATATCTATCAACGAATAGGATGTAATTGAAATCTGGAATATGTTAGTTTATTAAGTGTTGTTCTCTTATGGCTTTTTCATCAAACTATGTAGTCAATATTGGACTTCTTTGCCTTGTTTGATCATCTCTATCCTTGCCTGTTGAATTTGGTTTGTACTAGTGGATAAATTATGAATTTAGCTTCTTTGGTTTACATGAGCTAGAATCGAAATATTTCCAGTCAAGTCGTAGGTGTTGAATGTGTGCTAGTTCAGCTGAAATCGGTGGTACGTTTGGTGTAGATTTCTGATTTTTAGCTTTGCCCAGTATAGGCTGAAATATGACCTCCTGTTAGTAGTATAGAGTAGTAGATGTCTTTCGTTTTCTGTCACCTTGAGGTTATGTACATTGTTGGTTAAAGTTATGATGGTATTAGATGTTGGATAACAAGAATGATTTGATGTTTAGATTGTGTCTCTTGCATAAAAGGAAAGTGATGATAGATGTATTCTGGTGTTTGTTTAAAGGACAATCATCAATTGTTTTGATTTTCTTAAAGCAATATGATTGGTAAATTCGAATTTGAATGCCTTGACCTTGTGCGTTGTGGGGGACTCGATACTGAGTCTTTCACTCAGAAACAGCGAGGTTCTGAATTTGGGCTCATTCCTGGGCCCAAGCTTGACAGCCTCCTTCGAATGGGACTTGGGTTACTTCCTTCTCGTAGGGCCAGTTATTCGAGCCCAAGGCTCCTTTGCGTTATTTCCTAATCATCATGCCATCTGCTCGTCCTCTCTCACGTTGGTCTGTTAGTTAAAGTTGGTCCAAATATTTAGTCCAAAAGTAGTGGTAATTCTTGCCCTTAGTTAATTAGATTTCACCAATTAAATCATGAGGTGCGCCATGCCAAACAAAATCTTGAAATGCAAGGCCTCTCGTTTAATTGATATTTTAATCCTTAGAAATTGAATCGTGCCATTTAGTTGAATTTTTCATGGCCCTCGCAAATTTGAAAGTGCGTAATTGTTTTAGGCGCGCTATTTTAATAATTTACCTTCCTAAACTCGGGTGCGCATTTATGTGACCCAAAACCAAATCTCAACAACGTTAGATAAAATATGTTGCGGACTGTGGGTGCATTTATGTGACGTGGTTCAAAACGCGTTTTATGTGACGTTGAATCTTCCTAAAAATATTTAAATAAAAGCGGTTTTAAAGTAAAAATGCACATAGTTTAACATGTACTAAAATCAGATAATAGGCCACTTATAACAGTTGAGCGACCGTGCTAGAACCACAGAACTCGGGATTGCCTAACACCTTCTCCCGGGTTAACAGAATTCCTTATCCAGATTTCTGGTTCGCGCACTGTAATACAGAGTCAATCTTTTCCTTGACTTGGGATTCGGACCGTTGACTTGGGACATCATAAATTATCCCAAGTGGCGACTCTAAATTTTAAATAAAATAATCTCATTTCGATTGTTACTTTAAGTTGGAAAAAAACTCCCTTATATACCCCTTCCCGGGGGGTGTAGGTAGAAAGAAGGTGTGACAGCTCTGGCGATTCTGCTGGGGATCGAACCTATAATCTACGGTTCAGGGTTCAGAATTCGAGCTTAGATGAATTGTTATATTTGGATTTATTTATTATCTGATTTTATTACATGTTTGGGCCTAATGTGATAAATGTTGCTTTTACCGCTTTGATATTATCTGAACTGTATATATAAACTGCTACGAAACCTCTCTCTTCTCTCTCCCGAGGAGTGTACGCTGGTCGTGACTTCTTTTTGTTAGTGTCATGTCCCAAATAGAATGAGGTTCGGACAAGTTGAAAAGCCGGATGATCTTTTGGTTACCGGTATGCAGCCCCCCCTCGGCTCGAGTTATCCGCTCGGGTAAGCCAGGTCTAGAACAATACACCCAGGTTTTAAACCTAGAATAACTCAGCCTCATGCCGGATCCTTAGTAGGAACGCTTATCTGCATCATGTGCATTTGACTTTGGAGACTCAACACAGGGGTTGGGTCTGTTTAGGACAGGTGTACCCGAAATGAAAAGACCATCCTGATGCATCCTACTTGCTACTTGTGCATTCATTTGCTTCGGATTTGCATGTTGGACGGCTTATAGGAAAGGTGGAGAGAAGGAAAGTCAATGTGAGGGCTAAGAAAGATGATTGCTTGTTTTTGAAAAAACGATGTCCCCAAATACACTGAAACTCTGCCGAAATTTTGAAAAAAAAAACTTTTGTTTTATTTTGAAAGAAAAAAGAGAAAAAAAAGGTTGGTTTTTGTTTTAAATTGCCCGAACTACGCCAGTTTGATTCTCACCGGATGTGGGATACGTAGACAACCCCCATCGGGTCCAACTTCCTTTTTTACAAAAGCAGCCCAAAAGGCATCAAAATTTTCTTACTTTGTTGGAAATAAGTAAGGTGAAGTCATTCTTGTCGAAAATAGCCGAATGTCCCCAAAAGGACGCCGGAAGGCTATTTTTGCAAGAACAACCACCTTTGGCCTCTTTTTTTGACATTTTGGCCGGTTAGCAAGCACAACCTTAAAATCTTCTCCCAGGAAGTACTGAAAGGCCGTATTTACAAAGCCAGGTTTTATTTCGAAAGGGAAATTTGAAAAGAAAAGAGAGAAAAACAGTGTTAACTTTGTTTTTGAGTCAAATGAGTCTTGATTTTGCTTAATCACCCTAATAAATGTGCAGAATGAGTACGAGTCAAAGTTTGCCAATAACAGTCATGAAGATCCCTTTGGAGTTGCATATATGGTGGGGGGATCTGGGTAAATCAGAGCAAGATTAGGTCAGTCTACATTTGGGAGGCCTCACCGGGTTGTTGAAGATAAGGCCTAGAGGAGACATCATAAAGGCGTTGGTTACGTTTTGGGACCCAGCTCACACCGTCTTGCATTTCTCGGATTTTGAACTCACACCCACCTTGGAAGAGATAGCAAGTTATATGGGAAGTACTAAAGGTTTGAGGCATAAGTATCTGATCGTCCCAAGAGCCGTTAACTCTCACAAATTCATGGATTTGTAAAATAAGCAAGGGAGTCCCGTACTCCGAGTTGGAGGATGGTTTTTCCACTCTATGTTTTATATACCAAAGGTACGGGCATGCAGGAGGATTCAACAACCCAGAAAGCGGGGTTTGTAGTAAAAGGAACCAAGCGAAATGGAATGAGCATAGGCGTTTCGCTTTTATGGTAGCTTTCTTAGGCCTCGTGGTATTTCCCCGGAAAGATAGGAATATCGATCTGCGGGTGGCTGGAGTCATCAAAGTCTTGATTACCAACGTCAAGAGCACCCTTGGCCCTATGATAGTATCTGAGATATACCGAGCTCTAACAGCTTGTAGGGCTGGGGCAGATTTCTTCGAGGGATGCAATTTGCTATTATAGATGTGGATGATCAAACACCTGTGTCACCACCCCCAATATATGAGTTATGGGTCTGCAGAGAAAAGTTTCATTGTAGAGTTCGACACAAGGATTTCAGGGTTCAAGTTACCAGAAGGGTTTGGAGATTGGATATCCCGCTTGTGCTCCATCACTGCGGGGCAAATAGAATGGACATTAGGTTGGCTTCCTATTGATGAAATTGTGTATATACCCGCCATTGGTCCTTACTTCCTCCTAATGGGTCTTCGAGGCATTCAACCTTACGCTCCGTATCGGGTGATGAGACAGTTGGGGAGGTGTCAGGTGATACACCCTGTTGATACCCAATTTTTTCCTAGGTGTTTTTGTACCCAAATATTTAAAATAGCGTGTATGTGCATATATAAGCACACCCAAGAGTTTTAGTATTTTTTAATGATTTTTAAACCGATTTACTACCTATTTTAATACCACAAAATCCAATAATTATTCTCAAAATTATCATTTTTTGGTGAATAACTTATTTCATTCCCGTATTTACACCAAAATATAATTAAGGTTATTTTTTCATATTTTTACAAATTTATTTGGTATTTTTAAGCTAATTGCATGTAATTGCAATTATGGCCTATTTTATGATTAATAGCATTTTATAATTATAAAACTGGTTCCAATATTTTTAAATTGATATTTATATAGTATTTGTTTGCTCAGTATTTTTAATTTATTTTTAAATCATTATTACTATTCTTATAAAATAAAAAGGGGGAAATTGGCTATTTAACACTTAGCCTATTTTTATTTCAATAACAGCCTTTTCTCCCTTTCAATTGTAGCCTCAATTGGCCCAATTCTGCCCCAAATTAAACGACCCAATTCCCATTTCGACCCGACCCCTTAACCCAATTTTTAAACCCGTCTGATTTTCTTTAAATCCTAGTCGTTGATCGTTTTGATCAACGGCTGTAGTTTAGGCTTTCCTTTTTTAATCACCTAACACCCCTAACCCTACTTCATTTTCATAGAGACGCTTCCTCTAACTCTTTTCGTCTCCCTCAAATCCTCCCGAACTTCTCTGAAACCCTAATCACCTCCCACCTTATCTCACCTCGTTTCCACCGGAATCCATGGCATCTCCTGCCATAGATGGCCTTTACTCACCCTCTCTCACGCCCAAACCTGAGTTGCACGAAGTCTGGAGGCTTGAACTCGATGGTCCTCTCTCAGATCCGTTTCAGATCCGTAGATCTATGGTTTTCCGGCCACGCTCCAGCATATTCAAGCGCTGGAAGCTCTATTCTTCACCGTTTCGACTCATGATCTGATCTTGTTCTTCCAAGCCTTTCTCACTTCTAGGGTTTCTCAGAAACCCTAAGCCATTCGAGGTTCTTTCACCGTTATTTGTTTAGATATGTGCTATGTCTGTGCTTTTCTTGACGATTTGAGTGTTTTCCCCAAATTTCCTTCTCAAAAATCATTCGATTTCAAATTAGGGGTTCTGAAAGTCTTTTGATTCTTGCTATTCTTTTATTTTAGATGTTTGTCTGTATTATGCTCGTATGTTTTCCTTCTCTATTACGCATGTATTATTTTTTTCTTTCTTTTATATGTGTGCTCACATGATTAATCCGTGTTAAATTTTCCTCACTCTTCTACCATTTGTGTTTACTACCGAGCTTCTTAACCTTTGCTTTTCTGAATTCTGTTTGGGTTCTTGTTAAGCATGTTTCATCTATTCTGGACTTTTCTGAGCTCCGGGTTTCCAAAATGTGTCCTTTTATGCTCTCAAATCAATTTTCTTTCTCTGATTGTTTCAAACCTGCTATCGTGGTCTGTTTGTTCCTCATGAGGCTCCTTGGGTCTGTTCACTTGCCTTCTCGTTTCTGTGTTTGATTCAATTTGAAACCCTAGATTTTGGGGGTTTCTTCGATAAATTGGATTAGGGTTCCACTTTGGGACCCTGAACTTTCAAACTCACCATGAATCTATGACTGAACTCGTATTCTTTTGTTTGTGATCCTAAACCCTTCAATGCTAGACTATTCTGTTTGAATTGTTTGCTTTATATGTGAGAAACCCCTCTTTCAAGATTTTTGACGATTGCTTGATTGATTTTGGACCCCTTTGATAGGGTCTTGATTGATTGCCCTTAATTTCCTTTTGTTGAGCCCTTCTCTCCCTATTCCTGGCTAGGTTCATTCGAATCAAACCTGTTTACTTTGATTTTGTTAACTGTCTGATTGATTCCCTTTCCTTTCTCTTTACAAATCAAATATTATTGAGACCTTTCCTTAAATATACTTCATGTATTTTCCCTTCTTAGGCTACTATGAAAGGTTTTACTCAAATTTCCTTTCCTTGTTTACATTTTTCCGTCTGAAATTAAATCCCTTGGCTGAAGGGAGAATATTTGAGACTGATTTTTAAAAGGTTTCTTACCTTTCTTGCTTGCTTCTCTATACTATAAGAGGGGGCTGCCCTTCTGCACTTTAGAGAATCAATTTTGACACAATCAATTCTGATCACTTCTCACTCTCAAATACACTTAGAATTTTCATAAGAGCTCGAGTTCTCTGAACTCACAAGCATAAAGTGTTCTTCTCTGATTGTGACTTTGCTTGAAAGAATCCTGCTTTTCTGTGCTTACTTTTCTGAAACTGGTATGTCCTTTGTTTAAATATTCTGCCTCACCCCCTATGTGTTTACTTCACAGCTTCAAGCTTCTTGTTTACTTTTTTGCCTATATGCTGTAATTTGTGCTTCATATCTCCTTTCTTTGCTTCTGTTTCTGTTATGAATCCTCTACCTATATTCCCTTCTATGTGCTGAGTTAAGATCTTGGCCTGACAGTATCCTAATTACTGTCCAAGCCTTGGCTTGATCTACAATGGATCCTAACTCTCAATGCTCGACTAGCAGGCTGGTCAGGGGTGTGCTAGCATCCCAATTGCTGGGCATGACCACTAGTTTGCCCTGTCTCTCTCTGATTCCCTTCCCCTTGTGCACTTACACCTATTCCTAGAATCTTAAGTTCTGCCCCTCTCTTTTGAGCCCTGCTTTGGGACCTTGAGTTCCCTCTGAACTTGGACATCTGAGAGCTGGCATTTTCCCACTGCACTATAATCTAATTCTGCAATATATTTGGGGTGTAAGCACTGCCTGAAGTTCCTGAAACTCCTTAGATCTCTAAAACACCCCGGATGAGAGAAGGCTTTGGAATCTGATCTTGGGAAGTTGGTTTATTTCATATTTCAGACCTGGGGTCTGAATTAGGCTCTCCTTGGTTGGAATCTTTAATTTCTGATATATTTTTCTTATTCATTCTGGTCTGTAATAATCTTGTAATAAACATTTGAGGCCGGCTAGTGGAAAAGGGCAGGGGATTATGCATGCGAGGGGTAGATACCATGTTCATAGGGAATTACTATACTTCTGAAATTCTGTACTCATGTAGATACCATGTTCATAGGGATTACCATTTTTCTAAAGTTCTGCATTTTATAAATCACTGAAACTCTGCATTCTCATATAGATACCATGTTTATAGGATTTTCTGCATTCTCATATAAATACTATGTCTATAGGGTTTTCTGCAATTTCATAACAGATGCTATGCCTGTAAGTCGATTTTAAAATTCTGCATCTTCATATAGACGCCATGCCTATAGAACTTTCTGCATTCTGCATCCGTCATTAGGCAAACCTATTATAGGATTTAAATACCTAATCAATTGCATGTAGACAATATGCCTATAGGATTCCTGCATAAGCAATAACAGTGCTCAAATCAGTAACACCTAGAAAGCATGTCTCCAGGAGCTGTTAGCTAAACCTGAATCGTCAACTCGCTTATAAGCCTAAAATCAGTAGCAATAACGTTTAACGCCTGCAGATCTTATGTCCCTATAATTGACAATTCTTTTCTGCAATCGGTTTACTTCTTTATTTCTGAAACTAATAGATATCATGCCTATAGGTTCTGTTTAACGCCTAGGCAAGCCTTAGGGTAATTTTTTATAATTGCATCAGTTTTGATAATTACAACCAGTAGGCAGACCTAATTCGAACTTCTTATCTGAAAATATGTGATAAATTAGCCACCCTTCCTACGTTAAATTTAATTCGGACCAAACGAGTACTTGTAAGTCATGCTAAATGATCTGCTGATTTGAACGAGGTGGCCTACTTGAGCCTTAACTGCTATTTGTTCCCCTTTTAACTGCTATTTGTTATTGCTTGTCGCCTAGATTTTTATCCTTTTGAAAACTCTGAAAAAGCCCCAACTCCCTCCCCTTTAGGATTAGTAGTCTCAATGCCTCCGAGACTGACCGGATTGGGACGTGTAATAGCATGCAATAAGCAACGATATCATTCCGCGCTTTAATACCTTAATGGGTTGGGAAGGGTAGATATGGATATGATAACCAGTGCGCTAATATCATGTGCGACCCCTCTTTTGAGGAGTGATTGTTGGATATTGCATTGAAGTGATCCATATTAATCACAAACCTAGGACCCCTTTTCTTTATGTGCTTCCTTTAGAGTCGTTTAAACTTTTTAGATTCTTACTCTCTACTTACTTTCATAAGTTTCAACCTAATTGCAATGTTGTATGCATGTCTTTATTTGAGCCTTGATGGTTTACTTGTAAAGTCACAATTGTAGCATGGCCGGGAACCACACTCGTGGATCCTGAGGGGTGCCTAACACCTTCCCCTCGGGATAATTTCTATCCCCTACCTTAATCTCTGGTCTCTTCATCTCAAACCCTTCTTAAAGTGTCCTAATGTACTATAATCATTAGGTGGAGACTCTTTAACTTCTAAACTCAATTTTCGAAAGGGAATAGAGTTGTCCTCCCAATGTCGTATACCCGATTTCTGACCCAACGGTTAGAGAAGAAGAGGGCGTCGACAGCATGGCGACTCTGCTGGGGAGATTCTTTAGGCTTTTACCATTGCATGTTGCTTGTGACTTTACTATCTCATTAATTGCTTTATTTACTGTCTTTTATTCGCTACGAAAATGACTTGGCTCTTCATGTCTTTTCTTTCCTTTAGCTGCATTCCTTTACTGCTTTATTTCAATATTGTTGTAATTACTGCAATTATTGTAATCATTTATCTTATGAACGTGAAAATACATGTCAATTTGTTTCATTCTTGTAAACTGAATCTTCAACATTATATTCCACTCGTGCCAAACAAATACCATAGCAACGCTTATAATGAGTAGTTGCGCTCTTCCAATATTATCACCCTGTAAATTTGGAAAAGGCGTATTTGCGGTAAAACCAGTCGATCAGCGGTGCAGTCGATGGTTCCTTGCCTTTCCCTCTTGAGTTGTCTGCTCAAGGGTACCTTTTTAATACCCCGATAGAAACCTTACTCTATCTAACTATGCATGCATCATGGTCAAACCTAGCCGAGTCAGTTATGTTGTCCATATAATGACTTATTAAGATAGCCTTGTCCAAAGTCCATCGGGTTCCTTGAAACCCAAACGGACACCTACACGTTCTGTGCATTTATTTGGAGAACTAAATGCTTTTTATGCTAATTATCGATTTAAATAGTCGAGTCTGGAGGGATAGGGGTCTAACACTTTGTTTTGCAGAAAATGAGGCACGAAGTCCCCAGATTTGGCATGGTAACCAACATTCATCCAAGGCTGCTGAATTGGTGGGAAGATCTCCACTCCAGTGATCAGACACTCGTCCGCAAATATTTTGGGAATCTGCCTTCTCTTCTAGAAATCTAGCCTAACAACAAAATTATAGAGGCTGCAACTCTGTTCTGAGATAGTGACAGGTCCGTGTTCCGCTTTGGGGACCTTGAAATGACTCCTTTGCTCGAAGAAATAGGAGGCTTAGCTGGTATTCTTTGGGAGACTCCGGGTTTGCTTATGCCAGAGAATCGTAAGGGTAGGGGTTTCCTTAAGATGATGGGACTGAAGAAGAACCCAGACTTGACCTATTTGAAAGACTCATACATCCCATTCGACTATCTGTACGAGAGGTACGGCCATAGCAAGTCATACCGCACCTACTCAGACGAATTTGCCCTCACCTCACTGGGGCATATTCACAGAAGGGTCTTCGTATTCATGATTTGTTTCCTGGGGATGATAGTGTTCTCTATGAAGAAGGCTAGAATCCACACCAGACTGGCCATGGTAACCAAGACTCTGATGGAAGCAATTACCAAACAGCCTTTCAGTATAGTTCCCATGATTGTTGCTGAGATATACCGGGCTCTGGACAACTATCAACGAAAAGCCAGTCATTTTGAGGGATGCAATTTATTACTTCAGCTCTGGCTCATGGAGCACCTCCAGAAGGGAGAATATCGACAAGATATCTTACGCAGAGACTGGGATGATCACATTGCCTTCCACCAACCAAGGCGCATGAATTATATGCCTAACATGTTCGCTCAGCCAGAGGACGCTGGAAGATGGGTAGAGCTATTCGAGAATCTAAAAGAAGACCAAGTACAGTGGATGGTCGAATGGTTCCCTACAGAAGAATTCGTTGTTCGATCCTGAGATGCACCATTTCTCATACTCATTGGTCTAAGAGGAACTTATCCCTACGTTCCCCTCCGAGCCATGAGGCAGGCGGGAAGAAAGAAAATCATATCAAGGGTCGACAAAATGAGTCACTTTAGGGCTGATTTCTAGGATGATGATAGCCCTCACAAATGCCAAGTTCAACACATGTGGCATTGCAAGCTCATTTTGGGGAAAGAATCTATTGAGCCAGAAAGGTATCACACTGGTTGCGTGCCGTACTATTCGGGTTGGTTGGAAGATGATCACAATGGTATGGGTCAGCCTGGGTTCATCACGGACACAAAATCATCGACAAAAAAGCTGAAGCACGGGTTAAGTACAATAAACTACGCAAGAGAATTCGAGAGTGTGAAAGTGAGCATCGGGAAATACAAGAAGCCCATCAAAAGTTGATCGAGGAATGGAAGGATATGGCTGTCAGTGCCAACAAATGACTAGGGTATTTGGAGCGGGGTCTAGTGGAGCTAGAAGGAAAGTTCCTCAAGAGGATTGAAGATTGTTGAAATGCTAAAGGGAATGCAGGCGGACATTTGGCCCAAGCGTATCTACTGCTAGGACTGCACGAGCTGGTGAAGCTGTTCGAGGGGGATAAAGATGCCAAATCTGGGGAAGGTCCTTCTGGGACCAAGTAGTTAGGAGTCTTTTATTTTGCTTTTAATGATGTAATAAGGTCAATGACCACTAGTGACATTTTATTTTCTGTTATTTAGCATCGTTGTGAACTCGTCTTATTTTTATCAATAAAATGAGGCATTTAGCATTATAAGTTCTCCAAATTAATTTGTCGCTAGGCCTACCTCGGGCACAACGAGGCACCCAAATTAGGACGCAATTTATATTCTTGCACAATGTGTTTAAATATTGCAACATTTTCTTCTCATAACCCGCACTAACTTGTTACCTTTTTGTTTTTCTTTATTTTTATTCCCCTCCTCAAAGGTTAGTTCGTGCATTCTGGCACCATCATCATACCGTACGAGATCCAAGGGCCCTCCTCCTCCTCCTCCTCCGAGTCCTATCCGGAACAATAACAAAGGTAGAATGTGAGATTCAAGCTCCAGAAAGAAAATTGAAAGAATTGAGATTCCCCAGGGTACCCCGGTTGCTAAGGAAACTGCTGCCCAACTTGAGCAGAAACTGTTGAAGTTCTAAGAAGAACTGGATCAAGTTCGGAACTTGGCAAATTTATCATTCACTCTCACCGCTCCTGATGTCAACTTTTCAAATGCTCAAAATCCCGCACCTCCACAGAACACCCCACAACCACAGATGCAACCCACTCATGCTCAACATTGCCACACTCCACTACCCATTCCTGAACCACTAAACACCACAAATGACCACCCCCACAACACTCTCATCTACGTAGATACCATACCCCACTACACTCAACCAATCTCAAGTGCACCTGAGTCTGACGACAAGGACTCTCTTATCAGAAACTTGGCAGCAAAACCTAAGAAATTGACCAGCTGAGTCCAGGGTATGGAAGGAAACAAAGGCATAGAGGGGCTGAATTATGAGGACCTATGCATTCAGCCAGATGTTGAACTTTCGGAGGGATACAAACCTCCCAAGTTCGAAATGTTCGATGGCATGGGAGATCCCAGAGTCCATTTGAGGACATATTGTGATAAGCTGGTCAAAGTCGGAAGGAATGAGAAAATCCATATGAAACTCTTCATGAGAAGCCTGAAGGGGGATGCTTTATCCTGGTACATCAGTCAAGCCCCCAAGAAATGGACAAGCTGGGTAGGTATGGCATCGGATTTCATGGATAGGTTCCGATTCAATACAGAGAATGCACCGGATGTATTCTACATCCAGAATCTGAAGAAGAAGCCTACCGAGACATTCCGCGAGTATGCTACTCGTTGGAGATCAGAGGCTGCTAAGGTCAGGTCGGCCTTAGAAGAGGAACAAATGAACAGATTCTTCGTCCGGGCTCAGGACCCACAATATTATGAGAGGTTGATGCTGATAGAGGGCCAGAAATTCTCCGATATCATCAAGCTGGGAGAAAGAATTGAGGAAGGCATTAAGAATGGTATGGTTACTAATCTTGAAGCATTGCAGGCCACCAATAAGGCTTTACAGTCTGGTGGCACGTCCAAGAAAAAGGACGTCAATGCCGTGATGGTCGCACAAGGAGCCAAATCACCACTAAAATACCAAACTTACCCATCATCTCCACTTACATATCAGCCTATCCCGAATTACCAAGCACTCGCACCCTCTTACCAAAATCCACCACCCGTTTACCAATCATCTCCACCTCTCGCATATCAACCCACTTCACCCAGATGCTCTCAACTTGCACCTGTTTACCAAGCTTATAATGCCAAACCCCCTCACTACCAATCACCTCCCACTCGCCAAAATTTCCCTAGACCCAGACCAAATTTTGACTGCAGACCTCCTAGACAATATACATCCATCGCTGAGCCAATTGACCAGCTGTATGAGAAACATAAAGTTGCTGGTTACGTCTCCCCTATCCCTACCATAACTCCATAAAATCCTTCTCATTGGGTCAACCCTAATAAGACATGTACGTACCACTCCGATATGAAGGGACATACCATTGATGAATGCCGCTCGTTGAAGGACAAGATTCAAACTCTGATCGACAATAAGGTTATCGTAGCAAAGGAGCCTACTCCCAATGTCCTCAACAACCCTCTGCCTGATCACAGAGGTGGGGACATTCACATGATCGAGATCGAAGATGACTGGGACCCCAAAGGATCGATAGGATTGATTGCTGAGGATGAAGAGCCAAAGAAACCGGCAGTCACACTTAACCCGATTGTTGTACAGAACTAGCCCTCCAGGGGCGATGAAGTCAACATGTCTATACCTCTTGAATTTGAAGCACCTTCTTCTGCGAAGGTGGCCGGGCCAATTGAGGTTGAGTTTGGGGATCCAAAGGCACCTGTACTCTTTGAAGTTGTTGTATTACCACTGAGGGTACTCATTCCTGTAGCAATGTCAGACATAACACTGTTCCACTCAAATGCCATACCATGGGATTACACAGCTGAAGCAAGGAGGAAAGGAAAAACCAAGACGGGAGAAGCAATCGCTGCGCAGGGTATGACCAGAACAGGCAGGGTTTACACTCCAGAGCACCTAGCTGAGTCCAGTAAGCAAGCCTCGGGACGGACTACTAAAACTGGTCCCGATGATCTTTGGAGGAAAATACAAGCTAAGGAGTATTCGGTCGTTGAGCAGTTGAACAAAACACCAACACAGATCTCTATCCTAGCTCTTCTACAGAGCTCTAACGCACACAAAAATGCCTTGATGAAAATATTGAGCGAAGCTTATGTGCCCAGCAACATAACTGGGGGCAAAATGGCAAATATGGTAGGACAAATACTGGAAAGCCACAAAATCACCTTCCACGAAGATGAACTGCCGCCAGAAGGACTGAGTCACAACATGGCCCTACACATCATCGTGCAATGCGAGGATTACTTCGTCACTAGAGTCTTGATCGATGGAGGCTCCAGCCTCAACATTTGTCCGTTGGTAACTCTCAGAACATTGGGAAAGAGCCTACACGAGATCAAAGATAGGGCCATCAATGTCAAAGCCTTCGATGGGTCCCAAAGGTCTACTATCGGAGAGATCAGCCTATGCTTGCAAATGGGGCCAACCTGGTTCGACGTTAACTTTCAAGTGATAGATGTCCCAGCATCCTACAATTTGTTGTTGGGACGACCATGGATCCATGCCACTGGAGCTGTAGCATCGACCCTACATCAGGCAGTGAAGTTCGAATAGAATCACCAATAGGTGATCATTCATGGCGATGGTAGCAACCCCATATATAATCGCCAGACCATCCCGATGATTGGAGGCAGAAGGAGAATAGGCGGAGAAACATACCACCACATTGAAAGAGTCAACGCTGTAGACAAAGATAAATGGTGGGATAACAAGATTGAAAGTATCCTGAATTGGTGTGGATATGAACCTAGAAATGGACTCGGCAAAAACCTCCAGGGAATCGCCAAACCCATCAAGCTGAAAAAACATGGCACTACATTTGGTTTGGGTATGAGTACACTTGGGAGGAGTTCAATCACTGGTCGCCACCATGGCGCGGTCCCTACCACCTACTGGAGCATTCGATACCTCACCTAGAGCAGACTTTCCAGCCGGTAGATATTATATATGGGTCGGAGGAAGATGAAGCATTGGCAGCCGTGAAGAATCTGTTCCTAGAGGATGATGATATGGACTGTTGTGTTATTTTTGAGGAGGAAGGGGAGGAAGGCCCTTCTATACAAATTGTGAACCGAGGAGAGCACCTCAGCAATTGGTCAATCAGAACCACCAGGGCCCGGAAAGCTTCGGGATAGCAAGGCTAAACAAAAGCACCATGCATCACACTTTACTTTTTACTAGCTGATTTTATTTCCGCATTGTCTTTAATTCTGAAAAAAGCTCTGATATTCAAAACAATTACGAATTTAATCGAAGCATTTCAGTTTATTATATATCTCGCTCTTACTATTTTCTACCATTCACTTTATTTTACATATCATTACTATTACTTGCCTTGATGATGAACCAACGATTGTGACTTTCAACGAGACAACGCAACAAACGGATATGGACTCAGAAGAGGATGATATACCAGAAGAGGTCGTTAGAGGAGTTGAGAATTTTGAAAATAGGCCTAAGTCTAACTTGGACGAAACTGAGGTCGTTAATCTAGGAGATACAGGGAGTGTCAAAGAGACACGCATCAGTATTCACCTGTCACCATCAGAAAAGAAAGAGTACACAGAGTTCCTAAAGGAATATGAAGACATATTTGCCTGGTCATATGATGATATGACTGGTCTCAGCACATTCATTGTTGCTCACAAACTGCCAACAGATCCAACATGCCCGCCGGTAAAACTGAAGCTCAAGAAATTCAAACCCGACATAAGTTTGAAAATCAAAGAAGAGACTACCAAGCAAGTCAAAGCCAAGGTTCTCAGGGTAGTAGAGTATCTGACATGGTTGGACAACATCGTGCCAGTGCCAAAAAAAGATGGGAAAGTTAGAGTTTGTGTAGACTACCGGGATCTTAATCGGGCCAGTCCCAAAGACGACTTCCCCTTGCCTAACATACACATTCTTATCGACAACTGCGCCAAGCATGAGTTGCAGTCTTTTGTTGATTGTTTCGCTGGGTATCATCAAATATGGATGGAGGAGGAAAATGCAGAGAAAACGGCTTTCATCACGCCGTGGGGAATGTACTATTACAAAATGATGCCATTCGGTTTGAAGAACGCTGGTGCCACCTACATGAGATCCATGACTACCATCTTTCATGACATGATACACAAGGAGATTGAGGTATATGTGGATGACGTCATCATCAAATCCAAGAAAGCCAGGGATCACATGGTATATCTAAGAAAGTTCTTCAACAGACTAAGGAGGTACAATCTGAAACTGAATCCTGCCAAGTGTGCATTCGGGGTTCCTGCTGGAAAATTATTGGGTTTCATCGTGAGTCGTTGAGGAATAGAATTAGATCCATCAAAGGTCAAAGTTATCCAAGAATTGCTGCCGCCAAAGAACAAGAAGGACGTGATGAGTTTCCTAGGAAGACTCAACTATATCAGCCGGTTCATAGCTCAATCTACGGTCATTTGTGAACCTATCTTCAAAATGTTGAAGAAGGAAGCTGCTACCATATGGACTGATGATTGTCAGAAAGATTTTGACAGAATCAAGGAATACCTATCAACGCCGCCGATCTTGGTTCCGCCTGAGCCAGGAAGACCCCTATTGCTTTACCTTGCGGTATTGGACAGAGCATTCGGTTGTGTTCTAGGACAACATGATGAAACAGGGAGAAAGGAGCAAGCCATCTATTATCTCAGTAAGAAGTTCACACCGTATGAGGCCCGGTATTCTCTTTTAGAACGCACTTGTTGTGCTCTGACTTGGGTCACGCAGAAGTTGAGGCATTACTTATGTGCTTACACTACTTACCTCATATCCAGAATGGACCCTCTGAAGTATATCTTCCAGAAGCTCACGCCCACTAGCAAGCTCTCCAAGTGGCAGATCCTGCTAAGTGAATTCGACATTGTTTACGTGACCCAGAAAGCAATCAAAGGGAAAGCCTTGGTGGACCATCTCACCGAGAATCCCATGGACGGAGAATACGAGCCCCTAAAAATGTATTTTCCCGATGAAGATGTATCTTTCATAGGAGAAGATATTGCAGAATCCTATGATGGTTGGAGGTTGTTTTTCGACGGAGCTGCAAATTTCAAAAGAGTTGGAATAGGAGCAGTCTTAGTATCAGAAATCGGCCAGCACTACCCGGTATCCGCCAAGATCAGGTTCCCTTGCACCAATAATATGGCCGAATATTAAGCCTGCATCTTGGGGCTCAAAATGGCCATTGACATGAATGTTCAGGAGTTGCTAGTGATCGGGGATTCAGACTTGATCATACATCAGGTTCGAGGAGAGTGGGCAACCAAGAACTCCAAGATACTTCCCTACTTAGATCATATACAGGAGTTGAGGAAAAGGTTCACAAAGACAGAATTTCAGCACGTCCCTAGAGTCCAGAACGAGTTTGCGGATGCATTAGCTACTTTATCGTCCATGATCCAGCATCCAAATACAAATTTCATTGATCCCATCCCAGTAAAGATTCATGATCAGCCATCTTAGTGTGCCCACATTGAGGAAGAAGCGGATGGAAAACCATGGTTCCATGACATCAGGGAGTACTTGACAACAGGGGAATATCCAGGACTTGCCAATGCTACTTAGAAGCGTACACTTTGTAGGCTATCCAGCAACTTTTTTCATAGTGGAGGAATCTTGTACAGGAGAACTCCCGATTTGGTTTTACTAAGATGTGTCGAAGCAAAAAGAAGCATCCAGGCTATTGGACGAAGTACATGCAGGGACCTGCGGGCCGCACATGAATGGTTTTGTCTTAGCAAAGAAGATACTCCGAGCAGGGTATTTTTGGATGACTATGGAAACAGACTGTATCCAGTATGTTCGCAAATGCCATCATTATCAGATACATCAAGATATGATAAAGTCACCTCCAAATGAGCTTACTGCAACAAGCTCACCATGGTCATTCGCCGCTTGGGGAATGGATGTTATCGGACCTATCGAGCCTGCCGCATCAAATGGGCACAGGTTCACCTTAGTGGCAATCGATTATTTTACCAAATGGGTCGAAGCAGCATCATACAAGGCTGTCACTAAGAAGGTTGTGGCGGGTTTCGTCCGCGACCGCATTGTTTGTCGGTTCGGAGTTCCGAAATCAATCATCACCGATAATGGTTCCAATCTCAACAACGACTTGATGAAAGCAATGTGTGAAACTTTCAAGATCAAACACAAGAACTCTACAGCCTACAGGCCTCAGATGAATGAAGCTGTGGAAGCAGCCAACAAGAATATCAAGAAGATACTAAGGAAGATGGTCGAAAGGCACAAACAATGGCATGAGAAGTTATCATTCACCTTATTGGGATACCGCACTACAGTCCGCACATCAACCGGACCAACTCCCTACATGTTGGTTTATGGTACAGAGACGGTCATCCCCGCCGAGGTAGAAATTCCCTCCTTAAGGATCATACAAGAAGTAGAATTGGATGATGCAGAATGGGTAAAATGTCGCTACGAGCAGTTAGCCCTTATAGATGGTAAAAGGATGAATGCGGTTTGCCATGGTCAGTTGTATCAGAACAGAATGTCCAGAGCCTTCAACAAAAGGGTTAAGCCAAGGAAGTTTACACCGGGGCAGTTGGTGTTGAAGAAAATATTCCCACATCAAGATGAAGCCAAGGGGAAGTTCTCTCCCAATTGCCAGGGTCCGTACATGGTTCACAACGTTCTAACTGGAGGAGCCCTTATTCTTGCAGAGATGGATGGAGAAGTCTGGCCGAAGCCAATCAATTCAGATACAGTGAAACGATATTATGTGTAACCACTTATGATTCCCTCTATGATGTAATTTGAACTACGCCCGACCTGATTCCCGTTTAAGAGGGGATACGTAGGCAGCCCTATGGGTTTGGTCATAATTTAATAAAAATTCCATTTTCCCCGCTATTGGAACTGGGACCCTCAAAATTCTGAAGTTAATTTTAGTTCACGCATCGCCAGAAGCGCCAGCCCAGTAAACTGGGGCAGAATTAAGAGGAGGACCCTTAAAATTCCAAAGATATTTTTTAGTCATTTAGCACAGCTGTCAGAAATGTCCGCTCAGCAAACTGGGGCAGAATTTTGAGGAGGACCCTCAACATTTCGGAGAAAAAGAGGTTGCTATGTCTTGAACCACGTCGCAGTCATTGGTTCATATAAAGAAAACTATTTCTGATTATATATTTACTAGAGCATGCATAACTATTATCCGAATTGCTGTTGTTTAGTGACGCTACCCCAATAACACACAACGTCAAGAGCCCGGGGAAGACAAACTAACCTTTCCCCTTACAGAACTCACGATTTTTCTTTGGATGCAGGCACTCAGTTCGCAATATCATTAGGTATATTTATGCACTCTCAAGAATACAACTTCTCAGAATCATCACTTGTCCGCAATTGCTATCCGTATACAATCTCCCCAACAGTCATATTGTCATAATCGGCTATCAGCTAAGAGATCTTACTACTAATCATCCTTTTACATTCTTGCACTGCATAAGGCTACCTTTCTGCCTTCCGAGGTTAAGCTCTACCTCCATCTGCATTTTGCATAAGGCTACTTTTCTACCTTTCGAGGTTGAGCTCTACCTCCACCTGCATTTCCTGCACTGCATAAGGCTACTATTCTGCCTTTCGAGACTAAGCTCTGTCTCCATCTGCATTTTGCATTGCATAAGGCTACCTTTCTGCCTTCCGAGATTAAGCTCTACCTCCATCATCATCTGCATAGGGCTACTTTTCTGCCTTTCGAGACTAAGCTCTGTCTCCATCTGCATTTTGCATTGCATAAGGCTACCTTTCTGCCTTCCGAGGTTAAGCTCTACCTCCATCATCACCTGCATAAGGCTACTTGTCCGCCTTTCGAGACTAAGCTCTGTCTCCATCTGCATTATTTGCATTGCATAAGGCTACTTTTTTGTCTTTCGAGGTTAAGCTCTACCTCCATCTGCATATCTTTACATTGCATAAGGCTACCTTTCTGCCTTCCGAGG
Source organism: Nicotiana sylvestris (assembly GCF_000393655.2). Lineage (NCBI taxonomy): Eukaryota > Viridiplantae > Streptophyta > Magnoliopsida > Solanales > Solanaceae > Nicotiana > Nicotiana sylvestris. The sequence continues at coordinate 150,769,803 of NC_091065.1, read as the reverse complement.
TTAAGCTCTACCTCCATCCTGCACGGCTGAAATATCGCCACTTTATTTTCTTGCATGGCTGAAATATCACCACTTTTATTTTACGTCTTGCATTGGCTGAAATAGCGCCACTTTATTTTTATTGCACGGCTGAAATACCGACACCTTTTATTTACGTCTTGCATCGGCTGGAACATCGCCAACTTCTACATTTCATGGGCTGAAAGATCGCCAAATTATCCAAAGGCGTCATTGTTCGGAGGCACCATTTTCATAGCCCGAGAACGCCATGCCATGGCCTGAGGACCCCATTTTATCTTTTGTATATCATTATTCAAAGGCATCATGGTTCGGAGGCACAATTCTTATAGCCCGAGAACATCATTTCATATCCCGTGAATCCTTTATCATACGCTTCATGGCCCAGGACGTCATGGTTCAAGGACGTCATCCTAACCGTCCGAGGACAACATTCATGGTCCAATGGAAACTTGCATCATGTTTAAATTTACGCACAATATGTGCTCGTATTGCTTACTTGCAGGTACATTGGCTGGCAACGGCCGTCTCAGCAGGAGCAATCTCGCTCCGGTTCCCGTAGCCTATCGATTTTTAGAAACCTCTCTCAATCTAATCATCGCGTTCGTCTGTTTCAAATCTCTATCGGCATATTCCGCCCAATGGATCCTGAACTACATATGGCCTGATTCCTGTAAGACCAGGGATATGTAGGCAGCTCAGAAACCAGGGTTCGGTCAAGACCTTTCAAATCAGTTCCTTTTGTCAGAATTGGTCATCATATCTTTACCCGACAACTCTTTCATCCTTCCCGGATAAAGAGGGGCAGCTGTTGATACCCAATTATTCACTAGGTATTTTTGTACCTAAAATACTTCCAAAATAGCGTGTATATGCATATATAAGCACACCCAAGAGTTTTAGTATTTTTTAATGATTTTTAAACTGATTTACTACCTATTTTAATACCACAAAATCCAATAATTATTCTCAAAATTATTATTTTTTGGTGAATAACTTATTTCATTCCCGTATTTACACCAAAATATAATTAAGGTGATTTTTGCATATTTTTACAAATTTATTTGGCATTTTTAAGCTAATTGCATGTAATTGCAATTATGGCCTATTTTATGATTAATAGCATTTTATAATTATAAAACTGGTTCCAATATTTTTAAATTGTTATTTATATAGTATTTGTTTACTTAGTATTTTTAATTTACTTTTTAAATCATTATTACTATTTTTATAAAATATAAAAGGGAAAATTGGCTATTTAACACTTAGCCTATTTCTATTTCAATAACATCCTTTTCTCCCTTTCAATTGTTGCCTCAATTGGCCCAATTCTGCCCCAAATTAAATGACCCAATTCCCATTTCGACCCGACCCCTTAGACCAATTTTTAAACTCGTCTGATTTTCTTTAAATCCTAGTCGTTGATCATTTTGATCAACGACTGTAGTTTAGGCTTTCCTTTTTAATCACCTAACACCCCTAACCCTACTTCATTTACATAGAGACACCGCCTCTAACTCTCTTCGTCTCCCTCAAATCCTCTCGAACCTCTCTGAAACCCTAATCACCTCCTACCTTATCTCACCTCGTTTCCACCGGAATCCATGGCATCTTCTGCCATAGATGGCCTTTACTCACCCTCTCTCATGCCCAAGCCTGAGTTGCACGAAGTCTGGAGGCTTGACCTCGATGGTCCTCTCTCAGATCCGTCTCATATCCGTAGATCTATGGTTTTCCGGCCACGCTCCAGCATATTCAAGCGCTGGAAGCTCTATTCCTGACCGTTTCAACTTAGGATCTGATCTTGTTCTTCCAAGCCTTTCTCATTTCTAGGGTTTCTCTGAAACCCTAAACCATTCGAGGTTCTTTCACCGTTATTTGTTTAGATCTGTGCTATGTCTGTGCATTTCTTGACGATTTGAGTGTTTTCCCCAAATATCCTTCTCAAAAATCGTTCGATTTCAAATTAGGGTTTCTGAAGGTCTTTTGATTCTTGCTGTTCTTTTCTTTTAGATGTTCGTCTATATTATGCTCGTATGTTTTCCTTCTATATTACGCATGTATTGTTTTTTCTTTCTTTTATAAGTGTGCTCACATGATTAATCCGTGTTAAATTTTCCTCACTCTTCTACCATTTGTGTTTACTACCGAGCTTCTTAACCTTTGCTTTTCTGAATTCTGTTTGGGTTCTTGTTAAGCATGTTTCATCTATTCTGGACTTTTCTGAGCTCCGGGTTTCCAAAATGTGTCCTTTTATGCTCTCAAATCAATTTTCTTTCTCTGATTGTTTCAAACCTGCTATCGTGGTCTGTTTGTTCCTCATGAGGCTCCTTGGGTCTGTTCACTTGCCTTCTCGTTTCTGTGTTTGATTCAATTTGAAACCCTAGATTTTGGGGGTTTCTTCGATAAATTGGATTAGGGTTCCACTTTGGGACCCTGAACTTTCAAACTCACCATGAATCTATGACTGAACTCGTATTCTTTTGTTTGTGATCCTAAACCCTTCAATGCTAGACTATTTTGTTTGAATTGTTTGCTTTATATGTGAGAAACCCCTCTTTCAAGATTTTTGACGATTGCTTGATTGATTTTGGACCCCCTTTGATAAGGTCTTGATTGATTGCCCTTAATTTCCTTTTGTTGAGCCCTTCTCTCCCTATTTCTGACTGGGTTCATTCGAATCAAACCTGTTTACTTTGATTTTGTTAACTGTCTGATTGATTCCCTTTCCTTTCTCTTTGCAAATCAAGTACTATTGAGACATTTCCTTAAATATACTTCATGTATTCTCCCTTCTTAGGCTACTATGAAAGGTTTTACTCAAATTTCCTTTCCTTGTTTACATTTTTCCGTCTGAAATTAAATCCCTTGGCCGAAGGGAGAATATTTGAGACTGATTTTTAAAAGGTTTCTTACCTTTCTTGCTTGCTTCTCTACACTATAAGAGGGGGCTGCCCTTCTGCACTTTAGAGAATCAATTTTGACACGATCAATTCTGATCACTTCTCACTCTCAAATACACTTAGAATTTTCATAAGAGCTCGAGTTCTCTGAACTCACAAGCATAAAGTGTTCTTCTCTGATTGTGACTTTGCTTGAAAGTATCCTGCTTTTCTGTGCTTACTTTTCTGAAACCGGTATGTCCTTTGTTTAAATATTCTGCCTCACCCCCTATGTGTTTACTTCACAGCTTCAAGCTTCTTGTTTACTTTTTTTGCCTATATGCTGTAATTTGTGCTTCATATCTCCTTTCTTTGCTTATGTTTCTGTTATGAATCCTCTACCCATATTCCCTTCTATGTGCTGAGTTAAGCTCTTGGCCTGACAGTATCCTAATTACTGTCCAAGCCTTGACTTGATCCACAATGGATCCTAACTCTCAATGCTCGACTAGCAGGCTGGTCAGGGGTGTGCTAGCATCCCAATTGCTGGGCATGACCACTAATTTGCCCTGTCTCTCTCTGATTCCCTTCCCCCTTGTGCACTTACACCTATTCCTAGAATCTTAAGTTCTGCCCCTCTCTTTTGAGACCTGCTTTGGGACCTTGAGTTCCCTCTAAACTTGGACATCTAAGAGTTGGCATTTCCCCGCTGCACTATAATCTAATTCTACAATATATTTGGGTGTAAGCACTACCTGGAGTTCCTGAAACTCCTTGGATCTCTGAAACACCCCGGATGAGAGAAGGCTTTGGAATCTGATCTTGGGAAGTTGGTTTATTTCATATTTCAGACCTGGGGTCTGAATTAGGCTCTCCTTGGTTGGAATCTTTAATTTCTGATATATTTTTCTTATTCATTCTGGTCTGTAATAATCTTGTAATAAACATTTGGGGTCGGCTAGTGGAAAAGGGCAGGGGATTATGCATGCAAGGGGTAGATACCATGTTCATTGGGAATTATTGTACTTCTGAAATTCTGCACTCATGTAGATACCATGTTCATAGGGATTACCATTTTTCTAAAGTTCTGCATTTTATAAATCACTAAAACTCTGCATTCTCATATAGATACCATGTTTATAGGATTTTCTGCATTCTCATATAAATACTATGTCTATAAGGTTTTCTGCAATTTCATAACAGATGTCATGCCTGTAAGTCGATTTTAAAATTCTGCATCTTCATATAGACGCCATGCCTATAGAACTTTCTGCATTCTGTATCCGTCATTAGGCAAACCTATTATAGGATTTAAATACCTAATCAATTGCATGTAGACAATCTGCCTATAGGATTCCTGCATAAGCAATAACAGTGCTCAAATCAGTAACACCTAGAAAGCATGTCTCCGGGAGCTGTTAGCTAAACCTGAATCGTCAACTCGCTTATAAGCCTAAAATCAGTAGCAATAATGTTTAACGACTGCAGATCTTATGTCCCTGTAATTGACAATTCTTTTCTGCAATCAGTTTACTTCTTTATTTCTGAAACTAATAGATATCATGCCTATAGGTTCTGTTTAATGCCTAGGCAAGCCTTAGGGTAATTTTTTTATAATTGCATCAGTTTTGATAATTACAATCAGTAGGCAGGCCTAATTCGGACTTCTTATCTGAAAATATGTGATAAATTAGCCACCCTTCCTACGTTAAATTTAATTCAGACCAAACCAGTACTTGTAAGTCATGCTAAATGATCTGCTGAATTGAACGATGAGGCCTACTTGAGCCTTAACTGCTATTTGTTCCCCTTTTAACTGCTATTTGTTATTACTTGTCGCCTAGATTTTTATCCTTTTGAAAACTTTGAAAAATCCCCAACTCCCTCCCCTTTAGGATTAGTAGTCTCAATGCCTCCGAGACTGACCGGATTGGGATGGGTAATAACATGCAATAAGCAACGATACCATTCCGTGCTTTAATACCTTAACGGGTTGGGAAGGGTAGATATGGATATGATGATCAGTGCGCTAATATCACGTGCGACCCCTCTTCTGAGGAGTGATTGCTGGATATTGCATTGAAGTGATCCATATTAATCACAAACCTAGGACCCCTTTTCTTTATTTTCTTCCTTTAGAGTCGTTTAAACTTTTCAGATTCTTGCTCTCTACTTACTTTCTTAAGTTTCAACCTAATTGCAATATTGTATGCATGTCTTTATTTGAGCCTTGATGGTTTACTTGTAAAGTCACAATTGTAGCATGGACGGGAACCACACTCGTGGATCCTGAGGGGTGCCTAACACCTTCCCTTCGGGATAATTTCTAGCCCTTACCCTAATCTCTGGTCTCTTCATCTCAAACCCTTCTTAAAGTGTCCTAATGCACTATAATCATTAGATGGCGACTCTTCAACTTCTAAACCCAATTCTCGAAAGGGAATAGAGTTGTCCTCCCAATGTCATATACCCGATTTCTGACCCCCACGGTTAGAGAAAAAGGGGGCGTCGACACACCTAGATGAATATCTTAGTGTTTATGCGGTCGAGGTTAGCTCTGACGGCCAATTTCATGAAGAAACAGTTTGTTCTATTTGGAACGAGTGCCAGTATTTGACAGCTAATACTCGAGTGCGTGACCTATCTAGAGGCGAAGTCTCACCCGCCTATCTTGCGTGGTATAGAAAAAAGAATGCCGTAAGGGCAGAACCTAAAAGACCAGCCAAAAAGCCTCACATTCAGGAATTCGTTGAGGCCTCGCAAGAACAGTGGGCTTGGTTGGCCAAGGAGAATGAGTACAGGGCCACAATAGGAAAACTAGAAAAGCAAGTCAGGGATCTCCAATTCGAGAATGGTTTGCAAGCTGCGGCGGATGAAGGTGAAAAGAAAAATCTAGCTAAAGAAAATGAGGCCCTTCGAGCCCAGATTCGAGAAATGAAAACATCAGCTGAAAATCCCGCCAGAAGTGCAAATGATGAGAAGCTTATAAAGAACCTTAGGCAGAAGGTGGATGAGTATGGTTTTGATTTGAACAAAGCAGAGGGTGAACTAGCCAGGGCTCGAACAAAATTGGCTAAGAATGCGGAAGAACGAGCGTGCTTCGTTAAACAGTTAAAAGAGAAATATGACAATGAGATTGTGGGGTTGAAGAAAAGGGTTACCATCTTTGAGAACAAAATGATCAAACAGGCAAAAGACTTTAAGACAGAAAGGGAACACTATTACGCAGTGATGGCACAGTTAGAAAGAGATTTGCAACAACTTCAAGAACAGAATCATGTAGCCGATCAAACTTTGGAAGCCAGGGCCCAGCAGATTGGGCATTTGTTGAAAAAAAAGGGTTTCATAAGAGAGAGAGTCAGAAGGATCGCCGACTACATCGCGATGAAATGTAGTAGTTGTGAGGATATGACTAGATCCATGTTCTTTTCCACCGCGATGACCTTTGTTCTCCAGATAATGGAAGATCTCTACCACCTCCAAGGGGATTTAGCACGTAGGCCCGTGGCGATACCGAATGATGTCTCGCGGGCCCCAGGAGCAGTTGAGGCGTAGATGTATTCGTGATTTTCATTGAAGTTTGTTAGTCTGTTTTCGAGTCTGTATTTTCATTTTTCTGTTTGAGTCTATATTTTCAGCTTTTCATAAAAGTCTGTTAGTGTCTTTTTGAGTTTGTTAGCTTTTGAGTCATTGTAATCAAAGCATTTGCTTTATATGAAAATTTGAAAATCCCAAAATATTTTATTTTTATACTTATCCCCAGAACTACGCTCGGTCTGATTCATGTGGGGTCATGATACGTTGGCAATCTCCATAGGATTCAACCATAACCAAAAGAAAGAAAAAAAGTGATAAAAAAGATGAAGAAAAGAAAAAGAGAGGAAAAATAAGAGCGAAAAGAAAAGGAAGAGAGAAAATAAGAAACCGTGAGAAGGAAACAATGACAAAACAAGAGAGGGAAATGAGAGAATAAAACAAAGGAAAATCAAGCAAAGGAAGGCAAGAATGAAAAAGAAAAAAAAAAGAAGAAAAAAGAGAAAGAAAAGAGAAGTTGCAAATGGAAATAAGGAAAAGCCGGGATGACGCAAGCAACCGATCAAATGCATAATAGAAACGGTTAACTGCTTAGGTGCATTCACTCCTCAAATGTGCGGTTGCTTATCTATTAAAGCCCTAATCACTAACAAGTTTGTTATTGATGAAATTATAGTGCAGGCAGGTGGTTAGATTGATTGGCATTTTGGCAACTCACTTCTACAGCACCCGGTCCAAAAACAAGCTGAATATGGCCAACCAGGAACTTGAGGCAAGTATTGCTAATCCGTCAAAAGAGGTAGAAGAATCGGAGGTTAGTCTGAAAGATGAGTGGTATAAGCTGAAGCAGCAGATGGCTGAAATGTACCAAGCATGGGCAAAAGGGCACCCCACCGCCAGTTTACCCCACCAACCCTGCTTTTATCCCGCCATTGGCTCAGACCCAGGAACCTCCCACTGTGAACTCATCTCCGGTCTTTCCCCTCTACCAACAATGCTACGACACCACTTCCCATACGTCACAAGCTCCACCACCCAAACAAGTCATGTACCCTTCTCCACCAGTCACTCTTGTTTTTGTGGCACCCCCACCTGCTGCATTACACCGATCCTCCAGTGAGCCTCTGTTCCAGACTCACGACAACCAGTATTACCCCCCGGATCCCACTTTTAAGGTTCTAGAAACCTATTCCTACACTCCTCATTTTGACCTCCTTGCGGAAATCGAAAAACCATTTTAAAATCCTGAACAGGAGGAGATGTTCAGGAAAGTTAAAAGCCTGGAACAGTCATTCAGAGATATGTGGGGGTTGGGAGGTCAAGTAAGTGTGGCTTACAAAGATCTATGTCTATTTCCTGATGTGCAATTGCCGCCAGGGTTTAAGATGCCTAAGTTTGATTTGTAGGATGGGCACAGTGATCCAATAGCGCATTTGAGAGATTTTTGCAGCAAAATGAGGGGAGCTGGCGGGAAAGATGAGTTGCTAATGGCATATTTCAGTCAAAGTCTGAGTGGTTCGGTGCTGGAATGGTACACTCGGCAGGATCACGGAAGATGGTATACATGGGATGATCTAACCCATGAATTTGCTTGCCACTTCCAGTACAATCTCGAGATTATTCCAGATCGCCTGTCTTTGACGAAACTTGAGAAAAATCACAATGAGAGTTTCAGGGAATATGGTTTTAGGTGGAGAGAACAGGCAGCAAGGGTTGACCCTCCAATGAAAGAAAGTGAAATGGTGGATTATTTTCTGCAGGCCTTAGAACCTACTTATTACGGTCATCTGGTATCAGCTATAGGCAAGTCCTTCAATGAAGTGGTAAAGATGGGCGGTATGGTAGAAGAAGGGCTCAAGACAAACAAAATCATGAGCTATTCGGCTATTAAGGCAACCACCCAGGCCATTCAAAGCGGAATTGGGGGGTAATTGGAAAGAAGAAGAAAGAGAATGTAGCAACGATCGATTCGGGAGCTTGGTTCGGACCTAGGGGTTCACCTCACCACTATTATCAGCCTCGTTCCTACCACCAAATCTATCCCCATACCCCGTATAATCCACCCCAACACTACTACCCATCATCAGACCCCCATTTTTCTGTCCACCATGCCCAAACATACAGCCAACCTCCGGCCCACGCATAATGGCGTGCACCAGTCCCACAAAATACGTACCTAGCTCCACAAAATGCCTATACACCCCCAAAAGCCTACCAAAACCCCCCTGGATCAGGTTTCTGGCCCAACCAAGCATTTAAGAATGAGAGGTTGCAAAAGAAGAAAACTTTCACTCCACTGGGAGAATCCTATACTAGTTTGTTCCACAGGTTGTGACAATTGGGTATGCTAAGTCCGATCGAGCCAAAACTGCCAAATCCTCCCACGAGGAACCTTGATCACTCTGTGAGTTGCGAATATTATTCTGGCGCTCCGGGGCATGACACAGAAAAGTGCTGGCAATTGAAAACAGTTATTCAAGAGCTTATTGATACTAATCGGATTGAGGTCCAAGCTCCGGAGGCACCCAATATCAACCAGAATCCATTGTCGGCCCATCCTAAGATAAATATGATCGAGATAGTGCATAGGGGAGGGGAGCCCAAAAAGCCTTCACAGACCGTCATGATGATTCGATCCAGTGAGGTCAGGCCGGTTGAAAAGCCAACAAGTGAGAAATTAGTGATCTGATTGAGCGGGGCAAACAGTGAACCACCTGTAGTAGCCAAGAAGGGGACCCCAAGTGATGTGGCAATCAAACAAGAAAGAGCCAAAGTGGTTGTGCCAGGAGTGGCGAACAAGCCTGTTGTAATTATGGAGGGTGCCCACATAGACCCTGTCATTATCATGTCGGTAACTCATTACCGATAGTCAACAGCAAGGCGGTCCCGTGGAATTATGAACGAGTGACAGTGACTTACAAGGGAAAAGAGGTAAAGAAGAAGTTTGTGAAACCCATGGTTTGACTCGATCGGGAAGATGCTTCGCCCCCGAAGAGTTAAGAAAAGCTAAAACCTCCAAAGATAACCCAGTAGTAGTGAAGAAGGCTGTGACCGAAGAAGAGGTAGAAGAGTTTTTGAAAAAGGTAAAAGTGCAAGACTATTCTATTGTGGAGCAGTTGAGAAAGACGCCTGCTCAGATTTCACTATTGTCATTATTGATCCATTCAGACGAACACCGTCGGGCTTTGATGAAGATCCTGAATGAGGCTCACGTTCCTGAAAAACTCTCAGTAAACCACTTGGAAAAGATATCTAACAAGATATTTGAGGTAAACAGAGTCACTTTTTCTGATGATGAGTTTCCCGTAGAGGGTACTGAGCACAATAGAGCCTTTTATCTTACAGTAAAATGCGAAGATTCCATGGTTACTCGAGTATTGATCGACAATGGTTCCAGTGCGGAACATTTGCCCTCTCTCCACTCTGAACAAGTTAAAGGTAGATGACGAAAGAATTCACAAAAACAGTATCTACGTTCGGGGATTCGGCCGTGGAGGGAAAGATTCAGTCGGGGACATAGTGCTTGAGCTTACAATAAGGCCATTTGAATTAACCATGGATTTACAGGTGCTCGATGTGGCTGTTTCTTACAATATACTGTTAGGTCGACCCTGGATTCATGCTGCCAAAGCGGTCCCGTCCACTATGCATCAAATGGTCAAGTTTGAATGGGATAGACAGGAAATTGTTGTGCACGGCGAGGATAATTTGTGTGCACACAGTGATTCCATTGTTCCGTTCATAGAATTTGAAGATGACAAGGGGCCATGGGTTTATCTGGTTTTTGACACAGTATCGGTAGAGAATTCCAGAAGGGAAGTGCGTTCCAACTCTGAGGGTAACTGCCGCATCAGTCATGGTAGCCGTTGAAATGTTGAAAAATGGTTTTGTACCAGGCAAAGGTTTGGGTGCATCTCTGCAAGGTATCGTACAGCCGGTGTCCCTCGCTAAAAACTTGGATACACTTGGATTGGGGTTCAAGCCCATAGTTACGGACATAAAAAGAGCCAAAAAGTTGAAACAGAGGGCATGGGTCCTCCCAAAGCCCATCCCACGTATCTCCAGATCATTTGTCAGGCCCGACACCAAGAAACACCCAGCAACAACAGTTCCCAGTTCTGTGGTTGGTCCTGATAAAGAGTTGATTGAAAGGTTCGAGAAGTTATTCGATGATGTGAACATGGTGGAAGCTGGAGAGGGTTCTAGCAAGGCGGATGTGCAATTTGTTGAGCCCAGTGCAAAGATTAACAATTGGGAAGCTACTCCTCTCCCCACTAGGAAGGAGTTTTGGTAGTTTGCTTTGATTTTCTTTCAGTTTATCTGTATTATTCCAGGGTTGTAATTCAAATTCTATGTTCTGTCTGTTTGGATGTATAAACCTTGTTATCTTTTAATTTCAATGAAATGCAATTTCCCTTTTTCCTCATTCCTGACAATTTATTTTTGTTTTCTTTTCTTCCTTGTACAGTTCTTTTTATGCTGGTTTCAATAACATGACATGCATGAGGAATCTTCGGCCTAGTCTTAAAAGCCAATCTAATTCTGAAATAGTAATTCAAGAAATAGAGTGTGATGATGAATCGGAATACGACGAGGATGAGGCCTTTGAAGAGATTAGTAAAGAATTAAGCCATTTTGAAGAAAAACCCAAGCCTAACCTGAGTGATACAGAAGCAATCAATTTGGGGGATCCAGATAATATCATAGAGACTAAGATAAGTGTCCATCTTGAACCTCAACTCAGGGAGGAGATAATTAAAGCGTTACTTGAGTACAAAGACGTCTTTGCATGGTCATATGACGACATGCCGGGTTTAAGCACTGACTTGGTGGTTCACAAATTGCCTACTGACCCGGCATTCCCTCCTGTCAAGCAGAAGTTGAGGAAGTTTAAAACAGACATGAGTGTAAAGATTAAAGAAGAGGTCACCAAGCAGTTCGATGCAAATGTCATTTGGGTCACTCGGTATCCCACTTGGTTAGCTAATGTAGTACCTGTGCCAAAGAAGGATGGCAAGACCAGGGTGTGTATTGATTACCGTGATCTCAACAAGGCGAGCCCCAAAGACAACTTTCCACTGCCAAATATCCACATTCTGATTGACAATTACGCCAAACATGAGATTGGGTCCTTTGTGGACTGCTATGCGGGCTATCATCAGATCTTAATGGATAAGGAAGATGCAGAAAAGACGGCATTCATCATGCCATGGGGAACATACTGCTACAGGGTCTTGCCTTTCGATTTGAAAAATGCTGGGGCAACTTACATGAGAGCAATGACAACCATATTCCGCGACATGATACACAAGGAGATCGAGGTTTATGTGGATGATGTGATCATAAATCTAGAAAGCAGTCTGACCATGTCAAAGATTTGAGAAAGTTCTTCCAAAGTCTTTGCAAGTACAATCTTAAGCTCAATCCTATAAAATGCGCATTTGGTATGCCATTTGGAAAATTGTTGGGATTCATAGTCAGCCTCCGAGGTATTGAATTGGACCCGTCAAAGATTAAAGTTATCCAAGAATTGCCACCTCCAAGGAACAAGACTGAAGTGATAAGTCTATTAGGGAGGTTGAATTACATCAGTAGGTTTCTTGCTCAGCTTACGACAACTTGTGAGCCTATCTTCAAATTGTTGAAGAAAGATGTTGCGGTCAAGTGGACAGATGAGTGTCAAGAATCATTTGATAAGATAAAGGGGTATTTGTCAAACCCACTTGTGTTGGTGCCACCAGAACCGGGAAGACCTTTGATTCTGTATTTGATGGTTTTGGATAATTCGTTTGGTTGTGTGTTAGGTCAGCATGATATCACTGGCAGGAAGGAGCAGGCCATCTATTATCTTAGCAAGAAGTTCACTTCTTACAAGGTTAAGTACACTCACCTGAAAAGGACATGTTATGCCCTAACTTGGGTGGCACAGAAGCTGAAGCATTATTTGTCATCTTACACTATTTACCTCATCTCTCGTTTGGATCCATTAAAGTATATCTTTCAGAAGCCTATGCCCACAGGGAGGCTCGCAAAGTGGCATATTTTGCCCACAGAATTTGACATCGTCTATATGACCTGGACTGCGATGAAAGCCCAGGCATTGGCCGACCATTTGGCTGAGAACCCAGTAGATGAAGAATATAAGCCTTTGAAGACTTACTTCCCTGATGATGAGGTAATGCACATTGATGAGTTGGAACAAGTTGGAGAGCCAGGTTGGAAACTTTTCTTTGATGGAGCTGCTAACATGAAAGGCATTGGGATAGGAGCTGTATTGATTTCCGAAATAGGACATCATTACCCTGTTACGGCTCAGCTTCGTTTCTACTGTACTAACAACATGGTTGAGTACGAGGCATGCATTTTAGGATTGAGGTTAGCTGCAGACATGGGTGTCCAGGAAGTTTTGGTCTTGGGGGACTCGGACCTTCTGGTGTACCAAATTCAAGGGGAATGGGAAACACAAGATTTAAAACTCATACCGTACCGGCAATGTCTGCATGATCTTTGTCAGTGGTTTCGATCACTAGAGTTCAGGCGTATTCCAAGGATCCATAATGAGCTTGTCGATGCCTTCGCTACTTTGGTGTCAATGTTACATCACCCAGATAAGGTTTATGTTAACCCGTTGCATATTCAGGTCCATGATCATCATGCTTATTGTAATGTGGTAGAAGAAGAACTTGATGGTGAGCCTTGGTTTCATGATATCAAGGAATATATCAGGATGGGAGTGTATCTAGTACAAGCCACAGGTGATCAAAAGAGAACAATTCAGCGGTTGGCGAGCGGATTTTTCTTCAGCGGAGGGGTTTTGTACAAAAGGACTCCGAATCTTGGATTGTTGAGATGCGTAGATGCTAGACAAGCCATAGCTATCATGACTGAAGTACATTCCGGAGTCTGTGGACCACACATAAGTGTGTACGTGCTGGCAAAGAAGATTCTCCGAGCAGGTTATTATTGGCTCACTATGGAGCGAGATTATATCAGTTTTGTGCGTAAATGTCATTAGTGCCAAGTGCATGGAGATTTGATTCATTCTCCACCATCTGAATTGCACACAATGTCTGTACCATGGCCTTTTGTTGCGTGGGGCATGGATGTCATTGGACCAATCGAGCCAGCAGCGTCCAATGGGCACAGGTTTATTCTGGTGGCCATTGATTATTTCACCAAGTGGGTTGAAGCTAAAATTTTCAAGTCTGTGACCAAGAAAGCAGTGGTCGATTTTGTGCACTCAAATATCATTTGCCGGTTCGGGATCCCGAAGGTAATCATCACGATAATGGTGCTAATCTTAACAATAATTTGATGAAAGAGGTATGTCAACAGTTTAAGATCATGCATTTCAATTCCACCCCATATCGCCCCATGGCGAATGGAGCAGTCGAGGCAGCCAACAAGAATATAAAGAAGATACTTCGGAAAATGGTGGAGGGTTCTAGACAGTGGCATGAAAAGCTACCTTTTGCATTGCTGGGTTATCGCACTACTATTTGCACTTCAGTAGGGGCAAATCCTTATTTGTTGGTATATGGCACTGAGGCGGTGATACCTACGGAAATTGAAATCCCGTCCCTTCGGATTGTCGCTGAGGCCAAAATTGATGACGATGAGTGGGTCGAAACTCACTTGGAACAATTGAGTTTAATTGATGAGAAAAGATTAGAAGCAGTGTGTCATGGCCAGTTGTATTAACAAAGAATGGCAAGAGCATATAATAAGAAGGTACATCCACGGAAGTTCTAAGTGGGTCAGTTAGTATTGAAACGCATCCTTCCTCATCAGGCTGAAGCAAAAGGCAAGTTCGCCCCAAACTGGCAGGGGCCGTTCATCGTAGCTAGAGTGTTGTCCAATGGTGCTTTGTATTTAACAGATATAGAAGGCAAGTGTGTAGAAATGGCCATCAATTCCGATGCGGTCAAGAGATATTATGTATGATTTCTTCGTTTAAATTGTATTTGTTTGTACTTGGCATATTTTGAAGATTGGAATGACGAAGGCATTTTGTTCTTCTATCTAAACATTTTATCCTTTGTTTCCCATTTGAGCCTTGTTTATTTCTTTTCATACCCCTCTTTGGAAATCAATAGCAAAGATCAGAAACACAAGCGTAAAAGACAAATAAAGGAAAAGAGAGAAAGGAAAAGAATGAAAAGAGAAATAAAAAGAAAAAAAAAGAGAAAAAAGAAAAAAAAAAGAAAAACAAGAAGAAAAGAAGATAACAAAACAACAAAGAAGAGAAAAATAAAGTAAAAAGAGAAAGAAAAGAAAGAGAAAATCACAACAACAAAGCAGTTTCTATGTCATGAACTACGTTCGACCTGATTCCTTTAAATGATACATAGACAGCCTCACGGTTCGATCCCATCAAAATAAAATCCCAAAAGTCCCTAAGCAAAGAAACTGGGGCAGAAGTTGTGGTTGTTGCAAGAAATCTGATTCCAAAAGTTGTAATTTTGAACCCATTTGAATTGTTTTGAGCCTTTGGAACCCTTTCTTTCTAACCCTATCCAAAAGCCCATATTACGGTCCAAAGAAAGACCTTCCGATCAATCTTCAAGAAATTCCAAGTCAAGCAAGTGGAGGTGATTCATATCAGGGGCAACACTTTGGTCCAAGCAGGAAAAAATAATGAAAATGAGAGTCTTATTGGTGAAAACCCTCACGAGCACCATAAGGCAACGGGACCTGAGAGAAATCAAAACTGAGAGAGTCTTATTGGTGAAAACCCCCATGGGCACCGTAAGGCGAAAGTGAGTTGAGAGATGAACAAATAAGAGAGGCTTGTTGGTGAAAATCCTTCAGGGCACCGCAGGCCGAGCAAGGTCAAGGTTTTAGCGAAGAAGTCGGATTATGGAAACTTCGGGGCAACAAAGTATGGCAATTGAAAGTTGATTGGTTGGACAGATTGGGCCGATTAATCCGAAATGCATGTCATGATCATTGGTACCAGTTGTTTCACTCAAATAAGTCTCTTTCCTTTTTCCTTTTTAGCAAGTCATCCAGTTTTTGATTTTCTTTATCCTTAACTCTCAAGGTCATTGCATTTCATTTCTTTTGGGTTTCATTTCTCTAAGATGTTTCAATGTTAGTCTTGGTCAAGCAAAATAAGAAATGATTTCAAATCTCACCACCAACTTCAAAAAATGCAAAGCACGGTGTGGCTAGAACATACCAAAGATAGCATGATGTAAAGTGGGATAAAATGCCAGCAAAAGATCCACCGATGGAATGATTTAATAATTTCATGGGAGATGCAGAGGTTCAGTAAAAGGGGTCAGAGGTGTAAAACAACGGTTCGGGTATAGAACACTCGGGTCATCCGAGGTCATGTTGGTTGAAAGATAGTCAAAAAGTCAAGAGGTTCAGAGCCAGCTCGGGGAAGCCAGTCAAAACAAAGCACGGCAGCGGGGAGACTTTCAGCAAGAATACCACAAACTAACCACCACATTTTAAACTGACAAGATTTTTCTTTGATTGAAACAGGGGCAGAAAATTTCCGATTGTTTGGGGAAACCTTCCATAGGGAAAAGCAAGCACAGACAGGTTTGATTTTGATTTTCAGGACCCTCCTGGAAAATTGGACCTAGTTTAAAATTCAAAACAATCATGAGTAGCATAATCTAGCATAAATGTACCTAAAAGGAATATAAGTTGGTTTCAAAGTTTGCAAGTTTGAGATAGGATTTAATTAAGAATTGTCAGGAGCCTCCTGAATAATGGGACCTAGCTTCAAAATTTCCATTGGATAACAAATTTAGCGTAAGTTCTGGTGTAGGGTAATATAATTTAGTCGTAACATTGTCACTTTTAAGATAAAACTTGACTTTTAATTTTCAGGACCCTCCTGGATAATGGGGAGTAGTTTAAGACCCTCTTAGATAACAAGATTTAGCAAAAGTCACACCTTTAAAAGATGTAACTTAGATTTAAAATTGTCGTTTAGTTAAGAGTTGTCAGGACCCCCCTGGATAATGGGACCTAGCTTTCAAATCCTTAGTAATATTTGGTAATGTGATTCAGTTTAACACTCACATATGTGGCCAACTACCAAACTGGGGCAAAAAAATTTCTTTGTTTTGTATATTTTTGTTGAAATCAGGAGCCCACCTAAAGAACAAAGAGAAGCAGTTCAAGTTTCGAGGAAAAACAGCGCAGGTGTTGGTAATCAGGCGCCCACCTGGAGAGCACGGGAATACATTTCAAGTTCAGCAATCAGGCGCCCACCTGGAGAGCACGGGAATACAATTCAAGTTCAGCAGTCAGACGCCCACCTGGAGAGCACGGGAATACAATTCAAGTTCAGCAGTCAGGCGCCCACCTGGAGAGCACGGGAATACAGTTCAAGTTCAGCAGTCAGGCGCCCACCTGGAGAGCACGAGAATACATTCAAGTTCAGCAGTCAGGTGCTCACCTGAAGAGCACGGGAATACAGTTCAAGTTCAGCAATCAGGCGCCCACCTGGAGAGCACGGGAATACAATTCAAGTTCAGCAGTCAGGAGCCCACTTGGAGAGCACGGGAATACAATTCTAGTTCAGCAGTCAGGAGCCCACTTGGAGAGCACGGGAACACAATTCAGGTTCAGCAGTCAGGAGTCCACCTGGAGAAAGGGAAAGCATCTCAAAGTACAATTCGAGTTCAGTAATCAGGCGTCCACCTGGAGGAAAGGGAAAGCATCTTAGATTACAATTCAAGTCGGCAACAAGGGAACTGCACCAAGAAGATACAAGTCAACAAGGCAACAGGAACTGCAAGACCAAGTTTGAAGATATATATAGAATTTTTGTAATGCATAGATCATAGTTTAGTCTAGCTTCTTGTTATTTTGTCATGGTGTAATAAGGAGTTCAGTAAGCAGTAGCAGCAGCAGTAGCAACAGTGAAATCACAACTTCATAGTAGTCCCAGCTACCAAAGCTTCCCGAACTACACTAACATGATTCCTTTATAGCCAAGGATATGTAGGCAACCTCGGAAGCAAGGTGTGGTCAAATCTTTCAAAGATGCTTCCCACGGAGTATTCAAACGGGTAAAAATCGCTCGTATCCGCTCACTTTATCTTTGCAAGAAAACTCTTCGTGTTTCCGAGCAAAGAGGGGCAGCTGTGAGCATGTGATTTTTGCCCTATATGAATTACTCCCATAAATTCAAGCAAAATAAATTTGTCCCATTATTTGCGATTGCGTAGATTTTGTAGCATTTGTTTGTTAATTATTTGTATTTGTCTGTGCACGTTATTTTATTTAATCCATTGCATTTGTATTCAGGACTTAATCTTAAATTTTTTTTAGATTAATTAGTAAATTAGTTTATGAAAAAATCACAACAAAAATAGTTCATGTTGCATTTTTACCCTTTAATTTCGAATTTTGTAGTTTTTCCTTTTAAATTAGGAGTTAAATAATTTTTGTAAATACTATGCTTGAGTAATTAATATTTTTGATAGGTTAATTTAGTTTTAAGATTTATTCTAGGTTTTAAGTTTTATTTTGAAAAGAAAAAGGAATGAAAAGAAATTGAAAGGGAAAAGAAAGGAAGTAGTAAATGTCTGAATTTTGGGCCTTCAAGTAAAATTCTCAGGCCCAAGCGTTATTTTGCTCGTTACCCGCTCGAATCTGACCCAGCCCACACCCATACCCGGCCCAAAGCCTTCAGCCCCCAAGACCCTAGGAACGACACATTATAGGAGTAAAACAGAGTCATTTTGAGTTCAATATAGCTTTAACAGATCTTGGCCCTTCATCTTGGTTTATCCAACGGCCGAGAGAGTTTCCCCCTTTTCACTTATAATTGTCCGAATAAACCTAAGACATTTCAGTTCATTTCCTCACTCTGTTCATCTTCTCTTCATCCTCTCTCCATCTGAACCCTAATCCGCCGCCCTAAAGCTCACCATCATCGCCGGTGGCGGCGCAGCCTTGCACCACCCCTACCCGCCTCAAAATCACATCATGGAATCTCTGTCTTCTCCTCATGCCAAATCCATAACATTTTCCCTTCAAATGGCCCTTAAACTCTTCAAATCTAAGATCGAAGGTCGGGCACTTGAACCTTAAACTACCCAAATCCACTCAAATTTGCACCCCACAGTTACTACATCTCTCCAAACCCAAAACTCTAGATTATTTTCCCAAATGAACCTAGATTTTACCGAGTTTGGGATCTAGGGCTAAGTCTGATTTCAAAACTGGAGTCGAGTTGAAGTCTTTTGTTCGTCAGGGTTCGAAGCTCGCCTTGATAGGGAACTCTTGATTGAGGGAGTTCGTTAAGACGAGTTTCTCACCCTTGAAGAGCAGTTCGAGTTGGCTAGTAGATTCGCCTCTATTTTCATCTGTTGTGGTTAGTCATTTCGTTTTCTTTCTTTTCTTTTGATTGTATTGTCTGTATTCGCCCTCTCCGGTGTTCTTCTTCTCTTTTTCTTTTCTTATTCAAATGTGGTTGCATGATAGGCCTTTGGATCCGTATGGTTATACGTTGGTCATTTCTAAATTCCTCTGATTAATATTTGTTACAATTCCGTGGTTTAGTTTGAATTGGTCCATTAGGTTTGTTTTAATTTCATTGAGTCCGATTGTGGTTGTTTTCTTCTTCTTCCAAACTCGTTGTGTGTTGGTCTTTGTTTGTCTTAGGGCCTGCATTACATACAGACGGGCCCATTAGTTGAAGCCTAGAAGATTGTTGGGGTAATTTTCAGAGGGTAAATAATATAAATTTAAAGGGTAATGTAGGGAGGTTGGGTAAGGGGAATCTTTTGTAACTGCCTGGGAAGCTTCTAGGAAGCAGGGTTGGGGGCTGTTTTGAAATTCTAATAATTAAGATAGGGGTATCTAAGCTAGAATGAGAATTAGAAAAGGTTTTAGGTGCAAAATTGAACCATTAGGGCTGCCAAAAATGTCTGGCCTATAAAAGCACTCTACCTTGATATTCAAGGCGGACCTGAAAGGATTAGAGAAGGAAAATTCGGCAAAACTGAAACAACTGAAAACTTTGAAAACACGCTGATTTCTCTGCATTCCTTTATGGGAAATTGTTCAAAATTCTGAGTGATTTGAAATTTTGACCCTCTTCATTAGTTTGAATCTTTTGAAACTCTAATTCTGCACTTGGGTTGAAGATGGTTTGATTTTGGGGTTTCGAAAGTGGGGTTTGAGCTAGTTTTGTGTGGAGTACTATCTAGTTTGTTGTTTCAATTCAAATTCTTGGGTTTTGGCTGATTTCAAACACTGTTTTGTTGCTACCCTGCTATTTATTTGCCTACTGATTTATGCACTTCTCTTGTTTCCCCTTTCATTTCCAGGTATTTTTCAGCACTATGGATGTCACTTGAGTGTAATTTGAAGTGTGGAAAATTTGATGAAATTTGAGGCTATTTGTTATTGAGCTTCATTTCTCCTGCTTTCAATCATATGCATAGCATGTGACACTTAGTTTTTTTTAGAAAGATTCTGATTAGTATATCTATCAATGAATAGGATGTAATTGAAATCTGGAATATGTTAGTTTATTAAGTGTTGTTCTCTTATGGTTTTTTCATCAAACTATGTAGTCAATATTGGACTTCTTTGCTTTGTTTGCTCGTCTCTATCCTTGCCTCTTGAATCTGGTTTGTACTAGTGGATGAATTATGAGTTTAGCTTCTTTGGTTTACATGAGCTAGAATCGAAATATTTCCAGTCAAGTCGTAGGTGTTGAATCTGTGCTAGTTCAGCTGAAATCAGTGGTTCGTTTGGTGCAGATTTCTGATTTTTAGCTTTGCCCAGTAAAGGCTGAAATATGACCTCTTGTTAGTAGTATAGAGTAGTAGATGTCTTTCATTTTCTGTCACCTTGAGGTTATGCACACTGTTGGTTAAAGTTGTGATGGTATTAGATGCTGGATAACAAGAATGAGTTGATGTTTAGATTGTGTCTCTTGCATAAAAGGAAAGTGACGATAGATGTATTCTGGTGTTTGTTTAAAGGACAATCATTAATTGTTTTGATTTTCTTAAAGCAATATGATTGGTAAATTCGAATTCGAATGCCTTGACCTTGTGCGTTGTGGGGGACTCGATACTGAGTCTTTCACTCAGAAACAGCGAGGTTCTGAATTTGAGCTCATTCCTGGGACCAAGCTTGACAGCCTCCTTCGAATGGGACTTGGGTTACTTCTTTCTCGTAGGGCCAGTTATTCGAGCCCAAGGCTCCTTTGCGTTATTTCCTAATCATCATGCCATATGCTCGTCCTCTCTCACGCTGGTCTGTTAGTTAAAGCTAGTCCAAAAGTAGTGGTAATTCTTGCCCTTAGTTAATTAGATTTCACCAATTAAATCATGAGGTGCGTCATGCCAAACAAAATCTTGAAATGCATGGCCTCTCGCTTAATTGATATTTTAATCCTTAGAAATTGAGGCGTGCCATTTAGTTGAATTTTTCATGGCCCTCGCAAATTTGAAAGTACGTAGTTGCTTTAGGCGCGCTATTTTAATAATTTACCTTCCTAAACTCGGGATGTGACCCAAAACCAAATCTCAACAACATTAGATAAAATATGTTGCAGACTGCGGGTGCATTTATGTGACGTGGTTCAAAACGCATTTTATGTGACGTTGAATCTTCCTAAAAATATTTAAATAAAAGCGGTTTTAAAGTAAAAATGCACATAGGTTTAACATGTACTAAAATCAGATAATAGGCCACTTATAACAGTTGAGCGACCGTGCTAGAACCACGGAACTCGGGAATGCCTAACACCTTCTCCCGGGTTAACAGAATTCCTTACCCGGATTTCTGGTTCACGGACTATAATACAGAATCAATCTTTTCCTCGACTCGAGATTCGGACCGGTGACTTGGGACACCATAAATTATCCCAAGTGGAGACTCTGAATTTTAAATAAAATAATTCCGTTTCGATTGTCACTTTAAGTTGGAAAAAAACTCCCTTATATACCCCTTCCCGGGGGTGTAGGTAGAAAGGAGGTGTGACAGGAGGAACCCGCTATGATACCAATTGGTAGTTTGTATAGGTCCACCAAATAGTAGAGTACCTGGTCCTCTACAAGATTCTGCTGAGAGTACTTAATAAAGCAGTAAGTAAATGAGGCAGAGGATTTTTTTACGTGGAAAAATCCCACACAAGGGGATCAAAAAACCATGACCTACACCTGTAGTCTTTTAACTTCACTAACTTGTAATCTTACCTATTACAACCCACTTTACAATAATTCCTATTGCAAAGGATTTACTCAACTAACTTGTGGTACCTTTACCACAAACCAATTTGTGACTATCCTAGTTACAAAGGTTTTTTCTAACTTGTGATGCTATCACCACAAGCCACTTTGTAATTCTATGATTACAAAGACTTTTTCTTATGACTAAATCTAGTCACAACATAAACTCAACGAGTTTACGGATTTACAAGAGGATTCCTAATCAGAATGCTTCTAGGTAAGCGGTTTAGGAGATACAATAAGTACAATAACAAGGTTACAACTCAACTAGGACAGCGACAATCTATCTTTTAGAAACTGGTCCGTAGTGGCGTTCAACCTTGTTCTTCAAGCTTGTGGGGATGATTTCTCTATTTTTTGCAAGAGGCTTGAATAAGAAACAGAACCCTTCCAGTGATGTCTTTTGTATAAAGCTCATTGGGTACATCTTGATCACATCACTTGAAATGATGTGAGTACTTTGTTTGGTTAGAGAATAAGTGGGCTGATAGTGTAATACAGTGCGGCAGAAATAGTGCCATCAGTCACTTCACTTCCAGCTATGTCCAAATGATTTTGTACTGCTATGAGGAAACCACAAGAGCAACAGGTCCTTGTTTTGGTTCCTAGCTCCTGAAGCTGTAGCAGTTCACCTTTAGCTGGAATCCATTTAAAGTGATGCAGCAATCCAAGTAGATCAGGTTCCCTATCTGGTTCTTAATAGTAAGTTTATTAGATCATCAAAACATAAGACAAGAGTATTTAAGATCTATCAGCTTGATATCGGTTCGATCTGGGAGGTAAGGTATCCCGACTGGCTAGCTAACGTAGTAGTAGTAGTTCCAAAGAAGAAGAACAAATTTGGTTGATGCTTATTTCAGGTACAACCAGATCAAAATGAAACCCGAAGGATCGTTCAAAACGAACTTTGGCACATATTGCTAAATGTGATGTCTTTCAGGCTGAAGAACACCGGAACCACTTATCAGAGGCTTGTGAATAAAATGTTTGAAAAACAAATAGGGAAAACAATGGAAGTTAACATAGATGATATGCTGGTCAAGTATTTGAACGCAGGTGATCATCTTAAACACATCCAAGAAATCTTCGACATCCTAAGGAAGCACAACATGAAGTTTAACCCCAAAAAGTGTGCATTCAGAGTCAGCTCCGATACGTTTTTGGAGTTCCTGGTGTCACAAAAGGGAATCGAAGTCAATCCCAATAAACTTAAAGCTACCGAGGACATTCCCAGCTAGCTATCTAATGTGAAAGAGGTTCAGAGGTTAACAAGACGACTAGTAGCTTTAAGTAGGTTCATTTCCCAGTCTTTAGAAAAATGTCATCACTTTTTCTCACTTCTGAAAAAGAAGAACAACTTCGTATGGACTCTGGAATGCCAACATGCTTTGAAATATTTGAAAAGGTATTTATCGAGCCTTTTATTATTATCTAAACCATAGGAAGGAGAACAATTGATGATTTACTTAGCGGTCTCGCAGGTAGCGTTAAGTATCGTCTAGGTCCGTGAAGAAGAAGGTATGCAATCTCCTATCTATTATGCTAGTAAAATTTTAACGGGAGTGAAAACTCGCTAACCATACCTCGAAAATTGGCCTTAGATCTCGTATCGCCACTCGAAAACTTAGGCCTTATTTTTAATGCCAGCCGATAGCCATAGTGACAACCTTTCCCCTACGGAATATCCTTCACAAACCTGAACTTTCAGGTCAACTGGCCAAATGGACAGTCAAAATGAGTGAATTTGACATAGAGTATAAACTAGGGATACGATCAAGTCATAAGTTATGGCCAACTTTGTGGCCGATTTCTGTCCAGGAATGCTACCTTTGGCCACCAAAGAAGTAGTGATGGCGTCGGAATCGACATTGGGAGCCTGGACCTTGTTCACAGACGGAGTTTCCAATCTGAAAGGGACCGGGCTCGGGGTAGTACTAATCACACCCTTGGGAGAAACCTAGAGGTTTTCCATAAGAATTGTTCCCTTGACTAACAATAAAGCCGAGTATGAGGCTTTGATTACAGGACTTGAGCTGGCTCGGGGACTGGACTACGAGGTCATAGAAATCAAATGTGATCTTCAATACCAAAGAGGAATGCATGCAACAATATGTAGTGAAAGTCCAGACTCTGCTCGCATGGTTTAGGGAATGGTCAATCACCCATATCCCGAGGGAGAAAAATGCAGAAGCTGACACGCTGGCCAACTTGGGTTTGTCCACGTAGACGAAAAGATCCAACTCTGGTATGGTTGTACAACTCAAGCATTTGGTATTGGACGTGGATGGTTATTATGGAGTAAATGCAACTAATTTGGTATGGGACTGGAGAAATGAGATCATCGACTATCTTGAGCACGGAAAACTACTCGAAGATCCCAAGGCATCCTTGGAGCTATGCACTAAAGTAGCCCGTTACTTCTTTACGGGAGGCCAATTATATAGAAAGTCTTTCCAAGGCTCGTTGGCTCGATGTCTAGGAATCTTCGAGGCTAATTACGTCATGAGAGAAGTTCACGAAGGAATATATGGAAATCACTTGGGTGCAGACTCAATAGTATTAAAGCTAATTAGGGTAGGATACTATTGGCCCCTAATGGAACAAGACGGTAAGGCATTTGTTCAGAAATGCAATAAATGTCAACGCCACGCACCGTTGGTGCATCAACCAGTAGAACTATTGCATTCGATGTTGTCACCATGGCCATTTATGAGATGGGGGATGGACATAGTCATTCCACTGCCACCGGCTCCCGGTAAGGTAAGATTTCTTTTGATTTTAATTGACTATTTCTCTAAGTGGGTTAAAGCAGGTCCTTGCTAGAAAATCGGCGAGCGCGAAGTGGTTGATTTCTTGTGGGAGAACACAATATGTAGGTTTGGGATACCACAGTAGATAGCATGTGTCAACGGGACACAATTTATAGGTGCGAAGGTTACGAAATTTCTTGAAGACTTGAAAGTTAAAAGAATCACATATTCGCCATACCATCCGAGCACAAACAGCCAAGCGAAATCGATAAACAAAGTGATTATCCAAAATCTCAAAAAGAGATTGGAAGCAGGCAAAAGAAAGTGGACCGAAGAGTTACCGGGAGTGCTATGGGCATACCGAACGACGGCCAAGTCAAGCATAGGAGAGACACCTTTCTCTCTCGTATACGGAGCAGAAGCACTGATCTTAGTAGAATTGGGAGAACCTACCCTGAGATACTTCCGGGCAGAGGAAGAAGCGAATAACAAAACATTGTTGGTCAGATTGGACCTGCTCAACGAATGCAGGGACTTGGCACATATAAGGATGGTGGCCTAGAAACAAAGAATGGAAAGATATTACAATTGAAGAGTCAACCTCCGTTATTTCAAAATGGGAGACTTGGTTTTAAGGAAAGTGACTCAAAACACCCGAGAACTTAATGTAGGGAATCTGGGTCCGACACGGGAAGGCCCCTATCGGGTTTCAACTGTCATCAGGAAAGGATTCATATGAATTGAAAAATCAAAACGGAGTAAAATTGCCGAGAAACTAGAATGTAGCACACCTCAAAAGATATTATTGCTGATGAGCACCACCTATACTGAAAGTATGTGCTGTACTTTTTGTCCCTTCGTCCAGTTTTTGTCCCAATTGGGTTTTTTTGGCAAGGTTTTTAATGAGGTAGCAATGGAAAGCATACTACAAAGGAAGCACTATTAGCAGAAATTAGACCTTTAAACGACAAGTCATGGAAATAATAAACCACTACGGGATGGTTAGATAATCTTTTGCTCGGTAGTAAAGTTCCTAACGGGAAATAAAGTTTTCTATCCCACCAAAGGTTACCCGACCGTTCACGAATGCAAGTCACTGGGGTGGTTAGATAATCTTTGGCTCTATAGCAAAGTTCCTAACGGGAAATGAAGCTTGCTATCGGACCAAATATTATCCAACCATTCACTATTTGGACCTTTATAGGAGTAAGACTTCTAGTGTTCAAATTCTCATTATTCGCATTCGAACACTGGGGGGGATGATATGAGAATACGGCAACATGACTGCCATATAAATTGGGACAATGAAATCCGGGAACGAAGATGTATCATCGGGACCGGGGACCAAACGACCAGCCCCGTAGAAACAAGTTGTACAAGTTAGCCACAAGTAATGGAAAATTCTTTTTAGCACATCGAATGCTTGTGTACTTTTAATGAAAGAAGTAAAGTAAATTCCTTTTACTTTTATCTTGTTCCTTGTCCATACGATGAAGTAATACTACATTTTATTTTAATAATAATTATATATAATTAGATAATAATAATAATAATAATAATAATAATAATAATAATAATAATAATAATAATAATAATAATAATAAAGTACATCACTCGTGTCTCTGTTACAACACAGCGAAACTAAATGGTTCGAATCAAAATTAATTAGGTTGTACGCCTAAATTTCCTAGGAGTATAGTTCAATCGGTCAGAGCACTGCCCTGTCAAGGTGGACGTTGCGGGTTCGAGCCCTATAAGTCCCGACGGATTCAATAAATATATCAATTCATCTCTCAATTTTCTGTGAAAAGGGGGACAGAGAGCATATTTTATCATTTGAAAGTTAATCAAGTACTTCAAATGCTAGTGCCGGAATGAATAAGAGACATCCTCTTCAAGGGCACCTTAAATATAAGAGGGCCCTCTCTTATGAAACCCTTACAGTAAAGGGTTGGTTCCGAAAGAATTTATGCCCGGAACCCAAAACCTATCTGGGGAAAATGCACCTGAAGCCTTGCATAACTCGACGCAAAAAAGTAAATTTGAGCAATGCTTAAACGACAAAGCACTTTTATATAACAAATGTGCCAAGCAGGACAAGTATAAAAGTATGAAAAACAAAAGGAAGAAGAAAGCAAAAAACTAAACTACTGCATCCCCAGAACTTGTTGGAAGAGAAGCGTATGCACCCCTAGGAGAAGTAGACGGATCTACTGCCGGCTCGGGATCTTGGCCTTCATCATCATACCCTTCAACTTCTTCTTCATTTCCCGAGAATTGGGAACTGGAACCAGAAGAGTCAGTCGTATCGGGTTGGAGCGAGAGGCCCCTTCGGGCAGTTGACTCCAGCTCACGGGCCTTGACGATCTTGGTATCAAAACCAGTGACGCCCGTTTTAGCCTCTTCCAAGGTTTTTCTCCTCATGTTATACAATGAATATGTTTTTCAACAATTAGGGAATCCTCGCCGCTGAAGTTCTGACTTAAGCTGATCATGGCCGGTCGAAAGGTTATTCCGCTCAGATCGTGCGGCCTGAAGGCTGACATCAAGGTCAAGGATAGTAAAGTTATAAACATTATTGTGCTCCATGAACCTCTTATACTTCTTTTCCATCTGGTCATGTTTCTCCTCAGCAGCATCAGCTTCTTCACCTTTGGAGTTCAAGGCTGCTTCCAAATTATTCAACCTCTCAATAGAGGCAGCCTCACGCTCGGCAGCAGCAAGAACAACATTTTGGACTTCAGAACTTGACCTCTTGAAATTGTACCTTTAATAAGGTAGCCTCTTAGCTAAGGGCCATCACCTCCTGCTCGCTCTGCTACAAACGAGCCTCCAATTCACCGGCTTCGGTATCTTGTGCTTCCAGTGCCGGGAGGTGAGTAATAATTTAATCTCGGTCAGCCAACCATTGATCCCGCATGGATCTGAATTTTTTTTATCGGGGATCAACTTCTGAAGGCCCTCAAAAGGAAGGAAGTTAGCTTGTAAAACAAAAACCCAAATCACAAATCTTGTCATAACAGACAAGAATAAGCAATAAAAGGATCAAATAGCATACCGTTGTTGCATTGTGCATGGCATTGTTTACCATATACTCCTTTGAAAGAGAGTATTTTGTTCTTATCCTTTTTTGAAGCCAACGACTTCAGGTATTGGTAAGTTCCACCGACCGGGATAGTAGATAGCACTCGGTAGAGACCGAAAGGGAGATGCTCCTCCTCCTCTGAGGATCTACGAAAGGGGAAAATAGTTATGCCCCAATTTCCCATGGTCTGGGGACTGGGGATAGGGAACATCCTCCCCTTAGGTATATGCGGCCGACAGGAATGATGTGGCAGTTACTGGTGGTGAAGGCATGATTGGTGAATAAGGAAATGAAGTTGATGGCGTTGTGGGTTGAGAAGCAGTTGCGGCAAAAGCAGTGCCAGTTATTGGTTGCTCATCAACCGAAGGCGGAAGAGGCCCAGTACCTGACCTCACAGTACCAAGAGCAACAATTGGGGTTCGGAAGCGAGAATTAGCATCTTTCACTATATCACACCCTCCCCAAAGCACCTGGACGTCTTCCTTTGTTGGTGTCATTAGCTCTTCAGATTGAGCATTTTATTGAGCTAATGAAGGTCGTCGTCTCCTCTATAGAGAAACCCCTTCATCACTAGCTCCCCTATTATCATCGATCACCACAGTGGCTGCGGCTGTCTCGGGTGTGGCGTTCTTTACCCTTTTACTTTTACCCTCGACCGTAGAGGAACATCGCTTTTTTGTTGCTTATTCTCCGACCGGGGACTCCGAGAAGAAGCACATGCACTGGAAGCAAGTCTAATGGCACTCGTTTGGGTGAAAGCCTCTTGCAGCAACCTTGCCGCATATGTGGGATCAGCCAAAACGTCTTTCTCAGGGATGGTAACAGAACCCTGCGGAAGACTTGAATTCAATGGAAGTTAACCAATTTTCTTATACGCTAGGTAAAAACAAGATTAGTTCGAGAATCAACATGCCATAAGTTTTGGGTTTCCACCCGTATTTGAGGGCCAGTTCTTTCCACCGGCGGGTCCCAAGTGTGGTAATACCCAAAATCTTTTGGACCCACTGGTCCAAGACTTCAACCCTTATTGGTGTCCACCGAGTTGCTGAAATAATAAAAAGAGAAGGATCAGTAGCAGTTTTAAACAACCTATAATCAAGGAAAGAACAGACATTGAACTAACGTGTACGAGTCCATGACTTGGGGAAAGCCGGAGTTGTGACCGGGATGATGTCCCTGGTGGCAACCACAACGAACCACTCCATCCATCTACGGTCGTTGTCATCATCCATGATGGTGAGCAAAGCATGGTGACCATGTTTGTTGAAGTTTATTACTCCCCACGAAAGATTTTGGGGGAGTAATGATTCATCATACAGGCCAAGGAAAGGTCTTCCCCCGTCTCTTGGCATAGCCGCCGTAGACAGGCTACTGTCCGCCACACAAGGGGGCTTACCTGTGCCAAGCAGACTTGATATCGGTAGCAAAACTCCAAAATTACGGGGTCAGGTCCCCCGCTCAATGAGAATGGGCCCAAAGTAAAAGGATACGTGTAAACGTATGTAAAGCCCTTCTTGGGAAAGGTTACTCACTCTTCCAGATCGGGAGCGATGATGTTCAAATCATGGAAACCACTGTCTTCCTTCACAACAGGAACGCTAGAAGGACAGATGGAAGAAGGGTACACACCAACAACCTATGTGCGAAAGTTAACATAAGGAAACTTCTCCTCAAAATCCTTCGTTGTACTAAGCCTTCTGGGGATAATGGTACTCACCATAGAAGGAGCAACATCATCGGTGCTTTCTTCGTTTTTTGAAGAGCTAGAGTTCTTGTAGGAGGAGGTCATGAATAGCAGAAAGAAGTAAGAATTCTTTGAAGAAGAAGGTTAAAGAGGAGTAAAATCAAGGAAGAGTTGGATGCGAAGAAGTTGAGAGAGAATTGAAAAATTGTAAAGTGTAAGAGAAGAAGAATGAGGCGTATAAGTGAAAGAATATGCGGCTAAAATAATGGCCATGATTACCTCGAGAACCGGCGAAAGTATTGCTAAATCATGGAGTGACGCGTGTTCGGGGCAGAAAATGCGGAGAGACGTGCGTCTAATCAAGCGTCGGAAACTTTTCAGAGGAGATCAGTAAATTTCCCGCCAAGAAAGGTATCTTGACCAACTTCCCAATGACACAAAGATATGACACTGGAAAGCAGGGGGCTATCTGTATAGGGTAAAATTGGTTCACATTAAATACTCGTATAACAGAGCAACACATGGAACCGGAGACAGATGAAAAGCGAGACAAGTGAAAACCAAGATCGGGGGCAGTAGCTCCGGTTGGCACCGGGAAGCCCCCGAAGGGAATATTGCTAATAAAGACAAATGAATGCATGCCACCTGATAGCATTCAATGAGAAATATTCTGCAGTATGAAATACATAGTTCGTTATAGAGAATTTTGGCATTTATAGCATGTTGTTACACATTCTTCAATAGCCCCAATAATTGTCATTAAGAAAGGCTTGGTCATAGGGCCTTGTTCTCTAGGTGCAACTATAAATAGTGACTTCAATAGCCATTATAAGGACACGAATTGTCTAGTGAACTTATGCTATATACTATTCAAAAATTCAATAATATTTTATTTCTTGTCTATTGATACTTGTATTACTGCCTCCGGAAGCTTTGCTCCCAGAACCAAGGTATATGCTGCCTTATCTCGATTTTAACGTTAAGTCTTGCATTTTATTTAATTTATTTATCATTTTGGGATCAAATTGATTCGTTTGTCTATAAACCACATCACAAATTCAACTATACCGTTCTACGGGTAAACAATGATCAATAACGAAATTTAGTAATCAGAATACTTCGAGTATGATTATTAATTTAAATATTAACAATGGGAAGCTTTATTATCCATACATACATAAAGAATATATTTTGACAGTTATTTCCTCTATTCTAATTTACGCGATATACTTTCCTTTTTAGTCTATTCCATAATGAATTTTAAGGATTTAATATTATATAATGTCATACTTCCTTATTTAAGGATTTAATTTTATGTTTTTTATGTTAAACTATGTGTTTGATCAAACACCGCCACATAAAATTGGGGCAGAAAGAGAAAATAAGCAATTAAAAAGGAAGCTAACTGCCAGTAGTTGGACCCCAGTAGCAAGAATTTAACTGCATTACTTTAAACCAATTATTTTACTGATTATTCTCCTGGCGTATGAGAATTAGTCCTAGGCCCCTATCATGCGCTCCCAACGGCCCCTGTTGAATGGTGATTAAAAAACGTCAAATTTGAATTACGGAACTTAGATTCTTTGGATATTAACAAGATTAGTAATACGATGAATACGAAATGCCGAGATTATTATGCAAGTGTTGCCTAAAAGTATTTTTGGCTTTAATACTCTTATTCACATATTATTAATAAATATATTCTTATTCGTGTAAAATAATACTTCACTTCCAATATAAGTTTCGGAAACCAAACTTCTATTATTATGCGGAGATTACATTAGTATTACATAGTTTAACATCTAAAAAATTTGTAAAACAAAGTTTTGTACGGAGATTAATATTTTTTATATCTCAAACCAAACACCCCTCAGATACTTCCTCTTTTACTAATTTGCTAACACTTCTTTCTTAGTCTTATTGAGTCATTTCAATAAACTTATTAGGTTAAATTGGACTACATGAAAATAATTTTAAATTTGGAAATGGTCATATTTGTCCTTAAACGAAATGGTCTCGATGTGCTCTCAATAACTTGGGTCAATCATATCCTTTATGTTACAAAGCGGGTTATATTCGTTTTATTTTCAAACAACTGATGATTAGAGACAAAATTAGAAATTAGATTGTTTACCCCTTGGGCGAATGGACAAACAGAAACCCAATAATACCTTTTAGTATGGATTTTTACTGAACTAGATCTAAAATTATACTCCGACGACTCAATTCCCCTAGTGATCTCCAATTTGCTAATGAAGGCGTAATTGGCCAGTTCGCTGACTAATTTCACGGGATACTTGTTACCTCTCACTCGCAACATGCCAATTAATACTTCATTCGTTCCATTTTATGTAAATCTATTTCTTTTTTGGTCTGTTCTAAAAAGAACGATCCCTTTTTAAATTTGGAAACAATTTAGCTTAAACTTCTGATTCTACCCTTAATGAGAAGCTTTTATAACTACACAAATACTCTGAGTCTCATTTTAACTTGTTTAGAACCACAAATTCCAAAAATCTTCATTTTTTCTTAAACTTTGTGCCCAGTCAAACAAATTCACATAAATTGGAACAGAGGGAGTAACTTTTAGTATGGATTTTGTACTCAACTAGATCTAAAATTTTACTCTGACTACTCAATCTGATCTCCAATTTGCAAATGAAGACGTAATGCGGCCAGCATGCTGACTGACTCCACGAGATATTTGCTATCTCACTAGTACGAGGTAACTCTGTCCATCAAATTTTGGACAAATGGAAAGAAATTGCTCAGTGTCTTTGCACTGTCTTTGCCTCTGTTGGGATTTAAACTTGAAATCTCATAGTTCTCAGCCAATTTTATTGACCACTAGACTACACTTTTGGGTCCCATATTTTACGATAATTTATTTTTCTCTAATATCTGGGTTTTTTTATAATTGTGGTGCATGCACCTCAATTAATTCCACGAGATACCACCTACCTCTCACCAGCATAAATACTAAGTGTCACACCTCCTTTTTGCGCGCCCCGCCCCGAAGGGTAGAAAATGCGCGAGGGGAGTTTTTCCAATTTAAGTGACAATATTCGAAATGGGATTTATTTATTTTAATTCAGAGTCGCCCTTGGGAAAGGTTTGGCTTTTGGTGTCCCAAGTCACCGGTTTATCTTGAATCCCAAATCGAGGAAGTTTTCGACTTTTCCAAATGAAGTCTGCGAACCAGAAATTCTAAGTAAGGAATTCTGTTGACCCGAGGGAAGGTGTTAGGCACCCTCGAATCCCGTGGTTCTAGCACGGTCGCTTAAATTGTTATAATGGCTAAATATCTGATTTAAATACATGTTGTGACTTATGTGCTTTTATTAAGTTTAAACCGCTTTTATTATTGTCATTTTTTTTCTAGAATTGCAACGTCATGAAAGTGCATCTCGAACCACGTCACAATCAATGCACCCGTGGTCGTCGACACATTTAAACTTCGTTGAGATTTGGATTTGGGTCACATCAATGTGCACCCGAATTTAAGAATGTAATTTAATTAAGTCGCGCCTAAAGCAACTAACGTATTGTTATTTTGGGAAGGCCGTAAAATTCGCTAAACGGCCTGTCCCGAATTCTAAGTATTTTAGTATATACATTTAGAGGGCCCCGCAGCTTGTTCATTTTTTTTTTGTTTATCGAGGCTCGTCTCAATTTTATTTAAAGGCTAAACCTATAGCGACTATATTTTCTATTACGTTTGTCACTAAAAAATAAAAGAAAGAAGATACCAATTTTACTTGTTTAAACAACTACATGCTAAATTTTTAATATGTTTGCCGAATCCGAATTTTTGTATTATTACGTGATTGATTGTTTATGAGAGTTATCTCATGACTTGTCTTCAACGAGTGAATACGCTTGTTAATTCGCTAAGGGAGATGGCAAACAAACTAATAACATATACTAAACTTACATTAAACAACCTTCAAATTTGAATTTTAAAACTAGCTTATTTGGGCTTTGATTAGTGGAATCGGCTGTTTTATTAGGAAACTACTACTAATTAAACTTTAAAATGCCTATTAGTTTTCCTCAAAAGTCGACGCATTATTTCAAAACAATGAATCTATATCGAAGCCCATATCGAGCCTAATCGGAACAAGTAGTCTAACAAGAGAGTTGGCGTACATGGCCGAACTGTTAACGTAACCAACTTGAGAATCTGTTTGGGATACATTCATCCTGAAGTCAAACGGAATCAAATACAACAGATTTGACAATTCAGAGGTCTAGACAGAATACATACAGATGCTTGCCATGATTCTATGTTATAATGTCATAACTAAATCAAGACCCAATGGTTATATGCATTAAAATACGTCTGATCTAACAAACAATGATATCTAATGGTTCATCTCAATCAGAATGTATGTTAGTTCATACAGAGCAATTGCAGTTTGAAGTTAAACAAATGCAGGCCAACTTATCACTTAAACTATGGCTATATTTTGAACACAAACATTGTGAAGTAAACAACATTCATTTCTTTATTTCTGCTTCAAAACTTCAAGCTTTCAACAACACATGGTTTCAGAAGTGTGTACCTAGAAGTGTTTACAGTTGAAGAAGAAGGGAAGTCGGCAGAGTAACAATGGCAACAAATACAGCAGCAGTAACAACAGATAACAACAGGACAAATCCCAGAACAAAATGCAGTTATAGCCGATAGAACAAGTAGTAACAACACAACAGCAACACCCAGTGCAGTAGAAACAAATGCTTCAAGACAAAACCAAGTCCAGGAGAACAAACAATGCAACCCAAACAATAGACTTAGTCGAGACTTGGAAGAAATCGGGATTGATTGAACAGGTTGAACAAATGAAACCCAAACAACAGTAGGGAGAAACAGTTTCTGATTTTTTGTATATTTTTCTCTCTTGTTTATGTGTCTGTATATGCCTCTCTATGATATCCCTCTCCTATATCTCTCTTCTTTTTCAAAATTCAGTCCCAATTTTCAGTCTCAAAAATCTGTTTGTCTTTTTCTTTTCAAAAATTCCCCTTAAAAATCAGTCTCCGTCCCTTTACTAATAGAAGTTCTGCCTCCTTTTATCCTAATCTCAGGCCACTTTCAACAGCCTGTAAAGCCATCAGAAACCCCCCTCCATGTGGTTTGTCCTCTTTTCAGTTTCCACTAAACTATTTAAGTATAAACCCTCCCATGATATTCCCTGACAAACCCTTTTAATTACCTTATTAAACTAAAAGCAGACATGGGCAGCAGGAATATAACCTGACAGCACATGTTGTCAAGTTATTCTTCATCTCAAAAGGGCCTTTATGAACATGTTGTGCACAAATGCATGTGCCACCAATTCAGATTGCAGCTAACAATCCAATCTTTTCATTTTTATATCCAAATACAGCAACTATAAGTAGCCATACTTGATTCTTACTTTGATTCAAACAAAGTTCCAGCAGGCAATAGATCAAATTGTTACCATTTGAACAACTGAAATTAATTGACGACATATGTCGACTCGACTATACTAATCATAACATGTACAATCGAACAACATGATCAGACATCTAACAGTATTAAGCACACGATTCGAATTGTACTGACTAAACAAAAAATTGCACTGGGGAATCAATTAATCAATCGAATTTGAACTCAATTAGTTGTGCAACTCAACACATATACATGATCAGTAAAGGGAAGGAAAGTTTGATTGAATACAGAGGTCCGGGCAAGGTGGGCAACAAAAGTTGATACAATTCAAAAGCACAAACTAAACCAGACGTTTGGCCATACGGACAGACCTTTAACACATACATGAACTGGACAAAGAAAAGAAAACAAACTTACCTTAAAGCCCTTGAAAAAATCAGAGAAACCAACTCGTGTTTGAATAGACCCTTCTTGGGGTTGAACGGACACACTTCGACTAAAGTCCATTAGACCCTAAATACTTTGGCTCAAAAGGACACAGACCAGTCACGAGGAAACCTAGGGCTCCTAAAATCAGATCTGGGATTCATGTTTCCCTGGTTATATTCGAACCAAACCAAGCATGGTTTGGTCACGAGGGAGGTCCGGCGACTGTCTGGTGTGAAACTGGGGTCAATCGGTGTAAGTCAGGTTCCGACTCGAATCTTCAAATGAAGATTCGAGAAGGTGGGAGGGGATTCGAGCTAAGTGGCTGGTGGATTTGGGTTCAGGATGGTGAGGTGCATCTATGGTGTTAAGGTGAGGGCCACCGGCGTTCATGCCGCAGGGTTTTTGGTGAAGGGAAATGGGGGCAGCTAGGGTTCCGGGGTTTGTGGTGAGGACGATGAAAGGTAGGGGGTCTGGCTAGGGGGCGTGGGGTAAAGGAATGGGATTATATAGTAAGTGAGGGGTCGATTCCTGGCCACCGGATGGGGTGAGATGAAGGGTCAGGATCTTTTGGCTGGTAAGGAACGGTGTCGTTTCAACCTAAAGGGGGTTGGGTCGGTCCGGGTGGAATGGGTCGGGTTTGTTCGTGGGTATGGGGAATGCGATCTTGGCCGTTGATTATTCTGAGATCAACGGCCCAGATCATCAGATCAAAACGATGTCATTTGGACGCTCTTGGGGTCAGCTGGTCTGGACCGGGGCAAGCACATGCTTTGGGCTCAATTTGGGCCTCGGATTTTGAATGGGAACAAGCCCAAACCTGATTTCAGGCCAATTTTGCACTCTTTTTCTTTTATTTTTCATTTTTAAAACAAAACCTAATTAAACAAAATTAAACTCCATTAATTAAACACATAATACAATTATTCACGCATATAAAAATGTTAAAAGTAGGTAAAATTAAACAAGGCAACAATCAGGACAAAAAATGCATATTTTATGATTTTCCATTTAATAACTGGATTACGGTTCAAACTACGCATGACACACATTTTTTGTATTTTGTTTTAACAAAAATAAAAATGGGCAAAAATCATAAATAATTAACAACATACCACGAAAAAATCCAAAAATTGTACAGCAAGAGCAATTGCTATTATTTTTGTTTCTTTTGGAGCGATTATCGCGTAAAACAAAAATCACGTGCTCACAGCTGCCCCTCTTTGTTCGGAAACACGAAGAGTTTTCGTGCAAAGATAAAGTGAGCGGACATAAGCGATTTTTTCCTATTGGACTACTCCGTGTGAAGCATGTTTTGAAAGATCTGACCGAATCTTTGCTTCAAAGATTTCCTACATATCCTGGGCTAAACAGGAATCAGGTCAATGTAGTTCGGGAAGCTTTGGTAGCTGGGACTACCATGGGACTGAAATTCTTGCTGTTACTGCTATTTCCGCTGCTGTTGCTGCTTACCGACTCTCTTATTACAAACAAAGGAAAATTGAAATTGTACTAACTACGTTTGAATGTCAACCGCTAGTTACAAGATTCCTATCTATGATCCTTTGGCGACTTGATCTTGGGTCTTAGCTGATTCTGCTTGTAGACTCCGATCTGAATCTTGATGCTTGCAAGTTGTAGGCGCCTATTTATTTCTGCGACACTGAGTAAGACGGGGTTGGTAGAACTCGGGACCTTGATCAAACTTTTGAACGATCCGTCCCTCGCCTTTCCGAATATCTCGGCACATCTTCTTTTTGTATTTTTTTTCTTTCATTCTGAGTTGAGACTCATCTTGTGGGTCGTCTCCATCCATGTGTCTCGAGGTCAGACCTGCGGGGAAAAACAAACGAACAAAATTTTCTGCCCCAATTCTACTAGGAAAATTTCGTGAGTTAGTCGCTGGGAAGTTTAAAAAGTTGATGAAGGGATTGGACCACAAAAATGCAACTTCGGGATTGGATCCCTAATATTGCCATAAGGTAAAAATGCTCAATTCAGGGTTGGAGCCCTAATACTGACTAGCTGGGGAGAAGTTCAGTTTAGGGTTTAAAACCCAAATGTCGGCTAAAGGAAAAGTTCAGTTTAGGGTTTAAAACCCTAATACTGACTGGATGGAAAAAGTTCAATTTAGGGTTTAAAACCCTAATGCTGACTAAATGGAAAAAGTTCAGTTTAGGGTTTAAAACCCTAATGCTGACTAAAGGGAAAAGTTCAGTTTAGGGTTTAAAACCCTAATGCTGACTAAAGGGAAGAGTTCAGTTTAGGGTTTAAAACCCTAATGCTGACTAAAGGGAAAAAGTTCAGTTTAGGGTTTAAAACCCTAATCCTGATTAAAGGGAAAAGTTCAGTTTAGGGTTTAAAACCCTAATGCTGACTGAATGGAAAAAAGTTCAGTTTAGGGTTTAAAACCCTAATGCTGACTAAAGGAAAGAGTTCAGTTTAGGGTTTAAAACCCTAATGCTGACTGAATGGAAAAAGTTCAGTTTAGGGTTTAAAACCCTAATGCTGACTGAAGGAAAGAGTTCAGTTTAGGGTTTAAAACCCTAATGCTGATTGAAGGAAAGAGTTCAGTTTAGAGTTTAAAACCCTAATGCTGACTAAAGGAAAGAGTTCAGTTTAGGGTTTAAAACCCTAATGCTGACTGAATGAAAGAGTTCAGTTTAGGGTTTAAAACCCTAATGCTGACTAACGAAAAGAGTTCAGTTTAGGGTTTAAAACCCTAATGCTGACTGAATGGAAAAAGTTCAGTTTAGGGTTTAAAACCTTAATGCTGACTGAAGGAAAGAGTTCAGTTTAGGGTTTAAAACCCTAATGCTGACTGAAGGAAAGAGTTCAGTTTAGGGTTTAAAACCCTAATGCTGACTGAATGGAAAAAGTTTAGTTTAGGGTTTAAAACCCTAATGCTGACTGAAGGAAAGAGTTCAGTTTAGGGTTTAAAACCCTAATGCTGACTGAATGGAAAAAGTTCAGTTTAGGGTTTAAAACCCTAATGTTGACTAAAGGAAAGAGTTCAGTTTAGGGTTTAAAACCCTAATGCTGACTGAATGGAAAAAGTTCAGTTTAGGGTTTAAAACCCTAATGCTGACTGAAGGAAAGAGTTCAGTTTAGGGTTTAAAACCTTAATGCTGACTAAAGGGAAAAAGTCCAGTTTAGGGTTTAAAACCCTAATCCTGATTAAAGGGAAAAGTTCAGTTTAGGGTTTAAAACCCTAATGCTGACTGAATGGAAAAAAGTTCAGTTTAGGGTTTAAAACCCTAATGCTGACTAAAGGAAAGAGTTCAGTTTAGGGTTTAAAACCCTAATCCTGATTAAAGGGAAAAGTTCAGTTTAGGGTTTAAAACCCTAATGTTGACTGAATGGAAAAAGTTCAGTTTAGGGTTTAAAACCCTAATGCTGACTAAAGGAAAGAGTTCAGTTTAGGGTTTAAAACCCTAATGCTGACTGAATGGAAAAAGTTCAGTTTAGGGTTTAAAACCCTAATGCTGACTGAAGGAAAGAGTTCAGTTTAGGGTTTAAAACCCTAATGCTGACTAAAGGAAAGAGTTCAGTTTAGGGTTTAAAACCCTAATGCTGACTGAATGGAAAAAGTTCAGTTTAGGGTTTAAAACCCTAATGCTGACTAAATGGAAAAAGTTCAGTTTAGGGTTTAAAACCCTAATGCTGACTGAATGGAAAAAGTTTAGTTTAGGGTTTAAAACCCTAATGCTGATTAAAGGAAAAGAGTTCAGTTTAGGGTTTTAAAACCCTAATGTTGACTGAAGGAAAAGAGTTCAGTTTAGGGTTTAAAACCCTAATGCTGACTGAAGGAAAAGATCAGTTTAGGGTCTAAAACCCTAATGCTGACTGGCTGGGGACGAAGTTCGAGGATACTAACTGACCTCTTTTTTTGAATTTTCTTGTTTTAGTAGACGATAAAAGGGAATCTCGTGGATACTTACCTTTCGAGTGGATTCCTCATTGCTAAACGGTTTTATTGTACCCATGTACCTTTTTCTTTGTGTGACACATGCTTCTTGCACGGTTGTCTTGGATTATACCTGTTTCAACTTTTCAGACAAAGAGCTGTTGTTAGTTCGGAAATGGCGGTCGGTTCGGTGACCTTGATCATTCCAGTTGCTTTGTTGCGTCCTTATTCCTGTTGTGAAGTCCTGAAATTGATTGGATTCAAATGGAGAAACCCTTTTAGACTGCTCAGGCTTGTATTTCTAGATTCTGTGATGATTTGCCTCGTAAGGCTCGTTTTTTTTTGTGTCCCGTTTTGCTTGGAGATTCTCAACGGGGATTTTATTGGGGATACTCTGTGGGAATTTGTACAAAGGGAAGCTCTGTGGGGGAATATTTACAAAGTGGATTCTTTGTGTGGATTTTTGTACAACGGGAACATGCAGGGGATTTGTTTCAAAGCGGACTTTCCAGGATTTGTTGGGGTAAGCTCGCTGGGGAATTTTTTCAAAGGGACTCGCTGGGGATTTGCTGGGGAAATCCTCTTTTTTATTATTATTATTATTAACAAAGGGAAGACCTTGTGGGGATCTGTACAAGAGAGAAAATTTGTGTGGATTTCGTTGGGGCAGACTCTTTGGGAATATTTACGCAGTGGATTCTTTGTGCGGATTTGTACAAAGGGAAACCCTATGGGGATTTGTATGAGGCGGACTTGTTGGGGAAATTTCTCTCTTTCCTCTTTACTTCGAACGCAGTCAAACATCATGATTCATCAGGTTTGGACAAACGTGCCAACGAAACGAGGTATTTTCCTTCATGAAACGGAATTCCGTGAAACCAAACCTTCCACCTGTCCTTTCCGGTATATCTGGAACTTGGGGTTAAACATGAAAGGGATTCGAAGAAAAAACAAAGAAAAGAGAAAGCAAATTTCAGAAAAGGAGTGTCCCTTTCGGGACGAGAAAGACTTATCTGAGGAAGACAATGCTGGCTTTAAATGGACATGACATGCTCTTTGAACTGGACGTCTGACCTTCAATGAACTTGCGTTTCCCCGAACCAAAACGGATCTGTGATCCCAAACCGGTGGAACTTTGCCGAGACCTCCTTGGGTGGAGTCATTCTTTCGGCCAACAGCGCCCTTTGCGGGTTTTCGCTGGCTGACCTCTCTCATTTCTCTTCCTGTCATCGCTTGATAGCACTCTTCGCGAGTTTTTACTAAACAAGCTCTCTCATTTTGGTTTCTCTACTCCCGTCGCCTCGCGGTGCCCGAAGGTTTTCACCGACGAGACTCTCTCATTTTATCTCTCTCAATTTAGAGTGTGCCGGCCTCCATTCGTGACGCTTCTTGGCTTCCCGCTATCTTTGGTAATTGATCTGAAAGGCTTGTGCTTGGCAAAGTAGATGATACTACGACTTCTAAGCCGCTTGACGTGCCCCGGTTTCAATTTTAGGGTAAATGGGATTTTATTGTTGGTGTGACTGAACCTCAAGGAGAGGCTGCCTACGTATCCTTTCGGAATCAAGTCAAACGTAATTCAGGCCTCAATCAATGTCTTGTTTTGTTTTTGTTTTTTTTTTTTGAGCGGCTCAAAGGCTTGTAGAGAGAGTTGATAGTGGGAATAAAACCTTCAGCATTTCAAATGTGTCAGGATCGCTGGGGCGTCACTCAGACATAGTATCTTTTTACTGCGTCCGCATTCACTGCTGTTTCGGGATCATTTCCTTCAATGTCACCTAGGTACAATGCTCCTCTCGGCAATATTTTCCTGATGATGTATGGGCCTTTCCAATTTGGGGCAAATTTCCCTTTTGGTTCCTGGTGATGTGGCAGAATACGCCTCAGTACCAGCTGACCTACTTCGAAATTCCTGGGTCGGACTTTCTTGTTGTAAGCGCGGGCCATTCTTCGCTGGTACAACCGTCCGTGACAAACCGCGGCGATTCGTTTTTCATCAATCAAAGTCAACTACTCCAATCGAGTCTTAACCCATTTGATGTCCTCGATTTCTGCTTCAACAATGGTTCGAAGCGAAGGGATTTCTACTTCTGCTGGTATCACAGCCTCGGTCCCATAAACCAAAAGATAAGGAGTTGCTCCTACTGACGTGCATACCGTAGTGCGATATCCCAACAATGCAAATGGTAACTGCTCATGCCACTGTCGGGAACTTTGGATCGTTTTCCTCAAAATCTTCTTGATGTTTTTGTTCGCCGCTTCTACAGCGCCATTGGCCTTTGGCCGATAAGGAGTAGAATTCCTATGCGTTATTTTGAATTGCTCGCATACATCTCCCATCAAGTGACTGTTCAAGTTTGCTGCGTTATCTGTAATGATAGTCGCAGGAATACCGAAATGACAGATAAGATTTGAGTGTACAAAATCCACTACAGCTTTTTTAGTGACCGACTTGAGAGTGACAGCCTCTACCCATTTTGTGAAGTAGTCGATGGAAACCAGTATAAATCTGTGTCCATTGAAGCCTTTGGCTCGATTGGTCCAATGACGTCCATGCCCCAGGCGACAAATGGCCAAGGCGCAGACATAGGATGCAGTTCCATGGGAGGTGCATGAATCAAATCACCGTGCACCTAACACTGATGACACTTCCGAACGAAGCTAAAGCAGTCCTTTTCCATGGTCATCCAGTAATAACCTGCTCGAAGGATTTTCTTCGCTAAGACATACTCGTTCATGTGAGGTCCGCACACACCTGCGTGTACTTCGTGC
Source organism: Nicotiana sylvestris (assembly GCF_000393655.2). NCBI lineage: Eukaryota > Viridiplantae > Streptophyta > Magnoliopsida > Solanales > Solanaceae > Nicotiana > Nicotiana sylvestris. The sequence goes on along the minus strand of NC_091065.1, from coordinate 150,728,108 downwards.
ATGATCTTTCTCGCCTCGCCGGCATCGACACATCTTAGTAGGTTGATGTCCGGGGTCCTCTTGTACAACAATTCACCGCTCAGAAAGAAACCACTTGCATGCCGCCTAATGGTTCTCTTTTGATCCCCAGTAGCATGCTCGGGGTATTCTCGCGTTTTCAGGAACCTCTTGATGTCATGGTACCAAGGTTGCGTATTTGATCCCGCCTCAATTACATTGCAGTAACCGTGTCTTTCCCTGATTTGGATTTCCAAAGGATCGACGTGGGCATTGCCCGGGTAGGGTAGCATTGAAGCCAGAGTAGCAAGTGCATCCGCCAGTTCATTGTGACACCTCGGGATATACCTGAACTCTATTGATTTAAGACGCTTGCCGAGGTCTTCCACGTGCTGTCGGTAAGGGATAAGTTTGACATCCCGAGTTTCCTATTCACCTTGGGCTTGCCGGATAATCAGGTCAGAATCTTCCATAATCAGTAAGTCTTCGACATCCTGATCGATCGCCATATGCATGCCCATAATGCAGGCTTCATACTCAGCCGTATTGTTTGTGCAAAAGAAACGCAGTCTAGCTGTGGCAGGATAATGCTGACCAGAAGGCGAAATCAAAATTGCCCCGATCCCTACACCTTTGGCATTCACGGCTCCATCAAAGAACATCTTCCAAACATGAGCGTCCTCCGAGACCACTTCTACGGTGTTTACTTCTTCATCTGGAAAGTAGGTACTCAATGGCTGGTATTCCTCATCGACCGGATTTTCGGCCAAGTGATCTGCTAGCGCCTGGGCTTTCATTGCCGTGCGAGTAACATAGGCTATGTCGAATTCAGTAAGCAAGATTTGCCACTTAGCCAGTCTTCCAGTAGGCATTGGTTTCTGAAATATATACTTCAAAGGATCTAACCTGCTTATGAGGAAGGTAGTGTGAGCTTGAAGATAATGTCTCAGCTTTTGAGCAACCCATGTCAGAGCGCAACAGGTTCTTTCCAGCAGAGTGTACTTGGCCTCATAGCCGGTGAAATTTCTTGCTCAAGTAGTAGATTGCTTGCTCCTTCTTTCCGGTTATGTCATGTTGCCCGAGGACGCAACCGAAAGAGTTCTCCAAGACTGTCAGATACAAGAACAGTGGCCTTCCTGGCTCTGGCGGGACCAAAACTGGGGGATTCGAAAGGTATTCTTTGACTTTATCAAAGGCTTCTTGACACTCATCCGTCCATTTTATCGCCGCATCTTTCCTTAACAGCTTGAATATGGGCTCACACGTGCTTGTCAGCTGGGCAATAAATCGACTGATGTAGTTCAACCTGCCCAACAAACTCATCACGTCTTTCTTCGTTCTCGGGGGAGGTAGATCTCTGATAGATTTTATCTTAGTTGGATCTAGTTCGATACCTCTCCTGCTTACGATGAAGCCCAAAAGTTTGCCCGACGGAACTCCGAAAGCACATTTGGCTGGGTTCAGCTTCAAGTCATACTTCCTCAGTCTCTCGAAGAACTTCCTCAAGTCTTGGATATGATTATCCTGCGTCCTGGACTTGACTATCACGTCATCCACGTACACCTCTATTTCCTGATGCATCATGTCATGAAAAATGGCAGTCATGGCCCTCATGTAAGTAGCCCCAGCATTCTTCAAACCAAATGGCATGACCCGATAACAGTAGGTGCCCCAAGGCGTGGTGAAGGCAGTTTTCTCGGCGTCCTCTTCATCCATCAATACCTGATGATACCCAGCGTAACAATCTACGAAAGACTGTATCTCGTGTTTGGCGCAATTATCAACGAGGATGTGGATGTTGGGCAGTGGGAAATTATCTTTGGGACTTGCTCTATTCAAATCTCGGTAATCTACACATACCCGAGTTTTCCCGTCCTTTTTCGGTACTGGAACCACATTTGCCAACCATGTTGTATACTGGACTACCCGAATCACTCCCGTTTTCAGTTGTTTGGTGATCTCCTCTTTAATCTTGTCACTGACCTCAGTTTTGAACTTTCGTTGCTTTTGTTGAACTGGAGGACAATCAGGATGAATTGGCAATTTATGAACCACTAGATCAACACCTAATCCCGGCATGTCATCGTATGACCAAGCAAACACGTCTTTAAATTCAAAAAGAAGTTGAATTATCGCATCTCGCGTTTTCTTGTCCGTGTGAATGCTTATTTTGGTCTCCCGGATTTCTTCAGGAGTTCCTAAATTAACCGGTTCGGTGTCATTCAGATTTGGCTTAGGTTTATTCTCAAAATGTTCCAACTCTCGGTTTATTTCCCTAAAAGCTTCTTCTTCATCATATTCTGGTTCTGGGTTCATTAATTCACAGTTAAATAGCTCGTTGTGATCTGGGCGTGAAGTTCGCAAGCATGTCATATTTAAAGCCGCATTATTATAACTGAAAGGAAAGATAAAAGGAAAAATAACAAAAATCAGAACAAAAGAAAAAATGGGAAAGCAATGATGATTTTTTTTTTATTTTCTTTGGGAAGTTGGAAGACAACAATGTTTACAACTTAGGAATTCAAAACAACAATTGAAAGGAAGAAAACGTTCAAGTTATGTCCTGGCGATAACTTGTGACACAGGAAAGGTGGCAGGACAGGTCTACCCGGACTTCCGTCTAGTCGGGAATGGCGTGGCCTCCCAGTTTCGAAGTTTGGCGTTCGGCCCCACGTACAGCATCTCAGCAGTGCTTGTGCCTTCACCTGGTTGAACCATGTGAGTCTCGTAGAGCATTTCTCTCATTGCCCCACATATCTCCTCGATTTCCTCAGTCGTGAAGATCTCATCATCTTCTTCTTCGGTGTACCTTGGCCTGATGAAAGTTTCATATAAATCCGGCAATGGTCGAGGTAATTTCCAACCCTCATTTTTCCTTTTCTTTGCCCATTCTTCATCTCCTGGAGTGGGTTTGAAACCTAGTCCAAAAGGTTTCTTGGTGGTCGGCAAGGTGATGGGTTCTGTTATTCCCTGCAGGGTTCGTCCAAGCCCTTTCCCTGGCCTAAATCCGTGCCGGATCATCTCTTTGGCCACCATAACCGAGGCGTTAGACAAGAAAGGCTGGGGGCAAGGTATTCCCTCTTCATGCTGCTCTGCTAGTACAATCTCGAAAGCTTGATAGACCGTGTGTTCGCTCCCTTCTCTTGGTTCAAGATATGGGATGGATGGGTCCCGATAAATAGCATGATCGTCTTCTCCATGGACCACGATCTCTCGGTCTTCGTACTCAAACTTCACCATCTGGTGAAGAGTGGAAGGCACAGCTCCTGCCGCATGGATCCAAGGTCTGCCGAGGAGAAAATTGTAGGATGTATCCATGTCGAGCACCTGGAAGGTTACTTCAAACTCGACTGGTCCTATGACCAACAACAGGTCTATTTCCCCCATGGTATCTCTCTTGATGCCGTCGAAAGCCCTTACGCAAACATTATTGGGTCGGATTCTTCCGGTCCCAATTTCCATTCTTTGTAGCGTGGAGAGCGGGCAAATGTCGACACCTGAACCTCCGTCCAATATCACCCTCTTGACATAGTAGTCTTCGCATTTAACTGTTAGATGCAGGGCTTTGTTGTGAGCTCCCTCTGGAGGTAAGTCATTCTTGCTGAAAGAGATCTGGTTAACGGCGAAGAACCTCTCCGTCATCCGTTCCAGTTGTTCAACTGAGGTTTCAATTGGTACGTATGCTTCATTCAAAGTCTTGAGCAAGATCTTTTGGTGCTCGGCCGACCTCATCAATAACGATAGCATGGACATTTGCTCGAGGCATTGGCGTAGTTGGTCTACCACTTCGTAGTCTGGCATTTTCATTTGTTGGAAGAAAACTTCTGCTTCTTCAATGCTTACAGGCTTCTTTGGTGGGAAGCGTCTCCGTGTGGCGTTGTTCAGCTCTTGGGTGTTTGAATACCTTCCAATGAGAGTACTTTCTAGAAGTTCCCCCGTGACTTCTTTACCTTTGTATGTTACCAACGTCCTCTGATAGTTCCACGGTACTGTGGACGGGTTTGTCATCGGCTTTTGTGGCACGCGTCCGATAACCACTGGCTCATTCAGCCGAGGTGGTTGAATCGTCCCCCGGACCACATAGGCCCCTTTTGGTACGTACATAGGTTTTGCCTTTTTGACCTCAAAGTTCTGCGGCTTCTCTGCTCGACCTCGTGGGATGTAAAGAACTCCATCCTTTACCGGTACCGCTTTCTTCTCCACCTTCTTTTCGGGCTCGCGCTTTGCAGTATTGGCCTTTTCCCCTTTTTCTGGTTTCTGGGCTGTTTCAGGCCTTTTTTCTGCGTCGACAATGGCGATTATAGATTTCAAAGCAGGGTCAAATTCTTTGTCTTCGCAAATCATCCCGATCAGCGGCCCGTTATTATGAGCAGGTAATGGATTGTTAGTCATATTTGGGACCTCCTCGTCCCTTAGCACTATTTTCCCTTGCTCTATCAAATTCTCGACCACTCTTTTCAACGACCAGCAGTCATTTGTATCGTACCCCTCGGCCCCTGAATGATAGGCGCATCTGACTCCAGCTTTGTAAGAAGGTGACGTCGGGTTTTGCCTTGTTTGAGGGACTGGTTGCAGGAAGCCCAACTAGACTAGCTTCGGGAACAAAGTAGAGTATGGTTCACCGATGGGCGTGAAAGTTCGCCTTCTAGGCGGCTCCTGAGGGCGGAAGTTATTCTGCGGAGGTTGTGGGTTATAGTGGTTGCGGTAAGGAGGCTGATTTCTGGGAGGTGGAGCTTGGCCTCGGTTGGCTTGTTGCGGCGGATGGACATAAGGCTGGGAATTCATGACCATATAGGGTTGATGAGCATATGCCAGATTTGAGTGGGGGTAGTAGTGTTGTGGGGTTCTTTCCGGAAAACGGGGTCGGGGATTACGATATTCCCTTGTTCCTGAGGCTGCCATGGCCGTTTCTTCCTTTTTCTTCCCTCTTGCCATTCCTCCGGACCCGCTTTGGACGGCTTGGGAGGTCGCCTTTATGGCTTCTTGACTCAAAATCCTACCTGTTTTCAGACCATTCTCCACCATCTCTCCAATCTTAATTGCTTCTACAAACGGCTTTCCCATGGCTGACATCATGTTTTGGAAATAGTCAGACTCTTGAGCCTGGAGAAAGGTAGTGACCATTTCCACTTTATCCATGGGAGGCTTCACCCTCGACTCCTGCTCGCGCCACTTAATAGCATACTCTCTGAAGCTTTCTGAAGGTTTCTTTTTCAAGTTTGACAGAGAATTTCGGTCTGGTGCGATGTCGATGTTATACTGGAATTGTCTCACAAAATCTCTAGCGAGATCATCCCAGACATGCCATCGGGACATGTCCTGGTCCATGTAACATTCCGAGGCTATTCCTACCAGACTTTCCCCGAAATATGCCATTAGCAATTCCTCTTTTTCGTCGGCTCCCCTTAATTGGTTGATATTTCTTTAGGTGAGCAATGGGGTCACCGTTCCCGTCGTACTTCTCAAACTTTGGGGTCTTGAAACCCACTGGTAGGTGTACGTGAGGGAACATGCATAGGTCGGCGTAAGAGACGCTTTTCTGTCCGCTCAAACCTTGCATATTCTTCAAACTCTGTTCAAGGCTTCTCATTCTTTTGGCCATCTCATTTTGTTCCGCAATTCTGGGGTTCTGATCCTGCCCAGGTGCAAGCTCGCACTGAGGCTGTGGAGGATTAGTGCTGGTAGCGAACCTAGTTGGTTCCATCGAGAAAGATGGGGCTTGGAATGTAAACGAGGACGAGTCAAAAGTCGGCTTGTATGCAGCAGGTTGTGCCATGATCGGGCAAGGTGGTGCAGTAAAGCTATTGGTGTTTACATCCGTCGTTGACACTCGAGGATGAGACTCAGAGGGCGATCCCGCAGAGAAGGCTGAAATGGTTGGGTATCCGAATGGGGTAGCAGGATAACTTATGGGGACATTAGAAGTCCCGCTTGTCCTGGAGAATAACTCAGGGAATCCGAGGACGATGCTTGGTGGCTCTTTTCCATTATTCCAGTCATCAAGCATTTCGAGCATGCGAAGCCGCAAGATTCTATTTTCCTCTGCAGTTGCGGACTCGGGTGTGAGGACAGCCGAGATCGAACTTTCCTCGGAAACAGGGATTGTTGGCAACGGAATCTCTGAAGACATTTCTACACTTCCTTTTGACCTTGTGAAGTAAGTGTGAGCACTGCCTCCTGTCTTAACAATAGGTAATTGAACACTCCCTTTCGATCTCGTGAAATACGGGTGCGAGGCCAGACTTTCACCAAACCAACCACCTTTTCCAAAACCTGGAATAAACTCAATGACAAACGAATGGTTAATTCGAATCAAATAACAGATAAGCAATCTAACGTTGGGGCATGATGCACCTATACAGTTAAATGGATTCCTACATGTTTGCGACGAAAGCATGTGTCATTCCGGCATTCTTTTAGACTTTTATTATTTTTTTCCCTTTTTTTCAATTTTTCTCTTTGGTTAAACCGCGACCGGATCCGATGAGGATTGCCTACGTATCACGATGCCACGTGAATCAGATCATTACGTAGTTCAAAAACACAAATGAGCGTAAAAGAAACACACCTTTTATTGTTGAAACGGTCTATTACAAACTACATTTTGCAAAAGAAAGAGCAAACTTTGAAAATAAACCTAGACTCAACATAGACTAAAACAAACTGATGGGAAAAACAGGCAGAAGATGCTAAGATACAGACTCGACTTATGAGTACATTATGGTTTTGAAAATTGGTGCCCGCGGGGCATCATTCGGCCTCGCCGCGGTCCTAGGTGTGAGATCCCTCTCAAGCTGCTCCAGCTCATGCATGGTCTGTTTGACATAACCCATCACTGCCGAGAGGACGGTAACACTGGTCATGTCCTCACATCGTAGACAACGTGTGGTGATGGCATGGGCAATGGCCTTGATCCTATCTCTGGTTTGCTTCTTCTCTATGAGTAGGCGTTTTATCTGATCGCTACACATATTGAATACCTGAGAATCTTGTATATGCTGATTCTTCAGTTGTCGTACTTCTAACTTCATTTGGGCTAACAAGTCGTACCAGTATCTGCTCTCAATTTGGAAATCCTTGGCCTGATTAGCTGTTTTGATCTCAAGTGTAGCCATCTCTCTCTTCATTTTGGCAACAGTTTTCTCGTGGTCGCGTTTCAATTGGTTCAAGTATCGGCAATGCTTCTCTACTCTTATTTCCCACTGTGCCTTGAGCTTTGCCATAATCTTTCTCGATTCTTCTAAACCATCTCGCCATTCCGCGACTTCTCTTTTTAAACCCTTAATCAACTGCTGGTCTGATCGACTTCTGGGCTGTTCATCAAGAGACAATCTCAATTTTTGGATTTGGGCCTTAAGTTCTTCATTCTCTTGGACCAATTTATTCTTTTTGCTTCGATCCGCCGCGATTTGTATGCTGTTATTGAATTTCAGACTATCAATTTGTAGCTTCAAATCACCGATCTCTGCCCGATACCCCTTTTCTTTTGCTAACCAGTTCCATTGCCCTTGGGACGATTCTACAAAATCTTTGAGATGTGGTCTCTTAGCTGGTCTTTCGCAAGACAGGTCGCCTCTGAACCAAGCGTTATACCCTGGGGCAACTTCCCCTTTTGCTATATCCAACACACAAGTGCTTGCTGTCAGATGTTGGCACTCACTCCAGATTTGGCGAACTTCTTCTTCGGGGAAACGACCGTCTGGACTGATTTCAATCATTTGGGTACTCAGATCTTCATCTTTCGGCACCACTTGATATCTCCCAAGTTGCCTCAAAACCCGATATGGTGCGTAGGGTTGGATGCTTTTAAGTCCCATCAACAGAAAGTGGGGCCTGGTTGCCGGCATGTATATGATTTCCTCAATAGGCGACCATCCGAGCGTCCACTAGATTTGGCTAGCAGTGAGAGTTCAGAAAAATGAGGTCCATGATGTGACGCCCTCAGGTAGATTGAAACCTTTGATTCTAGTGTAGAATTCTCCAATACAAGTTTTTTCGGGCGAACCGTAACCCAAGAGCGGGGAGCGGTGGCATAAATGATAGGTCATCCATATTTGCAACAGTAGGCTACATCCTTCGAAAAAGTCGCCCCTGGCTCGACAAGCAGTGAGAGCCCGGAAAATGTCAGCCATAATCATAGGCACTAGAGTACTTTTATCTTGGGTAAGCAAAGTACTGACGACCCCAGTTATTTTTAGATCGATGTTGCCGTCCTTCCTTGGGAACACTATAAGACCCAAGAAGGCCGTCATAAAAGCTAACAGCCTGTGTTCGTCCCACTTATGTCGGTTGCCTTTACTACACAGTTTGAAATCCGGCTTATTGAACCCGCCCTCATGACCGTATCTAGCATACATGAGGTGGAGACTGCAGAAACCTTTGGCAAGATCTGGATGGTGAAATGTTCGGGGTATTTTCAGAAAATCCAGAAACCGGTGTACCGTGACGGCCCTAGGTGCAATCAAGTATTTGAACCTTAACGGAGCTTCATCACCCCCAATGTATCCCGCTATTTCTTCCAACGTCGGGGTGAGTTCGAAGTCTGAGAAATGAAATACATTGTGCGCCGAATCCCAGTAAGTGACCAATGATCTGATAATATCGCCCCGAGGCTGAATGTCTAGTAAATCCGGGAGATTTTTCAGATATTTCCTCACTTTGCCTTGCCCCTCCTTGCCTAAGTCGTTCCACCATAATCGCAACTCAAAAGGGATCTTGGTCATCATTGAAAAAGGTTCGTTTTGTATCGTGCTCATCCTGCACATTTATTTAGGGTGATTAAAAAACTTTTATTAGACTCAAAAATTAAAATTATCTAAATTTTTTTTTTTAAAAAAGATTTTTTTTTCAAAACGGGAGGTTGGACCCGATGAGAGTTGCCTACGTATCTCACACCGTGTGAGAATCAAACCGGCGTAGTTCGGTCGGATCAAAATAGGGGAAACAAAAATAAAATCCTTTAAAGAAAAGAAGAATAACTCTTTTTTTTTGTTATTTATTTTTTTGAAAAGAGACCAAGGAAATACTTATACATTTTAAACTTCCTTTTTTGAAATTTCGGAAATCTTTTAAGAGGTACTACAAATGAAACAAAAAAAAAATTGATTTTTTTTTTATTTATATATATTTTGGATTTTGAAAGTGATTAAAAGGAATAGTCAAAAAGACAAGCTTTGTTTTCATATTTTTTTTTTACGTATTATTTTTTTTAAGAAAATTCCGGCGAGGTTTTGACATTACTCGGACATTGGTTTTTTTTCAAAAGAATAAGTAATTATCTCCCTACCCTGCTATTTTCTTTTTTTTTTTTTGAAAAATTTTCGGAAACCGGTCAATATGCAGATCTGAAGCAAATAGATGCGCAAAACAAACGGGATGCAGCAGGATGGTCTTTTCATTCCAGGTTGCCTGTCCTAGACGGACCCAACCCCTGTGTTGAGTCCCCTATGTCAAATGCAACATGATGCAGATAAGCGTTCCTACTAGGGATCCGGCATGAGGTTTCGTTATACTAGGTTTATAACCTGGGTAGATGTTCTAGACTGTGTACCCGAGCGGACAACTCGAGTCAAGGAGGGGCAACTTACCGGGAACCAAAAGGCTGTCCGGCTTCGTAACTTATCCGTCCTCTTTCTTATTTCAGGTATCGACACTAACAGAATATGGAGCCTCGACCAGCGAGCTTCTCCCCGGAGGTGAAGAGAGAAGGGTTCGGCACAGTTTATATACAGTTCAGATAATATCAAAGCAGTAAAAAACAAACATTGCAGCACGTTTTGTCAAAACATGTAATAAATATCAGATAATAAAGCCAAATATAACAATTATTCTAAGCTCGAATTCTTGAACCCTGAACCGGAGGTTCTGGGTATTAATTCCCCAGCAGAGTCGCCAGAGCTGTCACACCTCCTTTTTGCGCGCCCCGCCCCGAAGGGTAGAAAATGCGCGATGGGAGTTTTTCCAATTTAAGTGACAATATTCGAAATGGGATTATTTATTTTAATTCAGAGTCGCCACTTGGGAAAGGTTTGGCTTTTGGTGTCCCAAGTCACCGGTTTATCTTGAATCCCAAATCGAGGAAGTTTTTCGACTTTTCCAAATGAAGTCTGCGAACCAGAAATTCTAAGTAAGGAATTTTGTTGACCCGAGGGAAGGTGTTAGGCACCCTCGAATCCCGTGGTTCTAGCACGGTCGCTTAAATTGTTATAATGGCTAAATAACTGATTTAAATACATGTTGTGACTTATGTGCTTTTATTAAGTTTAAACCGCTTTTATTATTGTCATTTTTATTTTTATATAATTGCAACGTCGTGAAAGCGCATCTCGAACCACGTCACAATCAATGCACCCATGGTCGTCGACACATTTAAACTTCGTTGAGATTTGGATTTGGGTCACATCAATGTGCACCCGAATTTAAGAATGTAATTTAATTAAGTCGCGCCTAAAGCAACTAACGTATTGTTATTTTGGGAAGGCCGTAAAATTCGCTAAACGGCCTGTCCCGAATTCTAAGTATTTTAGTATATACATTTAGAGGGCCCCGCAGCTTGTTCATTTTTTTTTGTTTATCGAGGCTCGTCTCAATTTTATTTAAAGGCTAAACCTATAGTGACTATATTTTCTATTATGTTTGTCACTAAAAAATAAAAGAAAGAAGATACCAATTTTACTTGTTTAAGCAACTACAGGCTAAATTTTTAATATGTTTGCCGAATCCGAATTTTTGTATTATTACGTGATTGATTGTTTATGAGAGTTATCTCATGACTTGTCTTCAACGAGTGAATACGCTTGTTAATTCGCTAAGGGAGATGGCAAACAAACTAATAACATATACTAAACTTACATTAAACGACCTTCAAATTTGAATTTTAAAACTAGCTTATTTGGGCTTTGATTAGTGGAATCGGCTGTTTTATTATGAAAACTACTACTAATTAAACTTAAAAATGCCTATTAGTTTTCCTCAAAAGGCGTCGCATTATTTCAAAACAATGAATCTATATCGAAGCCCATATCGAGCCTAATCGGAACAAGTAGTCTAACAAGAGAGTTGGCGTACATGGCCGAACTGTTAACGTAACCAACTTGAGAATCTGTTTGGGATACATTCATCCTGAAGTCAAACGGAATCAAATACAACAGATTTGACAGTTCAGAGGTCTAGACAGAATACATACAGATGCTTGCCATGATTCTATGTTATAATGTCATAACTAAATTAAGACCCAATGGTTATATGCATTAAAATACGTCTGATCTAACAAACAATGCTATCTAATGGTTCATCTCAATCAGATTGTATGTTAGTTCATACAGAGCAATTGCAGTTTGAAGTTAAACAAATGCAGGTCAACTTATCACTTAAACTATGGCTATATTTTGAACACAAGCATTGTGAAGTAAACAACATTCATTTCTTTATTTATGCTTCAAAACTCCAAGCTTTCAACAACACATGGTTTCAGAAGTGTGTACCTGGAAGTGTTTACAGTTGAAGAAGAAGGGAAGTCGGCAGAGTAACAATGGCAACAAATACAGCAGCAGTAACAGCAGATAACAACAGGACAAATCCCAGAACAAAATGCAGCTATAGCCGATAGAACAAGTAGTAACAACACAACAGCAACACCCAGTGCAGTAGAAACAAATGCTTCAAGACAAAACCAAGTCCAGGAGAACAAACAATGCAACCCAAACAATAGACTTAGTCGAGACTTGGAAGAAATCGGGATTGATTGAACAGGTTGAACAAATGAAACCCAAACAACAGTAGGGAGAAACAGTTTCTGATTTTTTGTATATTTTTCTCTCTTGTTTATGTGTCTGTATATGCCTCTCTATGATATCCCTCTCCTATATCTCTCTTCTTTTTCAAAATTCAGTCCCAATTTTCAGTCTCAAAAATCTGTTTGTCTTTTTCTTTTCAAAAATTCCCCTCAAAAATCAGTCTCCGTCCCTTTACTAATGGAAGTTCTGCCTCCTTTTATCCTAAACTCAGGCCACTTTCAACAGCCTGTAAAGCCATCAGAAACCCCCTCCATGTGGTCTGTCCTCTTTTCAGTTTCCACTCAACTATCTAAGTATAAACCCTCCCATGATATTCCCTGACAAACCCTTTTAATTACCTTATTAAACTAAAAGCAGACATGGGCAGCAGGAATATAACCTGACAGCACATGCTGTCAAGTTATTCTTCATCTCAAAAGGGCCTTTATGCACATGTTGTGCACAAATGCACGTGCCACCAATTCAGATTGCAGCTAACAATCCAATCTTTTCATTTTCAGATCCAAATACAGCAACTATAAGTAGCCATACTTGATTCTTACTTTGATTCAAACAAAGTTCCAGCAGGCAATAGATCAAATTGTTACCATTTGAACAACTGAAATTAATTGACGACATATGTCGACTCGACTATACTAATCATAACATGTACAATCGAACAACATGATCAGACATCTAACAGTATTAAGCACATGATTCGAATTGTACTGACTAAACAAAAAATTGCACTGGGGAATCAATTAATCAATCGAATTTGAACTCAATTAGTTGTGCAACTCAACACATATACATGATCAGTAAAGGGAAGGAAAGTTTGATTGAATACAGAGGTCCAGGCAAGGTGGGAAACAAAAGTTGATACAATTCAAAAGCACAAACTAAACCAGACGTTTGGCCATATGGACAGACCTTTAACACATACATGAACTGGACAAAGAAAAGAAAACAAACTTACCTTAAAGCCCTTGAAAAAATCAGAGAAACCAACTCGTGTTTGAATAGACCCTTCTTGGGGTTGAACGGACTTTAATCGAAGTGTTCTCACTACACTTCGACTAAAGTCCATTAGACCCTAAATACTTTGGCTCAAAAGGACACAGACCAGTCACGAGGAAACCTAGGGCTCCTAAAATCAGATCTGGGATTCATGTTTCCCTGGTTAGATTCGGACCAAACCAAGCATAGTTTGGTCACGAGGGAGGTCCGGGGACTGTCTGGTGTGAAACTGGGGTCAATCGGTGTAAGTCAGGTTCCGACTCGAATCTTCAAATGAAGATTCGAGAAGGTGGGAGGGGATTCGAGCTAAGTGGCTGGTGGATTTGGGTTCAGGATGGTGAGGTGCATCTATGGTGTTAAGGTGAGGGCCACCGGCGTTCATGCCGCCGGGTTTTTGGTGAAGGGAAATGGGGGCGGCTAAGGTTCCGGGGTTTGTGGTGAGGACGATGAAAGGTAGGGGGTCTGGCTAGGGGGTGTGGGGTAAAGGAATGGGATTATATAGTAAGTGAGGGGTCGATTCCTGGCCATCGGATGGGGTGAGATGAAGGGTCAGGATCTTTTGGCTGGTAAGGAACGGTGTCGTTTCAACCTAAAGGGGGTTGGGTCGGTCCGGGCGGAATGGGTCGGGTTTATTCGTGGGTATGGGGAATGCGATCTTGGCCGTTGATCATTCTAAGATCAACGGCCCAGATCAGACCAGATCAAAACGATGTCCTTTGGACGCTCTTGGGGTCAGCTGGTCTGGACCGGGGCAAGCACATGCTTTGGGCTCAATTTGGGCCTCGGATTTTGAATGGGAACAAGCCCAAACCTGATTTCAGACCAATTTTGCACTCTTTTTCTTTTATTTTTCATTTTTAAAACAAAACTTAATTAAACAAAATTAAACTCCATTAATTAAACACTTAATACAATTATTCACGCATATAAAAATGTTAAAAGTAGGTAAAATTAAACAAGGCAACAATCTGGACAAAAAATGCATATTTTATGATTTTCCATTTAATAACCGGATTACGGTTCAAACTACGCATGACACACATTTTTTGTATTTTGTTTTAATAAAAATAAAAATGGGCAAAAATCATAAATAATTAACAACATACCACGTAAAAATCCAAAAATTGTACAGCAAGAGCAATTGCTATTATTTTTGTTTCTTTTGGAGCGATTATCACGTAAAACAAAAATCACGTGCTCACACTAAGTAACTATGTCCACCAAGGCACGGGCATACAGAAAGAAATCACCTAGTGTTTCTGTAGTCTCTGATCCTCTGATCTGGGTTTCTGGTTATTGTATCACTCAAACATCTTTGCGACCAAAACGGAAGAAGCGCAAGAACATGAATTTATATGCAAGTTTTGTAACAAAAGTTGCTTTAACGGGAAACGTCAATGGGAGGTCACATGCGGAGTAATTTGGCCTTGATTTCAGCTACCAAACCAATAGACAGAAAAGCACAGCTAACAATAATATAGGTTTCAAATAAAGTGCAAAATCAACCCATTTTTAGTAACTCAGCTGACGCGCCCAAGTTTAAATGGGTTTTGGTTGTAACCCGCTTATTGATTTGACCAAATGTGTGGAACTCGAAATGATCAAACAAACTATTGAGTGAAACAATGTGGCCTGCATGATCTTGAATTTAGAATCATCCATTTTTTTATGGATTTGTTATCGATATGCAAGTATAAACATGAAGGGGAACCTTGCCGCAATCATAAAAGTTGTCGCCGTGTGATCAAGAGGTCACGGGTTTAAAACACGAAAATAACCTCTTATAGAAAATGCAAGGCAAGGCTACACACATCAGACTCAATGTAGTCGGGCCCTTTCCCGGACCTTGCGCATCGCAACAGCTTATTGAATCAGGCTGCCCTCTTAGGCAAGTATAAACATCGAATAAAAATGTTACTACCACCCAGAGGTCCTGCCAAGTTTGACTACGTATCCAAAATAAACTGAGAATAATGGAAGTGAGTAGCATATGATTATCGATCTCCTATTATGTGGTAATATCATCCTCTTACAGATATATACGTTCGGAAAATAAAAGAGAAACAACTCATAATACAGGGATGTAGATTATTTAATGCTACTCACTGTTTTGTTATTTTTCCCCCTTACGGCTCTTAGGGTAATTTCACAGGTTCAATGTTCCATATGTCTTTGGCATATTCACGAATTGTCCTGTCACTGCTAAACTTGGACGAGCCCGCTGTATTCAAGATTGACATCTTTGTCCACCTCTGCAAAACACCAGTCACATATATATTTGACATGAATAAAAACTAGTAAAACCTGGTTTTTTGCTCAAAGCTCGAAGCATAAACAAGTCATATTTGAAAATGTTAATAATCTGAGTTAATAACATAAACAAACATGAGAAAGTAGATAACATATCCAGAAGGAATTGCAAGCAGTTGGACTTACTTTTTGGTCGCGATATGCCTCATCAACTTTCTCTTGGCATTCTATATAACTGGGAAAATCCTTGCCCACAAGGAAATAGTCAGCACGGCCAAAACCTTCATTTCCTTCCAAGGATCCGATTAGATCATCGTAGTTATATGAGCCAAAAGCACCACTTCTGACAAATTCCTTGACCTCTTCAAAACGTTCATCAGGTACAAACTGCAACAGAGGGGAAATAAGATTTTTGTAAAGCCTACGGGCAAGGTCCATCTAATGATCTAAATGGATCTGACAAGCAACTTCGTATGGTTATTTTTTGGTAAAGAAGAATAAAGGGAGGAGAATATACGCAAAAGAAGAAATCTGACCAATTGAAATATATCAATCCAAGAAAAAAGAAATTCATCAAAATGTCAGACAAAAGAGGGTCATTTCACCTTTCCCTCAGCTCTTTCTTTTCTAAGCCCTGCAATTTCATGAGCTTGAGCGCCAAAGAGAAAGAAGTTTTCTTCTCCAACCTCTTCCCTTATTTCAACATTAGCGCCATCCAGTGTACCAATTTGAATACAACCATTCATTGCAAACTTCATATTACTAGTTCCACTGGCTTCCATTCCAGCAGTACTAGTGGGGCAGGAGAAAAAAGAGAGTTAGAGACAAGAGTCAGACATGTAAATCTCTATATAAAGCTAAACCTACATGATTAATGGGAAACATTAGATGTTTCCCGTGGTTATCACATTATTGGGGAAATGAATATGCTCACAAAATATTTTCAGCTGTTAGTTGCAACCTTTAAGTACTATCATTAACTGACAACATAAAATCATCCCATTTCATGAACCATTAGTTGGCAGCTATTAAAGCTAAACCTACATGATTAATGGGAAACATTAGATGTTTGGCGTGGTTATCACATTATTGGGGAAATGAATATGCTCACAAAATATTTTCAGCTGTTAGTTGCAACCTTTAAGTACTATCATTAACTGACAACATAAAATCATCCCATTTCATGAACCATTAGTTGGCAGCTATTAAAGTTTCCTACTTGAAAAAAATTTCTCTTGAAATAGACTCGCCACAAGCAGTGGCGGAGGTAGGCCTTCTGCTAAGGGGGTTCAAAAAAGGAATAAGTTAAAAAATTTAAAGAGATTGTAGCTAGTGGGAATTAAACCAATGACCTCACAATGGTTTTGAACCCCCTTGACCACTAAGCCATGTTTTTGGGCTGTGTGAAGGGGATTCAAAACATAATATATAGAGGTAAAAATCAGATTTTCCCTTATATACACAATGTAATTTCTCGGCGAAGGGGGTTCCGGTGAACACCCTTGCGCCCCCCTAAATCCGCCCCTGGCCACAAGTTCCTCATTTAAGTACAAATCTGTTTGTATTAAAATTGGGCAGAAGCATTAACAGCCACCGATAAAGAAAAAGAAGCATGAAGATCAAAAACTGCTTTCCCTGTTACCTGCCTTTGATGTAAATACGGGTTCACCTGAAATATTCACATCAAATGCATTCACCAATGCAGCAGATGTTAAAAAACTGATGTCGTCTACATAAAGACAGGACACTTAAGCGAGAGTCAAAATGCATAAGAACTGGTGTCTTACCAAGAAATGGTGCCCAAAGTAATTTTTCTATATTATTACATATTGTAGAACCATCAATAGTATCGAATTTTTCTTGTAATAGGTGAAATTCCAAGTAGATTGTATGCATTTTACTGCCGGGAAAATCAAATATCAAATGGTGCTGCTTTGAGTCTGTGAACGAGTGAGATGATCACTGTCGTGTCCCGCACACATCATTTCTACATGCACTCAATTTGATGCAAAAATGAACATGTATTTGGTGAATGCTACAAAATGTAACCTGAATCATTACAATATTGTAGCATGATATCATTCAAAACATCCAAGAGTTATACTAGGAATGAGAACTAAGCAGCTAGCCGACCAATTAATGTTTTCACAAACAAGTTGCTGGATCAATTGTTGCCAATGGCAGCAAATCTATGAAAAAAGGCGATTCAAAAGAAAGATGGCATCAGTTAAATACCTGATATGTTCTGATAGATCGCTAGCAGGAATTAGCAATTCAGCAACACTTACATTGTAATCTGGCACAAATATTACCTACAAGATAAAAAGGAGAGAACTCTTCAGGTTGAAGTTGCAGAAAGTAATCACATGATGAAACAGATCCAGAACTATCACCGTCAAAATTGCCGAGAAGTAAACTAAAAATAAAATGACTTTCAAATGCACTAGAAAACAATAGCCTGTATCAAATAAGCAAAAACTTCTAAGACAAATAATCAAGCTGATACCTTCAATAAATCACCTATTTCTGGATCATGATTTATAGTAGCGCCAACATCTGTGATAAACTTTACAATCCTCTTCGCTTGCACATATGTGGCAAAAGCTTTTCCTCCAAATATGCATACTCGAGGAACATATTTAGCCTTTCTTTCTGCAGCTGTCATCTCTTTCATCTTCTTGTACCGATAAACGATGCCGAAGATATTTAACAGTTGTCGCTTATACTCGTGAATGCGTTTTACCTGATAATAGGTTTTTCAATTGACAAATGCATGATATTTTTTCCAGAAACAAGATATTATTCATAAACTAAGACAAAGGAAACTAATCTCTTATGGCTAAAACTGAAACTCAGATGGAGAAGAACACACCTGAATATCAAACATTGCATCTGGGATGACAGAATACCCTGTCTTTTCTTTGAGAAAGGACACAGCCTTAATCTTGTTGCTCCTTTTTGCTTCCCTCCACTCAATTTGAAGATCTTCATTATCAACAAACTGTGTATAATACCCGCAGCCCAGTTAGAACATAAAGGTGAATCTTTTAGGCACATACACTCAGTTTGAAATTGGAACTGCGTTATAAATAGTGATGATGCGTATATGTTGTATTTGTGAACTTCACTATCATTGTAAGAAGATGAAGGTTCAACGTAATTTAATTTGCATTGTTTTGGTTCATTCTACTGAAATTATGTCATTCAAAACTCCCCATTGTAATTCAGTTTTCAGTTATTCTACTAATCTTGATATTTGTTGTCGACGGCATTGACTAAAATTCTGAAAACCAATTGAAAGTGGAGGGTAACCACGAGATATGCTCAGTTTCAAGGGTGCCTAACACCTTCCCTTTAGCCAAAGGAATTTCCTTGCCTACTCTCTGTTTTCATCAAACCATTTGAAGTCAATTTTTCAAGAGGGTTTCATTTCAGAACCAAGTTCAAGTTTCGAAAAGAATTTCAAATAGATTGAGCAAGTGACCTTATACACTTGGTCAATTAGATTGTTTCCTTATGTTGCTAGTAACTCCAAAGTTTTCAAAACCCTTTTGGATCGTTAAATCGTCACGAACACTTACCCTTCACATGTTTCCGAGAATAAGAAACCATAAGTCTTAAAGATTCTGCAAATTTTTGCAAGGTGCAACAGAGGGATGCATTTTCAACTATTTAACAATAAACATCATAAATCATACACTTCATCTTCTTAAACATGCCACGTCAAAAAAGGCAAGAGAAATACCTGCTGCAGTTCTGCCAACTTTTCAGTATTCAGGACCCAGTCCTCTGTACCAGTCCACTTAGTTATGATACTACTAAGAGGAGGATTGCAGAAACGAATCCATCTTCTTGGAGTCACTCCATTTGTTTTGTTCTGGAACTTTTCAGGCCAGAGCTGTAAACATTAAGAGTAAAATAATACATGAATGAGAACTCAGTTTTACCAAAATCACTGATCTGATGCATATTCAAAGATTCATGCTAATGATGCTTACCTCATAGAACTCATTGAAAACCTCCTCCTTCACAATTTCGCTATGGATCTCAGCAACTCCATTAACAGCATGGCCTCCCACAACACACAGGTTAGCCATGCGGACCATTTTTGGTGGTATAACAGCAGGTTCTGGCACCACTGTAGTTTTCTTATCAATGTCCTTTGCACCTGGTTCTGGCTTCAGACTAGTTTTCTTACCAGTGTCATCTTCCTCATTTTTGTCTTCTTCATCATTCGTCACAACTTCAACTTTGTCACTAACTTCTACTGTTTCAGTATCAGCATCAACCAGTCTTTCAGGCTTAGTAAATAAATCTGCAACGGAACTGGGAATATCAAAATTTTCTAAAATTCTCATAGCAGCCAACTTTTCCTCCAATTTGTCCAGCTCTAGTGATCCATATTTTGATACAATTTCATGTACCAGCTGTTAGGGACAGCATATTGCAGAAATTAGTCAAAACTTCAACATGCAAAATCGAATAGATTTGTTGAATTTTTAGTTCCACACCTCCTCGTCAATCATCTGAATGATTTCGACATGTCTAGGGAGCAGCTTCTCCATCAACTCATAACTCCATTTCTCCAGCGCCTCAGGCAAAACAGTATGGTTTGTGTAAGCCACAGTCCTGGTAAGTTTCCACCATTAAGGATGTCAGTGTTACTTTAAAAGTAGGAGCTAATGCTTTTCTGTTTAAAAGAGTGTTCCTATCTCCTGTTATTTGATGTGTCTGAAGTTTGATCGCCAATCAGTCCATGTGGAACTGAAGTTCAGAAATAAGTATCTCAATACCAAAGTATATCACTCGAATCATGAATTTAAAACAAATTCACATGATGCTTATCTGTGCAGTTTATTCAGCACAAAAATCAACGTCAGCAGAAACCTCAATATGCTAATGCAAATCATGTAAATTTTAAGTACCTTTTAGTAATATTCCAAGCTTCCTTCCAACTCAAGCCCTTCAAATCAATCAATATTCGCATCAGCTCCGGGATACAAAGAGTAGGGTGGGTGTCATTCATCTGCACAGCAACTTTTTCAGGAAACTCTTCCCACTTGATACGATCGCCTGATCTCCTCTCAAATCGTGCAATAATATCTTGGAGTGAAGCCGAGCATAAGGTATATTGTTGCTTCAAGCGAAGGATCTTCCCCTCCACTGATCCATCCCCAGGGTAGAGTATGTAACATATCTGATGTTAGAGAAAAGCCAGCTTAGCCATCTATTTAATGCCCTGCCATTTATGTCGCTATGTCCCTAATGTAATTGAAGATAAGCCTCCAACCCCTGCCTTCCCCCCACCCCCACACCCGGAAAAAGGGAAGAAAGGTGAGGGGAAAAAAAACAAGAAAAGAGTAGGTCAAAATATGCCTAGGACAGACAAGAATGTCGATATCAGGTCTTTTGGTCTTGACCTTTTCTACCAAAAAAAAATATAGTCATCAGTCTCCCGTTAGATCAGTGTTCTGATCATCCAATGTATAGATAGTAAACCATCTGGTAAATTCAAGACACCGATAAATGCATCTTTATAAAGTCCAATGTTATGATGGAACCCGAAATCATGTCCTGTAAGAATTGTTGGTCTGAAAACGCAGTGATTATTGTGACGGCAAACTGAGAAGGCTCATACTGAAGCCTAAATTCACATTAGGAAAAGGCGAATGGAATATAAAAATGTTCTACGAAATAATAGATTAACCGAACCTTCTCGGCATTTGCTTGGGCTTCACATGCTTTGGTGTGCTCTCCAGAGTTGAAAGCAGATAAATCAAAATCCGCTGATGGAACCTGTGTAGACCACAGTCGGAGGTTGATTGTGGTTTTAGTCTTATACCCTGGTATGGGAACATCATATGCAACTGCTTTTATATCCTCTCCACCAATCCAATACTTCTTTCCATCTGATCCTGTAGTGACTTTGCCATAGAATTTGATAGGATATGAAACATCATTCCTCACAATTTCCCATGGACTGCCAAGCTGCATTGACAACTAGCAATAATGAACATCCACATTGCATGAACTAAATAAAAAGTCATAAAGAAAGAGAACAAAGGAATTTGAAAGCTCTAAAGGGAAGAGGTGAATAGTACACAACAAGGATATAAATAATCTTAGGACGTAAACACACATGCAATCAAGAACTAATGAAGTAATAGCAAGCGTACTTCAAGCCAATCTTCAGCCAACTCCTCCTGACCATCTTTAGTAATCTGTTGCTTAAATAACCCATATTTGTACCTAAGTCCATAGCCCCATGCTGGGTAATTTAGCGTTGCCAAAGAGTCCAGAAAACAGGAAGCAAGCCGCCCCAAACCCCCATTTCCTAGAGCAGCATCTGGCTCCTGTCAGTAATTGTTACATAAATAACAAGAAGTTAACTCCAACAAAAACACAAACAGGATTGGCTCTTATGGCTTCTCAATACAACAAAACAGTGGATGCATGATGTCACAAATGAATACACATAGTCCAATTGTTTTAGGGTAAAACCAAAAGAACTTGGAAAGCTAGAAAATTTTCTGATGCATGAGATAAAAGTCACACTAACCTGAGAAACCACATTTTCTAGATTGTGGCCAAGATTTTTCAGAGCTTCTGCATATGACCCGGTAAGCTCCAGATTACCAATTGCATTCAACAATGCTCTACCCTAAAGAGTAGATAAAGGCATAAATTAAAGTCTAACTGCCATAGACTTGCTTACGCATGTTTTCAGGAACTTTCATGTGTAACAAATAAATATAAAGACAATTAGTCAGCAAAATATCAAACTGATTAATTTCCTATTAAATGAATTAGGCCATATCTCTGCAGAGCGAATTAGTATTATCAAAGAGCAAAGAGAAAGTAAGATTAATCAGATACCTGCAGAAATTCCATGGATAGATAGTATGCCTGCTTCAAATTCATCTTCTCATAAAAATCATAGGTAGCATTCCAATTAATAAGAAGTGAATCAAGGACACTTTGGGCTGTTGCAAAGAATGCCTTAGGCAGCTCAAACCTTTCAGGAGAGAATAAAGGTGTGAATTCTGCATGGTATCTGATACTTGAGGCAACAGATGCGGCATCAGGAGCAAAAGAACTCAGAACACTCTCAGCACCTATATATGTCATGCGAGGGAATACATAAATCCCAAATAATAAACTGGAAGGAACCGATGGAAATAACAACTTTGTGTATCAGGTCCTTTGGAAGTTAGATTTCTGAGCTATCCTATAGAAGTTTCTATTAGGAAATAGAGATTGGACCTAACTCAACCTCAAAAGCTAGCTCGTGAGGTGAGAATTGCTCAAGACCAATGTGGGACAATTCCACACCCTCGCGCATGCCCAAGCCTGCCAACTTGAGCGTGGACAACATAATATGGGGACCCAATATTGCGTAAACCAAGAATTGGGATGAGTCCGGTTTTGCTACCATGTTAAGAAATGGACAATGGTCTTAACTCAACTCCAAAAGCTAACTCATAAGGTGAGCATTGATCAAGATCATACAAGGCAACCAAATATTTCCACATAACGGTTAAATGATGGTCTACTTGTATTAAGTTAATGTTGTAAAATTGAAAGGCAAAAAGTTATGTCATATTTCTATTTTTGGCTCCATGTATATTGTATACATATGCAGAAAATTGTACTCCCCTTGTTTTTTCAACTTATGTAATCCTATTTCCCTTTTATTCTGTTTAAAAAAGAATGATCCCTTTCTAAATTTGAAAATAATTTAACTTAAATCTACCATTTTACCGATAATGACAAGTTTTTATACCCACACAAGTGTTATGGCATGTTTAAGATCACAAGTTTCAAAAGCCTTCATTTCTTTCTTAAACTATTTGCTCAGTCAAATAGGTTCACATAAAGAATGGAGTAAAATGTGTTTATATAATAAACCACAACCAACTCCAAATCTATTGACTCTAGATACTAGATCTGCCTTTGTTCAAATGGTGAATTCTGATTCCTTTTAGCACTCCATCTCGTCATGAAATAAGAAAGGAGCAAGAAATCTTAATGATATCACATTAAAACTCCCACATTGGTTGAGGATATGGGCCATAGTCTGGTCTTCGACCATTTTTCTTAACACCGGTTGGACTGATTAGGCAGAAATTAACCAACTTTGATTCACTTAAAATGCAGATAATTGTTGATCTCATCAAAAACCAACACCGGAAACTAAACTTGAACTTTCAGAATATCACAATTCGTGCAAATCAAAGAAACTAAACAACAAGGTCAACAAACTCCCAAAATTATCCGTAGAAACATGGAAATCAGGATGTTAGGAGTAGGATTGACACCTTCCTCAGTAATAGGATCCTCAACAATACTGCCTCTGTTCCATTTGATGACACTCTCTCCGTATTAATAAAGAATGATACCTTTGTATATTTGAAAATAAATTAACTTTAAACCTTGCATTATTACCCTTAATAATTGACGCACAGAAATCTCAACTACATGTTCAAACTCTGTGTCCAGTCATGCACCATACGATCACATAAAATGAAACAAACAGGAGTAGTTGTTAATCAGAGTGAAAACAAAACTATCAAACAAACTAAACTTTTTTCGTGAAAATCGTAGAAATTAAACAAGAAGGTCAACAAACTCACAAAAACAATTGCTAATTAATTAGACATTAAAGTAAGGAAACATTAGGAGTTAGAATGAGACCTTCCTCAGTAACCGGATCCTGAACTTTCTGCTTCGGCTCACTTGAGACGCTCTTCACGT
Organism: Nicotiana sylvestris; assembly: GCF_000393655.2. Taxonomy (NCBI): domain Eukaryota; kingdom Viridiplantae; phylum Streptophyta; class Magnoliopsida; order Solanales; family Solanaceae; genus Nicotiana; species Nicotiana sylvestris. The sequence goes on along the minus strand of NC_091065.1, from coordinate 150,704,316 downwards.
GGAAACAACGTTTTACACCCCGAAACTCCGAGGTTCTAGTGAGGAACAACTTCGAACTTCTGTTTCTAGAATTGAAACCGATCAATCTCGAGTTTGAGGCGTAATGCGTGAACAACTCTGCTCCATTTGCAGTCGCACAGTACGACGACGTCGCCATTTGCTCCTCGCAGATCTATTTTTTTACCAAATGTTCAAATGAACTCGCTGATTTCAATTTCCACTATATCTGCATAAAAACTACCAAAAAATTCGATTCTGAATTCCGAATCTCAGTGCTGTGAGAGTGAGAAATGGAGAGTTTATGAAGGTGAAGAGAATGTTGAGAAGGGACTTATGATCTAAGCAGTATAGGTATTGTTGACTGTGTTGTGAACGACTGGTTGCAGTGGCACGCGGATAACTATTGGGAAGACGTGATCAGATGGCGTGATTTAGGATTAGTGAGGGTGTAGTTAGACTAGGAATGTATTGGTCTGATGCAGGGTTGTACCTTCTAATTGTACTATATCAGCCATCTATTTCGTATTTCATATCCTGTATTTCATATTTCATATCTCTTATATATTGTTGTTATTTTTATTACGTATTTTTATGGTACTAATATATCATCTCCTATTGCTTTTTTGAGTCGAGGTCTCCTAGAAACAGTCTCTCTACCCTTCGGGGTAGGGGTAAGATCTGCGTACATATTACCCTCCCCAGACCCCACTTGTGGGATTATACTGGGTCGTCGTTGTTGTTGTTGTGTCTACTTGTGGAAATGTCACGTTCCTCGATAATCAAAAGTTAATTATATTCAATGGAATCACGATTATCCCCTGCACCGGGACTAGTAAGTACTGTGGATCTTACCCTACCTAAATTACATAGTGGGTTTTGATCTCCTACGTCCGAGACCCATGGAAGATTTCTAGAAAGTAGTACACTGTTGCTTCTACCCAAAAGCAACGGACCTGATGGCTGATGGATCTCGTAAAACTAAAGGGGAAAATATAATAGTTACTATGAGCCCGTTTGTATTGACTTAAAAAAAGTGGCTTTTAAGCATAAAGCACTTTTTAAGTGCTGAAACTTGTTTTATAAATAAGTAGTTAGTGTTTGGATAAAAATGTTGAAACTGAAAAAAAGTTATTGAAGTGTTTGGCAAACAAGTATTGGTAAGCACTTATTTATGTTAAAATGACTGAAATACCCTAAAAGTTGTTAACACTATAAAATAAATTATTATTACAATATTTTATTCTAACTGATGCATATACAAATAATTTATAATTTAGTTTAATTTTAATTTAAACTGATTACCTAAATATAAATTATTTATTTAAATAATATACAACAATTAATCATTTGACCAAAAAAATAATTTTTCGCTCATAACTTTAAATTCTAGGGTAACATGTAAACTCATTGATAGATTTTGATTTAAAATATAGTTTCACCAATTAAAAAAAGGAGGGATTCAACAGCAATTTTTTTTAAAATGTCATGGAACCAGAAAAAAAAAACTAAAAAAACAATGTTTACAAAATATTAGAATCTGTCAAACATTTCATTTATAAAGCTAGTGTTAGCTTTACGGTTAAAACATCAACGAAATTGATAATTTTTGAAAATGACAGCAGAAAGATTGAAAACAAGATTAGATGGCACAGAGATTTAATTAGTAAGGGAAGGGTAGTTTTGGGGTCTAGAAAAAGTAAAAGGGATAATAGGGTAAATTACTTGGTCAAACATAAGGAGCTTGTAAGCCAAAAAGCAATAAGTTGGGGTGGCCCAACTTATTGTTTTTGACTTATTTTGGGTGTTTTAGCTTAAAAGCACTTTTATGATTTATCCAAACACTCAAATAAGCCCAAAAGTACTTTTAAGCTGGTTTGACCAGCTTTTAAGTCAATCCAAACACCAGCTGTTTACATCATTAAGTAATTTAATTTTAGCATTTAAAATATATATTACCTGGTAACAAAAATATTTAGTTACCGAAATATATATATAAAGTATTTAATTATAATTAAGTAATGAATATGAAATAAAATTTTATATAAAAGATATCCTATTTATTGGTGTGACTTGAACATCAAGGATAAAAATTTTGTGGATGAAAGTATTTGAGGTTTGAAATTTAGAAGAAAAAAAAGTAAAAGAAAATTTTTAAAAATGTGTTTGACTGTTTCCTTTTATGGCTATAAAATTATGTTATTAAGTATAAAATAGAATGTTTAAATATAAATTATTTTTTATATACAAATGTGTTATTTGTTTAAACGAACTAAAAGGAAAATATTGTCCACATAAAATAAAACACAAAATATATTTTTTTTAATTTCAATATTTCTTAAAATAGTGGTGTCGGTCAGTTTAAGCTAGTTGGACTATTGTACTAAGTATATGCTATCTTTCACCATTCTATGTGCTCTTCCAATTTCAATTTATATGAGGCGGTTTGACTCGTCATTGAGTTTAACAAAAAATATTATTGTGCTAAAAGCGTAAGGGATAAGCTTTAGGGGGACATGATCGTGATATTTGGTTATAAAAGCTTCTCATTAAGGATAAAATAAATAAAATAAAAAGATTAAAGTTAAATTGTTTTCAAATATAAATATACAATCTTTTTAGAACAAGAAATTACTAAAATAGTTTTTATTATATTGAAATTTGAATCGTCATCTATCAAAGTCTTTATTCTATTTCATTAACCCTTAGATCATGCCATGGATATTGGATGGGAAGAAAAAGAAGTAACTAGAGTTGGCGTTGGTGGATGTATCGAATTACTACCACTTGATGTGATATTTTGGGGCAAGCGTACGAAAACATGGTGTTCGTTAATTGCTTTGTGGGTCAAGGCAGGAGAGTGACCGTCCATTTGCTTTTCACAGAGATATTCAAATCATAGACGGAGAGATTTTGGACACTACTATCTTGTCTCCTCTTACTATAAACTCATTTTGATTTCATATGGTTAGGGGTGCACATAAGATCAAACCAAATCAATAAAAGTCGAATTTTTCAATCTCGGTTATTCTCGAGTTTTCGGATTTTTCAAGTTTTTTCGGGTGGGTTTCGGTAAAATCTTCGTAGCACAAAATATATAATGTGTGCCCAAAATATTTCTTTAATCCTAGTAAGATACAACTATATAAGGTATTTTTCAAGAAAATAATGCAAAATATGAGATGTCTCGTAGTATTATCCTAAAATATTCAACAATAAAGATAATAAAATTATGTAATATAAATATTGCTAATTAAAAAGTCATAATAAAAATAAACATAATCTGAAAGTACTAAATAATGCTAAAATAAGTAGACAAATAAGCGAGTATTAATTAAATGACTAAACGCTAAAGAAAAAATAAAAAGAGGTTATGCATTTTTATTTTAAATTATTGCAAAACAAAAAATAGATATTCAATACATTGTCGTTCGTAATACTGAATTGAATGTCTTTTGTTAGCATTAGTATTGATTTGATTTTGGTTTGGGCTTTTGTTAGCATTATTTAAGGGAATTTTTACATTCCTGTGCCATATAGAAAACTATATTACCATCAATGTTTAAGGTTTGATATAATTACATTTATTATACCTAATTACCAATTCTATACCATAATGTGTTTTAACGATACATTAATTGTACCGTATATCACTCATAAATTAATGGTACCGTATATTCCTCCAAATCCTCACCCCCTCCCCCCTCCCACCCCCACACCCTCACCCACGTATCACCCCACACCCACGTTTCAAACCATTATTCCCTCTGCTAAAACCAGAGAAACATATGTAACCCCTACCATTAACGTCCAAATTCAACTTTTTTCTTCTACAACCAGTCAAAATTGAAGTCAAATCTTTAAAGTTCATACATACATTTACCTTTAGCTTCAAAATTTCTCAATGAAGAAGAACAAACCTTCAAAGCACAGCCCTAAAAAAGCTCTAGAAGCTGATATACCTTCTTTCGATTTTGGTGTATTATCATCACATTCACCCAAAAAGCAAGGGAAATCTGCACATGCAATTGTACATATGAAGCATAGTCTTTCTCCGCTTCAAATCAGGGCTGAAGCTATAACTAAATAAAAGCATGATTTCGATGCTAGAGAATCTTCGAGGCCAATCAAACAAGCGGAAAGGAAACGAAAAGAGATAGTGTTCGATGAGGATTTTGTAGAAGATGTGACTATCAGTAAACCTGGAAAGAAAGCGAAGGTGGCTCCCAGTTCAAAAACTCCCAAAAGAAGAAAAATTCAAAAAAGCCCTTAGTGTTAAATCTCCTAAAAATGTTCGAAAACAGTCATTGGTGAAGGTAAGAATTTAGTAATTTCTTCACTAGTTATTTCGCTTGTTTTAGTTGTTAAAAATCTACATAATCTGTGTTGGTTTTGTTTTGTAGATTTTTTGTAGAAATGTTGTATATAAATTGCAAATATATCCATGTTTTTCAAGTATTGAATTAATGTAAGATTATTTGTCTTAATTTTGAAGATTAATTGTAGATTTGTTGATCTGTTTAAAATTGTTGATATTTTGTATATTTTTTGAAGTAATTTAGTAGATAAAATGCAAATGTATCTATGTTTTTTAATCACTGTATTAATGTTAGATTATATTTTTTGAATTTTGCAGAATGGACATTCTTTTGCATCCCATAATGTTGATTATGGGGTGCTTAGATTCCAGACATTATGTGACCCTAGCATTCCTAGCCAAATTAAAGCGCTTTTGTCTCCAAATGGTTTGAAACTATTCAAGAAGACATGCTTTGGTTATTTACTGTCACTTCCCAATTTATGCATGCAAAATCAAACTATTCATCTTCTTATGAAACATGAATTGAATTCATCCGATGCTTCCTATTTTTCAGTCGAGTTAAAAGGTAAGAGGTTAAATTTTGGATTGAGAGAGTTTGCAGTAATAACTGATCTTAGATGTCATACCGAGGTGATAGACTTTGATTACACTCCTAATTATGTCGGTAAGATAATGAGCAGTTACTTTTCAAACAAGGTAAAAGTGGAGAAGACATACCTAAAACAGATAGTAACCAACAAAAGCTGGGTAAATGATAAGGATACAATAAAGTTATATATTTTATATCTCATAGAATTCTTCATTTGTCCTTCAGAGAGAGACCATATTGGGTTGGTAGATCATTTTAGGTTTTATTTGGTGGAATCCGGTCAGTACGAGATATTTCCATGAGGTATTCAGTCTTACAGATAGTTGATTGAATCAGTTAGGCACAGGCTAAATCCTTTCGTTCATTCTTATCTCATTCGAAGATTCCCACTAGCCATGCAAGTATGGTTGTATGAGTGTTGCTCCTCAGTCAACATTGATATAGCTACAAGGATTTCTAATTCAATCCCTCGCATACTTAACTGGTCAGCTAGTAAGGGTCAGATTTGGTTAGTTGCAACTGAAGACAGAATGATCAAGCCTAAACGGATGAAGGTAAATGGTTTTTATTTATGATTATACAATTTACCTACAAAATATCTACAATTTGTATACATATTCTGCCTTAATCAAGCTAAATTTTTTTCATCATTCAGTTCACCAACATAAATGAATCATCTGAAGAGCTTTCAGTGATGTCTTTGCCTGATAAAGTTGAGTACATAATTGAAGAAGTTGAACATGTTTCTGAGGATCCCAAAGTTGATGCTCCTCTATTGGAACCCAAAGAATCAATTGGAAAAGAGGAAAATGAGTCTATTCTTCGTAAAATAACAAAGTTAAAAGAAGGTCTTGAGAAGGTAACATGTATCTAAACAGCATTGTAATGTATATATAATAGTGCATCTGTTTTTTAATGTATGTTAAGACATATTTCTGAAGTTAACTATGTGTTTTTTTAATTATGTAGGTCGATGAAAAGCTTGAAGATTTTAGGAAAGATATATTTGAAGAACTAGGTAACCTTCGAGACCTAATAAAAGAGTTAGTCAAGACTGTTTTGCAGGTGATAAACAGTCCAAATGATCAAGTTGATGCAAAGGTAACATTTGAATTTTAATCATATTAATAAAACTATTTATGTCACCTCTAAAATACATATCCTAACTAATTTAAAACTTTCAGTTTGCTGGGAGTTTAACCAAAAATACTGACCAACCAAAAGACAAGAACAATCAGCAATTTTAGTTCAATAGTGGTGAACCAGTACAGGTCAACCCCAGCAAAATAGGTATCTACAATATATCTCTAGTTTATCTACAATTATCTACAAAATATCTACAACATAACTACAAATTTATACACAATATATACAAATAAATCCAGCATATTGGCATAGCTCTACGGATTTATGTAGATCTTATAACACACCTACATATCTTCTTAAACTGTCAAGCCAATACTATCCAGTTTGATTTAACATTTTTAATGAAAAAAACATAACATGTTGAAGGTGCACTTGGTGAAGAAAAGTATCCAGCACGTGTTGATTTATATACACATTTTGAAGGGGCAGTTAATGAAGAGAATGCAGGTATGAAATTGTATTCAGAGCTATTTTCTTTATGTTTCAATATTTTTACCATTTTATTAAGTTAGATATACATGGTGTTACAGAGAGGGAAGATATGCATGCACAATCTCCAATTCACAGAGTGGCAGTAGCAGCTCAAAGAGAACAGCAGAATTAGGAAGATGACAATGTAGGTGAAGAGGTAGAGTATGTGAATGTAGGTGATTCAGAAGACTCCGGAGGTGAGAAGAAGGAGGTTACGCTTGATGATTTCGAGCTGCCTAATAACTTTTCCCAGTTGGTTAAGTTCGGCGAGCCTATACAAGATGAAACAACATCCGTGCATCAAGGTAGAACAAGGCAGTCGGAAAAGCATGCCTGATCACCATTTCTCCCTTTATACAGTTCTGGTGGCAGCACCTCGATTGGACCTCAAATTTTTCACCTCAAGCACCCATTTAATAGTGTTATTGGTCAAAATGTAGACCTTGAGTTGTTGGATCAATTCCACAAGTGGTTATATCACGGTACCGACACAGGTCCAATGAGGTTAGGTTACACAATTTGACACTTTTATTCCAATATTCATCTTTTACACATCCACTTCATGCAACAATTTTATTTTAATTTCTATTTATTTATATAGGAGGAAGACTCCGTATTCTATAAAGGACAACCAAATTAAGCCATGGTTGGATCTTGGAGTAGAAAAGATTGACAAGAAGGAGTGGTTCTTTTCCCTGGCACACCCAGGACAAGTCCTCAATGACTCGGTAAGATTCAATGTATTTGATTTGTAGATATTTTGTAGATAATTTGTACTTTGATTATAGATGCTTTGTATTCTGATTGTAGATGAATTGTAGTTATTTTGTAGTTTTGTTTAAATTATTTGAAGATAACTTGTAGTATAAATGCAATCTATTTTGTTGCAGCACATTAATGTTATAATGTATTACTTGAGGAAAAGAGGCAAGTATGACCCCCACAACAAGACCAGGTTTACTACAACAGATTGTTTGTTCAAGACTAGGATTGATCAAATCTATGAAAAGTTCCAAAATTCTCCTCAAGAAAAGAAGTTTTCTGTTGTCAAACCCCAGAACGTTGTAGTAGAATATATATTGGGGTATAGACTACTCACAAATGTTGCATGGGATGAAGTTGATTATGTCATCATGCCCGTCAACATTGTAGAAAAATTCCACTAGGTGTTGGTTGTTTTTAACATTGCAGAAAGGCAACTTTATGTGTATGATTCCATGGTCTCTTCACGCAATTACCCTATTGTTTAATCTTGTGTCAACAGGTTTTCTGTTATTATCCCTTTGTATTTGTTATGCACCGGTTTTTATGGGAAGCGTAAAGACATCAACTTCAAGAATACAAAAGCATACATTGAGAAAGCTGTTACCGACCCTCTTAACATTCAGTGGATCGTCGGAGAGATACCACAGCAAAAAGAAGGATTACTGTAATAAAAATCTTCTTTCTTTCTATACATTTAACCCTTTTTCTGATGGTTTGGTAAATATTGACATTTTTTTTATGTTTTGCAGTGATTGTGGTGTATTTGTTGCTGCCTTTGTACAGTATGTTAGTCTTGGAGAGTTATCAATTCCGGCAGAAGACCTTTCTGATATTGACCAACACCGTAGATGCTATGAGCTCTGCTTTGGGACTATGCTAGAAAGAAGCAGGAGCATGGGACAATTAGTGATAGTGAGGTGACATGCAAATTGGCAAGGAGAAATGGTGCACCAGTTTTGAATGAGAAAACACGAGTCCAGAGGAAGAAGAAGTAGTTGTAATATTTTGTATGGAACATGTAGTACAATTATTTAGTTGATGCTAGTTTAGAAGAAAGATGGTAGACAATTTTTTGAACAATTTTTGTTGTTTTAATTATAGCAGACTTGCGCTACAATTATAGTAGCCTTTGTTTTTTTTTCTTATTCAGTATAATAGTTCAAATGGAACCATTTTGTCGGTTTTATATTCACTTGTTGAATCTTTACAGTATTTGATCTTCATTATTTTTAGCATATAAATCCTTTCCAACTGAATTTTTATACAGTTATTCTGTCAAAGCTGAAATATGTAGTTATTTTGTTGTTTTTTGTAGATAAAGTGTAAAAATCAGTAACTAAACATTTTGTTGCTTTTAAATTCAATTTGTTGAATGTATAAAGTACCCGATCTACATTATTTTTACCATATAGCTTCTTTCTAACTGAATTATAATCTAGCTATTATGTCAACTACAGATATTGTAGTTTTTTTGTAGTTGTATTTGAGATAATTTGTAGATTATATTTAATAGTGTCTTTTGTTTCTTTTATATTCATTTGTTGAATGTAAACAATACTTCATCTATAATATTTTAAGTTTTTAACTACGTTCCTACTGATTTATAATGTAGATACTCTGTAAATTCCAGTTAATATATTTTTTTGTAGTTTTATTGTAGATAAATTGCAAAAACACATTAACAACCGTGTAAAGGATTCCAGAGATAGTAAAAAAGTTGTAGATTATATATATAGAAACCATTCATAAACAAATCACTCTATGAAAGTATTATCTCAATATAGAAAAATCCTAACTAACTACATTATGATCTTAAAAAACCTCAACAATTACACATCAAAATTTGTTATCCTGAACTCACCAATAATTTTTATGAAATATTCTGTTAACTACATAAAATTTTATTTCTTTTTGGGTGCATTCTTGCAAGATCTTTTGTTATGCCCTTCTCCTCCGCAGTTGCCGCATGAAACCTTGTACTTCTTTGAATTTATTTCATCATATATTTTGTATCTTTCTTTTTGAGGTCTTCCTGGCTGCCTTTTCCCTCCTTTAGGTGGATTTACTACTTCTTCAGATATATGTTGTGGCACATTCCATTTGCTTTCATCAGGTAGAGAATTTACTGGTATTTCATAAGTACGCAAGAGGTTCGCCCTTGTGTAATAAGGAGAACAATATTGTTCAAAAGACTCATCCCTGTGTCTTAAAGCAGCCAAAGCATGTGGACAAGGAAGTTCATCAAGCTGGAATTGCCCACAACTACATCTCTTATTTTCAAGACAAACAATTAGCGCCTCACACCATCTAGTACTGTATGGATGTAGTTTGTTGAAGCCCTCACCTACGATTACATTACAAACAAAAAAACAATTCATATACGATTAAACTCAAACTATATACAAAATATCTACAATATATCTACATTGTCCTATATAAAGTAATTTGATTCAATAAATGATCAGATCTTACTCTAAGCTTGTGGACAATGTTCTGTTGTCATCCAACTCTTTGTTGAATTTGAACTCAAGGTATGTGAATGTACCCTTTGCTTTCAATAACTTTTCCTTCGTCCAACGTTCAAGAAGGGTCCTCATATACTCTAATAGTTCTACTATCGGTAGCTCTCTTGCATATTTTGTTACAGCATTCAACGACTCTACAATGATTGATGTCATAGTCCAAGTTCTGTTCACCGTAGCATATACTCGAGACCATCTATGATAGCCAATATCGTATAAGTATGCTTTAACACGGGGGTCAATCTCTTCAATCTTTGACATCCTTTCATTAAATTCATCAAGGGTGTATGACTGTGCCGTGGTAAAGTATAATTCACTTAACTTTAGACGTCCCTTCTTGAAATTTGCCCGTATATTTGTCCAAATATGGCACATGCAAGAATAATGTGGCATGCCGGGATAAACAATAGATGTTGCCATCAAGATACTCTCATTCTGATTCGAAACAACACACATATTTAATCTTTCACCATATGGGTGTTTGAATTTCTCAAAAAACCACTTCCATGATGTGTCATTCTCTGAATCAACAACAGCATATGCCAATGGTAATATGGTACCTACATTATGTGGCAAAAGGCAATTAATTGGCTGCAGGAAAAATGCAGAAGAAGACATATATATACAAACTACAACTTTTCTACAATATATCTATAATAAATCTGTAAGTACTACAAAAAACATACAAGCTATAATATTTCTACAATAAAACTTCAATACCTGTTGCATCCATTGTACTAGCTATTAGCATTATTCCCCTGTATGCTGACTTTAAGAAGGTCTCATCAACTACTACAACTGGCCTACAATATTCCCAACCACTGATTGATGTACAAATCGCAACAAATACATACAAAAAGCAGTCATCGTCCGTCTTCTTCAATTTAACTACAGACCCCGGATAAGTTTTCTCTAGAATATACAAATAACTAGGCAATTTGTTGTAGGAGTCAGCAGGATGACCTCTCAAAAAATGTAAAGCCTTTTCCTTTGCTCTCCAAGCTTGCATGTAGGTTAGATTCACGCCGTGTTCAGACAACATGTCAAATTGTATGTCTTTTGGTGTGTAAATTATCTTAGGGTCAGAATATTTTGGAATAACCATGCTACCAGCTACCATGGCAGTAGGTTTGTGTTGTATGAATGTATTGTTCACTAAAGAACATGTGTGCTGGCTGTTGAAATTTCTGACCTTGAACATCGCAGAATCATTTATGCTAGTTGTCTTGAAGTGCCATGTACAATTTTCACCAACACATATCATCAGCCAGTAGCTACAAAAAAAATACAATTTAAACATTGGTTTAAAATGTAGATTTAAAAAGAAAAAAACTGTTTTAGCTTAAATGATGTCACGACCCTAAACCCGGACCCGATCGTGATGGCGCATCTCGTGAAGACAATGTAACACTCTTCAAATTTATAAAAGTTTCAAGATACGCTAATTATAGAACTAAATTATTATTATTACTATTATTTTTATCTTGCCTATAGTGATATATATATATATATATATATATATATATATATATATATGTATGTATGTATATATGTGTATATATGTGTATAGATACATTTAAAAAATTAGATATACAATTAGAGGAATATAAATAATTTTATATTTTTAATTATTAATAGTGGGTATCATTAATTATTAGTTAAGTTTACAAAAAAAAAGAGGAAAAGTTTTCAAAAGGCTTAAAGCCTTGAACAAATTAGATAAAAAAAAAGGGCTCAAGGCTTAAAAGCCTTATACGACTTTTGTCTATTCACGTGAAGGCTAAAAAGCCTTATTCTAAATAGAGAAACAGAACATTGTTTCTTTCACGCAGCAAGCACAGCAGTGACTCGCGCAGTCAACAAAAAAAAATCTAAGGTTCTTTACAAATCACAAATTCTTGAACTCAGGTATATAAAATTCCCTATTGTCATTTATTCTATAGTAGTAATAGGTAAGGATTGAATAATTAATTCCCTTCTTCCTCTGTATCAATAGTAAATCCCATGTTTAGGTGTGAAACTTTAAAATGCATTGGTTGTTGTAGAATCAATTATTTGGCGGTTATAAATTTAACTAGGGTCTACGTATTGGCTCAAGAAGTTTTGAGGTGAGTTGATATAACCCTTTACTAAAGTGGTTTAACCACAAAAGCACGCATACAAGGTGTTTGATGAATTGCTTAAAAGAGTATATATTTACTTAATTGGAGCGAGTGAGTACCTATTAACTTAGAATTGTTCTAGCAAAAGTTTAGATGATTTATTATGATATATGTGCATAAATTTTCAGATTTTTGTGTTATTCTTATATGCTATTTTTATGTTAAAAATTTATGAAGAAGCAAGAATTTTTAGAAACACTTTTACATGTTTATTTCATTCTTATACCATGCTTTACATTTAAGGATATCAGAATGAGAATGTACATGATGTTCTATAAAGAAAAGATTTGGGCTTGAAAAGTCACAAGAAGAAGTTTTAGAAAGAAAAGATTTTTGGGAGTATCCTTTATTCTGACAAGGGGTCATCGTCCAGGCCGAAGGTCCTGACCAAGGCATTGACTTTCTGAAACTACTTGTGCCAAAGTAGGGAGCACACGAGCCGAGGGTCTCATTGCTGAGAATTTATTTAGCCAAGCTAAGATATGATACATGAGCGCTGAGAACCAGGAAGCGAGTGACACCTCGTGGATTGGGCCTATTCGATCAGGTTGGGATCGAACCCGTGCCGATCATACGGTGACTGAGACAGAATTAAGTCAGGATAGTTGGAACTCCCAAAGTATAAAGTGAAGTATTTTTTTATAAGAAAGAAAAAGAAAAGAATTTCTTTTAGAATATTCATAAACTGTTATTATGCAATTATTTAGAATTATTCTTATAAGCTTTATGTTTTACATGCATTTAGAACCTTTGCTCATAATGTATATGTTATTAAAGTTTTGCCCCTGTTGTTGAGACTCACTGAGTACAATGGATGGTACTGACGTTCTCTTTTGGGAATCTATGGTCTGCGGTACAACGTAGGAACCAGATTTGCAGGCGAGCAGGCTACGAGTTAGGACTTCTTTCTCTTCCAGTGCTATTGGTGAGCTCCACTTTTGGTCGTGGAGTATTCCTTAGAGTCATCTTTATTTAGTTATTTCTTTGTTACTTAGAGAACTGGCCAGGAAATCCCATGTCCTGAGTAGTGCGACAGTTTATCAGTAGAGGCTTTATAGAAATAGTCGTTGGGTTAAGATTCAGATGTTTTTGATAATAACTTAGCAGTATTTCATTAGTTACTATGAATAAAGTTTTGGAGTTGATTTATTTAAATATTTAAATTAATCAAAAGTATTTGGTTAAAGTATTGCCTTGTTGCATCTAAAGTTTGGAGTTATAATAGATTTGATAAACAGAGATGGTTCGCTCGGTCATGTTTAGTGATCGAGTGCCGGTCCCGACTTATTCAGAAAATGGGTCGTGACAAACTTGGTATCAGAGCCTCAGGTTTATGGAGTCCTAGGGGTCTATGAAGCCGTGTTAGTAGAGTCTTGTTTATGTGTATGATGTGCGCCATACTTATAAACAGGAGGCTACAAACATTTAGGAAAAGTATCTTTTTTTCATACTTTAGATCGTGCAGTAGAGTCTACCTCTAAGAAATTATCTAATTTATTCGTTTCTCCAGAACTCGCAGAAATGGCTCGTACTCGCAACTCTAACACCGACACTCAGGATGCTGCTCAAGAAACTATCGCTACTATTGTGGCTCAAGGTAGAACTAAGAAGGCTTCGACTCAGAAAAGGAGGGGAAAGTCCACAAAGGGAGTCCAAGTACCCCGGGTTGAACAAGAAGAAGGGGTGGAGCATGATGATCCAGTACCTCAGGATCCAGTACCGCCCCCAACAACAGCTCCGGCTCAGGTAACTATATCTCCCGAGGTGGGTCAGATGTTTAATGTTGTCAGCAATGCTATGGAGATGTTTAAAGCCTTTATGGCCAACCAGAACGAGAGAAGAGATGAGATTCCACCTTAATCAAATAGATAGAACAATTCTGAGTCCTCAAGAGTGAATGAATTTTTGAAGTTGAGTCCTCCAGTGTTACATGGTTCTATAGTTAATGAAGATCCGATATTGTAGCTGGAGGGTGTCAAGAAAGCCCTCCGAGTGATGAAAGCATTTAATGATGAAGTTGTGGAGCTAGATGCTTACTAGCTTAGAGATGTGGCCGACGCTTGATTTGAGATGTGGGAAAAGGAAAGAGATGAAGATGATGGTCTGCCTACTTGGGAAGAATTTGAAGAGGCCTTCATGGTTAACTTTATCTAGAAGAGGATAGGGAAGCTAAGGCTACAGAGTTCGAATAGCTCAAGCAAGGGAATAAAAGTGTGCAAGAGTACTAAACCTGCTCATGACTCATGAGACCTATGTAACCTAATCTCTGATACCAACTTGTCACGACCCTAAACCCCGACCCGTCGTGATGGTGCCTCTCGTGAAGAGAAGGCCAGCCAACTATTCCCAAATTTAATGTTAAACAGTTAAACAATAAGAAAACCGTCTAAAACATGATTTAATAATACTAAGTAGCAAATAATATCATAAATATGCGGAAGGACAATCCAACACAGCCCTAAACTAGGGTGTCAATAGTCATGAGCATCTATAAATCCTACTACAAATCTGATAAGTCTATAAACTATTACTATTGTCTGATCAGAATAGAAATGATAAAGAGGGAGAAACACGGGTCTGCGAACGTCAAACAGCTACCTCGTGAACTCTGAATGTCCGCCAGGAGCTCTCAACTCGCACTGGCAGGATCAACAACGCCTGAATCTGCACTCGGGGTGCATGGAGTAAAGTGAGTACTCCAACTTAGTGAGTAACAAATGTAAACAAAGACTGAAAGCAAGAAACCACGTAAGGCACAAAGCATTCAATAATGAAGCAGTAAAACCATTTAAAATTAGTAAATTAGTGAAAGATAGGTAAAATCCTTTAACTCAAATGTAGTTTCATGAAAAGCATTTTTCAATAATTAAGTAGGTAATTGACAATCAATTATGAAAAGTAAACACATAAAGGCTCGCCCCTCGGGCACAGTATCCACAAATCTGCCCCTCGGGCAACATCTTAGAACAGTACCAGCCCCTCGGGCAATCACATAGAACAATACCAGCCCCTCGGGCTCAATCTCACATGACAATGGATACCCGCGCTCACTAGGGGTGTACAGACTCCTGGAGGGGCCCCTTATGGCCCAAGCGCAATATCAAGCCACCTCGTGGCATCATCACTAGGACCTCGACCTCATATCAATCAAGCCACCTCGTGGTGTACATATCTTAGGACCTCGACCTCATAATCAGTATCAAATATTTCCTCACAACATAGGCCCTCGGCCTTACTCAGTCAAAATCCTCACAAGCTACTCGGGTAGTAGTAAAATATGTTTCTCAACCCAAAATATCATTTAAAAGATCATGTAAGTGTTAAAATAGAGTAAACATGGCTGAGTACGAAAAATAGTGAAATATAACATGACTGAGTTCAAGTATAAAGTCAAAACAGTGAGGAAATACCAGTAAAAATCCCCGAAAGGTTCAAATAGTTGGCACAAGGCCCAAATATGGCCTTCAGCCCAAATAATGATGATAACAAGTAGATTTTAGTCAAATACACGGTAAAATAATCAGTCGGGACGGACCAAGTCACAATCCCCAATAGTGCACAACCCCACGCTCGTCATCAATCGTGTGTCTCACCTCAATATAGCACTACGATGTGCAATCTGGGGTTTCAAACCCTCAGAACATTATTTACAATCATTACTCACCTCGAACCGGTCAAATCTCTAGCTCGCGATGCCTTTGCCCCTCGAATCGGCCTCAACTCGTGTCGAATCTATCCAAAATCAGAACGAGGACGTCAAAATATGTTAAGGGAACGAAGCCCAAGCGAAAATAATCAAAATACAACACAAATCCTGGAATTACCAAAACTTGATCCCCGGGCCCGCATCTCAGAATTTAATAATTTTTACATTAATAGATTCCTTATCTCCCCACGAGTTCATACATATCAAAAGTTCGGAAATCCGACCCTAAATAGTCCTTCAAATCCTCAATTTAAGGCCTAAGTTCCCAAGCCCTAGTTTCACCAATTTTCACCCTTAATTTCCATAATTTCTAGCTCTAATCTGTGAAATAATAGCATAGGAACGAGTTTTAAGTCCAAATTCCTTACCTCAATGAAGTTCCCTTGAAATCTCTCTTTCAAATCGCCCAAAAAGCTCCAAAGCCGAGATAAAAATGATGAAATAGCTCAAAATTCGCGAAGGCCACAATTTATACCTTCTTCCCAGACATTTTCGCATCTACGACTATATTTTCGCTTCTGTGGTACAGCTTCTACGGTCCTTACTTAAACTCCCCTTTCCGCATCTACGATCAACTTTCCGCATCTGCGCCATCGCAGATGCAGTATTCCAACCGCTTCTGGGGTTCCTGACGATTTCCCCAAAATCCGCTTCTACAACCAACCTTCCGCTTATGCGGCGCCGCACCCGCGGTCCCCAATCTGCAGGTGCGAAAATACCAGAAGCAACAATTTCAACAACTGCAACAAATTCCAAACTTCTTCGTTAACCATCCGAAATCACCCCGAGGCCCCCGGGACCTCAACCAAAAGTACGAACATATCCTAATACCTTATTCACACTTGCACCAATCTTCAAAACACCTCAAACAACATCAAATCGACCAAAACACATCGGATTCAAGCCAAACTTTCTAAAATCTTCTGAATTCCGCTTTTGATAAAAAAACCCAACCAAACCACGTCCGAATGACCTAAAATTTTGCACACACATCCCAAATGGACAAACGGAACTACTACAACTCTCAGAATTTCATTCTGACCCCTATATCAAAATCTCGCCTACCAACCGGAAATCGCCAAAATATCAACTTTGCCAATTCAAGCCTAAATCTACTCCGAACCTCCAAAACTCATTCTGATTACACTCCTAAGTCTCCAATCACCTCCTGAAGCTAACTAACCCATCGGAACTCACATCTGGGCCCTCTAACACATAAGTCAACATCTGGTTGACTTTTCCAACTCAAACTCACTCTAAAGAGATTAAGTGTCTCAAACCTTAACAAATCCTTTCCGAACTCGATCCGACCAACCCGATACCACATAACACAGATAGACAAAGTATAAAGAAGCAGGAATGAGGGAAACGGAGCGGTAACTCATGATGCGACTGGCCGGGTCATCACAAACGATCACATTATACAATCTATATACAACATTACTACAATTCATCTACAATTATGATAAACATTATCACAAGAAAACTAAAGAAGTAAAAAATTACAAATAAACTACAAAATTAAAAAAATAATGATCTTTGACCATTCATATGTTCATACCTTCTAGCACTAGATCTTTTAACCTTGAATTGGAACTTGTGTATGATAGAATAGTGCTTCATTACAATTGCAATTGTTTCCTTGTCTTGGTATACTTGTCCTACTTCAATAGAACTTGGTGTACTTTTTGTTATTATTATACTTTCATATTCCTCTATAATGGGAGATGTTGGCATATCAAGTAACTTTAGTGTTCTAGATGAACCTGCATGAAAATATAAATACTGTTATGAATAATTTATAGAAATTTTGTAGATAATTTGTAGAAAGGTGGAAATTCTGTATTTCATATTAATTTTTCAAATGATATGTAGTTTTATTGTAGAATAAATGTAGAAATTTTGTAGATATTATGAAAATCAATACAGATATATATTTATTCTGACATGTAGTTTATTTATAGATAAAATGTAGATAAAGTGTAGTACATTGACATACAACCAGAATTTGATAGAAAAATTAACATCACACACATGTAGTTGTGTTCTCATTGGTGATACTCATTTCTATATTGAAATCGCGAACAATTATACATAGCGGATATGATCCTAAGTTTTTGTTTTCCTTTTTCGTCTCCATGTATACACGAACACCCATATCGTTCCTAATTTCCATTGGAGGACAATGCTCGTTGACAATGTATTTGATTTCTATAATTTTTTCGGATGTATCGATCATTAATTACTCTGCTATTGTAGAAATCAATAGACTATAACTCGCATCCTCATCGACTACAATGCCATCGACCTGAAATTCTCTAAATCTCCCATAGCTATCCCAATTCCCATTCAGTTGTAGCATAATTGGGATTTTCGACATAATTGCGTTTGTTGCAGAAGAATTGTAGAAGATTTAGTCGTTTTTGATTTGTGAAATCAGGAAAAAGGTTGAAACAGAGTATATCGCAAAAACAAAGTATGGAAAATTTGAAACGAAAACGACGATAATTATGAATGTGCGTGATTTGCATTGTTGAAGATCTGGAAGAATATTTAATTTTCCAATTTTAGCGCGCCTAAATAAGGAAATCTACAGCTACAATGATTCCTTATTTAGTGAATTATCTATATTTTGTAGAAATACTATTAGTATGGTGGGTAATATGCAAACTATGAACATATTTGGTAATATAGTTTCCTTTATGGTATAGGAACGAAAATTTCCCTTATTTAAGTTACTAATATTAATGACTATAAAACTTATTGAAACATTCAAAAGTTCTAAGTCCAACCTTGAAATAATACCTTAAAAGATAAAATTATGAAAAAGTTTAAGAAATATTTATAAATTACATCACAGTAAGCATATTTATATATTAAATATATCTAAAATGTCAATATATGTAATGCTGGGTTGGTTTGGTTTCGGTTTGACTTTCTTTAGTTAAAACCAAACCAAACCAATTATGATCGGGTTTTTTTCTCCAATACCAAACCAAATCATAATCGGATTTTTTTTCTCGGTTTGACTCGAATTATCGGGTTGGTGCAGTTTGTCGGTTTTCTTTGTACATCCCTATATATAGTATAATTGTTAGAAAACCCATACCCATAGAGGTTTAGTGAATGGGCCACCATGACGACAACTTCAAATTTTCGAGGAAAAATTTGAAGGGAAACGTCTTTTAATTTTTTGCAAACTCTATTATTTTCAATCAATATCGAAAATTATTTCTTTACCTTCCCAAAAAATAGGGGTAAGGGCGGTATACACACTACTTTTCTCATACCATATTTGTGAGATATTATTATTATTATTATTATTATTATTATTATTATTATTATTATTTTTAACCAAATTGAAAAACTTTTAATTCTTCCAAAAAATAAAAAATATTTTATTTGATCTGCGGGTTCATTTTAGACGGGGAACATACCTAATGCACTATGGTTTTCTCAAAGGATGCAGTTGGACAGTGTGAAGACTAATTCAATAACGTTTTAGCTTGGATCACCGCGTGGTGGAATGTAAAAAGTGGTGTTACCCTTATAGTTTCGAGTTTTGAGTCTTGAGAATAGATATGTCAGTGATTTAGCATGACAAAGTATTCTGTGTACGGGTAAAATTGGGGATAAAAGTTATCCCGATTCTCTGATAAAGAAACGAGAGGATGGTGCGACCCGATATGACCTCGGGTAGTGTGAGGGCATCCACGGATAAGAACCCGGGGAGGACGAATAGTGCATTTGAGATCGGATACGGCCAAGCATTGAGCTCAAGCAAAGTGAAGAACCGGGGCTAAGAAAAAGGCAGTTAGATAGAACAAACGAGGGGCCGAATAATCCGCCCACCACCAGATATTACGGCTCAAGTCTCGCCCGGTATCAATTGCGTAATAACATTTACTAGAAGCCAAAGATTTGTTTTACCTTATTTAGGCTTGTACTAGGTGTAGACATGTGGTTTTGGACCTTCACCAAGATTTTTCATATTTTAGCACGTAAATATTTAATTTAGGTCTAATATAGCTATTTCAACTCATTTTTACTCTTTTACTTTTATTTTATTACAAGAAAACGAAAATTATAAAAAAATAGACTTATTAATATTTTGTAGTCATTTATTTTAATCTTGAAAAAATACCAAAAAAATAGTTTTATTTTAATGGTCAGTCTTATTTTAATAATTATTTTTACTTAAGTAGAGCTAATTAATATTTTTGATAATATTTTTAGTTAATTAAGCTAATTTTAAACATAGCTAGTCATAAGGGCCAAGTTTCTAGCCCATTCCTTAAGCTCAATATCCAAATACCCATTAAGCTAATCCTAGGGACCCTTCTAGACTCTTCTTAGGAACAAAAGATGAATAAAAAAACCTAGGGACCTAATACACAAAAGACCTAGGGACTAATTAGCAAAAATACAAGAAATAACCTAAACCTAGACCTATACAATAGGGTAACGCCTAAAATAAAAGGGGATCGAATGGAGAAAAATCTGATCGGCTGCAAGATACTTTAGGAAAATCAGCTAGAAATTTACAAAAAAAAAAGGAAATGACCTTAGATCTAGGGACTTGAGGATTATCGTCTTCAATACCACCCCAAAACGACCCTCTCGATCCATCTTCTTCTCGTTCCAACAATGGCTTGCAGCAGCCTAACACCGGACACACACACACACGCACCAACAGGTCATCGTTTTTCCACCCAAGCCCGCCGGAACGGACTCCATTTCCACCCAAAATAGACCTCAAGACCAAGCCATCGACGTCAAACACCATTTCTGGGTTACAACCAATGCAGCCTATATTCAAGCGTTGAGTACCAGTTCTAGGTTGCAGGAATTTGTCATAGTCAGTTTCGTCGGCGAGATTTGAGTTTTTTCGGCGAGGTTCGTCCATTCCGTCGTCTATCGAGTTCTGCTCGTTGTCCTATTCATGTCATCATCCTTTTGAGGCTGTCTGGTCAAGCTTAGATCCGGGAAACAGTTTGGTGCTCGAGGTTACCGTTCGAGTTTATTTTCGGTCGAGTGTTCAACTGCTCGTTCAAAGATTTGATGATGTTTCGTTGTAGAGTGTTCTTTTGTTAATCTGGATTTGAAAGATTTCGACAGAGAGATTCATTCTTTCTCCTTCTTTGTTTTAGTTTTGATAACACTATCTGTTGGTATCCGATTGTTATCATGTTTCTGGTGTTTAATGTGACAAATATACTTGAATTTCTTTTATTAGCTTAATACACTCATGTGCCAACAGTAGAGTACATGATTATTTTTGAATTACTTTAAAGGTACTCAATCTGTTGGTTTTCTCGATCTGTTGGCTTAAAAGTGTAAATTGGATAACTAGGCTAATTGTGCAGTTTTATCCTTGGGTTGGGGAGAACGTCATCTACACAATTCCTTTTCGTTAACTCTTTTAATCTTTGTTTTTTTTGTTATTTTATACAGCTCATCCATGTAAATAAAAGAGATTTAACTATTACCAACTAGCTAAGGAATTCTTAAATGGTTGAATTATTCCACAACACTTTACATAACTCATGGCCCTTAATTAATTTTAACTCTTTAGAAATCGAGGTGTCTCTTTAGCTGAATTTTCCATGGCCCTCGCAAACCTTGTAATTAACTTGAAAGTGCGTAGTTGCTTTAGGCGCACTATTTTTAAAACAATTACTTTCTTAAACTCGGGTGTGCATTTCATGTGACTCAACTCCAATTCTCAACAACGTTAAATAAAATATGTTGTGGATCGCGGGTGTATTTCATGTGACATGGTTCAAGGCGTGTTTTAAATAACGTTGAAATTTCCTAAAATAATTAAAAGCGGTTAATAAGTTAAAAATTGTACCATAGGCTAAAACATGTAACAAATTAGATAATAGGCCAATTATAATAGTTTAAGCGACCGTGCTAGAACCACGGAATTCGTGGGTGCCTAACACCTTCTCTCGGGTTAACAGAATTCCTTATTCAGAATTTCTGGTTCGCAGAATTCAAAAGGAAAGTCGAATTTTACTCGATTTGGGATTTAAAATAAATCGCTGACTTGGGACACCAATTAAAATATCCCAATGGCGACTCTGAATTAAATAAAATAATCTCATTCCGAATAATGTCACTTAAATTGGAAAAACTCCCTTGTACTACCCTCGGGTATGTAAAAAGGAGGTGTGACAGCTCTGGCGACTCTGCTAGGGAACCAAACCCAGAACTTCGGTTCAGGATTTAAGAATTCGAGCTTCGAATAATTGTTATAGTTGGCTTGTTTTATCTGATTTTTACATGTTGAGCCTAATGTGCTAAATGCCGCTTTTATCGTTTTGATATTGTTTGGACTGTATATAAATTACTACGAATCCCTCCTCTCTCTGAGTCTTCTAAATCATCTGGGAAGTGTGCACTTCGTGTGACTTCTTTTCTGTTAGAGTCTTATCCCAATTTTAGAATGAGGTTCAGACAAGTTGTAAAGCCGGTGAAGCTTCTGTATTCCCAGTACGCTGCCCCCCCTCGGCTCGAGCTGTCCGCTCGGGTAAGCCAGGTCTAGAACAATAAACCCAGCTTTTTAAACCTAGTATAACAAAGCCTCATGCCGGATCCCTAGTAGGAACATTTGTTTGCATCATGTGCATCTGACTTTGGGGAGGGGTTGGGTCCGTCTAGGACTGGTGTACCCAAATTAAAAAGACCATCCTAATGCATCTTACGTGCTACATGCGCATTTGTTTGTTTCGGCTTGCATGTTGACCGGCTTCTAGAATAGAAAAAGAAAATCAAAAAGGAAAAAAAAGAGAAAAAAAAGAGAAAATCAAAAATCAAAGAAGAAAACAAGAGTGAGAGGTAGGTATTTAAAAAATTCTGAAACTCTGCCGAAATTTTCAAAAAATAGAAAAAGAAAAGTCATTTCAAAATAAGTCATGTTCTCCCTGTTCCGTCAAAAAGGACAAACTATACGGGTCTGATTCTCACCGGATGTGAGATACGTAGGCAAACCTCATCGGTTCCGGCCCATAATTTTCAAAAAATCCAAAAATATTTTCCATTACTTGCTTCTTTAGAAAGCCTTTCTTTTAGACCCTAATTGTTTTTGTTAAAAAAATATATACAAAAATATTTTCTTTTAATTTCTTCCAAAAATCCAAAAATATTTTTCATTGTTCTTTCAAAATTGAAAAGAAAATTCAAAATTCAAAAATATTTTCTTTTTTTAGAAGCATTTCTTTCATAAATTCAAAATAAAATTTCAAAAATATTTTCTTTCTTCTTTAGAAGTTTTTCTTTTGAAATTCCAGAAAAAAATTCAAAAAAAAAAATCTTTCTTCTTTAGAAGCCTTTCTCTGCAAAAATGCTGAAGAAAAATTAAAATCCAAAAATATTCTCTTTCTTCTTTATAAATCTTTCTTTCGAAAAAATAAAATAAAAAATTCAAAAAAAGAAGTTAATTTATTTACTTTATCCATGATCTTCCCGAACTACGCAAGATCTGATTCATGTTTCCACATGATACGTAGGCAACCCACATCAGAGTCGATTACCATTAAAAAAAATGAAAAAAATGAAAAAATAAAAAAATGTTGATAATAATAAGGATTGACCGAGTCCATTCTAACATGTATTGTTTTGAATTGTGAAGAAAGTTGAGGTGGTCGGTTTGTGGTAAGCTGGAAACACAAGATCTAAGGAAAAATGATAACTGACATCAAAGCTGTTACAAGTGCTCAAGAGACTCAGGGTCAGAGGGTTCAACAAGAGGCTACTGTGTTTGAGAAAAATAGAATACTGAAACAGCAAATGACCGAAATGTGTCAAGCATGGGCCAGTGGTCAAGGACAGCCTCGTCGTGAGTCACAATTTGCTACACAACAAGAGCAATACCACTCTCCTGAGTACCACTCGTACTCGTTTGATCTTCCTGCAAACATTGAGAAGCCTTCCCGAAAGATGGTACAGGAAGAAATGACCCAAAGAGTGAAAAGCTTAGAACAACGATTGAAAAACATGCAGGGGTTGGCAGGTCAAAAGAGTGTTGCCTTCAAAGATCTATGCATGTTCCCGATGTCCACTTGCCGCCAGGTTTCAAGACTCCCAAATTTGAAAAGTTTGATGGACATGGAGACCCCATAACCCACCTGGAAAGGTATTGAAATCAACTGAGGGGTGCGGGAAGAAACGAAAAATTGCTGATGGCTTATTTTGGGGAAAGTCTTACGGGAGTAGCATCCGAATGGTTTTTGGATCAAGACACATCTCGCTGGTATGCCTGGAATGACATGGCATAGGCCTTTGTCAATCAGTTCCAATACAACATCGGCATTGCCCCAGACCGCATTTCCCTTTCAAACCTAAAGAAGAAACCAAGTGAAAGTTTCAGGGAATATGCCATTAAATGGAGAGAGCAAACAGCTCGAGTTAAGCCACCCATAGATGACCACGAGCTAATCACTGTCTTCCTTCAAGCGCAAGAGCTAGATTACTTTCAAAACATGATGTCCGCAGTTGGCAAATCCTTCTCGGAAGCAATCAAAATGAGAGAAATGGTAGAGAATGGTCTTAAGACAGGCAAAATTATAAGTCAAGCAGTTTTTAAAACCGCAACGCAGGCTGTCCGGGTTGAGTCTGATAATTTTAGCAACACAAATGAGAAGGTTGAAGAAATCATAATGACATCAGGGTCGAGAAGAGGTCCCAGGAGAACATCTCGAAGGTATGAGCAGCCTCCTCAATTTTTCCATGACTCCCCTGAGCAGTATTATCCACCTCAGAACCCTCAATACTCTGTCGCTCCACCTCAGTATGTTGTCCAGCCTCCAAAACACCCCAGAAGGCGAGCACGGGCATCACGAAATCTCCAACAGCCTCCACAAAATTTTTAGGTGCCCTATAATCCACATCCAAGCCAGAGGTATAAAGGGGAACAAAGGTTGAAAGATAATTTTACACCAATAAGAGAGTCCTATGCAAGCTTATTTGAGAAGTTAAAGCATTATGACATGATTGCACCTATTCCTCCAAATCATGTAGACCCACGTGCGAGAAGCTTTGACCCTTCTAAAAGGTGTGAATACCATTCCAATACCCAGGGGCACAATGTTGAAAGCTGTCGGGATTTGAAAAGAGAAATAGAAAGGATGATCCAGGAAAACCTGATTGTGATCCAAGACAATGACACCTAGAATGTCACCCAGAATCCTTTACCTGCACATCATGATGCACACTTTGTGGGGATGATGCCTGGTGACATGGAGTATGAGAATCCTCTCGGGAACTTGCTAACTGAAGTTAATAATGTTGAAATTGGAGAAGGCTCTGCTGATTCTGATGAGCAAATTTGTGGCTAAATGTCAAGCCTAGCAATTGAAAAGTCATTCCCTCCTCACTAGGAAGGAATCTTGGTAGCTTGTTTTGATGTTTTTTCTATTATCTGGGTTATTTCAGGGTTGTGATCCAGATTTTATTGAGTCAAACCCTTCTATCCCTCCATTCTATTTGTGTGAGTCTTGTCTGTCTATTTTGTTACTATTTTCATTATTCGGGTTATTTTAGGGTTGTAACTCGTATTTTGGGTTGCTTGTTTAGTTGTAAAACCATTTCATCCTTTACTCAATAAAATATAGTTTGTCCTTTTGTGTCATTCTATTCCTAGTTCTTTTCTCGCTAGTTTTAATGACATGACATGCATGCGGAAATTTTGCCAGATATTAGGAACTGATTTAATCTGGAATTCGATTACTAAAAAAAAATACTTTTGAGGATGAATAAAGAGTTGGAATACTTTGGAACTAAGGTCGAGTAAAATTCACCTTCAAATCATTGTGAAGATCAGGCTTGAGGATGTTTAATCAATTGACGTTTGTTGAAAAGTTTGTCACTAAGGGATGAAAAAATGTCTTGTGACCATGGCACACCAAGAAGACAGACATGTTCGTCAATGCTGTGATCGCAAAAAGATACCATGTTTGACGTTCTTGAGGTTGGGAGGCCCTTTTTCTGCTACCCAAACACTTTATATCCTTTGCTATCCCTTTTGAGCATGTGTTATTTTTCGTTGACTACCCTCTTTTGGAATCAAGTTTAGAGTAAAAAAAAAAAGAAAACAAATCCATGTCCCAAGATTACAAACTGGGGCAATTCTTAGAAAGTTCAGAAAAACAAAGAATTGTCAAAGGTCCATGCCCTAAAAAATAGAAGCTGGGGCAAACACAAAAAAGAAAAAAAAAGAAAAGGAAAAAAAAAAGAAAAAAGGAAGAGAGAAACAGAAAGAAAGATGAAAAATAGTTTAGGTCAGATGTTTGAACTACGTTCGACCTGATTCCTTAAAAAACAAGATACGTAGGCAGCCTCATCGTTCGGTCCAACCAAAAGAATTTAAAAAAAGAAGAGAAAAAAGAGAAAAATTCCAAAAAATCCCCAATAGTTGAAACTGGGGCAGAGATTTTATTTCACTTTTTAAAGAGTCGATTCCAAGAGTTGTAAGTCCATAACCCCCTTTACTTTGAGTTTATTTTGAGCCTTCATGACATCCTTTCTTTCCAACCCTATCCAAAATCCTTCTAAATAAAGACTTCTCAATATGCCTTCAAGAATGCCAAGAGAAGCATGCATTGAGCAACGGTTGTCACATGACGTAGAACACCGTTGAGTTTCTCACAAAAAGGGAAAGAAAAGAAAAGAAAAATGAGAGAGTCTTATTAGTGAAAACCCTCATGGCAC
Source organism: Nicotiana sylvestris (assembly GCF_000393655.2). Classification (NCBI taxonomy): domain Eukaryota; kingdom Viridiplantae; phylum Streptophyta; class Magnoliopsida; order Solanales; family Solanaceae; genus Nicotiana; species Nicotiana sylvestris. The sequence continues at coordinate 150,677,924 of NC_091065.1, read as the reverse complement.
TGTAAGACGACGGTAAGCAGAGATGAATAAATGAGAGAGACTTGTTGGTGAAAACCCCTCGGGGCACCACTAGTCGAAAGTGAGTCGCGAAGCTGATGCAAAGAATTCGCACGGATAGGCCCGACTTCAAAGCTCATAAGAATGGCAAAAGGGAAGATTGGATTAGTTTGATAGATCAGGTCGTTGAGTCCAAAATGCATGTCATGATCATTAAGGCTAGTTTTTTAAAAAAAGAAAAAAAAACTCTTCCTTCTGTCCTTCCGACAGGGGGCATTTCTTGTTAATATTCGTTTCTTTACATCATTGTATCCTTCACTTTGAGTTTGTCTTTGTCAAAACAAGTAAGAAAAGATTTCAAAATCTGCTACCAGCTTTTCAGTTGCGCAAAGTAAATTTGGTCAGCACTTAGTTGTTACTGTCAACGTGCTTTGAGGATTCATTCAAAGGCTCCCCCAAAAAACTCTTCTCAGCTTACTTGGCGCAAGAAAGATAACTGGTGATTCTCTTTGACAGACAAATTGCTCAAAAAGTAGAAAGCCATTCAAGATATCGGAAAGGGTCACCTAGGATAAGATCTCCAGTTGAGATAAGGCTGATTGAGCCGCAAGTACAAATGATACTAGGTGTGAAGCAATTAGGGTTGATGTAGAGTAAAAGTCTCTTGAAGCCGACTGAAGTTGATTGAGCAGAAGCCAAGCTTCCCAAGACTCAAGGCCACAAATCGACCACCATTTTTAAAACTGACAATTTTTTTTATGTGGAACAGGAAACAAAGAAGTGCAAGGAAAGTGGTTCAAAAAAAAAACACAGAAAGAAAAAGAAAAGACGAGAAGAGCCGACAAAGGGAAGTTTCTCAAATCTTTGCCTTTATTTGTCTTGCTATTGTGCATAAAATCTTGCCATTGATCTTCACATTTTTCCTCCTAGGATAAAAGTACTAGTCTGATGGATTTTCCTCCCAATATAAATCTTAGTCTGATGAATCGTTTTTCTAAGATAGAAAACCTAGTCTGATGAATTTTCTCCTAGGATCACAATCTTAGTCTGATGAATTTTTCTCCTAAGATAGAGGACCTAGTCTGATGAATTTTCTCCTAGGATCAAAATCTTAATCGGATGAATCTTTCTCCTAAGATAATAAATTAGAAGACCTAGTCTGATGACTTTTCTCCTAGGATCTAAATCTTAGTCTGATGAATCTTTCTCCTAGGATCTAAATCTTAGTCTGATGAATCTTTCTCCTAAGATAGAAAACCTAGTCTGATGAACTTTCTCCTAGGATATAAATCTTAGTCTGATGAATCTTTCTCCTAAGATAACAAAAAGGGAACCTAGTATGATGAGCTTTTTTCCTAGGACCAAAATCTTAGTTTGATGAATTTTCCTCCTAGGATAAAAGTCCTAGTCTGATGAATTTTTCTCCTAAGATAAGAAAACCTAGTCTGATGAATTTTCTCCTAGGATCGAAATCTTAGTCTGATGAATTTTTCTCCTAAGATAGATGACCTAGTCTGATGAACTTTCTCCTAGGATAGAAATCTTAGTCTGATGAATTTTTCTCCTAAGATACAAAAAAAAGACCTAGTCTGATGAACTTTCTCCTAGGATATAAATCTTAGTCTGATGAATTTTTCTCCTAAGATAAAAAAAAAGAGACCTAGTCTGATGAATTTTCTCCTAGGATCAAAATCTTAGTCTGATGAATTTTTCTCCTAAGATAACAAAAAGAGGACCTAGTCTGATGGAATTTCTCCTAAGATCAAAATCTTAGTCTGATGAATTTTTCTACTAAGATAGAAGACATAGTCTGATGAACTTTCTCCTAGGATAGAAATCTTAGTCGAATGAATCTTTCTCCTAAGATACCAAAAACAAAAAAAGAAGAAGAAAAAATAAGAGAAAAAGGACCTAGTCTGATGAATTTTCTCCTAGGATATTTTGGAAAAAAAGTCTGGATTTGAAAAAAAAGGTCAATTTTTAGTTTTCTTAAGTTATCAATGTTTAGTTTTCTTGAAATCAGGGGTCCCGCCTAGAGAATAGGGTCAGTCTTTACTTTAGTCAAGCTTAGTTTATAGTTTTTCTAGTCTATTCTTTAGTTTACTCTCATCATTGCATCAATAGTACAAGTGGTTTACAATTTTGCTAACAACTCACAAATCTTCCTAGTGCAAACTGGGGCAGAAAAAATTTCTTTTGTTTTGTCTGTTTTGTTGTAATCAGACGCCCACCTAGAGAACAAGGGAAGACAACTCAAGTTTCAAGGGAAAGCAGTTTCGAAGGAAGACAACTCGAGTTTAAAGGAAAAGCAGTTTCGAAGGAAGACAGTTCAAGTTTCAAGGGAAAATGGTTCAAGGTGCGAGGGAAAACAGCGTCAAGTAACAAGAGAAGACGATTCAAGTTCAACAATCAGACGCCCTCCTGAAAAATAAGAGAATTCAATTCAGAATGCAATTCAGGTCAGCAACAAAAGAAGCTTGCGTCAAGAATGTGAGTCAGCAGTCTAAGATGATCAACATAAGTTAGTCAAAATCCAGAATAAAAATAAAAAAACAAAAAGAAAGACAAGAAGTGAATCCAAATGCAGAAGTTAATGAAAGATGTGAGCTGCTCAAGACATGGCTGAGGTCACAAGCTCTGCATGTCCCGTTTTGGTCTGAAAAGTTGAAGAAGGACGAACTAGCACCTGCAACTAGCAAGCGTCAAGGTTCAAATCTAAAGTCTGCATGAAGAACCATTCAAGACTCAAGATCAAGCTTCAGAAGACTTATAGATAGGAATCTTGTAACTTGTAGTTGACAGGCTTAGCTAGTTGTTTTCATTTCTTTTGATTTTGATGTAATAATAGGACCGCGGACCGGAATCTCGACGGAACGACACCTTGACTAGCTCTCCACCTCGGCATACTCCATCATATCACTCTCCTCTAAACTACACGTGGCATGATTCCTTTATAGCCAAGGATATGTAGGCAACTCAGATACTAGGGCTCGGTCACATTCCCCTTTTCTCTGTTTTAGTCTCTCCCAAATAAGGGTCGGGACCTAAAACCTGTCTAGTCGTTCTTTTTCTGAAAATTCTTCGCGTTTCCAGTTAAAGAGGGGCAGCTATAGACATGTGATTTTTGACCCTCCTCAAGATTTTTCATATTTTAGCACGTAAATATTTAATTTAGGCCTCATATAGCTATTTCAACTCATTTTTACTCTTTTACTTTTATTTTATTACAAGAAAACGAAAATTACAAAAAATAGGCTTATTAATGTTTTGTAGTCATTTTTTTTAATCTTGAAAAAATACCAAAAAAGAATTAGTTTTATTTTAATGGTCAGTCTTATTTTAATAATTATTTTTACTTAAGTAGAGCTAATTAATATTTTTGATAATATTTTTAGTTAATTAAGCTAATTTTAAACATAGCTAGTCATAAGGGCCCAAGTTTCTAGCCCATTCCTTAAGCTCAATATCCAAATACCCATTAAGCTAATCCTAGGGACCCTTCTAGACTCTTCTTGGGAACAAAAGATGAATAAAAAAACCTAGGGACCTAATACACAAAAGACCTAGGGACTAATTAGCAAAAATACAAGAAATAACCTAAACCTAGACCTATACAATAGGGTAACGCCTAAAATAAAAGGGGATCGAATGGAGAAAAATCTGATCGGCCGCAAGATACTTTAGGAAAATCAGCTAGAAAATTACAAAAAAAGGAAATGACCTTAGACCTAGGGACTTGAAGATCACCGTCTTCAATACCACCCCAAAACAACCCTCTCGATCCATCTTTTTCTTCGTTCCAACAACGTCTTCCAGCAGCCTAACGCTGGACACACGCACACACGCACCAACAAGTCATCGGTCTTCCACCCAAGCCCACCAGAACGGACTCCATCTCCACCCAAAACAGACCTCAAGACCAAGCCTTCGACGTCAAACACCATTTCTGGGTTACAGCCAATACAGCCTATATTCAAACGTTGAGTACCAGTTCTAGGCTACAAGCATTTGTCATAGTCAATTTTGTCGGCGAGATTTGAGTTTCTTCGGCGAGGTTCGTCCAATCCGTCGTTTATCGAGTTCTGCTCGTTGTCCCATTCATGTCATCATCCTTTTGAGGCTGTCCAGTCAAGCTAAGATCCGGGAAACAGTTTGGTTCTCAAGGTTACCGTTCGAGTTTATTTCCGGTCGCGTGTTCAACTGCTCGTTCAAAGATTTGATGATGTTTCGTTGTAGGGTGTTCTTTTGTTAATCTGGATTTGAAAGATTTCGACAGAGAGGTTCATTCTTTCTCCTTCTTTGTTTTAGTCTTGATAACACTATCTGTTGGTATCCGATTGGTATCATGTTTCTGGTGTTTAATGTGACAAATATACTTGAATTTCTTTTATTAGCTTAATACACTCATGTGCCAACAATAGAGTTCATCATTATTTTTGAATTACTTTAAAGGTACTCAATCTGTTGGTTTTCTCGATCTGTTGGCTTAAAAGTGTAAATTGGATAACTAGGCTAATTGTGCAGTTTTATCCTTGGGTTGGGGAGGACGTCATCTACACAATTCCTTTTCGTTAACTCTTTTAATCTTTGTTTTTTTTGTTATTTTATACAGCTCATCCATGTAAATAAAAGAGATTTAAGTATTACCAACTAGCTAAGGAATTCTTAAATGGTTGAATTATTCCACAACACTTTACATAACTCATGGCCCTTAATTAATTTTAACTCTTTAGAAATCGAGGTGTGCCATTAGCTGAATTTTCCATGGCCCTCGCAAACCTTGTTATTAACTTGAAAGTGTGTAGTTGCTTTAGGCGCGCTATTTTTAAAAAAATTACTTTCTTAAACTCGGGTGTGCATTTCATGTGACCCAACTTCAATTCTCAACAACGTTAAATAAAATATGTTGTGGATCGTGGGTGCATTTCATGTAACGTGGTTCAAGGCGTGTTTTAAATAACGTTGAAATTTCCTAAAATAATTAAAAACGGTTAATAAGTTAAAAATTGTACCATAGGCTAAAACATGTAACAAATCAGATAATAGGCCAATAATAATAGTTTAAGTGACCGTGCTAGAACCCCGAAATCCGGGGGTGCCTAACACCTTCCCTCCGGTTAACAGAATTCCTTATTCAGAATTTCTGGTTCGCAGACTACATAAGGAAAGTCGAATTTTCCTCGATTTGGGATATAAAATAAACCGGTGACTTGGGACACCAATTAAAATATCCCAAGTGGCGACTCTAAATTAAATAAAATAATCTCATTTCGAATAATGTCACTTAAATTGGAAAAACTTCCTTGTACTACCCCTCGGGTATGCAAAAAGGAGGTGTGATACTAGGATTGAAATTTTTTTACTATATAAAGGGGAGAACTTTTATATTTTAACAACCACTATTGGCACACATATCAAAGGAATAAAATTAATTTCTGTTCCTTAGCTACTGTTCAAAGTGTTCTTCAGATGCCTGCTTATTAAGTTGTAACCGAGTTCGTTCCGAGGGCCGAATCGGAACCGATTTTCAAACGTCCACTCCAAAGCTAGACTTATTCATCCATTACATTTTGTTTGATCACTCTCATTTCCCTTAATTAAATTGTCTATTATTCATAGTTTATTCGTATTAAATTAAATTACATATTCTTTAACTGCGTATAAATTCTATTGTTACTCATTTTATGGGTAAATAGTTTGGCATAAACCATGAGGCTAAGGATAGTAGTGGTGATTTAATACAAATCTCCATAACATACCCTATTTTACACTTGCTCTTTGAAGTTTGATTCTAGGTTAATTTAAAAATGTCAAATTCTCAGTCTGGTCACTTGAACGTTGACGCCGAGTCGGTCCTCCACGATGAAAACAACAATGTGGTACCAAGCAAGGACGTACCCCTTGTTAATCCTAATAGTGTCCCAATCGCTGATCCGGTCGGCGCTAACTCACAGGTTGCCATCAATATCAACCTGCCAACTGATCCAAAAAATAGCATTCCCGGGGCACCCCGACCATCAACTCGAGAAGCACCCGAAGGGGGAGATGATGGAGTCAGTTTGCGATTGATTTTTGAAATAGTACAAGCTCAACAAGTAGCAATAGCACAGCTACAAACTCAAAATCACGTCCAAAATAGGAATAAACCCGAGCGGGTTAGAGAAGACGCTTAAAGTGATGAAAATGCTCGAAGCACTCACAAAGAAGGGTGGAGTCCGGTGAGAAAAAGATAGAGCCCAATGACAAAAAGGTGGAAACTTACAATTCGAGGTAGAGCGCCTCCAATATTGAAAGGGTGGATTCCAAAAAATTCATTAAAAAACCTTTCCCCCCAAGTGCGACATTGAAGCCAATTCCGAAGAGATTCCGAATGCTTGATATTCCAAATATAATGGAACTACATATCCAAACGAGCATGTAACCTCCTATACGTGCGCAATAAAGGGCGACGACCTAGAAGATGATGAGATTGAGTCAGTGTTGTTGAAGAAGTTTGGGGAAACCTATCCAAAGGGGCAATGATATGGTACCATAACTTATCCCTCGAATTCTATTAATTCATTTGCTATGCTTACAGATGCCTTCGTTAAAGCCCATGCTGGCGCTATCAAGGTTGAGACAAGGAAATCAGACCTCTTCAAAGTCAAGCAAAGAGATAATGAAATGCTTAGAGAGTTTGTGTCGAGTTTCTAGATGGAGCAAATAGACTTGCCCCCGGTTGCAGATCACTGGGTCGTTCATGTGTTCACTCAAGGGCTTAACCCCCAAAATAACATTGCTTCTCAACAATTGAAGCAAAAATTGGTAGAATACCCGGAGGTAACTTGGGCCGATGTTCATAACAAGTATCAGTCGAAGGTCAGAGTCAAGGACGACCAACTGGGGGGACCTTGGGGTCTTTTTACCCCAATAAAGCAAACAACAGATCTAAAGAATTGTGGACCAGGAGCTAAGGCCGGTTCGGGATCGGTATCAACCATATAGCTCAGACAGAAGGGGAAACGAACCCGGTCACCACCCAACCTAGTACGACAAGAGAAGTGATCAAGGACCTAGAAACTGGGGTCTGCCGAGTAAAATTAGTTTTGACAAATCACTCGGGGACAGGGAGGCACCGAGACTATCAGAGTACAACATCAACATGAATGTTGCAAGTATAATGTCATCCATTAGTCGCATCAAGGAGACCAAATAGCCTAGGCCACTTCAGTCTGATCCCGCACAGAGGGATCAAAATTTGGTGTGCAAATACCATGGTACCAACAGTCACACGACCGAAGATTGACGACAACTAAGGGAAGAAGTGGTTCGACTATTCAACAATGGGCATCTTCATGAATTCCTAAGTGAGCAGGCCAAAAATCATATCAAAAACAAGGATGCCAACAAGCACATTGAGCAAGAATAGCCTCAACGCATGATCAACATGATCATTGGGAGTGGACGTCCCACAAGGTCCAATGATAAAATGCACCAAGGTTTCTATCACAAGGAAAAAATGCACTCGGGATTACATCCCGGAGGGGTCCATCTCGTTCAGCAACGAGGATGCCAAAGGCATCATCTAGCCTCACAATAATGCAATGGTAATATCCATACTAATCAATAAATTTCGAGTTAAACATGTGTTAATTGTTCCAGGTAGCTCAGCCAACACCATCAGATGGAGGGTAGTAGAGCAAATGGGATTACTGGACCAAATTGTATCGGTAATACAAGTATTGAATGGGTTCAACATGGCGACGACGAAGGGTGAAATAACCCTACCAATGAACACTGTCGGGACCACCCAAGAAACGAAATTTTACATGATTGAGGAGGATATGAGATACAACACCTTGTTCGGGAGGCCAGGGTCCACAACATGAGAGCAGTGCCTTTGACCCTACATCAAACATTGAAGTTTCCCACTCTGGAGGGATCAAAAGTCTATGGGGAACAACCGGCCGCAAAGGAAATGTTTGCCGTCGAGGAAGTGATCCCGGTGCCCATAGTCACGACATCAAAAATTAGGGGACTGGTCGAGGAGAAAGAAACCAATAGCAATCAGCGGTCCCGACCCTGACCGGGCCGGGGAAACAAGAGGAGCACACAACAAACAAGGAGGATGATTACGGTGTCCCGAGATCCTATATAGCACCCAATGACACCGATGCCACCAAATCAACAATCGAGGAATTGGAGCAGGTCATACTGATCGAGTACGTATAGGACAGAAAGGTATACCTGGGCATGAGGCTAACTCCCGAGCTCACGAAAAAACTTGTTTTTTCCTTAAAGCTAACACAAGAGGTTGCAACTCAAAAACTAAGCGTGGATCCAAAATTCTACCCGGTTAAATAGAAGAGGAGGACATAGTCCGAGATCAAACATGCGATCATCAAAGGCAAAATGTCTAAACTTCTGAAAATAGGTTCCATTCAGGAAGTTAAATACCCGAATTGGCTAGCTAATGTAGTGGTCGTGCCTAAAAAGGAAACAAACTTAGAATGTGTGTATATTATAAGGACCTAAATAAGGCATATCCAAATGATTCATTTCCTTTGCCTAACATCGGCTGAATAATCGATGCGACTGTCGGGCACAAGATACTGAGATTTCTCGATGCCTATTTCGGATACAAAAAAAATCAGATGGACCCGGGCGATCAAGAAAAGACTTCATTTATAACTAAATTTGGCACCTACTGTTACAACGTTATGCCATTTGGGCCAAAAAAATGTCGGTGCCCCATATCACCACCTAGTTAACCGATGTTCGAAGAACAAATAGGAAAATCAATGGAGGTTTATATTGATGATATGTTAGTTAAGTCCCTACGAGCAGAGGACCATTTGAATCATTTGCAGGAAACCTTCGACGCACTGAGGAAATACAACATGAAGCTGAATCCAGAAAAGTGTGCCTTCGAGGCTGGCTCGGGCAAGTTCCTCAGTTTTATTGTATCCAATCGGGGAATAGATATCAACCTGGACAAGACAAAATACATATATAATATCACCATAGTCGACAACGTCAAAGCAATAAAAAAAATTGACTGGGCGGATAGCCTCGTTGGGTCGGTTTATTTCAAGGTTATCCGACAAAAGCTATGATTTTTCTTATTACTAAATAAGAAGAACAACTTCTCTTAGACCCCGTAATGCCAGTAGGATTTATAAGAACTCAAATAATACCTATTGAGCCCTCATTTGCTACACACCCCAAAGGCGAACGAGTAGTTGTACCTCTACTTGGCAGTTTCCGAGATAGCAGTAAGTGGTGTCCTGGTTCGAGAAGAAGAAGGTATGCAATTTCCTATTTACTATATCAATAGAACCTTAGGTGATGCTGAAACAAGGTATCCACACTTAGAAAAATTAACACTCGCCTTACTGAGTGCATCTAGGAAATTAAAATTGTACTTTCAGTGTCACCCCATATGTGTCGTGACCTCATACCTGCTAAGTAATGTTACGCACAAAACCGAGCTCTTGGTCCAACTGGCCAAATGGGTCGTGAAGAGTAGTGGGTATGATATCGAGTAGAAACCCCGAACTTCTATAAAATCTCAAATTTTGGCAAAATTCATGGCCAACTTTACGCCGGCCTTAATCTCCCAGGTTGAGAAAGAATTATTGCTCATCGGGGACTAGATCGGGGGTTTGGACCCTATTCACAGATGGTGCTTCTAACACGAAAGGTTTTGGGTTGGGGGTCATATCAAAACCACCTACAGTGACGTAATAAGGCAATCTATTAGAACTATGAAATTGACTAACAATGAAGCCAAATATGAGGCCATGATTGCAGGTTTAGAGCTAGTTAAAAGCCTGGTGATGAGGTGGTCGAAGACAAGTGTGACTTCCTCCTCATCGTTAACCAAGTCAACGGGGTGTTTGAAGTAAAAGAAGACTGGATGCGAAGATACTTAGATAAGTTTCAAATGACTTTACACCAATCCAAGGAATGGACTCAGCATCATGTACCTCGAGATCAAAATAACGAGGCTGATGCATTGGCTAATCTAGGGTCGTCAGTTGACCCCAAAGAATTCAATTCCATAGCAGTAGTGTAATTGATGAACTCGGTGATAGAGGAAAGTCACGTCGAGGTAAACTCAACGAGCTTAACATGGGGTTGGAGAAACAAATACATAGACTGCCTTTGGAAAGGGAAATTGTCGTTGGATCCAAATGAATTGAGGGCCCTACGCACTAAGGCTATCAAGTTTTGCTTGGTTGGTAGAAAATTATACCCAAGATTGTTTCGGGTCGTTGGCAAGGTGCTTGGGTCTCGGGGATACCGATTACATGATGAGGGAAGTACACTAGGGTACTTGCGGAAATAATTCAGGAGAGTCTTTGGTTTGAAAATTGATCAAAGCCGGTTATTATTGGAACGAGATGGAAAAAGATGCGAAAGACTTCATTCAAAAGTGTAACAAATGCCAGAGGCATGACCCGATGATTACCAACTGAGGGAGATGCTTCCCCCGATCCTCGCCCCCTAGCCGTTCATCAAATGGGGGATGGACATAGTCGGTCCCTTGTTGTGGGCACCCAACAAAGCCCAATACATATTACTTATGACCATATTTCTCCACATGGGTCGAAGCACAGGCGTTCGAGAAGGTTCGGGAAAAAAGGTCGTTGACTTCATTTGGGATCATATAATATGCCAGTTCGGGATATCAATTGAGATCACTTGCGACAACAGGCGACAATTCATCGGTGGCAAGGTTAGTAAGTTTTTTGAAAACCACAAAATCAAAAAGATTTTGTTGACACCCTACTACCCAAGTGGGAATAGCCAAGCGGATTAACAAACAAAACTATACTCCAAAACCTGAAGAAGAGATTAACCGACTCAACAGGAAAGTGGAAAGAAATTTTGCCCGAGGTCTTATAGGCATACCGAACAACTTTAAACTCAAGCACTGGTGAAATACCATTCTCTTTAGTTTATGGCACGGAAGATATGATTCTGGTATAAGTAGGAGAACTGAGACTAAGGTTCCAATACGCTACAAAGGCATCAAATGACGAGGCCATGGCTACGAGCTTAGACTTAGCAGACGAGAAGTGAGAAGTCGCCCTAGTTCGGTTAGTAGCCCAAAAATAATGCATGGGGAGATATTACAACCAAGGGCAAACCTTTGATAGTTCCAAATCGAGAACTTGGTATTAAGGTAAGTTACACTACATACGAAGAACCCGAACGATGGGAAATTAGGCCCGACTGGGAAAGACCGTACAGAGTAACCGGTATAACTAGGAAAGGCTCATATAAGCTCGAGTCCGGGAACGGTATATAACTACTCAACAACTGGAATGTGAGACACTTAAAGTGGTACTACTACTAAGGTATAAACACAATTTCCTTTGTAGTTTATTACACTTTGAACTAACCCGTGCAGGTACTAAGTCAAGGACAAATCTGAGGATTAGGTCTGAAAGCACGTGGTGCACTATTTTTCCCTTGGACCGAACTTTTCACAAAGTTGGTTTTATAGCAAGGTTTTTAGCGAGGCAACAGTAAAACGTGCTACCCTAGTTTTAAAGACCGGCATGAGGCTGGAACTGTGGATGACCCATATTAGACCATTACTATTCGAGACCTCACAAGTTCAGTCTCGAATACTAGGGGGCACTGATCTCGTCCAAGTCACACCTCTATTTGAGGTTATGAAATGATCGATTGTAATAATAATACCCAACAAGGAGTCGGGATCCAATCCATAGTGAGCTGAGATGGGAATTAGTAGTATATATTTGGATTGAGCACGTGATGTATCAAGGTTGCACTTCCACAAATACAGATTTGTTTTTACTTCTAAAATTATGCTAAGGATTGCAATTCTAAAGATATAAAACTAGAGAATATTGTTTTTGGATGTTTTTCAAAGATATAAAAAGGTCTAGCGCTATGACCTTCACCTAGGTATTTGCCTAACGGGTTGTAAACTTTAAAGCTTGTTTTATTGGTCGGGGTATATTATAGTTATCAACACTCAAGTACCCACTCAATACCTCTCGGTAAGAGAATTATTTTGCCTAATTTGTCTTTCTCAAGTACAAATGAGTATTGAACAAAACAATTGATAAAATGCTCAAGTCAGGTTTTACTATATCTAGGTTCAACCCTTTAATTGAGACTATCAATCTCTTGATTTTGTCCCAATTTCTTGTTAGCCAAGTTTTCCTATACTAAGTCTCTCTTTATCAAGTAAAGACCAAGTCAAATAGGCATCAACTAATATTTGCAAACCATTAATTCTACAATTAAAAGCAATAAAAAGCTAAATAATAAATACCCAACCATAAACAAGCCATAAATCAGACACCCATTAGGTTTACACACTAGGATTAGGTCACAACCCTAGTTAAAATAGCTACTCATAATGGGTATATAAGAAAATAAAAAAGAAAAGATGATAAAACTCATATTGAAAGATTAAAGATAAAAATCCAATGTTAAAACACCAAAGTAAGATAAGTTGCCTAAAGAAGCAAGGAAAGACGGCGACAACACTTTGAATATTCAAAATTTGACCTAATTTTGTGAAACTATTCTATTTATACAAGGATGAAATTTTCGAACAAAAATGCCCTTTCGGAGGTACTATGAGTGTAAAATTCCAGGTGCGGTCCGCACTTTATTTCAGTCTTGGCAGGAGTTGAATCTGCGGCCGCACAATTTTGGAATGCAGCCGCATCTCTCATATTCTGCGGCCCGCACAATTCTTGGTGCGGTTGCATAGGGCTCTTCTACGGACCGCACATTTCTAAGTGCGGCCGGGTAGCTGACATCTACGACCGCACAATAATTGTGCGGTCCACGTTTCCTTTAATCTTGAAATGATGATTCTCTGAAATTCTGCTCTTGGTTGGCTTCTGCGGGCATACAATAATTGTGCGGTCTGCACTTTGAACTTAGACTCTGATAACTTTCCTTCACATTCTACGGCACTTGAGCTTTTGTGCTTGATTTTTGTCCTTGAGTTGGATTTCATCTTAGTGGCTCATTTTCCAATACTCCTGCAATTAAGCATATTTCATTAGTTTTCGAAAATACAATTAAATACTTTTGGACTAAAACTAAAGCTAAAAAACGCTAATAAGTAGTCAAAATACCCACTTATCAACTCCCCCAAACTTAAGATTTTGTTTGTCCTCAAGCAAATAAGGTAATTCTCACATCCACAAGTTAAGAGCTATTCCAACTAATCTAAGGTTCTCAATCACACATCAATTGATACCAACAATTATCCACAACACTTATGAATTATTAACAAGGCAATGATTTGAAGTTTTAAGCACAAATAGTTCTAATGTGACTCTTGAGCATCAAGAGATAACTTTATTCATCAAGGAAGCTCGCTCTTTCATGTAGGTTGTGGATCCCAAATGCCTCTCATCTACTCTCTGTTAGCATATCTCACTTAAGAATGTAGCACTCAATTCAAATATTTGTAAAACGTTCGCTCATCTCTCTTAAAAGAATGTCACAAATACGACTCTAAGTACCATATGATTGCCCCTCCTGTAAATCACCACTAATGTAAGTTCACTCGGCTTGAAATCACATAGGGCTTTTTCGGAATGTAATGAAGGCTTGAGGAAATGTTGGAATAGAACAGGTTCATCTTTCCTTAAGCACTCCATTTTCTCTTTTTGGCTCATGTTTTTGCCGACTCTTTGAGGCATTTTCTATTTCCTTAGGGGAACTAGAGAGTCTTGACATCACTCTTTCTTGGTCATGATATTCATTTTCTCCTTCTTTGTTTTCTCCATACTTTGCATTATTGCTTTCTTTGAATCCCTTCAACTCTTCAACTTATTCACTTTCTTTTTGCATTTTTCTTTTGTTCTTTCTTTCTTTTTCTTTGCCTTTCCTTTTCTTCATTTCTTTTCTATTTTTTGTGCCTTGATACCACTTTCAAACTCCTCGTCTCTCCCCCAAACTTATGTTTTAGCCAATTGTTTCTCAAGAGTGTTAAGAAAAGCTCAGGTGCCAAGAGAGGGTCACTACAAAAACAGGTAAAGGCTTGTAACGTGGTTATCAAATGAGAAAGGTCTTAGGCTCAAATGGGTTGACTAGGGATAGCAATATTGGTGAGACATGAAAAATTTCAAACGGATCAAGGAGAGACTACAGTCACTTCTCAAGCCAAGCAAAACTTAAAAGTTCACCTAGAAACACATTCGGGGCAAGTTCTGGACCATTCTCATGAGTACTTGGACTTGCAACAAAAAATCTCACCTCCAACACAGCTGGATTGTTAAAGAGGATAGAGTCGAGGGCCCACAACAACCATATTCAAGATTGAAAATCACTATGGTTCAACTAAACCACTCAATGATTGCTTAAGTCAACACAAGAGTCAGAAGGTCACTAACTAGAGCTATTTCTTTCCAAGAACTTGTTTTTAATCATAAGCATGTAGTTAAGTATGTTGGTACCAAGTGAAACATGCTTGACTCTTCTAATTTGACTTAATTAAGTCCTCTTATTCATTATTACTACTATTCTTACTAAACATAAAAAAATGGACTCAAACCCTTAAGAAGGTTGTCACACCATCCATCGTTGAAAAGAGTCACCCGGTCCACAAAAAAACTACCTTTGGAAAGAACCGTGACATTGAGAAAATCAAAGGCTTATTGATCACTTAAACATGAAAAGAAACTACTAAATTAAAAAGAATCTATTAAAGTAAATAAGAAGCTATTAGAGTAATCATTGACTACTAAGAAAACAAAATAAAGAAGCTATGAAGTAAACTACTAAAAGCATAAATGAATATACAAAATGAGAAAGGAAGAAAGAAAATATATACATCAATAGAGAGAGAAGAATATGTATATAATGAAAATAAAAAGAGAATGCTATCAGTTATTACAGGCCAATGTCAAATATCAAATCAAATAAACTCCACCTCCCCCCCGAATAAGAATAAGCATTATCCCCAATGCTTAACAAAATAAAAACAAGGGAAAGATTTCAAAGGACTCCCTATGTGGCCTCTGTGTCCATAGCAACATCGCTGCCCTCAGGCTCCTCCAACTAGATCTCATCATCCTCTACTCGAGGAGTAGCTAGTGTGGGTAGCGAGGTCTGGCTCCTTAGACTGGCCAGTTGGTGCCACTGGTGCTGATGGTGCTGCTAGAGCTGTCTCCATCAGCAAGTTAAATGGAAGGTTTCCAACGGCTACTATCTTGGTCACCTCTCATCTCAACCTGTCAACTGATTTCCTCAAAGCCTGGGATTTCCTATTCTTCTTCACCTGCTTCCCAAGCTCCTCAATTGCTCCCCCATGTGCCAACAAAGTGTACATGATGGCTTCTTGTTCTCCAATATCTTCTTCAAAGTGTCCTCCACTGTCGGAGGAATCTGGGGGTGTCGGGGCGGATGTCTGGGCTACAATAGCACTGGATAGGTCGGACAACTTTGTAGTAGCTGTCTGCATCCAGTTGTTGAGATTCACCGGTGTCTAGAAGACTCATAGTGCAAAAAGTAGATGAGCAGGCATAGGTATTGTCTTCAAAATAGAAGTGGATGGAATTGAAGTTGATGGCCCAGAAGATGGAGGTAGATGTATGGAAGCTGTACTGGAAGAAGGCCTGGCTATAGTGGTAGGCATGTTAGTTGAAGCTACCATCGAAGGCTAATTAGATTGGCCTACGATAATAGTCGGCTGACCCTTGTTCTTTGGGATCCTCGAGTCCTTCAAAGAGTACCATGTGAAGGGATTCTTCGCCCGAACCTTTGTATCAAAACCCTTTGACTCCACTCCCACATCCATAGGATACTCCATGATAGTGTTTGGATACAGGTTGGAATTGTCACCCTGCCTACTAACCAAAGACATATTGGCTGACATGATGGCACCCCACATTGATTGGGTACCTGGGCATGAGCCACTAGAACTGCCCTAGGGATTGGGAGATTGTTTTCATTCTGGCACGGGTCTAGTCGACTGTACACAAATGTCTGCCAACTTTTAGCTTCAAAGTTGAGGGTGTAAGTGTTCCGCTGAATGCGAACCCCTGCTGTGATCCAAGGTGGTGGTGGTCCTGGAGCTGCCAATACCTCAGCTAACCAAGGGCGAGCTGCATCCCCCTATGAGAACTTCTCTAAATACTGCCCCAGTTCCACATCCTCAAGCCCCAAATAGGTGTTCAGGGTGCTCTGATCAAATCAAACTTTTAAGTTCCTCACTTTAGTCACCTTGGTCCCTTTCTTGATATGCGCCACATTGGTGTAGAATTCCTGAACCAAGTGCTCCTTTGCATCCACCACACTTTGAGTGAACCATGTCCACTCTTTTCTCTCCTGGAACTGTCTTTCCACATTTGGATTGTACCTATCAAAGTCTTCCAATATAAACTGATGTTTAAGTGTGAGCGATCTCTGAGGACAACACTCTCTGAACCTGTTGAATGTAGTCAGGCTCACAAATCTATCTTCCTAGACTTCTTTCTTATTCGACCTCTTAAGGCCGGTAACTCTGTTATCACTCCCCTGGCCATCATCCGGAATATCATCATCATCATTTGTAACTAGTACGTCGGGGGCATGAGTAGATGAGGGCTCTGAACCTTGACTATCATCTTTTAAACCCTCAAAAGTGCTTGCTGAGGTGGAAGGCTCATCTCGGAGCTGAAACCTCCCCTGAAGCTATCTTGGCTGTGATTGAGCATCAGGCTGCTCTTACACAGAGGTTCCCTTCGATGCCTCCCTAGACAGGACATAAGAACTAGACTCAGCAGGCTTAGAAGCTCTCCCAGATGTCACCTTTTTGGCTATACCTCTTTGCACGAAGAGTGGTAGGGTACCTCTACCTCGTCCTCGGGAGGGTTCGCCCCTTCTTTTTAATGTATCACCACGTCCCCAAGATCTAACCATTTTCAATAATACACAACAATAGGAGTTAGTTATAGTTCAAGTGTATAATAGTAGAAAGTTGCAGAACAAAACAGTGTGTGGGTTAGGGAAGTATGGTCTGCACATTTTTAGTGCGGCCGTAGATGGGTTTGTATGGACTGCACAAGACGAAAGTGCGTCTGCAGTGATGATTCTGTGGTCCGCACAATTTTGAGTGCGATCGCACATCAAGAGTGCGGTCCGCACACTTTTGGGTATGGCCGCACAATGAAATCTCAAAATTACAACTTTTTGAGAATTTCTCGTTCTGCGGCCGCACACACTTTTCTGCAACTGCGGTTCAATTTTTGCGGACCACACAATTTCAAGTACGGTACACATAATCAAGCTACACCAAGTGCCCTAAACTAACGATCTGCGGACCACACAATTCAAAAACAATCGGGCAGTAAACTTAGGGTTTCTAATTCACGTACAATTTAGACATGGTAGTAGTAATTTAGACATGATACACAGTTTACCCATCCCCCATATAGCAATTAGGAAGTTACCCAACACCAATTACAGCCCACAAGATTATGAATTTGACAATTGGTCTAAAAATAACTAAACTAATTATGAAAAAATTAAGAAAATTGAAAAATTATAAAAATGAATTGAATATACCAGTAATGAAGGTGCTAAGGAAGAATCAAAGATGATGAAATAACTGTTAGATGCGTGAATCAGTTGAGTGCACTATTTTTTGCGTTTGTGTTAATTCTTAGAGATTGTGAAGTTTTGACTGTAGAGTGAAAAGCACTATTTATAATTAACGGGATGGCCAAAGGTCCAAGAGACGATTCTTCTGCGGTCTGCACTCTATTACCTGATGCACATTTTCCTTTTGATGATCTGCGGTCCGCACATTTTTTGGTGCGGCCGCAGATTTTGGTGGGGAACACACATTTCCTTGTGCGGCCACACATTAACCATTTCTCTGAAAAGCAAACTTCAGAGAGTGTGCAATTTTTGATCTCCAGTTGTGCGGTCCACACAAGAATTGTGCGGCCGCATATCCTTTTCTGCTGTGGCATTCAAAATTGTGCGGTCCGCACAATAAAGGTGCGATCCGCACTTTTTCCACAGCCAATTTTTCTGAGCACAGTTCCTGCAAAGCACACTCATTCCTGCAACACACTTCAAAACCAGTTAGCACAAAACAAGACCTATCTAAAGAAGATGAAAATGAAAAAAGAAAAAGAAACATGGGTTGCCTTCCAAGAAGTGCCTGATTTAACGTCGTGGCACGATGCAAATTACCATCATTACTTGAAATCAATCACTACCACGACATGGCCATCACCAACTTGTCCCAGATAGTGCTTCACCCGGTGACTATTGACTCTAAACGCCTCATTATTTTTCTTCTTCAAGTCCAATGCACCAAAGGGTGTCACAATCACAACCTCAAATGGGCCACTCCATTTAGACTTTAACTTTCCCGAAAACATCCGTAATCGATAATTGAATAACAACACAAGATCACCTTCTTTAAACTCCTTGTTTCGAATGTACTTGTCATGGAGATACTTCATCTTCTCCTTGTATAAGGACGAAGTTGTGTATGCATGTTACCGGAACTCATCTAACTCATTCAATTGTGCCACCCTTAAGTTGGTGGCGACATCTCACTCAAGATTCAACTTTTTTATAGCCCACATGGTTGTGTACTCAAGTTCCACAGGAAGATGACAAGCTTTTCCGAACACCAACCGGTATGGAGACATTATGATAGGTGTTTTGTAAGCCGTCCTATAAGGTTTCTTTGACCAATCCGTCTGGTTAGCATTCACTGTTTTGGACAAAATACTCTTTATCTCCCGGTTGGAGACTTCCACTTTGTCATGCCCCAACCTCGGGAGGCGCGACCGGCGCTCAATCGAGTGAACCCAACTGAGCAAGCCTTATCAAACACTTCCTACCCAACTAAGCAAGCCTTATCAACCACTTCCTACCCAACTCATTTTATATCACAACGTTAAGCCGTAGTTAAGTTCCAAGATTCCATACAATTACACTTTAGAGAAGCAAGAGTTAGAATTACAACATAGTTCACAGACCCATCCAACACCCATACATAACCCACACATATGTCTATGGAGCTTCTAAAGATGTAAAAGACAAGTATGACAATGCTGGCAACAAGGCCCCGGCTATACCTCAAAAGTGGAAGTCCATAATAAAAGATGTGCAATATAACCCCTTGAAGGAGAAAGGGGCTCACCAAGACTTTGAGAAGAAGGTACTCCGCTATGCGCGATCATCACTATCCGCAATGGAGACACCTACATTCATTTAAAAATGTAGCGCCCCCAGCAAAAGGGAAGTTAGTACCGTGGAATAGAACTAGTATGTATAACCAAACACCATCTAGTTAGAAAGAACTTTCATACCAAACATAAGGAAAGCACAAGTATAACTCAAAAGCTTTAAACGATCACAACATTATCAATGTAGAAGAATCATACAATTTTCGCATTATGTTTCCATAGCCTTTAGTTTGGGTCATTTCATACTGTTCATCATTGTTCGCTATACCACCGCTAGCTTGAGCAGAGTCCGATCTCGACCCGATCGGCTAGGTTACCTCATTTGAGACATACACTTCAATCAGAATCTCAATTTCCCCTTTTTATTCGGGGTTCAATATCAACACAATACCACCATGTGTGCGGCATGGCGTCTGATCTCGGCCTGATCGGCTAGGCCGCCTTACCAAGGCGTTTCCCTTTTCCATCAATCATCTCAATTCAATCTTTGTATCACATATATCATTTCATAGGCACTTGGGGCCACAACTATCACATCATATATTTGGCACTAGGCCATATTTCACATCATTCCCAATTTCAATGTTAGATTGGTAATTTAGGATAATATGTGCACACAAGAGCAAATAAAGTTGTAAGTGTAGATGAGACTTCACATAGAGGACACAACATATACAACTTCAATCTCAATTTAAGGTCTAAGTATTTCAGTACATGATTCATATTCCTGGCACCCTTTCAAGTTAACAAGAATAACACATTTATCATATTGAGACACATCTTTCACGCATATAAAGTTGCAACTCCAAATTCATGTGAAACAACAATCCATACAACAATTCAACTCTATTCTTACCATAATTACGCAATCACCGACGGAGCTCGATTTCTAAAATACGGGGTTTTAGCCACACATACCTCAACTGAGCTTTCCTTAATCCTATAACGTTCCGGAATGTTTGCACTTCAATCTATTTAAGAAATATAGCACAATTGAACCCATAAATAGGAAAAGATCATAATCTAAGCTCACTTGAGCATTTTATCAAGCATTGAGTGTTCATTAAGGCTTTATGGTCCTCTTATGCAAGATTACACTTAGGCCATTCTCCATGCCTCTCTATTTATAATTTTCCCATATCTTCTAAGAATACATGCATGCAATGCAATCACCCTTATCCCCATGAATTTCCTCACTAATGACCCCTTATAGCTATGTATAAAATAAAGAGCTGAGGTGATGAAGTCTTACATCCTGGGATGAAGGTTTTGGTGCTCCACTTGATTATATTCAATGTTTTTAACAGGGATTTGTGGAGCCTTTTGATGAAAGGCACTTCTCCTCTCTTAGACCCTCCCTCTCACTCTAAAAGCACCAGGAAATAGGCTCAAAATGAGCTATTACACAGAATATAACGACAGGGGGTTGTTGACACTCAATTTTTCCCTGTATATTTTTTAATATGCAAACTACTTTCAAAATAGCATGTATATTCATATATAAGTATGTCCAAAGGTTTTCTTATTTTTCCTTAATTTTTAAGAATTTTTAAATCAATTTATTACCCTATTTTATCAAGAAAACCCAATAATTATTCCCAAAATTATCTTTTTGGTAATTCATTTATTGGATTCTCATATTTGTGCTAAAATATAGCTAACATAATTTTTGCATATTTTTACAAATTTATTTGGCATTTTTAAAGCTAAATTGCATATAATTGCAATATTGGCCTCTTTTAAAATATAAGTCGTATTTATGTTTATAAAATTGACTCCATTATTTTTCATTTGATAATTATGTATTATTAATCATTTTAGTGCTTTTAATTTATGTCCATAAATCAATTTACTATTTTTTATAAAGAAAATAAGGGAAAATGGCTATTTAAATGTTAGCCCATTTGCATTTCAATTTTAGCCAGATTTGGCACCCCAATTAAACCCAACCTAATAACCCAATTACCCAGCCCAAATCCTAAATCTACCCGACCCACAACTCGTTTTAATAACTCGTCCGGATCCTCCTTTTAATCCCAGCCGTTGATCACTTAGATCAACGGCTCATATTCACCCCTTCCTTTTTTAACCTGACCTACCCCCAAACCCTATGTCATTTGCTTCTGTAGCCGCCCTTGAATCCCCCCTTCTCTTAATTCTCTCTCAAAGCTTCTCGAACCCTTGCCGCCTCCCTCCACTTCCACCATAAAATCACCGGAATCCATGGCTTTCAAGGCCATTGAAATCCTATACCGGCCTCCTATAACTACTACACGCCTGGTTACTGAAGTTTGAAGGCCTAACCATGAAAAAAGCGGGGTCTAGATGTTGTTCGATTCGAGTTCCATGGCTGTCTCTGACCTTGCTCCGGTAGCCATGGTTGTTCGAGCCTACTATTGACTTCTCTTGCTTATATCGATGTTTTCCAAGCCTTTCTCACTCTCTGGGTTTTTTTTGAAACCCGAACTTTCGAGGTTCTTCTGATTCTTTTAGATCCGTTGTAGATCAGTGCTTACCCTAAACTTGTAAATGTTTTCTCAAAAGTTTCTTTCAAAACTCTGCTTTCAAAACATTCATCTTTTCCGATTTAGGGTTTTTCTGATCTTTAACATGTTCTACTGTGTTTCTCATGAGTTTCTTCTACTGGTTTCCTTATGTGCTCCTTCTACTATATTTCTTATGTGGTTCTTCAACTATGTTTCTTATGAGTTTCTTCTATTGTGTCTCTTTATGTGTTCTTCTACTGTGTTTATTATGTTATTCTTTTACTATGTTTCTCATGAGTTTCTTCTACTGGAAAATGCATGCTAAGAGTCTTAGCTCCCTTTTGGGATTTCTGAACTTATTTCATTAGCATTTCTGCGTGATTTACTTGTTTTTGTCTCTCTACTCGAATAATGCTAAAAACCCTAGAATTTGGGGGTTCATCCGAGTTTTGAGGCTATTTGCTACGTGATATGTTGGTTCCTCATCTCTGAACTTGTTTGGTTTCAAAACCCTAATCTCTTTGGACCTATTTGGGTTTCTGAAGTTGCTTCATCTATTGCTCGACTAAGTTTCGAAATCTCTGCTTCAACTTCTGTGCTTTATGTGATTTCGATTTCCTGTTCTCATTGGAACTGGATTATAGTTTTCAGAAAAGCTTTCTACTTGACCCTTTTGCATGCTTCTGATACTTTCCCCTTTTCTATTACTAAGATGGTAAATTTGACCTATGTGACTGTCGTGTGATTATTCTCTTTGCCATGAGTTCAACCTTGCATGCCTAATGTTATGCACTACTTTATATGCTAAATTTCCCTCTCAAAATAATCTTTGATTGTGGACTGATTTTAAATCTCATTGTGTAATTCTGATTGCACTCTTGTAATTGATTCTTTTTGACTTCCCTGCTTTTTGGATTTATTAGAATATTTTCCTTCGAACCTTCGACCCCTACCTTTTCTACTTAAGTCGATTTGATCCCCTTACCTTGATTACATTGGTATGGGATTCTTACAGGCCTTTCCTTGAGTAGAGTCTAATGAACCTAGCCTCTATTACCTACTGTGTAGTTGTACTATGTTGGAAATATTTCCTTATTGGTCATATTCAGCCCTATATGATTTCTTCCCTTTTTTAGCACTTGCATGCTACCGTTTGATTTAATTCCTTAATTAAAGGAAGTATTTGATACTGATTTGACTTTAATTGACACATATTTCCTTAATTATTTCTGAACTACAATCCTTACCTTATTTTCTGCCTGTTTTCACACTATAAATATCTGACTCTTTCATTGACACAAGGACACCAACACTCGCAGCTTTTTCTAAACTTACACTTACACTCAAAAGTATTCTCTCTTATTACTCATACTGTGGCATGTTTGCAAGTCCTGCTGCTTGCTTTTTCTCTATTTGCTTCTTTAAACTGGTATGTTCTAATTAAGATTTTCAGCAATCACAACAACGTGTTTATTTACTACCTTTTCTTGCATGTCTGCCTACTACTTAGGTATAGTTCAATGCACTTACTCTAGCATGCTGAAATTTCTTTCTGCCTGTTCTACTATGAATCCCAAACCCCTACCCCTATGTGTTCATGCTATGGTTTGAGGCATGGTAATACTGCAAATTATTGTCCATGAATCAATAGTGTGTGTTATGACAGGCCTAAAGCCTGCCCTTGCCTAAGCAATAGGCTCTTTACAATCTCCCTATTCCCCCTGAACCCCGTTTTGTGTACTTATTTGTAGCTGCTTCCCTCTCTTTTCCCCTTTTTAGAATTTTGTTCTTGACTTGCACACTTTCTTAGTCCTTATGTTCTGCCCCCCTCTTGTGAGCCTTGCCTTGGGACCCCTTTGAGCTCCCTCTGAACTTGGACACTTGAGGGCTGACCCTTCCACACTGCACTTGTCCCCATTCTGCTAATAAATTTGGGTGTGAGCATTGCCCGGAGTCCCATTGAGGCCTTTAGGGAACTTTGACACACTCAAATGGGAGAAAAGCTTTGGATCAATGGTCTCTTGAGTTGGTCTATCTCATAACTCAGAGAGGAAGTCAAGAATCATGCTTCCTCTGGTTGTATTTTTTTTGTTTCTGATATATTTTTATTTATTCTGGGTTGTAATAATTTGTAATAAACACTTGGGGATGGTTAGTGAAAAAGGGTGGGTAACTATGTATGCAAAGGGTAGAAATCATGACTATAGGATTACTCTATTCCTGCATATCCAACCTTCATATAGAAACCATGTCTATAGGTGTTCTGAATTATGCATATTCAAAATGCATATAGAAATCATGCCTATAGGTCCATTCTGAATTCTGCATACTCAACTTTATATAGAAATCATGCCTATAGGATTGTCAATTTTGCCTATTCAATTACATCTAGATACCATGCTCATAGGTCTTAAACAAATTCTGCAAGCTAGATACCATGTTTCTAGGTTTAAAACCAGTCTTATGCATTTAGATACTATGTCTATAAGGCTTCTGCATTTTTTACACCATGTCTACAAGGTTTAAAATCAACAACGCATAGAAAGCATGCCTATAGGAATTCCTAATGGAATCTGATCCACTTCACTTAAGCACAAATCTAAAATTAGTAATAATGGGTACTGTCAGTTGTAGAGCTTTTAATCAATTCGCTTAAATCCTACCTCTCTTTTAATAATCTGATTCTATCATTTAGCAAGTTTAACGAGCATGCATTCAAACAGTTCATTTCGAGCCTTACTGTTTCATTGTTTTTTTTTCTGAATCCAGTAGATGTCATGCCTATAGGATCCTTGTCTAACACTTAGGCAAGCCTTAGAGTATAATTATAAACTGAATCTGCTTCTGTTAGTTGTTACAACCAGCAGGCAGGCCTGATTCAGACTTCTTATCTGAGTTATGTAATAAACTAAAACTGCCTCAACAACCGTCCTTATTCGTATATAATACTTATAATCAGACCTGAACAGTATGTGTAAGTCATGCTAATTACGTGTTTCTTTGTTTAAGGAGGTATATCTAAGCCTCTGCTTGTTATGTGCTTTCCCCCAATTTGCCATACGTGTTTTATATGTCGCTTTAGAGTTTTTACCTTTGGAACTACAAATAAGCATAATATCCCTCCCTTTTAGGATTAGTAGTCCTAAATGCCTCCGGGACTGATAGGATTGGTACGGGTAATAGCATGCAATAAGTAAATGAGACTAATCTGCGCTTTAAATACCTTAACAGGGTGGGAAGGGTAGATATAGATATGATGACCGGTGCGCTAATACCACGTGTAACCCCTATTTTGAGGAGTGATTACAGGGTATTGCATTGATGTGATCCATATTTTTAATAAACCTAGGACCCCCTCCCTTTATTCTTATTTCCTTAGCATTTTTTTACTCCTTATTTTCTAAAATCGGCCTTCTTAAGTGCTCTTCCAAACTTTGTTTATTTTCAAAATTTTATATGTGAAATCCCCTCTTTTTTTAGCCTTATTTGTCTATATGTTATTTTCACCCAAATTCATAATAATAGTTTGGCCGGGAACCACACTAGTGGATTCTAAGGGGTGCCTAACACCTTTCCCTTGGAATAATTTCAAGCCCTTACCCAATCTCTGGTTGATCAAATCAAATTCTTTTGGTGTCCTAACGCACCCTAATCATTAGGTGGAGACTCTTTAATTGCAAACCTAATTCCCAAAAGGAATGAGTTATCCTCCCAAATGTCATAAACCCGATTTCGCGAGAAAAAGGGGGCGCGACAGCATGGCGACTTTGCTGGGGATTTCTAGGCTTTTACCATTTCAGACTATTATTGTGAATTTATACTTTTTATGCGCAATTATTTGTTTATTTCTTTCAAGCATTTAATTTCCTTTTCAATTGCAAAACTGACTTGTCTCTTTGTTTCTTTCTTTTACTGCTTTCCTTTACTACTGCTTTAAATTATGACACTGTTGTATTTACTGCTTTCTAAACGTGCAAATATGTGACAACATGCCTTTAATTGTTGCATAATCATGCTCAACATCATATTCCACTCATACCAAACCAATCCCATAGCAACGCTTATAATAAGTGGTTGCGCTCTTCCGATATTATCACCCCTTAAATCCAAAAAGGCATATTTGTGGTAAAACTAGTCGATCAACGGTGTAGTCGACAGTTCCGTGCCTTTCCCCCTTGAGTTGTCCGCTCAAGGGTACCAGTCTAAAACCCCATAGAAACCTTACTCTGTTTAAACTGTGCATACATCATGGTCAAACTTAGTCGGGTCAGTTATGTTGTCCACATAATGATCCTTTAAGATAGCCTTGTCCAAAGTCCACTGGGTTTCCCTAAACCCAAACGGACATCACCACGTTCTGTGCATTTATTTGGAGAACTAAATGCTTCATGCTAATTGTTGGTATTAAATAGTCGAGCCTGGTGGGGGTAAGGTCTAACTTGTTTATTTTGCAAGAAATGAGGCACGGGGTCCCCAGTTTTGGTATGATTAGAACGCCCCTACTCTTGCTAGACTGGTGGAGGAGTCTTCCATCAAATGACCAAATCAATGAGTGGAAAGAGAGGGCCGCCAAAGCTAGCAAAAAATTGGAATATCTGGAATACAGTCTGCTGGAATTGGAAGGATAAGTGAGGAAAAGAGTCACCGACTGCCAGAGCGCTGAGGGAAACGAAGGAGAACACCTGGAAAATGCATTTTTACTGGTGAACCTACGCGAACTAGAGGATCAGATCAACGAGATCATTCAACCTGAGGAAGGTCCCTCTAGGATCAAGTAGATAGGAATTTACTTTTTCATTTTATGAATGTAATAAGGCCAATGGCCAATAGTGACATTTATTTCCTATTTATTTAGTGTTAATTTGGGATTCGTCTTATTTTCTATCAATAAAATGAGGCCTTTGGCATTCTAGTTCCTAAGGAAAATGCATCCCAACTTGAACAAAAGCTGTTGAAATTCCAAGAAGAACTTGATCAGTTTCGGAATCTGGCAAATCTGTCATTTTCCCTCACCACTCCGGATGTTAATTTCCCAAATGCTCAGAACCCCACACCTCCACAAAATATCCCAAAGCCATAAAACCATCCTGCTCCTCACCACCACTGCAACACCTACCATACTTCCAACAAAACTCCACTGCTCATCCCGGAACCCCAAAACTCCACAAATGACCACTTTCATAACACCCCAATCTACGTGGAGACCATGCCACACTCCACCCAACCTATCTTAAGCACACCCGAGTCTGATGATAAAGACTTTCTCATTAGGAATCTGGCTGAAGAACTCAAGAAATTGACTTGCCGGATTCAAGGCGTTGAAGGAAGCAAAGGAATTGAGGGGCTGAACTATGAAGATCTTTGTATACAGCCCGACGTCAAACTACCCGAGGGGTACAAACCTCCTAAGTTCGAGATGTTTGATGGTACAGGGGATCCAAGAGTACATTTGAGAACATACTGTGACAAGCTGGTTGGAGTAGGGAAAGACGAGAAAATCTGCATGAAGCTGTTCATGAGGAGTCTGAAAGGAGATGCTCTATCTTGGTACATTAGCCAAGATCCGAAGAAGTGGTCAAGTTGGGTAGGCATGGCGTCCGATTTTATGGATAGGTTCAGGTTCAACACGGAGAATGCACCGGATGTATTCTACATTCAGAATCTAAAGAAGAAACCTACAGAAATGTTTCGCGAGTATACTACTCGCTGGAGGTCCGAAGCTGCAAAGGTCAGGCCTACCCTAGAAGAGGAACAGATAAACAAATTCTTTGTTCGGGCTTAGAACCCGCAGTAGTATGAACGACTAATAATGATCAAGAGCCACAAATTTTCTGACATTATCAAACTGGTTGAAAGGATTGAAGAGGGCATCAAAAATGGTATGGTTACAAACTTCGAGGCCATGCAAGCCACAAATAAGGCCTTACAGTCCGGTGATGTGTCCAAGAAAAGAGATGTAGGAGCCGTCATGGTGGCACAGAGAACCAAATCTCCCATCAGATACCAAACCTACCCAGTTCCTCCACTTACATATCAGCCTACTCCAAACTATCAAGCACCCTCACCCTCTTACCAAACTCTACCACCCACTTATCAGTCATCTCCACCTCCCATATATCAACCTACTTTACCCAGATATTCCCAACCCTCACATGTTTACCAAGCCTAGAATGCTCAACCATCCCACCATCAATCACCTCCTACATGCCAAAACTTCCCTAGACCTCGACTAAGTTTTGACCGCAGACCTCCTAAACAATATACAACCACTGCTGAACCTATTGACCAATTGTACGAGAGACTCAAAGCCACTGGTTATGTCACCCCTATCCCTGCTGCAAATCCTGAGAACCCTTCTCAGTGGGTTAACCCAAACAAATCCTGTGCATATCATTCTGGCATGAAGGGCACACCATCGACGAATGTCATTCTTTAAAGGACAAGATCCAGGATTTGATAGAGAACAAGATTATTATGGCAAAAGATACCGCTTCGAATGTCCGCAATAACCCTTTGCCAGATCACAAAGGTGGAGGTGTTCATATGATTGAAGTAGAGGATGATTGGAACCCCGAGGGGTCAATCGGGTTGATCACAGAAGGCGATGACCCAAAGAAGCCGATTGTCACTCTTAATCCAATTATAGTCTAGATTCAGCCGTCCGGAGACGCTGAGGTAAATATGTCTATGCCACTTGAGTTTGAAACAATGTTATCTGCAAAGACACCAACGCCAATTGAGGTCGAGTTCGTGACTTCAGCAAATACACCCCCGCCATTCGAAGTTGCAGTTTTGCCATCCAAGGACCATGCTCCATTCGAAGTAAAGATACCCACGCCAATCCCAGTGGCAATGTCGGCCGTAACACCATTCCACACAAAGGCTATACCATTGGACTATACAACCGAGGCAAGGAGGAAAGGCAAGGTTAGGTTCGAAGAAACTATTGCCGCATAGGGTATGGCGAGAACTGGTAGGGTCTATACCCCTGAACACCTAGCTGAGTTAAGCAACCAGGCCTCCAATCGATCACCCATCATTAATACAGGTCCAGACGATCTTTGGAGAAAGATACAGGCTAAGAAATACTCGGTCATTGACCAGTTGAACAAAACACTGTCGCAAAACTCTATCCTTGCGCTGCTACAAAACTCTGAGGCACACAAGAATACTCTGTTGAAGGTGTTGAGTGAAGCATACGTGCCAAGCAACATTACTGGCGGCAAAATGGCCAACATGGCCGGACAGCTGTTGGAGAGCCACAAGATCACTTTTCATAAGGATGAGTTGCCACCTGAAGGGTTGGGACACAACAAAGCACTACACATCACTGTGCAATGCGAGGAATACTTCATCACTAGGATCCTAATCGACGGGGGTTACAGTCTCAACATTTGTCCATTGGTAACATTCAAGAAGTTGGGTAGGGGACTGCACGAGATAAATGATGGAGCCATCAACATGAAAGCTTTCGACGGTTCCCAAAGGTCCACCATTGGGGAAATTAGTCTGTGCTTACAAATAGGACCAACTTGGTTCGACGTTGATTTCCAAGTGATAGACGTGCCAGCATCTTACAATCTGCTATTGGGACGACCATGGATCCATGTTGCTGGGACCGTAGTATCAAAACTACATCAGGCGAAGAAGTTTGAGTGGAATCACTAGGAAGCGATCATTCATGACGACGGTAGCAACCCTATATACAGTCGCCAGACCATTCCATCAATCGAGGGGAGAAGGAAGCTGGGAGGAGAGACTTACCATCACATCGAACGGGTGAATGCCGTTGACAAAGACAAATGGTGGGATAACAAGATCGAGAGTATACTGAATTGGTGTGGGTACGAATATGGTAAAAGGCTCGGTAAGAATCTCCAAGGAATTGCAAAGCCTATAAAGCTCAAGAAGCATGGCACTACTTTCGGTCTGGAATATGAGTACACCTAGGAGGAATTCAACCACTGGTCGCCACCATGGCGCAGTCCTTACTACCCACTGGAGCAGCCAATACCACACTTGGAGCAGACTTTCCAACCAGCCGGTGTTATCTATAGGTCAGAAGAAGAAGGAGAAGCACTTGCAGCGATGAGGAATTTATTCCTAGAAGACAATGACATGGACTGTTATGTTGTTCTCGAGGAGAAGGGGGAGGAAGGCCCTTCCATACATGCCGTAAGAAGAGGGGCACGCCTTAATAACTAGACCATCAGGACAACCAAAGCCCGACGAGCCTCGGGGTAGCAAGGCTAAAACAAGCATCGTGCACTGTTTTTATTTACTAATTGATTTTCCTTTTGCATTTTAATTCCCGCAATAAGATCTCCAATGTTCAAAATGATTATGCAATTTATCAAAGAATTTTTTAACTTTCCTTATGAATCAACACTTATTACTATTATTTTCTCTCATTACTTTGCCTATACAGCATTACTATTACCTATCTTGATGAACCGATGACTGTGACGTGCAACAAGACAACACAAGAAATGGACACAGATTCAGAGGAAGATGAAATATCAGTAGAGGTTGTTAAGGAAGTTGAGAATTTTGAGAACAAACCTAAGTCCAACCTGGACGAGACTGAGATTGTTAACCTAGGAGATGCATAGAACGTCAAAGAAACGAGAATCAGTGTCCACTTATCGCCATCAGAAAAGAAGGAATACACAAAATTTCTAAGGGAATATGAAGACATATTTGCTTGGTCGTATGATGACATGACTGGTCTGAGTACATCTATTGTGGCTCACAAACTGCCAACTGATCCAACGTGTCTGCCGGTAAAGCAAAAGCTCAGAAAGTTTAAGCCTGACATGAGTCTAAAAATCAAAGAAGAAGTCACTAAGCAAGTCAAAGCCAAGGTTCTCAGGGTAGTAGAATACCCAACATGGTTAGCCAACATTGTGCCAGTACCAAAGAAGGACAGGAAGGTCAGAGTCTGTGTCGACTACCGGGATCTCAACTGGGCCAGTCTGAAAGATGACTTCCCCTTGCCAAACATACATATCCTGATCGTCAATTGCGCCAAGCATGAATTGCAGTCATTTGTGGATTGTTTCGCTAGGTATCATCAGATCTCGATGGATGAAGAAGATGCTGAGAAAACGACTTTCATTATGCCGTGGGGAATGTACTGTTACAAGATGATGTCGTTCGGCCTGAAGAATGCAGAAGCCACCTACATGAGGGCCATGACTACCATCTTCCATGATATGATACACAAGGAGATAGAGGTGTACGTAGATGATGTTATTATCAAGTCCAAGAAAGCCACTGACCACATGGAAGATTTAAGGAAGTTCTTCAACAGATTACGGAGGTACAACCTGAAACTAAATCCCACGAAGTGTGCATTTGGGGTTCCTACTGGAAAACTACTTGGGTTTATAGTGAGTCGCCGAGGAATAGAACTGGATACATCAAAGGTCAAAGCTATTCAAGAATTGCCACCGCCAAAGAACAAGAAAGACGTGATGAGTTTCTTGGGGAGAATTAACTACATCAGCTGGTTCATAACACAATCTACAGTATCTGTGAGTTGATCTTTAAGATGCTGAAGAAGGACGCCACTACCAAATGGATTGATGCTTGCCAAAGAGCTTTCGACAGAATCAAGGAATACCTGTCAACACCACTAGTCTTAGTTCCACCTAAGCCAGGTAGACCCTTATTACTCTACCTTGCAATATTGGATGGAGCATTCGGTTGTGTTCTAGGGCAGCATGATGAAACGGGGAGGAAGGAGCAGGCCATTTATTACCTCAGTAAGAAGTTCACACTGTACGAGGCCCGGTATTCTCTGTTAGAGCGCACCTGCTATGCTTTGACTTGGGTAGCTCAGAAGTTGAGGCATTACTTCTGTGCCTATACTACATACCTCATATCGAGGATGGATCCCTTGAAGTACATCTTTCAGAAGCTCATGCCCACTGGCAAGCTAGCCAAGTGGCAAATCCTGTTAAGTGAGTTCGACATTGTTTACATAACTCAGAAAGCGATCAAGGGATAGACATTCGTAGATCACCTTGCTGAAAATCCCGTGGATGAAGAGTAACCCCTGAAAACATATTTTCCTGACGAAGAGGTATCATTCATAAGAGAGGACATTGCAGAATCCTATGATGGTTGGAGAATGTTTTTCGATGGAGCAGCAAATTTCAAAGGAGTTGGCATAGGAGCAGTCCTAGTATCAGAAACTGGTCAGCATTATCCGGTGTCTGCCAAACTCAGGTTCCCGTGCACCAACAACATGACCGAGTACGACGCCTGCCTCTTAGGGCTCAAAATGTCTATTGACATAAACATTCAAGAGTTGCTAGTGATCAGAGATTCAGACCTACTTATACATTAGGTCCGAGAAGAATGGGCAACAAAAAACTCCAAGATACTCATGTATCTGCATCATGTACAGGAATTAAGAAAGAGGTTCACAAAGACAGGATTCCAACATGTTCCTAGAATCCAGAATAAGTTCGCCGATGCATTGGCTACCCTATCATCCATGATACAACATCTAGACAAGAACTTCATTGACCCTATTCCGGTAAAGATCCATGATCAGCCAACTTATTGTGCTCATGTTGAGGAAGAAGCAGACAGAAAACTTTGGTTTCATGATATCAAGGAATATTTGACGAAAGGAGAATACCCGGAGCTCGCAAATACTACTCAAAAAGCGCACACTTCGGAGGTTATCCAACAATTTCTTTCACAGCAGAGGAATCCTGTATATGAGGACTCCTGATTTGGGATTGCTAAAGTGTGCGGACGCAAAAGAAGCATCCAGGCTACTCGAGGAAATTCAAGTTGGGACCTGCGGTCCACATATGAACTGTTTTGTCTTAGCAAAGAAGATATTTCGTGCTGGTTACTTTTGGATGACTATGGAGACGGACTGCATCTAGTATGTCCGAAAATGCCACCGCTGTCAGATATTGCAGACATGATAAAGGTACCCCCAAGCGAGCTTAATGCAACAAGCTCATCATGGCCGTTCGCCGCTTGAGAAATGGATGTTATTGGACCAATCGAGTTCGCCGCCTCCAATGGGCACATGTTTATCCTAGTAGCAATCAACTATTTCACCAAATGGGTCGAAGCAGCATCCTACAGAGCAGTGACTAAGAAAGTCGTGGCAGACTTTGTCCGCGACCACATCATTTGTCAATTCGGGATTCCATAATCAATCATCACTAATAATGGCTCCAACCTTAACAGTGACTTGATGAAATCCATGTATGAAACCTTAAAGATCTGACACAAGAATTCCACAGCATACAGACCTCAGATAAACGGAGCAGTAGAAGCCGCCAATAAGAATATCAAGAAGATATTGAGGAAAATGATAGAAAAACATAAATAGTGGCACGAGAAGTTATCGTTTGCTTTACTGGGATATCGCACCACAGTCCGCACATCAACCGGGGCAACCCCATATATGCTAGTTTATGGTACAGAGGCCATCATTCCCGCTGAGGTAGAAATTCCCTCCCTAAGGATCATATAGGAAGCTGAGCTCGACAATGCAGAGTGGGTAAAGAGTCGTTACGAGCAGCTGGATCTTATCGATGGAAAAAGAATGAATGCAGTTTGCCATGGTCAACTTTATCAGAACAGAATGTCCCGAGCCTTCAACAAAAGAGTCAAGCTGAGACAGTTCACATCGGGGCAGCTAGTGTTAAAGAAAATTTTTTCGCATCAAGATGAAGCCAAGGGGAAATTCTCTCCCAACTGGCAGGGTCCATACATGGTTTACTGGGTTCTGACAGGAGGAGCCCTCAAACTCGCAAAAATGGACGGAAAAGTCTGGCCAAAGCCGATCAATTCAGATACAGTCAAGCGTTACTATATGTAATCTTTATGCTTTTCTCATATGATGTAATTGAACTACACCTGACCTAATTCCTATTTAAGAGGAAATACGTAGGCAGCCCTATGGGTTCGGTCACAATTCAATAAAACTTTTACTTCCCCTCGCAATTGGAAACTGGGGCAGAATTTTGAGGAGGACCCTCAAAATTCTGAAGTTAATTTAAGCCAATCATCGCTAGAAGCATTCGAAAGCATCAATCCATTAAACTGGGGTAGAATTTTGAGGAGGACCCTTACAATTCCGTAACAAGAAGGGTTGCAATGTCTTGAACCATGTCACAGTTGTTGGTTCGTCAAAAGAAAACTATTCTTAATTATGTATTTATATATGCCTTTCTAAATCATGCATTGCCTTGTTTGGCAACGCTACCCCAATGATACATGCAGTATCACCAGATCAAAGTCAAGTAGAGCTAGCGGGAATACGAACTAACCTCCCTTTTTTTTTACAAAACTCACGATTTTTCTTTGGATGCAGACACTTGAGTTGCAAAATCATCAAATATACTATACACTCACGAGACTCACATTGCTTAAAAATACAACTCTCAGAACCATTTCACTTACTCATAACTACTATCCGCACGCAGTGTCCCCAGCAGACACAGTATCCCCAACAGTCACAATATCGCAATCCTCTATCAACTAAGAAAGCTCTATTACCATTTGCTATCCTATTTTTTGCATAAGGCTACCATTCTGACTTCCGAGACTAAGCTTTGTCTCCATCTGCATTACGCATTGCATAAGGCTATCATTCTACCTTCCGAGTCTAAGCTTTGTCTCCATCTGCATTCTTGCATTGCATAAGGCTGCCATTCTACCTTCCGAGACTAAGTGTTGTCTCCATCTGTATTTCTGCACTGCATAAGGCTACCATTTTGCCTTCCGAGGTTAAGCTCTACCTCCATCTGTATGGCTGAAAGATTTCCACCTTGTTTACATTTGAATTGGCTGAAAGATCGCCACTTTATTTTTGCATCGGCTGAAAGATCGTCACCTTATTTACATTTGCATAGCTGAAAGATCGCCAATTTACTTTTGCATCGGCTGAAAGATCGCCACCTTATTTATATGGCTGAAAGATCGCGTTATTTATATTTGCATTGGCTGAAAGATCGCTGCCTTATTTACATTTGCATTGGCTGAAAGATCGCCACTATATCCGCATTTGCATGGCTAAAAGATCTCCGCCTTATTTACATTTGCATTGGCTGAAAGATCGCCACCTTATTTACATTTGCATGGCTGAAAGATCGCCTCCTCTACATTTGCATGGCTGAAAGATCGCCACTCATTGCATCTCATCGGCTAAAAGATCGCCACCTACTGCATCTCATCGGCTGAAAGATCGCCACCTACTGCATCGCATGGGCTGAAAGATCGCCAAATCATCCTAGGCGTCATTGTTCGGAGGCACTATTTTCATAGCCCGAGAACACCATATCATGGCCTGAGGACCCCTTTTAATCTTTTTGCATATCATTATTCAAAGGCATCATGGTTCGGAGGCATCATCATCATAGCCCGAGAGCATCATTTCATGGCCTACGATTCCTTTATACGCCTCATGGCCCAGGACATCATGGTCTAAGGACGTCATCCTAATCGTCCGAGGACAAACATTCATGGTCCGACGGGAATTTGCATCATGTTTAAATTTATGCACAAGATATGCTTGTGTTGCTTATTTGCAGGTAAACCGGAAAGCAATATCCATCTCAGTAGGAGCGATCCCGCTCCAGTTCCCACAGCCCTGTTAGACTTTGACCATTCACCCCGTCCTCAATATCGCGTCCGTCTTTGAAAAGTCTCCATCGGCATACTCCCGGCGGATCCTAAACTACATATGATCTGATTCCTGTGACATGTAGGCAGCTCAGGAGCTAGAGCACGGCCAAACCTTTTCAAACCATTTCGTTCAGTCAAAATTGGCCATCATATCTTTACCCGACAACTCTTTCATCCTTTCTAGACAAAGAGGGGCAGTTGTTGATACCCAATTTTTCCCTGTATATTTTTTAATATGAAAAATACTTTCAAAATAGTATATATATATGCATATATAAGTATGTCCAAAGGTTTTCTTATTTTTCCTTAACTTTTAAGAATTTTTAAACCAATTTATTGCCCTATTTTATCAAGAAAACCCAAGAATTATTCCCAAAATTATCTTTTTGGTAATTAATTTATTAGATTCTCATATTTGTACTAAATATAGCTAACATAATTTTTGCGTATTTTTACAAATTTATTTGTCATTTTTAAAGCTAAATTGTATATAATTGCAATATTGGCCTCTTTTAAAATATAAATCATATTTATGTTTATAAAATTGACTCCAGTATTTTTAATTTGATAATTATGTATTATTAATCATTTTAGTGCTTTTAATTTATGTCCAGAAATCATTTTACTATTTTTTATAAAGAAAATAAGGGAAAATGGCTATATAAATGTTAGCCCATTTGCATTTCAATTTTAGCCATATTTGGCACCCCAATTAAACCCAACCTAATAACCTAATTACCCATCCCAAATCCTAAATCTACCCAACCCACAACCCGTTTTAATAACCCGCCTGGAAGTGATCAACGGCTAATATTCACCCCTTCCTTTTTTAACCTGACCTACCCCCCAAACCCTATGTCATTTGCTTCTATAGCCGCCCTTGAATCCCCCCCTCCTTCTCTCAATTCTCTCTCAAAGCTTCTCGAACCCTAGCCGCCTCCCTCCACTTCCACCATAAAATCACCGGAATCCATGGCTTCCAAGGCCATTGAAGTCCTATACCGGCCTCCTATAACTCCTACACGCCTGGTTACTGAAGTTTAAAGGCCTAACCATGAAAAAAGCGGGGTCCAGATGTTGTTCGATTCGAGTTCCATGGCTGTCTCTGACCTTGCTCCGGCAGCCATGGTTGTTCGAGCCTGATATTGACTTCTCTTGCTTAGATCGATGTTTTCCAAAGCCTTTCTCACTCTCTTGGTTTCTTTTGAAACCCTAACTTTCGAGGTTCTTCTGATTCTTTTAGATCCGTTGTAGATCAGTGCTTACCCTAAACTTGTAAATGTTTTCTCAAAAGTTTCTTTCAAAACTCTGCTTTCAAAACATTCATCTTTTCCGATTTAGGGTTTTTCTGATCTTTAACATGTTCTACTGTGTTTCTCATGAGTTTCTTCTACTGGTTTCCTTATGTGCTCCTTCTACTATATTTCTTATGTGGTTCTTCAACTATGTTTCTTATGAGTTTCTTCTATTGTGTCTCTTTATGTGTTCTTCTACTGTGTTTATTATGTTATTCTTTTACTATGTTTCTCATGAGTTTCTTCTACTGGAAAATGCATGCTAAGAGTCTTAGCTCCCTTTTGGGATTTCTGAACTTATTTCATTAGCATTTCTGCGTGATTTTCTTGTTTTTGTCTCTCTACTCGAATAATGGTAAAAACCCTAGAATTTGGGGGTTCATCCAAGTTTTGAGGCTATTTGCTACGTGATTTGTTGGTTCCTCATCTCTAAACTTGTTTGGCTTCAAAACCCTAATCTCTTTGGACCTATTTAGGTTTCTGAAGTTGCTTCATCTGTTGCTCGACTAAGTTTCAAAATCTCTACCTCAACTTCTGTGCTTTATGTGATTTCGATTTCCTGTTCTCATTGGAACTGGATTACAGTTTTCAGAAAAGCTTTCTACTCGACCCTTTCGCATGCTTCTGATACTCTCTCCTTCTCTATTATTAAGATGGTGAATTTGACCTATGTGACTGTCTTATGATTATTCTTTGCCATGAGTTCAGCCTTGCATGCCTAATGTTATGCACTACTTTATATGCTAAATTTCCCTCTCAAAATAACCTTTGATTGTGAACTGATTTTAAATCTCTTTGTGTAATTCTGATTGCACTCTTGTAATTTATTCTTTCTAACTTCCCTGCTTCTTGGATTTATTAGAATACTTTCCTTCAAACCTTCGACCCCTACCTTCTCTACTTAAGTCGATTTGATCCCCTTACCTTGATTACATTGGTATGGGATTCTTACAGGCCTTTCCTTGAGTAGAGTCTGATAAACCTAGCCTCTTAACCTACTGTGTACTTGTACTATGTTGGAAATATTTCCTTATTGGTCATATTCAGCCCTATATGATTTTTTCCCTTATTTAGCACTTGCATGCTACCGTTTGATTTAATTCCTTAATTAAAGGAAGTCTTTGATACTGATTTGATTTTAATTGAAACACATTTCCTTAATTATTTCTGAACTATAATCCTTACCTTATTTTCTGCTTGTTTTCACACTATAAATACCTGACTCTTTCATTGACACAAGGACACCAACACTCGCAGCTTTTTCTAAACTTACACTTACACTCAAAAGTATTCTCTCTTATTACTCATAATGTGGCATGTTTGCAAGTCCTGCTGCCTGCTTTTTCTCTATTTGCTTCTTTAAACTGGTATGTTCTAATTAAGATTTTCAGCAATCACAACAACGTATTTATTTACTACCTTTTCTTGCATGTCTGCCTACTACTTAGGTATAGTTCAATGCACTTACTCTAGCATGCTGAAATTTCTTTCTGCTTATTCTACTATGAATCCCAAACCCCTACCCCTATGTGTTCATGCTATGGTTTGAGGCATGGCAATACTGCAAATTATTGTCCATGAATCAATAGTGTGTGTTCTGACATGCCTAAAGCCTGCCCTTGCCTAAGCAATAGGCTCTTTTCAATCTCCCTATTCCCCCTAAACCCCGTTTTGTGTACTTATTTGTAGTTGCTTCCCTCTCCTTTCCCCTTTTTAGAATTCTGTTCTTCACTTGCACACTTTCTTAGTCCTTAAGTTCTGGCCCCCTCTTGTGAGCCTTGCCTTGGGACCCCTTTGAGCTCCCTCTGAACTTGGACACTTGAGGGCTGGCCCTTCCACACAGCACTTGTCCCCATTCTGATAATACATTTGGGAGAGGAAGTCATAACTCAGAGAGGAAGTCAACAATCAGGCTTCCTCTGGTTGTATTTTTTTGTTTTTGATGTATTTTTATTTATTCTGGGTTGTAATAATTTGTAATAAACACTTGAGGATGGTTAGTGAAAAAGGGTGGGTAACTATTTATGCAAAGGGTAGAAATCATGATTATAGGATTACTTTATTCCTGCATATCCAACTTTCATATAGAAACCATGTCTATAGGTGTTCTGAATTCTGCATATTCAAAATGCATATAGAAATCATGCCTATAGGTCCATTCTGAATTCTGCATACTCAACTTCATATAGAAATCATGCCTATAAGATTGTCAATTCTGCCTATTCAATTACATCTAGATACCATGCGCATAGTTCTTAAACAAATTCTGCAAGCTAGATACCATGTTTCTAGGTTTAAAACCAGTCTTATGCATTTAGATACTATGTCTATAAGGCTTCTGCATTTTTTACACCATGTCTACAAGGTTTAAAATCAGCAACGCATAGAAAGCATGCCTATTAGAATTCCTAATTGAATCTAATCCACTTCACTTAAGCATAAATCTAAAATCAGTATAATTGGTGTCAGTTGTAGAGCTTTTAATCAATTCGCTTAAATCCTGCCTCTCTTTTAATAATCTGATTCTATTATTTAGCAAGTTTAACAAGCATGCATTTAAACAGTTCATTTCGAGCCTTACTATTTCATTGTTTTTTTTCTGAATCCAGTAGATGTCATGCCTATGGGATCCTTGTTTAACACTTAGGCAAGCCTTAGAGTATAATTATAAACTGAATCTGCTTCTGTTAGTTGCTACAACCAACAGGCAGGCCTGATTTGGATTTCTTATCTGAGCTATGCAATAAACTAAAACTGCCTCAGAAACCGTCCTTCTTCGTATATAATACTTATAATCAGACCTAAACAGTATGTGTAAGTCATGTTAATTACGTTTTTCTTTGTTTAAGGAGGTATATCTGAGCCTCTATTGTTATGTGCTTTCCCCCAATTTGCAATACGTGTTTTGTATGTCACTTTAGAGTTTTTACCTTTGGAACTACAAATAAGCGTAATATCCCTCCCTTTTAGGATAAGTAGTCCTAAATGCCTCCGGGACTGATAGGATTGGGACGGGTAATAGCATGCAATAAGTAAACGAGACTAATCCGCTCTTTAAATACCTTAACGGGGTGGGAAGGGTAGATATGGATATGATGACCGGTGCGCTAATACCATGTGTAACCCCTCTTTTGAGGAGTGATTACAGGGTATTGCATTGATGTGATCCATATTTTTAATAAACCTAGGACCCCCCTCCCTTTATTCTTATTTTCTTAGCATTTTTTTACTCCTTATTTTCTAAAATCAGCCTTCTTAAGTGCTCTTCCAAACTTTGTTTATTTTCAAAATTTTATATGTGAAATCCATTCTTATTTGAGCCTTATTTGTCTATATGTTATTTGCATCCAAATTCACAATAATAGTTTGGCCGGGAGCCACACTAGTGGATTCTGAGGGGTGCCTAACACCTTCCCCTTGGAATAATTTCAATCCCTAATCATTAGGTGGTGACTCTTAAAATGCAAACTCAATTCCCAAAAGGAATGAGTTGTCCTCCCAAATGTCATAAACCCGATTTTGCGAGAAAAAGTTGCGCGACAGGGGTCGGGTTTAAAGTTTAGAAATCTGGAGCCCCGACTCAAATCTGCGATTGTATATGCGATCGCAAAATTGACATGCGGCCCGCAGAATGGACCGCAAAAATGCTCCCAAAAACCTGAACAATCTGCCTAGGTATGTGACAAAAATGCAGTCCGCATACCCATTTTGCGGTCGTAAAATGCACCGCAGAACTGCTCCTCGCAAAAGTTCCAAGGGGATTATGTGACGACTATGCGGCCCGCTTATCGATTATACGGTCGCATATTTGGCTGCATAGTTGACCTCAAAATTAACCTTCACACTGCCTGACTCTGCGGTGATTATGCGGTCCGCATAGCTATTATGCGACCGCAGAGTTGACCGCAGAATTGCACTTTTCTGGAAAACACTATTCTTTAACTTTTTAATGCACAGATCAATCCAAAGGGTCCGAACCACGACAAGCTTTATGAATTTCTAACACATGATCCTAACTTGGCACCGCAAGACTCAGGTTTTTGAGTAGAAATTTCACGGGGCCTTACACACTTGACCACTTTCTTGAGGATGATAGGGGGTCGTGACTTTATGAGTGACACCATACTTGGTGAGTAAGATATCGAAAGCTTTGTTGCAAAAATGCGACCCCCCATCACTTATGATAGCCCTTGGAGTACCAAGTCTTATAAAAATGTTCTTCTTCAAAAACGACACTACTTCTCGCTTCATTGTTGGGCAAAGCAACGGCCTCAACTCATTTGGATACATAATAAACCGCGACCAAGATGTAGGTGTTTCCACAAGAACTCATAAAATGACCCATGAAGTCAATACCTCACACATCGAAATATCAATCTCCAAAATGGTAGTGAGGGGCATTTTATTTTTCTTTGAGATTACACAGGCCCTTTGATATTCATCACAATGCTTGACAATATCACTTGCATCCTTGTAGAGAGTGGGCCAATGGAAACCGCAACTTAACACTTTGGCCGCCGTTCTTGATCCACCATGGTGACCACCATAAGGCGAAAAATAACAAGCCCCAAGAATTTTAACTTGTTCTTCCTC
The DNA here is from genome assembly GCF_000393655.2 of Nicotiana sylvestris. Taxonomy (NCBI): domain Eukaryota; kingdom Viridiplantae; phylum Streptophyta; class Magnoliopsida; order Solanales; family Solanaceae; genus Nicotiana; species Nicotiana sylvestris. The sequence continues at coordinate 150,636,707 of NC_091065.1, read as the reverse complement.
CGGTACATATCTTCTAATCACTCCATCCGTATAAATATGGAAAAGGTACGGTCCATCCCAATAGTAGTCTGGACAATCCCGTTTGAACTTCTTCATTTGGTTTGAAGAGAACTCAACTGGAATGATACTACTCACAAGAAAATTTGCTAGATTCGCGAACCATGGCACCCCTTTCATTGAAATAACCAAGAGTTGCTCATTGGGGAAAAAGTCATTGATTTCAAGGCCATCATGCAGACTTCCCTCCTCCTCCAAACGAGACAAGTGGTCTGCCACTTGGTTTTCACTTCCTTTTTGATCTTGGATGTCTATATCAAACTCTTGCAACAAAAGTACCTGTCTCATCAATCGGGCTTTGGAATATTTCTTGCTCATAAGATAGCAAAGTGCCACATGATCCGTATGAATAATCAATTTTTCACCCGTCATGTACGGGCGAAACTTCTCAATAGCAAACATAATGGCAAGAAGCTCTTTCTCTGTAACGGTGTTGTTGACTTAGGCACTATTCATGGTCTTGCTTGCATAATATACCAGATGAAAGATCTTGTTGATGCGTTGCCCAAAAACATCCCTTACTGCTACATCACTTGAATCACACATGAGCTCAAAGGGAACACTCCAATTTGGAGCGGTGATGATGGGAGTAGTAGTCAACTTGAGCTTTAGCAATTAAAAGGCTCTCATGCGCTCATCATTGAAATGGAACTTGGCATCTTTCTCCAAAAGCTTTCACAACGAGTTCACCACTTTAGAGAAGTCTGTGATGAAATGCTGGTAAAATCCCGCGTGACCTAAGAAACTCTGCACGCCTTTGACTGAAGTTGGAGGTGAAAGTTTAGAAATCACCTCAATCTTTGTCTTGTCAACTTCAATGCCATTCTTTGAGATCTTATGGCCAAGGATATTGCCTTCCTCAACCATGAAATGACATTTCTCCCAATTGAGCACCAAGTTTGTTTCTTCACATCTTGCCAACACTTTGTCCAAGTTTGCTAAACAATAATCAAAATCCCGACCATCAAAAAGTCATCCATGAAGACTTCAAGGTAGTCCTCCACCATGTCCATGAAGATAGCCATCATACACCTTTGAAAAGCAGTCGATGCATTGCATAATCCAAATGGCATCCGTAAGAATGCGAAAGTACCATAAGGACATATGAAAGTAGTTTTCTCTTGACCCTCCGAAGCAATAAGAATTTGATTGTAGCCGAATAACCATCAAGGAAACAATAGAAAGCACGGCCGGCCAATCTATTAAGCATTTGATCTAGGAAGGGAAGTGGGAAATGAAACTTCTTTGTGACTTTGTTGAACTTGTGATAGTCCATACACACTCTCCACCCGGTCACCATTCTTGTAGGAATCAACCCATGCTTGTCATTGGTGACCACCGTCGTGCCCTCTTTATTTCGGACACATTGAACCAGAGAAGTCCATAAACTATCGGAAATGGGGCAAACAACCCCGGCATCTAAACACTTGATGATCTCCTCTTTGACAACATCTTGCATGGCTTCATTAAGTCTCCTTTGATGTTTAATAGATGGCTTGGCACCTTCCTCCAAGTTAATCTTGTGCATGCAAAATGGGGGCTTATTCCCTGAATATCTACAAATGTCCAACCAATAGCCTTCTTCCTTTTTTGTAGCACGAACAATGTGGAATCTATCTGCACGTTAGTGAAACAAGAGGAAAGAATAACCGGTAAAGTAGTAGAAGGGCCATGAAATTAATACCGAAGATGTGGGGGCAATGGTTTTAACTCCAAGATGGGAGGCTCCTCAATTGAAGGCTTTGTTGGAGGAGTGGTTCTATTCTCAAGATCCAAGGACAATTTGTGGGGCTCATAAGTGTATGACTTTATCCCTTGCAAAGAGTTCACACATTCCACTTAACCCTCAATTTCTTCATCCTCACAATTGAGCGAGACGGCCTCCAATGTATCATCAACATTCATCACGGCACTTGCTTCATCCACAATCACATCGGTCACCAAATCTACGAAAGAATACACCTCATTGCTTTTGGGTTTCCGCATAGACTTACACACATGGAAAATCACTTTTTCATCACCACCCCGAAAAGTAAGTTCCCCAGAAACGACGCCAAAAATTAATCTCATCCAAGTCACACCTCTATTTGAGGTTATGAAATGGTGGATTGCATTAATAATCCCCAACAAGGAGTCAGGATCGAATCCACATGGAGCTGAGATGGGAATTAGTAGTATATATTTGGATTGAGCACGTAAAGTATCAAGATTGCACTTTCACAAATATGTTTTTGTTTTTACTTCTGAAATTATGCTAAGGATTGCAATTCTAAAGATATAAAGCTAGAGAATAATATTTTTGGATGTTATTCAAATATATAAAAAGGCCTAGGTCTATGACCTTCACCTAGGTGTTAGCCTAACAGGTTGTAAACTTTAAAGCTTATTTTATTGGTCGGAGTGTATTATAGCTATCAACACTTAAGTACTCACTCAATATCTCTAGATAAGTAAGGGATTTTGTCCAATTTGGCTTTCTCAAGTCCATATGGGTATTGAACAAAACAGTTGATAGAATGCTCAAGTAGGGTTTTACTATCTCTAGGTTCAACTCTTTAATTGGGACTATCAATCTCTTTATTTTGTCCAATTTTATGTTAGCCAAGTTTTTCTAGACTATCTCTCTTTCTCAAGTAAAGACCAAGTCAAATAGGCATGAAGTAATGTTTGCAACCATTAATTCTACAATTAAAAGCAAGAACAAGGCTAAATAATAAACACCCAACCATAAACAAGCCATAAATCAAACACCCATTTGGTTTATACACTAGGGTTGTGACCCAACCCTAGTTAAAAATCTAGCTACTCATAATGGGCATAGAAGAAAATAAAGAAGAAAAGATGATAAAACTCATATTAAAAGATTAAAAGATAAAATCCAATGTTATATCACCAAAGTAAGCTAAAGTTGCCTAAAGAAGCAAGGAAAAACGGCTACAACACGTTGAATATTCAAAACTTGGCCTATTTTCGTGAAACTATTCTATTTATACAAGGCTAGAATTTTTGGACAAAAATATGGAAATCTGCAGTCCGCACTTGAGCTTTTGTGCCTAAATTTTGTCCTTGAGTTCAAATCAATCCTTTTTGAGTTGGATTTCATCTTAGTGGCTCATTTTCCAATACTTCTGTAATTAAGCATATTTCATTAGTTTTCAAGAATACAATTAAACACTTTTGGACTAAAACAAAAGCTAAAAGGTACTAATAAGTAGTCAAAATCCTCACTTATCAGGCACCAGGCCCTAAGTCAAGATCCTGAATTCGAAATTTTAGAAGGCATTTTTATTAGATGTTAAAAGCCACGACTTGAATATTAGAATTAATTATAAGGGTCAAAAGGTCAAACGAACCGCGCCCGTGTAGATCATTCTCGCCATAGTAGATATTACACTACGTTCAAAGTAATAAAGGAAGTTTGCCTTCTATGTTTCATCAATTCACATTTGCACCAACGATATTATCGTTAAGTTGCTTAGAATAAATATAGGGTTCAAAATCCTTAAGCCTACGGGCCTCCTCGAACCAGGGACTGCTACTCGATAATAAAATAGGACAATTCGAGCTACTCAATCCCGGGGGCACCAAGCCGACTAGGCAGGGCCCGAAAATAAAAGGCTACAGCCAACTTAAACGGCTTGGAGATGTCCGAGTCCGTACATTAAAAGTACGGTCCTTATACTTTTTTTTGTCTATGAAAGATTATTTCAGACTCGGCCATGAAAAGGGCCACCTTCGGCAAAGAATAATCATGTCCAAATAAATATTTGAATAAAGACTTCATTTGTATCGGATTCTCCAAAGTCAAAGCAACTCAGAGTTGTTACTTAACTTAGGCCTCATCCGAGCTTTGGGGGAACAAATAGTCTAAGTTATGTCAAATTCTATGCTAAGGCATCGATGGCATCTTTTGAAAACAGAAACACAAGTTTTAATTCTTGAGCATAAGCAATACTGAAAAGTAAAGGACACAATATAACTGAAGAGAAATTTTTTATATATGTACCAAAAGGTATTTACAGATGCACGTGAAGCGGCCCCAAAACAATATATATATACACACACACACACACAAGGGAAAACAAAAAATAAACTAAGGCATTTCCCGCCTAGTCTTCTCCGGAGCCTGACTTGTTACCCGAACCCTCGGGCTGGTATATCTCTTTTGCCTTGTCCTCAAGCTTCTTCGCCTCTTTGATCTCGGACGCTAGATCAAACCCTGAGGCATGAATCTCCTCAAAGGTCTCCCCCAGGGACAACCACTTCACATACTCGGTCTTTGTTATTACACGGGTCTCGGTCACCTCCACATCGTTCTTATACTGGGCCAACATGTCCCGAACTTCGGAGGCCTCATTCGAAGCTACCTCCAACTTGGACTTCAGCGCAGTGTGTTCCTAGTCGAGAGCATCCCATTCCGTGACAACCGAGTCTAGTTGTTCTCGGAGCTCGTCATTTAGCCGAGACCATTTGTCAGCTTTATCCTTTATCACCTGGAGCTGATCCTTGGTCGATACCAAATCCTCTTTAGTGGCATCCCGCTCCGAGGCTAGGAGATCCATTTTGCTCCTCAGCTCCTCGGCTGAGGTTTTGAGCTTGTTCATTTCGGCCCTAAGCTGGTCGATCATGTCTATATTCTATTAGACATGCGAGGTTGTGGCGTTAGCAGTTGCGCTTAGCCTTTCGTTATTAATCCCAAACACTTTACCTTTTTAGCCAGCATGGCATGTTCCCGTTTTACCTTCAAGGCCTCTTTTTGAGCTCTTTCTAGCTCGGCTTGGAGGACGGAGTGGTCCTTGAGTACCACGTCATTTTTCTCTAAAAGAGCTTTGTATATTTCTTTTTGTCGGACCTGCTCCTTGAGCTCAAACTTATGATGGCTGACCTCCATCCGAGTCTGATAGAAGTGATCATGGTGAAGCACCAAAGCTTGAGGCATGATAAATGTCAAAATTATTAAAATACGCTAAAGCAAAACGGATTCTTTAAAGATGTGAAGGGAAAAAAACATACCATGTTCAATGCCTTAAGTGCCTCGTTAAAAAAGGTCCTGCGCGTCCACCTCGTTCATCTTCGCTTGGTCCTCATCGGTCACCAAGGAACGAAGATATCTAGCCATGCCAACTGGCCTGGATAGCATCAGCCAGAGTCCGCTCTTAGGGAGAGGAATTACTTGACAAGCTTCAGTATTGATTTGGGCCCATCTGATCCCGGTAGCATGTCGTTTCATGGGATCTCTAGGTGGCCAAAACCGGAGTAGTCCTCCAGTACACCAACATCCATGCCTTCAAAAAATAGGTTGAGGGCCTCATCTGCAGCCCGTGATGCCTCATTCGGCTTTTCTCTAACGACCCAGGCCTCAGAAAAAATAGACTTCGTATGAGACAGCTACTCCAGAACATCGATGATGTTGGCGACTTCCGGGGAACTAGAGTAGCTTCTCGAGATGCAATAGCTACAGGCTTTTCCTGGGGCTCCCAAACTAAAGAGGGTTTGGCTTTACCATTGCCTCCCTCCACTGTTGTGCGCTCTTCTTAAATGACGGCCGACTCATGGGGGACAAACTCTATGTCGTCATCTTCAGGGTAGTCCCTGACCCGAAAAAGAGAATCAAGGTACGATACCTTGGACCAATTACCCTTTTTGGTACTATTTCGGACCCTAACTGTAACCCTCTTTTTCTTGGCCGCAACGGGAGCGTCCGAGGAACCAGAAGACCCTTTTTTCTTCTCTTTTTCTCCTCCTTTTTTCACAGTGTCCATGGCGGAAGGCTATCCAAAAGCATAGGGTTTTGCAGATAAGAACGAGGCCTCGTCCTCGTCCATCGCCTGAAGCTCGGTGGTCTTGGGAAAAACTGTGGAAGGAAGAAAGGGATTTATCCACATTGACAGTGGAATGGAAAGAAAATTCAATTAGTAGAAAAACACTCACCATGGGAACGGGCCTCTCATTTGACTTTTGAAAGTTTGCGCCATTCGCACTCGGAGTATGTCAATTATTTGCAGTTCCCCTCGACCCACTCCTTGAAATGGGGACCACATTAGGGACTCAGGCAACCACTGCACAACGGGAAAGCCGGGCAATAAGAAAGAAGAATAAAATCAAAGAATCATTTTAGCTACCTAAGAGGAGATGAACTTACGTGTTGAGTTCCCTTTCTCAGGGAACGGAAGGAAATCAGAGGGAATGAGATCCTCGATCTTTACCCGAACAAATTTCCCCTGCCATCCCCAATCCTTGTCCTTGTCACAATCCGGAATTCCCACCCTGGGGACCGTGATGGCGCCTAACACTTCACTTTCCAAGCAAGCCAACGTTTAAATAATTATCCATTTTTAACAGTTCAAATTAAAAGATAATCAAGAAATCGAAATAGCTAAAATAAATCCGAAATAGAGTGAATAAACCAAGATAACAACGATGTCCAAATATCATCCCAGAACTGGTGTCACAAGTGCACGAGCGACTAGAAATATACAAATAATAGTCTGAATGAAAGTAAAACTGTCTGAAATGGAATAAATAGCTAGGATAAGGTGGAAGGGGACTTTAGGGTTGTTAATGTCGTGCAACTGTACCTCAAGTCTCTGAATCGGGAATCAATCCTAGCAATCTACTGACCGTCGATAGGACCAACTCCAAAATCTGCACAAGAAGTGCAGAGTGTAGTATGAGTACAACTGACTCCATGTATAATGTAAGTGTCGAGCCTAATCTCGATGAAGTAGTGACGAGGCTAAGGCGAAACACTTATAACAACATGTATGCAGTATAATGATAATAACATGAAAGAATCGCAGGAAAAGTAAAGCAGTTAACTTATGTAAATAAACTTAATCCTCGAAATCAGTAAAACCAGAAACATCAGTCCTCAGAATCTCATATGAAAACACTAAAAGCTAACACAATGTAATAAGGAATACAAAACACACAATCAGTTGCGGCGCGCAACCCGATCCGACCATACAAACACAATCCTTCCTTATTCCACCATATCAATATCAAGAATAATAAAAGTAAAATCCGTTGCGGCGCGCAACCCATCCCATCATATAATCATAATCAATATCATAATCCTCCATTATTTTACAATATCAATATCACATATAAAATCTATTGCGGCGTGCAACCCGATCCCACCATCAATCCTCTCTTATTCCACTCGTTGCGCCGTGCAACCCGATTCATAAATAAAATCAATGAATGAAATCAACTTAACAACTCAATTAACAAGAATCTCTAAGATTAAAGAATATAAAAGCAAAGCCATGAAGGAAACTCGTACCAAATCAAGGAATGCTACAATTATTACAAAGCAACAAGATAAGCCAAATACAAGACAATTAAAGTGTACAAGACAATTAAAGTGAGTAGCAGTTAAGCATGGAAGCAGAGAAACAAATATTTTAATACGAGAATAATAAGTGGCAAGTACCAAGTTAAGGCACATGAAGCAATTTAATACATGTAAAAGTTAAGATATGGAATAAAATAATTAATAAAATACGAGAAAGCATGGAAACAATTATTTTGGCGGCGCATATACACTTGTCAACTCGCATATATGCCATTACACATGTAGGCCACATAACACATAGTCCAAGGGCTCCTAATTCCCTCAAATCAAGGTTAGACCTAACACTTACCCCGCTCTGCAAGAGTATCAAAGCTCAATCGGGGCTTTTCCTCTAAAATCCGCCTCCAAACCAATCGAATCAAACAAAAATCAACTCAATGACATAAATAAATGCTAGGAAAATCAATTACCATACATAAAGTTAAGATCTTTACACTTTTTTCAAAAAGTCAACAAAGTCAACCCCAGAATCGCTTGTAAAAAATTTGAGATTCGGACCAAAACCCGATTACCCATTCACCCCCGAGCCTGAGTATGTGATTAGTTTTGAAATTCGACCCCAATTTGAGGTCTAATTCCCAATTTTAAAAAAATCCATAATTATACCCAAATTCCTAATTTCTACCATGAAAATCCTAGATTTAATGTTGAAAACACTTGAAAAGTAATTGATAATTGAAAAGAAATAGATTGAAGTTGTCACGACCCAAACTGATGGGCCGCCACGAGTGCCTGAGTCCTACCTGTCAAACACCCCTTAGCATGCGTCTAAGATATGAATCTGAATAACATCTGCTGAATTATGAAAATAACATACATGAAGGAAACATGCCATCAAGGCATATGTACGTATACATACAGAATACAGTGGGCGAGCCGACAAGGCTGCTATAGACAACTATACGTCCAAAACTGAAAGCCGACAAGGCCACATACAACCCAACTAGTCATACTGTCTACAGACCTCTAATAAAAACATAATTGTACAAAGACATGACTGAGCCACGTCATACCCCTATATATATATACACACACACACAAACGTATCGTACCAAAACCAAAGCAGCTCTAGATCAAGTGGAGCACGCCAACTCTCGCTAATCAGGGATCCTAAGAAGGGGGACCGTCATCTTGCCTACCTGCACCTGCGGGCATGAAATGCAGGCCCCGTGAAATAAGGCGTCAGTACGAAAAATGTACTGAGTATGTAAGGCATGAAAATTAGTACGTAAAAGACATAGATGAAACATGGAATATAGAAACACATCTTTAAATCTGAATAACTTTGTAAATTTTGAAACGTTTATAATGTCATGCACGTGCATATAAATATCGTGTCATGCATAGGTATGGGTGTACATAATATCATCAAGCCACTGAGGGCATCCCATCATATCATCTCGGCCACTGTGGGCAATATCCTCAACATGTACCAGCTGATCAGGTGGTGGTGCGTATACAACGCCGTAACCTTTTCCCATATGCCATATACATATATTTACATATATACGCGTATATAACGACATATGTTCATGGGTCAATGCATATGTATAAATGAGTGAAATGCATGAAAAATACGTAATAATCTCAATATTCCTTCCGGATAAATTTTTTCAACGATGTTTAATTCTGAGACCCATGAACAGAAGATAATAATATTTTTCATGAGGAATCATGAATATAGACATCCCTACTATTTTTATGAATAGAGTAATTTATGAAGACTGTGTATTTTGCTCGTTTCTTCAGTATAATTTGGACCATGCCAAAAGAAAGAAGGGATGGCCTAAACATACCTGGAGTAGGAAAAACTCCGTATAATATTCTGTTGGAAACCTTCGTGGATTGAACTTAGAACCTAAAAATTGGATTAAGATTCTGCACTTTGTAATTGAGAAATGAAATCTGCTTTGATTTGTTGAAGTATTGGACGAAATTGCTCCTAAGCTTTTGGTTTTGAAAATGGAACGTTTTTGCTTCAACTTCCTTGACTTTTAATGCCATAGGCAGATCTTGGTTTTTTTTAAGCCTTTACAAGGCATTCTTACTAAAGGTTATGGATAAGATTTAGAAATCTTATCAAGACTTAAATTATTACTTCATTATTACACATTAGCCATCTGGCAAAGTGACTACTTAGTCATTTCCAACTTTTTGTCTTCTTGCCACATGGGGTGGGGGCTGGGATATTAATTAATTTTTTTATCCACTTATTAGTTAACTGGGTAATGTCCTGTTACCCGGTAATTAATCAATTATCTGCATAATTTAAAAATTACCACAAATTACTTAAAATTCTATTTATTTTTAAAATACTTCATATATACTTTATATATTATACTATCGTGGTCATATGGTATCTTGCATGGTACTAGTTCATAATTATCGGGTATTATCGCTCGACCCGTATTTTATTTCAAATTGGCCGCTTTCAACGAAACTCCTTTTCGTTTAATCCGTGTACTTCTTTATCCTTCATAACACTTATTTATCGCTTGTTATAAATAGCGTAAGTATGTTAACGTCAAGATGATCTCATCCCCGAGTCTACGTCAGTTAACTGAAAACAAAATTTTAACGTACGAAAACGCGAGGTGTAACATCATTCCCCCTTAGAAACATTCGTCCTCGAATGTTCAACTCCCCGTGATCCAATAACTTTGGCAGGGTCGCCTTTGTAACAACACTACTACCAACTCTCCCTGTAGAAACTTAATAATCCAACGCCATACCGGACCACAATTATCAATAACGATAATGGCCTCATATGACCAATGACAATAACCAACATAAGAATTTATACACGTACCTTATGATTATGATGTATCAGTCGGACCCTTCTCTGGAGGAGGAAATAAGTAGGGATATCTAGACTTCATGTTTTCCTCGGCCTCCCATGTCATTTCTTACACATTGTTGTTTCTCCAAAGTACTTTCACGGAGGCTACCTCCTTATTCTGTAGCTTGTGGATTTGTCGGTCTAGGATGGCAACCGGAACTTCCTCGTATGATAAGTCTTCTGTAATTTGTACATCATTCATGGGCACCACTCGGGTAGGATCGCCAATGCACTTTCGTAACATAGATACGTGAAAAATCGGATGAATAGATTCTAACTCCGAGGGCAATTCTAACTCATAAGCTACTTGGCTCACTCCCCGAATGATCCAATAAGGCCCAATATACTGTGAGCTAAGTTTGTCTTTCTTTCCAAACCTTATTATACCCTTCATTGGTGACACCTTTAAGAATACCCAGTCATCAACCCCAAACTCTAAATCTCGACGCCGCACGTCAGAATATGACTTTTGACGACTCTGAGCTGTCAATAGTCGATCCCGAATCAATTTTACTTTTTCTATGGCTTGCTGAACCAGGTCTGGTCTGTATAATCTAGATTCTCCAACATCAAACCACTCAATAGGTGACCTGCACTTCCGTCCGTAAAGAGCTTCGTATAGAGCCATCTGAATACTGGAATGGTAACTATTATTATATGCGAACTCAATAAGCGGCAGATGATCATCCCAGCTACCTTTGAAGTCTATTACACAAGCTCGTAACATATCCTCTAGTGTTTGAATAGTACGCTCAGCCTGTCCGTCTGTCTGGGGATGAAATGTTGTACAAAGACTTACTTGAGTCCCCAATACTTTTTGGAAGGACCTCTAGAAGTTAGCTGTAAATTGAGCTCCTCTATCCAAGATAATAGATACATGGACACCATGCAGTCGTACTATCTCCTTAATATAAAGCCTTGCATAATTCTCTTAGGAATATGTAGTTCTAACGGGCAAAAAATAGGCTAACTTTGTAAGCCTATCAACAATCACCCATATCGAATCGAACTTACACTGGGTACGAGGTAAGCCTACGATGAAGTCCATATTGGTTACTTCCCATTTCCAAGTCGGAATCTCTATAGCTTGCAATAACCCACCGGGTTTCTAATGCTCAATTTTAACTTGCTAACAGTTAGGACACTGAGCAACTAACTCTGCTATATCCTTTTCCATTCCGTCCCACCAATACATTTCCCTGATATCATGATACATCTTTGTCGCTCCTGGATGGATAGAATAACGAGAATAGTGAGTTTTTCCCATAACCTGCCGACGCAGCCCTGCAATATTAGGTACACATAATCGTCCTCGATATCTGAGGACCCCATCTTTTGTAATTTCAAATGGCGTCTTCTCCTTCTGAAGGGTGGTATCCCTATAATGAACTAACATATGATCCTCGTACTAGCGTTCCTTTACTTCAGTTGCTAAAGAGGATGTTGTCGTATCCTGAAGGGTAATTCCAACGTCACCTGAGTCCAGTAACCGAACTCCAAGGCTAGCTAGATGATGAACCTCATGGGCTATTCCCCTCTTTTCTGCCTGCAAATACGACAGGCTACCCATAGATCTACGGCTAAGGGTGTCGGCTACTACGTTCGCCTTCCCCGGATGGTATAAAATGTCAATGTCATAGTCTTTAAGTATCTCCAACCATCTCCTTTGACGTAGATTCTATTCCTTTTGCTTGAAGATGTACTGGAGGCTCTTATGATCCGTATAGATATCAACCTAAATGTCATACAAGTAGTTCCTCCACATCTTTAGTGCATGAATCACCGCAACTAACTCTAAATCGTGGGTCGGGTAGTTCTTCTCATGCTTTCTTAGTTGTCTAGAAGCATAAGCCACAACCTTACCATACTACATCAGCACACAACCTAATCCAATGCCTGAAGCATCACAATCGATAACATAACCATCGGTCCCTTCTGGGAGCGTTAGAACCGGTGCTAAAGTTAATCTGTCCTTTAATGCCTAGAAACTCCATTCGCAAGCATCAGTCCATTGAAACTTTGCTCCCTTCTGAGTCAACTTTGTTAAAGGTGCTGAAAGGGAAGAAAATCCCTCTACAAATCTCCTATAATAACCTACCAAACCAAGAAAGCTACGAACCTCCGTCGGTGTTGTGGGCCTAGGCCAAGTCTTTACTACCTCAATCTTTTGTGCATCCACCCGGATGCCTTCACCCGAAATTATATGCCCAAGGAAAGTTACAGAGTTCAACCAGAATTCACATTTAGAAAATTCTGCATACAACCTCCCTTCTTGTAGAACTTTGAGCACAGTATACAGATGACCAACATGCTCATCCTCTGAAAGAGAATACACCAATATATCGTCAATAAATACAATTACGAACAGATCTAAAAAAAGGCCTAAACACACGGTTCATCAAATCCATGAATACTGCTGGGGCATTGGCCAGACCGAACAAAATAACCCGAAACTCAAAGTGCCCATATCTAGTCCTGAATGCTATCTTCGGAATATCATCATCCTTAACCCTTACCTGATGGTACCCAAACCTCAAGTATATCTTTGAAAAACATTTGGCACCTTGCAACTGATCAAATAAATCATCAATTCTCGAGAGCGGGTACTTATTCTTGATCGTCACTTTATTCAGCTGCCTATAATCAATACACATCCGTAAGGAACCATCTTTCTTTATCACAAATAACACCGGTGCTCCCACGGTGATGTACTAGGACTGATAAAGCCTTTTTCAAGCAAGTCCTTTAATTGTTCTTTCAATTCTTTCAGCTCTGCAGGGGCCATTCTATAGGGATGAATAGATATTGGGTGAGTATCTGGTAGTAGGTCAATAGAAAACTCAATTTCTTGCTCTGGCAGGAGACCCAGAAGTTTATCTGGAAACTCATTCACCACAGGGATAGACTGAATGGTTGGTGACTCCACTTCCATATCCTGAACCCAAACTAAGTGATAAATACAACCTTTTCTGATCATCTTCCTTGCCTTGAGATAGGAAATAAATCTACCTCTCGGCGATGCCGTGTTACCTTTCCACTCCAAAACAGGCTCCCATGGAAATTGAAATCGGACTATCTTTGATCTACAATCAACGTTGGCATGACAAGAAGCCAACTAATCCATACCCATTATAACATCAAATTCTACCATAACTAACTCGATTAAGTCTGCTACGGTAGGTCGACCATGAACTACTATTATACAACCCCTATATACTTGCTTAGCTATCACCGAGTCCTCAACAGGTGTAGATACCTCAAAAAGTTTAACCAGTTCAGGTTTTATTCCAAACTTACTAGCAACCAACGGAGTAACATATGATAAGGTGGAACCTGGGTCAATCAGTGCATATACATCATAGGAGGAGACTGATAATATACCTGTAACAACATCAGGCGATGACTCCTGGTCCTGTCGTCCTGCCAACGCATAAATGCGGTTCTGAGGGTTGCGCGAGCTAGATGCTCCGCTTCTGCCTCTACCACGACTCATTGGTGCTTGTGGACCTTTCCCAGGGGGGCGTACTAATGATGACGAACCAGCTGCAGATCCCGACGGCTGAGCTATGCTTGCATCACCTCTCATCGGACAATCCCTCATAACGTGGTCTGGATAACCACAAGTATAACAAATACCTAACCCCATACGACACTGCCCCGTATGTTGCTTACCACATTGAGTACATCGTGACAAGGGTGGCCTCATTTGATTTGACTCACCCGTATATTGAAAACCTGAGGCCCTGAAATTCTAACCAGACCCTGAATATGTAGAACGATCAAATCTCTTATTGCCAAACTAAGGGGGCGTGCTAGCTAAGGGCTGGGATGGATACCTTGAGTATTGCTGCCTTTGACCATATCGAAACTCACCAGAAGGACCCCGAAGACCTCGCTCTCTTATTTTGGGCCTATCATGCTCACGATCGGCCCTCTGTTTCTGTTTATGCTCCTCTACACCCTGAGCGTATACCTGAATACGAGAAATATCCATGTCTGGCTGAAGTGAGACCGACATACAATCGTTAAGCAAGTGAGGCTCTAATTCCATCATGAACCGGTGAACCAGATCCTCTATCTTAGATACAATAGTGGGAGTATACCTAGCCAATAAATCAAACTGAAGATTGTACTCCTAAACACTCAGGTTACCCTGTCGAAGGGTCAAGAACCTATCAACTCTGACCTGTCTAAGCTCTGGGGGTAGATAATGACGAAGAAAAGCTTCTGTAAACTCCTGACATACTGCTGGAGGGGCATCCTCACCTCTAGACAATTCCCAAGACTCGTACCAATTAACTGCAACATCTCGGAGTCTATAGGAAGCTAGCTCAACTAACTCAGTCGCAGTGGCCTTCATTACCCGTAACGTCCTCTGCATTCTATTAATAAATAACTGAGGGTCCTCGTTTGGATCTGCTCCAGTGAATACCGGAGGGTCTAAATTAATAAAGTCATGAACCCTCGCACTTACGGACCTATCTGCGTGACCAATACCTACTTCCTGATGCCGAGCCTGTGCGGCTACTAATCGGGTCAATAACTGAATAGCATCTCTCATCTCCTGACCCGGCGCATTTGGCTGAGGTGCTGAATGAACAAGGGCGGGCGCTGGAGCTGGAGCTGGTGCCCCTCGGAGCTCTTCTGGAATAGGCGGGGTATGTGAAGTTTGAGATGGAACCTCACCATGAGAATATCCTTGAGCCCTAGTAACTCGTGGCGCTCGACTAGTAGTCTCACCAGCCATAGACTTTCCCTTCTAGGTGGTCGTACTCTTTGGAGGCATCGCTGAAAATATAACATATCGTTAGGAACATGAATTCTTGCATCGCACGATCTGAGATAAAATTAGAGGATAACATCATGTATGTCCTGTAGCTTCCTGTCTATAAGCGTGGTGCACAACACACCCATAAACAAGACTTTACTAGACACGGTCTGTAGATAACCCTAGGACAGAACTGCTCTGATACCACTTTTGTCATGACCCAAACCGATGGGCCGCGATGAGTGCCTGAGTCCTACCTGTCAAACACCTCTAAGCATGTGCCTAAGATAAGAATCTAAATAACATCTGCTGCATTACGAAAATAACTTACATGAAGGAAACATGCCATCAAGGCATATGTACGTATACATACAGAATATAGTGGGCGAGCCGACAAGGCTGCTATAGACAACTATACGTCCAAAACTGAAAGCCGACAAGGCCACATACAACCCAACTAGTCATACTGTCTACAGACCTCTAATAGAAACATAACTGCACAAAGATGGGACTGAGCCACGTCATACCCATATACATATATATATATATATATATATATATATATACAAACATATCGTACCAAAATCAAAGTAGCTCCGGATCAAGTGGAGCACGCAAATTCTCGCTAATCAGGTATCCTAAGAAGGGGGACCGTCAGCTTGCCTACCTGCACCTGCGGGCATGAAACGCAGGCCCCGTGAAATAGGGCGTCAATACAAAAAATGTACTGAGTATGTAAGGCATGAAAATTAGTACGTAAAAGACATAGATGAAACATGGAATATAGAAACACATCTTTAAATAAGAATAACTTTGTAAATTCTGAAACATTTATAATATCATGCACGTGCGTATAAATATCGTTCCATGCATAGGTATGGGTGTACATAATATCATCAAGCCACTGAGGGCATCCCATCATATCATCTCGGCCACTGTGGGCAATATCCTCAACATATACCAGCTGATGAGGTGGTGGTGCGTATATAACGTCGTAACCTTTTCCCATATCCCATATACATATATTTACATATATACGTGTATATAACGACATTCGTTCATGAGTCAATGCATATGTATAAATGAGCGAAAATACATGAAAAATACGTAATAATCTCAATATTCCTTCCGGATAAACTTTTTCAACTGTGTATTATTCTGAGACCCATGAACAGAAGATAATAATATTTTTCATGGGGAATCAAGAATATAGACACCCCTACTATTTCTATGAATAGAGTAATTTATGGAGACTGTGTGTTTTGCTCGTTTCTTCAGTATAATTTGAATCATGCCAAAAGAAAGAAGGGATGACCTAAACATACCTGGAGTTGGAAAAATTCCGTATAATATTCAGTTGGAAATCTTCGTTGATTGAACTTAGAACCTAAAAATCGGATTAAGCTTCTGCGCTTTGTAATTGAGGAACAAAATCTGCTTTGATTTGTTGAAGTATTGGACGAAATTGCTCCTAAACTTTTGGTTTTGAAAATGGAACGTTTCTACTTCAACTTCCTTGGCTTTTAATGCCAAAGGCAGATCTTGGTTTTTTTTTTTTTGAAGCCTTTATAAGGCATTCTTACTAAAGGTTATGGATAAGATTTAGAAATCTTATCAAGACTTAAATTATTACTTGATTATTACACATTAGCCATCTGGCCAAGTGGCTACTTAGTCATTTCCAATTTTGTGGCTTCTTGCCACGTGGGTGGGGGTGGGATATTAATTTTTTTTATCCACTTATTAGTTAACTGGGTAATGTCCTATTATAAGGAAAATTAATCAATTAACTGCATAATTTAAAAATTACCACGAATTACTTAAAATTTTATTTATTTTTAAAATACTTCATATATACTTTATATATTATACTACCGTGGTCATATGGTACCTTGCACAGTACTAGTTCATAATTATCGGGTATTATCGCTCGACCCGTATTTTATTCCAAGTTAGCCACTTTCAACGAAACTCGTTTTCTTTTAATCTGTGTACCTCTTTATCCTTCATAACACTTATTTATCTCTTGTTATAAATAACGTAAGTACGTTAACGTCAAGATGATCTCATCCCCGAGTCTACGTCGGTTAACTGAAAACGAAATTTTAACGTACGAAAATGCGAGGTGTAACAAAAATTGCTTACCAATGAATTTAGAAAGAAAACCTCTTGGAAAAACCGTCTCTAAGGTGTTTGGGGTTGAGAGTTTAAAAGAAATGAGCCAAATCTCGTTTTTTCCTCTTTTGTCCAGGCGTAGATGTCGCCATTGGGACCTGGGGTTCGTAATTGCGAACCCCAAAAATGCGAGAAAACCATCGCAATTGATGTTTCCCCGAATTCCTAATGATCATAAAGTTTCCCCCGGGGAGTTTTGACTTAAAGGCAATGATTAGGCTTTTTTCTTTCTCTTCTTCTTTTTTTTTGGTACCGAAATTGCGAAGAACTCCCATCTATGTTGTCATCGCATTTGCGATGAATTGTTCGCAAATGCGAACTTGAAAATGTTACAAAAGCGACCCAGTGACTGCAATTGCGACCAACACCCATGCCAGGCCATCATCACAAATACGATAAGGAGTTCGCAAATGTGAACTCTTCAGGACATTGTGCTCTTCGCAAATGCGAGCATGAAGCTCGCAATTGCAAGTGTCGCAAATGTGAGATCTGAGCATCAGCAAAAATCCGTTCTCCCATGAACTCTACGAAAAGCGACTGAAACTTACCCGAGCTCTCGGGGCACCAAACCAAATATGCACACAAGTGTAATAACATCATACGAACTCTCCCGTGTGATCAAAATACCAAAAATAATACCTAGAACTATGAATCGGATACCAAAACAAGCGAAATTTTCAAAGAAATTTAAGAACTTTCAATTTTTCAACTGGGGGTCTGAATCATGTCAAATCAACTCTGTTTTGCACCAAATTTGGCAGAGAAGTCATAAATAATGAAATAAACCTATTCTAGGTTCTGGAACCAAATCTGAACCTGGTAGCAACAAATTCAACCTACGGTCAAATATAGGAATTCTTTAAACCTTTAAACTTCTAGTTTTCAAAAAATTACGTTAGATCAAGCTAGGGACTTCCGAATTCGATTTCGGGCATACGCCCAAGTCTCGAATCACGATATAGACCCATCGGGATCGTCAAAACACTAATCTGGGTCCATTTATACAAGACGTTGACCATAGTCAACTCAAATAAGTTTTAAGACATAATTTCACATTTTCATCAATTTTCTCAAAAAAAACTTTTCGGAAAAAAGGACACGGATTGTGCATGCAAATCGATGAAGGCTAAACGGATCTATTCAAGGTCTCAGAACATAAAATGAAGGTTAAAATTGGAAATGACCTATCGGGTCATCACAGTCCTCGTCGATTCTCGAGAAGGGAGCCTTCTTTGCCCGTTGGGCGAGCTTGATTAACCCGCCTTGGAAGATTCGGGGGTCGTAGATGTAGAGAATGTGGTCAATAGTGAATGGGGCACTCCGTGTTATTAACAAAGTGAGGAAGGATGATCACGATCCTCCAAAAAGATGGGTGGATCTGCCCGAGGCAGACCTCGTACCTTTTGCAAAAATTGAGGACCACCAGGACCACCGGGCCAAGCGTTAAGGGGTACATATAAACGTGAGTTGTAATGTCCTCGTCAGGACCATGGATGACTATTTCCTTGCCCTCCCACTTGCAATCCTACTGGACTTTCGGGAGCGTGTCTTAGGTTATGCAGCAAATATACCTCCACACCTCCTTACCGCGATCCCCTTATTTGGAGACCTTCTTGACTCAGTTGTTGTCTATGGAAGAGCCTCCGGGAATAAAATCCTTAAAAGGAGGTTTCGGGACTGCTGGGCAGGGTCTTTTTGATGTCATCGGCCGGGGTAGCGGTTGAATGAGCGGTATTTTGAGGCACGAGTTTCGAGGTTTTCGCCATCAATATTTGGGAATATGAAGGTTTGAAGGTGGATATGAAGGTTTGAAGATAGGTATGAAGATTTGAAGGTCAAACTTGAAGATTCAAAGAAGAAATATGAAGATTTGATGATTGGAGATGAAGGAATGAAGATATGAAGAACAATGTGTGAAGATTTCAAGGAATTATGAGCAAGTAAAAAGTTCAGGGTTAACTTAAGAAGGTTTAAAATCGAAAAGTAAAAAGGTGAAAAACGGGAACCGAAGCTTTAGTAGGAGGGAGATAATTGATACGTGACATTTTGCATTCGAGGATGGTCAACCAGCGGATAACACGTATCCGAAGTCAGAACGACGTGGCTGATGGGACATTTCACTGACTCGTCGATCCGATTGTAGCGTACAGATGAAGGAAACGGGGTCAATTAATCAATTCTCGTCGTTTCTGTTAATCTGCTCTCCTAAAAGTAAAGGGACTATCTGTATACGGGTAAAATCGAGGATAAAAGTTATCCCCGATTCCCCGGTAAAGAAACGAGAGGATAGTGCGACCCGATATGACCTCGGGTAGTTCGAGAGTATCCACAGACAAGAACCCGGGGAGGACGAATGGTGCGTCCGAGACCGGATACTGCCAAGCGTTGAGCTCAAGCAAAGTGAAGAACTGGGGCTAAGAGAAAGGCGGTTAGACAAAATAAACGAGGGGCCGAAATATCCTCCCACCACCAGATATTATGGCACAAGTCTCGACCGGTATCAACTGTGTAATAACGTTTACTAGAAGCCAAAGATTTTTTTACCTTATTTAGACTTGTACTTGGATTGAAACTCCCTTACTATATAAAGGGGGAACTTTTATATTTTAACAACCATTGTTGGCACGCATATCAAAGAAATAAAGTTAATTGTTCTTTAGCTACTGTTCAAAGTGTTCTTCAGTTGCCTGCTTATTAAGTTGTAACAGAGCTCATTCCGAGGGCCGAATCGGAACCGATTGCCAAACATCCATTTCAAAGCTAGACTTATTTATCCATTGCATTTGGTTTGATTGCTCTGATTTCCTTTAGTTCAATTATCTATTGTTCATAGTTCATTCATGTTAAATTAAATCACATATCCTTTAATAGTGTAAAAATCAATTGTTACTCATTTTAAGGGTAAACACACTCTCTAACCCTAACTTTTTGGTCTTATTATTTGTCAATAACGGAACACGCGTATACTAGTTCAAGTCATGGCTTGGCAAGAAGAGGCCTAAAACAATTCAGCATTGATGCCCGATTGAGTACATGGTTTTCTACTTTTCGCAATATGTTTATTTCATGTATATATGTTTTTCATGTTAATTATTGCTTTCATCTTTTTTTCAGTACTTTGGCAGATGATTTCAAATTCTAGACAATCAAATACCGATTCATTTGGCTAAAACTGTAGCAGTTGGTGCAACAAACTGATAAATGGGAATCTTAATTGGAAAAGATGAGGCATTCTTCTTTGCAATTAATAAACTTACAAAAGGCTGCTTGACAACATCTCAAGAACAGGAAGTAAAAAACACCACTATTAATTTCCATTTATCATTGCAGAATCAGCACTCAATTGTTTATGTTATTTGCTTAATTTGTCTCTATTTAACCATCCATGAGGACCACTAGAGAGCAAGTACTAGTGTCTCATTACAAGAAAATTGCATAGAGAACAAACTATCTTGTTATTGGTACTAAGTTTTCCATCCATGTATTACTTATTTAAAGAGAATTTAAGAGTACTCTCTTATCACATCTCACTAATGAGAGAAGCTGCAATAGTATTATTTTCAGCAGAAATGTCCCAAAATCTATCTGAAAACCCAAAGTTGAGTGGATATTTGGGCTGCTTGTTGGGGGAAAACAGTCCAAAATGTTTCTCCAGTTCAGGGTTCTTGTTATTCTCATCAAACATAGCAAACAAATACGTCTCAATGACTTTATTAGGCCTTCTTGGACTACCCCTTTTAACATGCTGAATTAAGTTCTTGTAGTAAGTTGCTGCATTGTTTGTTGTCGCTGCAAATGCGCCAGCAGACGGCCAGCCACTCTCGGACACAACAATCTCTATCGAGCCCCCTCCGGCTCGAGACAGGGCAGCATACACAGCATCCAACATTGCATCAAATAAGTTCATATATCCAAGTGAACCATCTTGTACCACCACATTAGGTGCAGTGAAAAGAGCATAGGGGAGAGAAATATCGCGCGGATTACCAGCATAGCTAAAATAAGGATAAACATTAACGAGTAAAGGCGAATTTATGCCCCTTAAAACCCAATAATCGGATCAATGAACGACCTAACGTCGTTCCTAAACGAACCCTGTGATGGTGGAAAAGAGTTCCCAATCAAGGTCATATCTACAGAAGTTGAGACTTTGATATTGTTTTGCAAACCAGCTGAAGAAATTGCATTCTGAATGTTCCTCATGGCCGGAAGAAGATATCGGGTAAGTGAAGATGTGCCTGTTACAGGGCTGACTTCATTTCCAACGGCAATGTACTTGTTGAAGATATAATTAAATAAATAAAACGTACACTCTCTAATAATTTAAACTTTTAAATAAAATGGTTATGCAGTTCAACATGGTATTAAAGCAGTCACATTTTCTTTATATGAGTCTTACCCACACCTATTTTCGAAAAGAACTCCATGTGTTTGACCAATGAAAAAGAGTTAAGTCGCATGTTGAAGACATAATTAAATAAATAAAATATAATCTTTGATATAGCCACACATTGAACAGTACCTAAATTTAACGGCTGGCCAGAAATTTCTGACATTCCTTTGTACCCAATTATTTGCATTTGAAGGGTTAGCAGCAATGTTTTGGAGATCTGAATTGGGAACTCCTAACATAACTTGGATGTTGGAGCCTCTTAAAGCCTGTAAAGCTGCTTGATTTGGATCATAAAGCCTCATTCTTCTTATGTTTTTTGACTTGTAGAGTTGTACAACTTGTGATGCTGGTGGAAAGTTGTTGCCCAGCATTCCATAGTAAACACCTACTGATTGAGCCCCTTCTCCATATGAGAATAAAAAGTTGTGTTACGTATTATAATTAGTTATGTAATTCTTGCAAAGTTAAAATAGCCGGGAAAGATCAAAATACCTTTCTGTTTTACGAAATATCTTAATTTTACCCTCCAATGTACTTGGGGTTATTCATATTTTTTTCATTAGCAAATCGTCTTGTATTTATCCTAGAGATTAACGAATCTCTAGCATAAGAATAATAAAGGATAACTCTAAACACTAGTCAAAATTAGAGATGTCAATTTGAACTTTTTTCTGTTAATATTTTAACACGTGAAATCCACTTGGTCCATACTCGAGCTCAATTAAATCTAAGTACAAATACAAGATGATTTGTTAATGAGTAATGTATGAATGAACCAAAGTATAGTAGAAGATAAAATTAAAATAGTTCTGGATATTTCTTTAAAAAAGACTTGGTAAGTCCCTCCTCAAATTGGAAAACCATATGAGTTTTACCCGAAAATAGCAAATAACCACACTAAAATAAGTACTTTGCAAGTTAATTTAGAAAAAATATACAAATTCAAGATGAAAAATAAGGAAATAGCTATCACGAAAATGGCTAATGCATATTTTGCACACACAAAATATAAGACTACTATTGACTCTGAAATTCAAAAGTTTAGACTTTCTTTTGCAATTTTTGTTGATAGGGAGTGGCATAACCGCTATCTCAGCGCTGGCAACAAGTAATCCTAGAGTAATATGTTTATGTAAGGTAATCATGAAGAAAAGGCTTTTGTTAGAAACTAATTAAGATGAAGCTTTCACATAACATCTCATTTATATAGAGATAGCCTTAAGCCTTTGTAAAAATATTCAAGTGGTGAATTAAATTGAGACGCCAAGAATTTCATTTATATATATATATATATATATATATATATATATATATATATATATATATATATATATATATATATATATATATATATATATATATATATATATTGCTTGTTCTCATTTTTCAAAGATCATTAATTTTAAGCTAATCATTAGATGGCACATTTACGATGTCAAGAATAACGTGCAACTTTTCGTTATTGTTATTACTCTTATTTTGTAAGTTAAGAGCCGCCAGGTTGACGTGTTTTGTTTGAATATAATGTCCATAGAGTACTAACTTAATTTCTTGGTCAACTTCATTTTTTGTAGAAAAAAAAATGATTTGTTGAGGTAGAAGATTAGTATTTTCTCTAAATTAAGGTGGCTTGCCAAATGTTGCATTGACTTTAATATAAGATATAGCTAGTTAAATTCTTTCATCCTCCACACCCATACCATAGATGAATTGCTAGTACTTAATTAGCATTAAAAGTTTACAACTAAAAAGGTTTCTCTTTAAAGTGATTTATGATACTAAAATGAACTTGGGATTAGAGGGCAAATACCTAGTTTTGGTCTACATGTAAGATAATTAAATCGTAGTCATAGCAGAGATTAAGACACAATTACACAATCAATCTAGAGTTAGAGTCTAAGGAATCGTACCATTAAACTCTATGAATTCAGCAGTGACGACAAACGGCGATTAAGCCTGAGGCCAACTTCCACGATCCACTAGCTACGCGCTCTCACAGCCCGGAGAACTTGACTGATGGGACGTCTACCGTTACCACGTATTCAAGAGGCAAAATACGCTAGGTTTTTTTTCCTAATAGCTAGGGAAAGGGGGTTGGCCTCTATTTATAAAGAGTGTCTACCCATCACAGGCCAATAGTTATTGGGCCTCACTTATCCACACACATAATATTTGATATTAGGCCTTTTATTTATCCACCATTTGGGCCACATCACTATCCTTTCAGGCTATAACCAATTAACGTAAGTCCAAATTCCAACATTCTCCCAATTGGACGCCAACGTTAATTGAGGACAAGAAAACAATTTTAAAATATTTGAGTTTTAAGAAAATCATTTTGAAAAAAGATTTTAGACTCTACAGTGGCCACACTACTCACATAGCCAAGGATAGAATGACTCATATAACAATTCATTCAGCATCAATAGAGAAGACTAACAATGAATCGTAGCAGGCATCACACCATTTTAAGGTATGAATTCTATCTACGACCACATATGCTAGAATTTCCATCAACATGGATCAAACATGTGTGATAAGCATATTATCTTTCTAATCAAGGTGAATAGATTCACACCTCTTAGAAAGAAATAATCCTCCAAGTGATATTATAACTATATCACATCAGGAGCCTCCAAATCAAATGATATTAAAATCATATCACCTTAGGAGGTTTTCCTTGTGCCTTACCCGGGATAATCAAGGCAACAAATAACAAAACTCAAAGATATCATGAGTTTATGCAATGTTCAATTGGAAATAAAAATAAATAAATTATCATGTAGTCAATAAGCATAACAAATATTAAATAACACAAGCTTGCATAAAATTAGAATTTATTAAAAGTAATATCTCAGTCACAGCTATAAAATGACTCCCACTGACTAAAGTACATCAAAAGACTCTAAAATGCCCATATTTTTAGCATGTTCATTAAACACTACAGGCCTAAGACCTTTAGTCAAAGGATCAGCCAACATAGATTTTGTGCTAATATGCTCAATACGTACATTACCTTCTTTTACCATATCTCTAACCTTAAGAAACTTAAGGCTAACATGCTTAGAGCCTCTTGTTCTCTTGTTATTCTTAGAGAAGAACATAGTTGCACTATTGTCACAAAAAATAGTCACCGGCTTAGATATAAAATCCACAATTTGCAATTTAGTAAGAAAATTCTTCATCCAGACAGCATGTGAAGCAGTCTCAAAACAAGCAATAAACTCAACTTCCATTGTAGATGTAGCAGTGATGCTTTGTTTCTCACTTTTTCAAGAAATAGCACCTCCACCCAACATAAAAATATACCCAAAAGTTGATTTCACATTGTCTTGACAACCTGCAAAATCAGAATCTGAATATACAAGAAGATCCAGATCATCAACCTTTTTGTATACAAGCATGAAGTCTTTGGTGCATTGTAGATATCTCATCACTTTCTTTGCAGCCTCCCAATGTGCCCACCCAGGATTAGAAGAAAATCCTCCCCAACATGTTAACAACAAATGCAATATTAGGCCTTGTACAAACCTGTATGTACATCAAACAACCAATAACACTTGCATATGGCACATCTTTCATGGTTCTCATTTCAATTTCATTTTTCGGACATTGATTCTTGCTAAGTTTGTCTCCTTTTACAACAGGTGCAATACCAGGTCTACAGTCATGCATATTGAAAGTTTTAAGAACACTCTTAATGTAGGAACGTTGTGATAAACCCAATAAACCACGTGACCTATCTCTTTTAATTTCTATCCCAAGAACAAAAGAGGCTTCACCAAGATCTTTCATATCAAAAGACCTAGACATAAATTGTTTGGTCTCATTCATCAAGCCCAAATCATTTGTGGCAAACAAAATGTCATCAACATAGAGAACCATAATAATAAAATTGTCATTAGCTATTTTGAGATAAACACATTCATCAAGCTTATTTTCCACAAATTCAAATTTTGTAATGATTTTATCAAATTTCAAGTACCACTGCCTGGAAGCTTGTTTAAGCCCATATATGGATTTGTTAAGCTTACATACTAGATGTTCTTTACCAGCTTCTTTAAACCCTTCAGGTTGAACCATGTAAACTTCTTCAAGCAGACTACCATTCAAGAAAGCAGTTTAAACATCCATCTGGTGCAACTCTAATCAAAATGAGTCACAAGAGTCATCACAACTCTAAATGCATCCTTGGATGAAACAGGAGAAAAAGTTTCTTTATAATCAATACCTTCTTTTTGAGTATAACCCTTAGCAACCAACCTTGCTTTATAACGGTCTATGTTTCCCTTGGAGTCTCTTTTAATTTTAAACACCCATTTGCAACCAATAGGCCTAAAACCTACAGACAATTCAACTAACTCCCACACTCCATTGTGCTCCATAGAGCTTCATATTTCATTACTTCACGCTATTTATCAACAAATAGAGAGGAAATAGCTTGAGCATATGATAAAGGATCAGTCAGCTCTCCAGTATCATTGAGATTTTCAGTCACATACACGATAAAATCATCGGAGATGGCAGACCTTCTTTCTCTTTGTGACCTACGAAATGGTTCATTTTGAACATTTTGCTCAGGAACTATGGGATCTACGTCGTTGTTCCCTTGATTCTCCCCCTCATGAATAGGTTGGTTTACCACCTTTTCATGTACAACATGGACAAAGACTTCCTTCTCTTTCAATACAATTTCCTTACCACATGAACAATCACAATCACAAACATCATGCTCAAGAAATTTTGCATTAATAGACTCAACGATTCTAATGCCACGCCAAGGACAGAAAAACCTAAAACCTTTAGAGTAATCAGGATAGCCTATAAAGAAACAACTGGTAGTTTTAGGATCAGTTTTCTTTTCTGTGGGCGAATAAATACGAATTTCAGCTGGACATCCCCAAATGTGAAAATGATTCAAGCTAGGTTTTCGGGTTGTCCATAGTTCAAAGGGAGTTTTCAAGACAGATTTTGTAGGAACTCTATTCAGGATATAGCTAACTGTTTTTAAGGCTTCACCATAAAGATACTCAGGTAGCCTAGTCCTTGACATCATACTTCTCACCATTTCTATTAGAGTACGATTCCGTCTTTCAGCCACACCATTCTGCTCAGGAGTACCTGGCATGGTATAGTGCTACTATCCTACATTCTTGCAAAAATAAAGCAAAAGGCCTCATACATTGACCAGACTCATCATATTTTCCATAGTACTCACCACCACGGTCAGACCTCACTATCTTAATGGACTTCCCAAGCTGTTTTTCAACTTCAGTCTTGTAAATTTTAAACTTATCAAGTGCTTCATATTTTTCTTTTAAAAGATATATATAACAATATCTTGAAAAGTCATCAATAAAAGTAATAAAATACCTATGATTGGTGAAAGTAGGTACATAAGGTTCACTAATATCGGTATGAATAATTTCTAAGAGTCCAGAGCTCCTAGTTGAACCATTTCTCTTAATCTTGGTCATTTTACCCTTAACATAGTCCACACAAGTTTCAAAATCTTTTGGATCAAGAACATGTAAAATATTTTCCTTTACCAATCGTTCAATTCTTTCTTTAGAAATATGACCAAGACGCCTATGCCATAATAGGTAAGACGGTTTACTCTTAACAGACCTTTTGTGGGCAATATTTTCAACATACATTGCAGAAAAAGTTTCATTCAATACATTCAAGCGATATAGACCATCACTTAAAAAAGCATCAGCAACAACATGTGAATCATTGAGAATTTTAATAATACCATTATTTTGTTGAAATGAATAACCATCTTTGTCCAAAAAGGAAATCGAAACTAATTTTCGTCTCATAGACGGTACAAAAATAGTATTTTCTAAAAGAATACTAGAATTATTTTTAAAAGGTAAAATAGATGTCCCTATAAACTCTACTTTTGCTTTGAGTCCATTGCCCACAACAACACTGGCTTCATCCTCTTTTGGCTTCCGTCTACTTACTAGATCCTGCAAGTCATTGGTTACAGGAACAGTTGTACCACTATCCAACCACCGAGAATTTAAAGAAACATGAACAAGACTAGTTTCAAAGCAGACAAAAGCCAAAAAAATTACCTGATTTCTTTTTTAGAGGACAGCCAACTTTCTTATGACCTACTCCCTCTATTTTATATTAAATGAGGTACTTTCCTTTTTAGTCTATTACAAAACAAATGACACATTTCTAAATTTGGAAATAATTCAACTTTAAATTCTTTCATTTTACCCAATTATCCTAAATGAGAAACTTTTATAGCCACACAAATGTTATGGCCCCACAAACTTTTTACCCCTTAAGCTTTTAAGACCACAAGTTTCAAAAGTCTTCTTCTTTTTTCTTAAACTCCGTGCCGAGTCAAACTACCTCATATAATATGAAATGGAGGGAGTACTTGTTTGCAATCCCAACACTTGATTTCTTTCTTAATTACAGGTTGAGGACCAATAGGATTATGAGACTGACCTTGATTAACACCAGGCTTATTAGTATGACCACTATTACCATCTGGATGATGAGAATGACCATGTTTCTTTTTGTGAAATTTGGGTCCACCTTTTCTTTTATAAGAGGGATAATCAGCTGATCTAGACGAACTAACAAAGTTCACTACACCCTCAACTTTCTCCTTTTGGATCCTCCCTTCCTCTATCACACAAACAGTAATAAGCTCATCAACACTCCACTTATCCTTTTGTGCATTATAGGTTGTCTTAAGTTGGTTAAACTGTTTAGGAAGGGACCTTAGAGATTGGTGAATAAGAAAATCATCGCTAATGGTTACACCTAAATTGTTCAGTTTGGTAGCAATATTAACCAATTTCATAATATGATCACAGACACTACCTATAAGGTCATACTTTATGGTAGACAAGGAATCAATTAGGCTTCCTATCTCAGCTTTATCAGATTCTAGGAATTTCTGTCCAATGGCACTCAAGAAATCTTTTGCATTTTCATTATCCTTAATTTCACCTCTTATGTGATCAGAAATGGATCTCTTCATGATCATAAGACTCAATTTGTTAGCCTTCATCCATTTTTTATACTTAGCCTTTTCATCAGCAGTGCTAGTAGTTGTAGGTTCAACAGGTTTCTGTTCAGTCAATGCAAAGTCCAGGTCCATCAGACCTAACACTATTTCAACATCTTGTTTCCATTTCTTGTAGTTGCTACTAGTCAAAGTTTCAATGGAATTCAACTGATTAGTCATGTTGCTAACAGCTGTATAAGCAAACAACACAAAAATTAGATAAAATTATGGGCTAGAATATATAGATCAAAAGAGTCAAAGACATCCATCAAACCCCTCCTTTGGGTAAAAGATGCAACTGTCTGCCCTTTTAAAAATCAAGGAGTCCAAGACATTCATTGCAACCTTACCTTTAGGCAAGAGATACAAAACCTACTCCCCTTATTATCCAAAGTACAAGGCATACATTGTGCCCTTCCTTTAGGTAAGAGACACAAAACCTCCTCTTACAATAACTTATCCTTAGCATTAATTTAGCGTCACTAGTATCAAAGGGAAAATCTCTAACACTAGTGTACACTTATAAAGGATAATTACATGATATATGCATTTAGAATATTTCAATGACTCAAATAAACAGACCACTTAGGTGGAAACTATCTATTAATCATAATTCTCAATCCATGTATTAAATGATCTCACATGTATATAATATTAAGAACTTTTTAGTGACTCCAAATAAATAGACCACTTTGGTGAAACTATTTATTAATCACAGTTTCTTAGTTATACATGTTAATACATGCTATAAAACACCTATAAAATTTTGATGAAAAGGAAATCGATCTATAGGTAGAAAGAACGATCGAAGTAGCAGATTAAAAGAGAATTTTGATTAAGGACATACTCTTTCTATGACTAATACCAAAAGGCTTGATCATAATTATCAAACTTCAAATCGATGGTGTTACATTAAAATAATAAAAAATATGTCAAAGGTAAAAGTTTGGACAAGACAAGAACATCATGTTGCCTTTTGTCGTCATCGAGGGTTTCACTCGCTACAATTTATGTGATATTATTATTTCAATTAATACTAATGTGAAAGGCCACACATAAAACCAGATGCTTTTTAACAAATAAAAGTCCTTCAGCCATCTTATTTTCGACGCCGCCTCTAATTCATTATCCAAAACGATCGCCGACGTTTACTGATATAACAAAAAAAATTGTTTTTTTTTAAAAAGAGAACATCGTGCCTTCATCTAGAATTAACAACAATCCTTTTCGTTTTAAACCCAAGATTAATTCTTGATCTTAATCTCTGACTATGGTGGCTCTGGTACCAACTGTAAGATAATTAAATTGTAGTCATAGCAGAGATTAAGACACAATTACACAATCAATCTAGAGTTAGAGTCTAAGGAAGCATACCATTAAACTCCATAGATTCAGCAGCGACGGCAAACGACGATTAAGCCTGAGACCAACTTCCATGATCCACTAGCTACGCACTCTCACAGCCCCGAGAACTTGACTGATGGGACGTCTACTGTTACCACGTATTCAAGAGGCAGAATACGCTAGGGTTTTTTCTAATAGCTAGGGAAAGGGGGGTTGGCCTCTATTTATAAAGAGTGTCTACCCATCACAGGCCAATAGTTATTGGGCCTCACTTATCCACACACATAATATTTAATATTAGGACTTTTATTTATCCATCACTTGGGCCACATCACTACCCTTTCAAGCTATAACCAATTAACGTAAGTCCAAATTCCAACACTACATACAAAGTTACATATTGTCTTGTAGGGGCGAATGTAGCCATATATCAATGGAGCACAAATTTATATACAAAAGTTTACTAAAATTGCAACAAATTGTAGATATGAACCAATAACTTTAAGAATATAATGAGTTCAATATTAAAAACTTTAAAGGTTGAACCCATAATTTTAACATGTTGTCATATATTCTATGCATACATGCTAATTATATCAGTCGTTTATTGTTTCATGTTGTTCACATCAGCCAAATAGGGGGATTTGAGGGGGGGAAGCAAAAAAGCGAGGCCATAATCCTGTCATGTAATGAAGCTAATTTGTACTTGCTAAAACAAAAGGCAAATAGAATAAAGACTCTAGTCGACATAGGCAGATGCATAAGTGAGCCATTATAAAACATTCTTATTAGAAGTCCCACATACGCCAAAAAATGCTCTCTACCAACTTCAGCTTGGCAGTACCTTTCTACACCATGGATCCCCCTCCGATTAAGCCAACACTCCCACCAAGACCCCCGGATAAACATAGCCAAATGGAGGTAGAAATGCCTCATCAATCCTATAAGGAAATGCTCCTGGACAAACCAGCGAGCAACCAAACAAACTACTATGAAATAGATCACCAACCAATCACAGACCTGGACAAAGGAAAACGCATTGAGGGATAAATTCCTCTCTCACAAGATGACAAAGAATGTCTTTACCTCCCATGGCGCTACTCGGTGATTATCAAAGTGTTTAAGCGAAAGATGCCTCACCACCTCCTTCGATCTAAGCTAAATGACCTATGGAAACCATCCGAACAGTTAATCTTGATTGACCTAGGGTGGGACTTCTACATAGTAAAATTTAGCCTAGAAGAAAGTATGGTTAAAGCTCTACACCTAGGACCTTGGTTCATTTCTGGAAATTTCCTATCCGTACGTAAATGGGAACCAAAGTTTGTTCCCCAAGAAGCCACTCTTACTTCTACTGCTATTTGGATCCGGCTACCTCAATTACCAACAGAGTTCTATGACCAGGATATCTTGGAGAAAGTTGGTAGGAAGTTGGGCAAACTCCTCAAGATAGACCAATGTACATCCTCTACCCTAAGGGGAAGATATGCCCGTATTTGTATCCAACTTCCTCTGGAAACCCTAGTAGAAACATCAGTAATAATAAGAGACCATAAGCAGGCTGTGATCTATGAAGGAGAGGGGACTCTATGCACCATTTGTGGCAGAATAGGACACATTGCACATGTTTGCAACTATAGGGCACCAACACCCACAACAACCCACGAACCACATGAGGATTATCAAAGGAAAGTAGTCATTTCGGAGTAAAGTGAATGAAAAACTATCACCTTCCCAAGAAGACGTAAGCATGGACAACCAAAAGCGATAAAAAAATGATGGTAAAACGAACAAGCCACAACATGCTTCACAGACGGAGGAGATACAGGTAAATATGTTCAATGCCGATTCAGTTAAATTTCTCCAAACTCAAACTCTTCGTTATAATTCAAAAACAATATTCAGCACCGAAAAAACCCAAAAGAGTCCAAATGGCCCAAACAAAAACCACACTAGCATATAAGAGCTACCCAAAAAGGGTCAAAAATTAGGCCCAAGGACACAGCCCAATATAGGTGTCAAACGAAAAGCGGGGCCAACAACTGACGACCCCACTAACCCCAATCATGAGCCCAGCTTTCAAGGGGCCTCTAGACCATCTCCCAAAACCACAATCACCACGCCTGGTGAAACACCCAATAGGGCTGCCCCCTTTACCCCAAACGGGCGCTCCACTAAGGGCACCACTGACAGCCCATTTCCCCACCCAAATACCCAAACCTATGCTTTCCCTACCAAATCTCCTGAAACGACCTCTAATGGAGAAATACCAATAGTTACCAACAACAATCGAGTGCCCTATCTGGTACCCCCTATTTCCAGATGAAAAGACCACAACTGTCACCTCCATTAGATCCCCAATTAATGAACACCCAACCCCCAAGTTCCGATGACCAGAAACCCTTCCACTGTCCAAGATGTGACACCAAAGGGTTTATTGATGGGACGATAGTCCCTTAACTTCACCCCTCTTGTTACCCAAAGTAGCAAGACAAGAAAAACAAAAATGTCAAAAGAAACACCACCGACCACCATCACCACCCTACCACCACCACCGGACCACCAACTGGCCTCCTGGTTGAAGGTTGCCTTGTAGGGGCAGGGACTCTCCTACGATTTCACCCTGGGCAACCATAGGGTGACACTGATAGTGCAAAACCCAACCCACCTAGCTAGGGTGACGGTGGAAGCATTGAACAAGGCACTAGCAGCCTTCGGACCTCTCCTATGGCAATCTATGGTCCACAACGACAGCAACTCCCCGTTAACGGACCCCCAAGCCCTCAATAACCATATTCTACAAAGCTTACAATCCTTACCTTTCTTCCCAGATCTGATGAAAGAGGGCCCAGCAGCGGAGCCGGTCTTTGTCACGATCGATCAACTAACCCAAAACAACCCATCATCTTCTACTCCAAAAAGGAAGAGCAACTCATCACCTCTTCAGAATATCCAGAAAGGAATCTCCAAAGCTCTGGAGATACACAAGAAGAAGAATGCCTCAGAAGAACCAGAAATGTTTTATGCCACACCAAGGACGGACTCACTTCTCTTGGACTCAGTGAGATCGATAGAGTTCAGCACGGAAACAAGCGAGATAGTAGTGGTGTTGTGCCCCAGAATAATGACCAAGTGTGGAATGAGCCTAGTCTCAGGCCAAACATAAGGTCCAGTGAAACCCCTCCTAAACCTAACTCCAATCCTGAGTCTAAAGAGGAAGTCCCCCCACTACAAATGCTGGGTCTGCAAGGTCCGAAGAGCCCTCACGAGGGTACTCACCAATCACCCACAGCTCCAATGATGAACTACATCATATGGAATGTTCGGGGTGGAAACAATGCCGAGTTCAAACGGCACTGTCTAGAAATGATGAAAATGCACAAGCCTGCAATGCTGGTATTGCTTGAAACAATGATGGCTGACCATCAGTCTTTAGCCCAGCAACTCCAATTCGATATGATCATCCAGTCTCCAGCAGTAGGCCGATCTGGGGGTATCGTCTTTATATGGAAAGAAGAGTTTGTCAATGTTGAAGAGGTGGCAACTACCCCCAAGGTATCCATGCAATGGTGAAGGTAAGTCCAGACCACCCTCCATGGCTATTTTTTGCTATTTATGCTAGCAATCTCTTAGTAAATAGGAAACTCCTATGGGAGCAACTAATTACAATATCAAATAGCATAAGAACAAATTGGTTTATAGGAAGAGACTTCAACGAAGTCTTAAAGGCCAGGGACAAATTTGGGGGTAACCCTATAAACCTGAGCCGCAGCAACCTATTTTGGAAATGTATAAATAAGTGTAACCTAATAGACCTAGGCTAAAAGGGAAGCAAATACACTTGGACTAATAAAAGGTACAGTAACAAAACATCTCTAATTCTGGAAAGAATAGATATGTGTTTCGCTAATGAAGGTTAGATTGAGCAGTACTCTAAAGCTATTGTATTTCACCTCCCTAGGACCCACTCAGACCACTGCCTTTTGCAAATTAACCTAGTAGGGCCTCCAATCAATAAATCTTCAAGGCCCTTCAGGTTTGAATCAATGTGGGCTAGCCACCCTTCTTTCCCCAACATCATCAATAGGGCATTCACTGACCACTCCACCCTTCTTCAATCTACTGAAAGTTTCAAGACTCTAGTAACCAAGTGGAACCAGGAGGTCTTTGGAAACATCTTCCATCAAAAGAAGAGACTCCTAGCTAGAATCTCTGGAATCCAAAAATCCCCTAGCTACCAATTCAGTAGTTACCTGTTAAACCTTGAAACTGAGCTAAATATTGAACTCAACCTAATCCTCAAAAGTGAAGAAGACTTTTGGAAACTTAAGGCTAGGATCAACTGGCTAAATGAGGGTGATGCTAACACTAGATTCTTTCACACATACACCCTCAATAGAAGAAGGAGGAATAGAATCCTCTCCCTTAAAGAAGAGAATGGATATTAGCTTCATAACCAAACAGACATCCATTCAGCTATTGTGGGCTTCTTCACTGATCTATACACAACTTCCTACACTGAAGCCCCTCTGGGAAACCACTAATCACTCTACCATGGAACCAATCATATCCCAAAGCCAAAAAGCTTTTATGGACAGACCCATTCAAGTGAGTGAGATTAAAAGGGCAGTCTTTTCCAATAAACCTTTCAAATCTCCTGGCCCAGATGGCCTCCACCTTTTCTTCTACCAAAAATATTAGGATATAGTAGGGGACTCTGTCACAAACTTCTGCTAAAAATGTTTCTCCACAAGATCCATGGATAGCACCATGAACCAAACTCTTCTGTGTCCAATCCCTAAATGCCCCCAAGCTTCAATGCTAAAAAACTTCAGACCCATTGGCCTCTGTAACACCATCTACAAGTCAGTCACAAAAATTATTGTGAACATGATAAAGTCTATCCTCCCCTACATCATTAGGCCAAGCCAAGCAAGCTTTCTATCCAATAGGAGGGCTTGTGACAATGCTAGCATTGTCCAGGAGTATATCACTCACTTCAGGAAAATGAAGGGAAAGAGTGGCAACATGATCCTAAAAATAGACCTAGAAAAGGCCTTTGATAGGCTGAAATGGTCTTTTATTAAAGACACTCTGGATGCCTTCAACTTCCCCAAGGTCTTATCCAAACTCATCATTTCATGCATCAGTACATCCTCTATTTCCATTCTTGTCAATGGGGGAAATCAGTGTCTTTCAAACCCTCAAGAGGCATCAGGCAGGGTGACCATATGTCTCCCTACCTATTCATCATGTTCATGGAAAGACTTTCTAGATCCATTGATAAGGCAGTACTACATAACCAATGGCACCCCATAAGTATAAGTAGGTCTGGACCAAAAATATCACACTTATTCTTTGCGGATGACCTTACCCTCTTTGCCAAAGCAAATGACAGGAACTGCAATACCATTCTTTCAATATTGCAGAACTTCAATAAACAATCAGGACAAAAAATAAATCTCACCAAGTCAAGAGTCCTATTTTCTTCCAACACCACTCAAGATACCCTTCAACATCGCACCAATCATCTATCCATTAGGCACACAATATCCTTTGGAAAATATCTGGGATTTCCCATTTTCCATAAAAAGCAATCAGCTGCAGACTTCTAATTTATCATTGACAACATGCAATCCAAGTTGGATGGTTGGAAAACCAAATGCCTTAACATGGCTGGAAGAACAATACTGGCCAAGACCTCTTTACATGGCATCCCAAGTCATATTATGCAATACATAAGTCTACCCATCAAAGTCACCAATCAGATTGATAGAATTCAGAGGAATTTCCTTTGGGGCACCACCCCTGAAAGAAAAAAGATGCATCTGATTAAGTGGGAGGTAGTCACTAAGACCAAGGCAGAGGGAGGGCTAGGGCTCCAAAAGGCTAGTATCAAGAACAAAGCTTCTCTCACAAACCTAGCATGGAGAGCTTATAAAAATACCAATAGTCTATGGGCTAGAGTGCTTATTCACAAATATTGCAACATGTCTAGACCTGTTAATGCATTTAGACACCCTAAACATCCAAAATCCCCAACCTGGAAGAGCATTCTACAGGGATGGGAGATATGCAACAAAGCAAGCAGATGGGTAGTCAACAAGGGGAATAGAGTTAGTTTTTTGAATGACACTTGGATCCCAAATTAGCCTGCAATCAGGCACATGATAGAAGGCATTTTAACACAAAACAACCTTCAAGCCAAGGTTAACTCAATTCACAACCTGGGCAATTGGGATACCTTAGCCTTGTCCATTAATATCCCCCTAAGTATTCTGAGCCTCCTGAACTCTGTATTCATCCCAAATGCTACAACCAAGGAGGATAATCTTATATGGGATTTGACTCCTAATGACCAATTCTCAAACAGCTCTGCTTACTCCTTCCTAAGCAGGACTACAACCAACCTCCCTGCTGGGGAAGAAGCACCCTTCAAATGGATCTGGAAGCTTCAAGCACCCAACAAAATTAAATACTTCATCTGGCTCCTGATCCATAAAAGACTCCCAACTAGGAGCTTCCTCCACTCTATTGGAATCATCTGTGTCCCCCAATGTCACTACTGTAACAATGATTAGGAAGACATTGCCCACATTTTCTTTGAATGTCCCAATGTTGTCCATTTTTGGAATGACATCATATCCAAATCCATAGGAAATACTTCAAATCACCTTGTCTTCAATAGACATCTGTGGCAATCCACATGGAACTCTCTCAAAATTGTCCCTTACAACAAATGCATCTGTTGGGACAACATCTTTCCCTTTTGTCTATGGCACATCTGGCTAACAAGAAACAACAATGTTTTCAACAATAGGAAAGAATACATCAATGGCAATAACACAATCTCAAAAGCAAAAGAGTACATGATGCTTACAAAGAATGACTCAACAAAGGTAACCCCCACCCAGAAGTTCCTACAAACTGAATACAGATAGAGCAGCAAAGGGAAACCTAAGAATAGGAGGTTCAGGGGGAATATTCAGAAACCACAATGGAGAATGGATATTGGGCTACATGGCCAATA
The DNA here is from genome assembly GCF_000393655.2 of Nicotiana sylvestris. Lineage (NCBI taxonomy): Eukaryota > Viridiplantae > Streptophyta > Magnoliopsida > Solanales > Solanaceae > Nicotiana > Nicotiana sylvestris. The sequence goes on along the minus strand of NC_091065.1, from coordinate 150,599,705 downwards.
TACCCCAAGCAACAAATACAAGGGCAGAAGTCCAGGCCTCATTCGGGGTCTACAGCTAGCAGAGCAAAACAATCTAGTTCCACTGGAAATAAACACTGATTCAACAGAAACAATTAATATGCTATTGAATGACAATCTGATTTTTGACCCTCTAATTTGTGAATGCAGATCAATCATCCAAAGGATGGGCAGAGTAGTGGTGGGGCATATTTACCGGGAACAGAGTAGTTGATGCGTTGGCTAAGGAAGCAACAAAGGAGATATTTTTGAACAAATCTTTGACATTATCAGTTCCTCCGATATTTGCCAATGATGTATTTTGGGCAGACATCCTAGGAACTGAGCTAGTTAGGTCTTTTGTGGATTGTAACCTAAATACAATTATGCAAAACATTTCAACTATGGGATCTTTGAGATACCCCAGTAATGTCCCAAGTGTAGTTCCTTCTGTTAACTAGTATAAATATAATATCCATTTTACCAAAAAACAAGTGAGTCATTATACCAAAGTATGCTTCAATTGACACAATAATAAAAATAAAATAAAACTAAAAATTAATATAATCATACTTTATTAATTTAAAATTCTAGTTCACTTTTATCAAAAGATATTAATAACCCGTTTAGCCAAATTTCTAAAATCAACTTAAGAAAAATATTTTTCTCAAAAGTATTTTTTAAAAAAGCACTTTTAGAGCCTGTTTGAAAAACCACACATGAATTGGATTTGAATGTAATTGGATGTAATTATACAATTTGACATATTTGTCTCAAAAAGTAATTGCCTGGTCATCATGATATTGGATGTAATTAAACGGGGGTAATTACACTCCTCAATTCTCAAGGGAAAGGTGAGAATTGATGGTAATTACACTATGCAATTACAAGGTAATATAATTTTTTCTTTTTCATTTTTAAATATATTTAGTATTATTCTTTTACGCCATTTCTCTTATTCATATTTTTTGACCTTCCAATGTATTTTGATATAATTTTGCGACTTTTCATATTTTATTTCTTTCTTTTACAATTTTTATTTATTTTTTATTTGTTAAATACAATTCATATTTTACTAACTTTATTTTTGCTCATCAGTATAAATAATTATTAAAAAATAATACCTTCTAAATTCATGTTTATACTTTTGCAATTTAAACAATCAAACAAATCATAAATATTATACTATATTCATATGAGTTAGTAAAAAATTAAATTCATTGACTGAATTATTAGATTTTATGCTATATTTATTCTACCTATATTATTAATTATTCATATATTCTATCATGTTGGCATGACATTGTGATTTTTAAATTATTCACCAAACTTCACTATATTGGCATGACTTTGTATTACCTACATTCGACGCATTTATTAAATTATTCACAAATACTATTCGGCTGTCATAATTTTGTGCATATTCAACCGTTCACTAAATTCTACCAGGTTGGCGTGACCTTGTGTTATCTGCAATTGACCTATAAAAAAAATTATTCATCAAAATCTATCCGATTGAAATGATTTATTTGTGTCATTCAACAAAGGGTTTTTGGAATTTGCAATTTCAATTTCTATCAAACCACCTCAGGTCTGCTCAAAATAATCTCAAATTAAAAACAAAGTCTCGAAATATCAACATAAACTATGCAGTTACCAATTTAATCAAATAATACCAAATCAAGAATATCTATTTTGTCTTCTTCAACATTTTCTGATGACCAATAATGATGTTTTGAGATATTTAAAGACTAAAGTGTATATGAACTAAACATTTAAGTATGAATTATCAATATTCAAATGATTTTAATAGTATCATTATCTTCTAGTTTTTACCCTCCAAATAATAATTTTAAGCTTTCAATATTGAAGAACTATGATATTTTTGGTGAAGAAGAAGCCTATTTTGCAATAAAATTACAAAATGGAAAACAATATTTAAAGACAAACCCTTAGGGAGACACCTGGTGCAATTTTGTGACATAATAAACACAGATTATGAGTTAATTTATGTGTTACTTATGTGGAGTAGAAGATGAAATAATTAAACTCGAAAATAATTAAACCTGACATACCTAATCTCTATATTACTTATTCTTGCATAACTAACTTATGCATTACTAATACCAGCATAAAAATGACCCCTTAGTGCAACCTCAATTTACCCCCTTTAGTGTCCTTTCTCGTTCCAACTCAACACCTTTCCTCCATTAATCGGCGAGTGAATGAATACTCCTCCCTTACTTCTCTCTATATCTCTGCGGTTGTGTTTAGTATCTCTTTTTTCTTCTCACTTTTTAGCTTTATTACTTTTTTTTCTTCTTTACTATACAAAATATCTTAATTTTATACTCCATCATACCTCCATCATACTTTAAAATCATTCTATTTTAGTGTTAATATATATCATTTTTAATTTTTATAGAGCACCAACATGATAGTTTTAAATTATAGTCAAAAGGGCGCATATACGAGTAATCTTAAAATATAATAGAGGTAATTTAAATTTTCATTTTTCATAAGAAGTTTGAATATTTAAAGAGAAAAGAATCAAATTTGTTCATGTAGTACTTGAAATTTATCATATTTGCCCTTTGTTTGATTTCTATTGTTATATTATTCTTGCCATTAGGAAAATCTCTTTTTGCCCTTCACCCACTAACAGAACTTTAACGTGTCTTTCTCGAAGTATATAGACACATGGAGCCTATCCGTTGCAGTGATAAGAATAAATACGAGATAATTTGCTAATTATAAAGTTATAGTAGACAAAAATGAAATAAAAAATAAAATTGAATAACAAATTTAGACCTTTTCCTTTTTGAAATGAATTTATTGGAAGAACTTCACATTTTTTAAGTAAATTTATGCAATGAAAATTCACATTAAACAACTTATTAGCATATATAATTCTTTTTTCCTCTCCTTCTTCTTCTTCTCTCCCTTTTTTTTCATTTAAAAAAAATATTTCCTAACATGGAGAGGAAATAGTACTACCATTGACCAAATCAAAATTAGAAAGAACACACAAAGCACACAGAAATAGGAAAATTCCAATTACCTTCTCCTCCCTCTCTCTTTCTCTTCAATCCTTCAATATCAGGGAATGGGAGAGACTAGCAATTCATCAGATTTCAAAATTTTCATTCATTAATTCATTCATTACATACATAGAATATAGCTATACAGATTCATTTCACATACAAAAGTGTGTGTGTTTTTGCCTTGAGACTGGTTCAAGAATCCCTTTTTTGTTTTCCATTTAATATGGGGTTCAGCAAGTTTTGTTTTTGAGGAAAAGGAGAAAAAAGGGTCTCTGAAAATATTATCAAGATATTTAAATTTGCTGTATTTTTGGATCTAATAGTGACAACAACACCGTTGTATGATTCAAGAATCCTTATTTTATCTTCCATTTTTATGGGGTTTAGCAAGTTTTGATTTTTAGGCAAAGGGGAATAAAGGGTGTCTGAAATATTATAAAGATTGTTAAATTTGCTATATTGTTTGATCTGATGTTGACAAAAATAGCATCATTATATTTGGATTGTTTAAGGATTGAGGTGGTTGGATTGGGTGGTGACTGGTGAGAGGAATAGGGAAAGTTAAAGTGGAGAAGCAGGGAGGAAGAAGAGATGCAGCTGCACTTCTCACCTAGCATGAGAAGTATAACAATATCGAGCAGCAATAGCAATGGAGGGTTTGGTGAATTGATGAAGATCAAAGTAGCAGCTCGCCACTTCTCCTACAGAACACTATTTCATACAATACTTATCTTAGCTTTCTTGTTGCCATTTGTCTTCATTCTCACTGCTGTTGTTACCCTTGAAGGTGTCAACAAGTGCTCCTCATTTGGTACTTTAAAACTACTCTCTTTCCCATTATGATAATTTTTGGATTGAGGTATAGTTATTTTAGTTGTTGTTGTTGTTGTTGTTGATGATGATGATGATGATGTTATTTCCATTATGTTAATGTGAGCTAGATCATCCATTGACCTTGCAATTAGCTTGCTGATCCTGATGTTTTTTGCACCGTTCCTGATTCCTTTTGATTGGATTTCATGTCCTTTTCTGATTGTTGATTAGCTTAAAATTTATTAGAGTTGAATTGCAATTATGCTTTCTAGGAGTGGTTTAACCTTCGGAGACCTCTACGTTTAGAATGAGATGATTTAAATGGAGTAACGTGGTCAGTGAAGATTCATATAACCGACCCCAACTTGTTTGAGGCTGAGCCATTGTTGTTTGTAGAGCTGAATTGGGATTCCTTTTTTTTGTTGACTAATTTCATCAGCAATGTAGCCGACCTCATCTAGTTTGGGATTGAGGCACACTTCTTGTTGTTATTGTTCATCAATGACGCAGTAAAGTCATTTTTATTTTTTAGTTTGGATCGTTTTGGATGATATTGAAGTCGTGTTGATTACTTTGACATTTGGATTGTGTAAAGTATGGGGAAAGTTGAGTTCTTTCTTTCCCTAGCTTAGTCAAGTCTTCAGCTTGATGGCAAATGCACCCTTAAAAGGAAAGGATGGAGATACTCATAATAAAAACTTATTGCAGTCCTTGACATTTCTTTTTGTGTCATTTTACAAATGTTTACCATTTCAAAAGGATTATGTATGTACTTTTGTTCTTTTGGTGGCAAAGACTTGATTGGGTTCAAATCATGGATGTCTATGCGTGCAAGAGGACTGAGGGTTGTTATTTTTTTTTTTTGGTTTGTGGTATTTCTTAGAGTCTAGAAAAAGGTGGTTTCTGGCACATGTAGCCTAAGTATCTGCTCATTGCATCGACTGATCTTGTCTTTCAGTTTCTCTTGGATGTCTTTGAATGCTATTTTTTCTGTTCTGTAGTGAAGAAAAAGAAGAAGCTTTTCCTGGTCAGATTCTTTTGGGGTTTGGGACCCACATTAAAGTACCAGTGTGTGTAAGAATCCTGTTTGGTCTGTGTTGTTGGATTTAGTTATGATGCTTGTTCTTGCTGCTTCTTTTGGTTGCTCAATTTTACTTCTGTATAGTTAAATCACAGCGCCACCTTTCACTGTTACAATTTAACTAACATCGTGACAAACCTTAACTTCATTCTTTATTCATTGATATATTCAGATTGTTTAGGCAGACGATTGGGACCAAAGCTTCTTGGACGTACTGATGATTCTAAGGTAAATAAACTTCCCTCTGTATCATTTGTTGCTGGTTTGTAGTGCCAATGATTTTCAATCCTGTATTAAGCATTTATCTAGTAATGCAGAATACATTTCCTTAATCCAAGCCTTTATCGTTCATTGCTATTTCAGCAGAGGTTGGTTAAGGATTTTGTTAAGATCCTCAATCAAGTGAATTCTGAAGAAGTGCCAGCTGGCCTGAAGCTCCCAGAGTCTTATAGTCAACTTGTTTCTGAAATGAAAAATAACAAGTACAGTGCAAAAGAATTTGCTTTGATGCTGAAGGGAATGGTATGTGCAAATAACTGTTCTTCTCCATTTTTCAATTGTTCGTGACTTCATGTTCAATTGATTTATTAACTTGGCCTGTTCATTTGGCTTTATGACACACTTGCCTCCAGTCCCCACTTTGTTTTTGAGTGGCACAATATTTGCGGAGAATCCCTTCTTCTTGTTAGGCATGGGTTTGTTGTTCTTGTGATTGAGCAAAATGATTCATATTGTTATCTTCATTTTCATGCTTCGTGATGATTCGTGTTGTTATCTCCCTTTGTTCAATGAGCTTGTGAATCACTTTTAGGTTGATGTTTAGTATTGTTTCCTTTAATGCTTTTGTATGCATTGTGATGAAGTGTATGTACCTCATAGCTCATTTTTGCTTCATCTAATAATTTACTATTTTGCAGATGGATAGATCTGAAAGGGAGATCAGGGAATCAAAATTTGCGGAGCTCATGAATAAACACTTTGCTGCAAGTGCAGTTCCAAAAGGCATTCACTGTCTTTCGCTGCGGTTGACTGATGAGTACTCATCTAATGCTCATGCACGCAGACAGTTGCCTTCGCCAGAACTACTCCCTCTGCTTTCTGAGAAGTTGTTGCACCATTTTGTATTGTCAACTGATAATATCCTAGCTGCTTCAGTTGTGGTCAATTCTGCTGTGCGGTCATCTCTAAAGCCTGAAAAAATTGTTTTCCACGTCATCACTGACAAGAAAACATATGCAGGGATGCACTCCTGGTTTGCTCTGAATCCTGTCTCTCCCGCTATTGTGGAAGTTAGAGGTATTCATCAGTTTGACTGGTTAACCAGAGAAAATATTCCAGTGCTTGAAGCAGTTGAGGGCCATTATGGTATTCGGAAATACTACCATGGAAATCATGTACTAGGGGCCAATCTCAGTGATACTAGTCCACGATCTTTTGCCTCAAAACTACAGGCTAGAAGTCCAAAATATATTTCCTTGCTCAATCATATTCGAATATATTTGCCAGAGGTAACACTTTGTCTGACATTATTGCCTTCTATTTTTGCGATGGAATTTGAAGGATGAAATAGTGAAGTCCAAAAGCCTTACATCCTTTCCTCTCACTGGCATATGTACATATGTACTCTATTGGGTGAACCCTGGTTTTGGTCTAATCCACCCACGACATTTGAGGCTTAATTAACCTTTTATTTTATTTTTGTTTATCTGTTATAGACACATGACTGGAGCTTGTAGAACTTCAGTTTAATGCTTATCCAAATTATAGTGCTAAAGGGTACAGATTTTTGTGCTCCACAAATCATTCACATTTCATGTGCAGTATGCAGCTAATAGGATTGGATTTTCTAAGTTTTGTATAGAACTACATTACACATGTAACCTAGCAATTTCAAGGCTTATTCCAGATTCGATCCCGAAGCAGTATGGACAAACAATATCAGCCCCAGATCTGAATTTGTTGTTGAGCCAATATCTTAATTTTATGTTGTGAAATGCTATTTTGAAATGCCCCCTAATACTACAAATGCTGCAGCCAGTGACACTTTTCTTTTTGCCTTTTTCTCCTTGCTGTTAGCAAGTTTTATTATTTAATTCTTTCACGTAATTCCCACCTCTAGTTTGTGTAGATATACGGTTCTTTTTCCCAATACTAATCTGAGATTCTATATGCAGCTCTTCCCAAACCTTGATAAAGTGGTTTTCTTGGATGATGATGTTGTAATTCAGCGCGACTTGTCTCCATTGTGGGACATTGACCTTAAGGGAAAGGTGAATGGAGCTATTGAGACCTGTAAAGGAGAAGATGAGTGGGTGATGTCAAAGAGATTCAGAAACTACTTTAACTTTTCTCATCCTCTCATAGCAAAACATTTGAACCCTGAAGAGTGTGCATGGGCTTATGGGATGAACGTCTTTGACTTACATGCATGGAGAAAGACAAATATAAGAGACACTTACCATTCATGGCTTAAAGAGGTAGTCCGATCCCGCATGCTTAATGATATTTAACTAATTTTCCAATTTGACATACAAACCAATAAGTGAATGCTTAATGAACGTCTTTGGATTAGTTTTCTAATCATGCAATAGATGTAGTTATTTAGCATTCAATGAATTGACTTTTTTCATTTCTTGTATGCTTCTTGCTTATGTATCTTGTCTAATTTGTGACTTATTCAGCTTTTCCTCCTGAAATTTTCTTCTCGATAACACTAACACGTGCTAATTCAGCATTCACTTCTTGGTTTGTATGCTTTTAAATTTACTATTCTACTTTCCTGTTTTACGTTAGAACTTTTTTTTTTAAATTAATAGGTTTAAAAGCTGTAATTTTTATGTTCAAGAGTTCTTTGTTGTTTGTAATTGTCGCTGTCTTTAACTATTGAAGATACAAGCTGCATGAAAGCAGGACATGGAATCTTCGCATTGCATATCACCCCCCTAACGGGGTTGGTGTATACTTAGATTTGGGTGATTGGACTATCTTGTATTATAAATATCTTAATTCTTGTAAAGAATAGTAAGCATGTGCTATAAATTGACATTCTTGACCTCTTTATCTTTTGTAGAATCTAAAATCAAAATTGACAATGTGGAAGCTTGGAACACTACCTCCTGCTTTGATCGCATTCAAAGGTCACGTTCACCCCATTGACCCTTCATGGCACATGCTTGGCTTGGGCTATCAGAATAAGTCCAACATTGAGGACGTAAAGAAGGCTGCTGTAATTCATTACAATGGCCAGTCCAAACCTTGGCTCGAGTTAGGCTTTGAGCATCTCCGTCCTTTTTGGACCAAGTATGTAGACTACTCGAACGATTTTATTAAGAATTGCCACATATTGGAGTAATCAATGGATTATACTTCAAGGACAAAACACAAAGCAGGAATCCGAATGAACCTTTTTGGCTAGGAAACTTCAAGATCCAATTAAAAGGAGATTCTTAGACTGGCTGAATTTGGTCAGGTATATTCAGGTTATCGGATTTGCTGCTTTGGCTCACTTCTATGAAGAGAACCTGCATTTCTAGCATTGGTATAAGATTCATTCTTTCAGTCTGTAAGAAGTTCATCTATTTTCGTTGAGCGGAGAAAAAGGACATTCTTTTTGGCCTCTTAGCTGGGGTGTAGCTTATTGTCACTATTGTTTAGGGGGCAGAAAATGCTACTCATTTGCCATTGGTGATAGGAGCTGATATGAGAAGAAAAACTAGGATGCAGGCCATGTTGAAAAGCTCCTACTTTGGCCCCCTTAGATTTAGAGTTAATTCTTTTATCTTAAAATATTGAATCTTTTTCTTTATATTGTTGTCATCACCCACATTTCAACTTCTATTACTTGATTTAATTATCTCTATCATATTAGACTTTATGGAGATTTTTGTCATAATGTCCCACATAGTGGGGAACTACTTTGTACTTGTATGAGTAAAAATGGCGTGTGGTAGCCACTATTGAAGGTGATATTTATTTTTTATCCAGCAATTCTAATGTTGAGCAAAAATAGTCACTGCTCTATTAAAATTAATATGAAAAAACATTTTTATCCTTTCTTCCATTGTTTTTCTTCTCAAACTCTCGCTTCTTTCTCTCAAATTCGATGCAGAAACATTTATCATTCGTAAGTTTGTGAAAATGATGATAAACGTCGGACAGAACTTAGAAGCGCAAAAGCATTAATAAAAATTCATAATTTCTTTCTTTGTTCTTTTCGAATGTCCTTATCATTGTTCTTTTATCATTAATTTAATTTTTGTTAACTCGTCAACGTACCAAACAAGAAATTGTAGGATGATTTGGTTGTTACTCTCTGAAATTGTACTCTTATTTTCTTTAGATTTGTAATTCTTTCAATTTTATTTATTGGAACAATCAATAGCAAACTACGATGATTCTGGAAGAATTTTGTGCACTTCATTTGACATCAATCTTATATGTAGATTGCAATTATTATTATTATTATTATTATTATTATTATTATTATTATTATTATTATTATTATTATTATTATTTTGTGAAAAGATACAAATAACGTTTGGTTTTCTGCTACGTTATGGATCCTGAACTTATAGTTACAAGTTCAGAAGTTAAGGACAATTGGTCCTGAACTTCGAGTTTCAAGTTCAAAAGTTAAGGACACTTGATCCTGAACTTACAGTTACAAGTTCAAAAGTTAAGGACAATAGGTCCCGAACATAGGCTAAGAAGCCCAAAAGTTAAGGACAATAGGTCCTGAACTTACAGTTACAAGTTCAAAAGTTAAGGACAATAGGTCCTGAAGTCCTGAACTTAGATTAATAAGCTCAAAAGTTAAGGACAATAGGTCATGAACTTAGGCTAGAAGCCCAAAAGTTAAGGACAATAGGTCTTGAAGTCCTGAACTTAGACTAACAAGCTCAAAAGTTAAGGACACTCGGTCCTGAACTTACAATTACAAGTTCAAAAGTTAAGGACATGTAGTCTTGAAGTCCTGAAGTTAAGTTCAAAAGTTAAGGACATGTAGTCCTGAACTTAGAGTTACAAGTTCAAAAGTTAAGGACATTAGTCCTAAAGTCCTAAAGTTAAGTTCAAAAGTTAAGGACATGAGCAGAAGGGTATTTTCGTCCGGGCAGTTAAAGTTTATTAAAGTAGTGGCTAAAGATTAAAGACATTTTAAATAGTGGCTTAAAAGTAAATACATGTGTTATTAGTGGCTAACCGTGCACTTCCCCCGTTCATGAGATGCAATTGCTATATGCAGAAATTCTTTTATGTACCAAGTTTTCCACTTACATACCTTTACCTGTATTCAAGTGCTTGAGTTTAAGTTCTCACTGTAAAAAATGTGTATGCAATCATGTGAAATTACAAGGCAATTACGAGAAAAATTCTATGACAAGTAGTACAAACTGAACCGAAAAACCGCACCAAACCGAAAAGTCAAACTAAACTGATTAAAAAATCCGACTAGGTTTGGTTTGGTATTGAATAAAAAAAACCAAAGTAAACCGACATATAAATATATAATTTTTTATATATTTTTAAGACTTTATATAGAATTTTCCTTACAAAAATTCTAGAAATATTTGGGATTTTCTTATGGATGTAATATTTAGGCCTCATTTGTTTGCACTTAATGGAGATCTGAATCTTAATCATTCAGATCTCACACATTAAGTGTGTTTGTTTAAAGTCTGAATCTTAATTATTCAAATCTTAATCATTAAGTGTGTTTGTTTTTTTTACTTCATAACTACTTAATGAGTCTGAATAGGTCTGTATGATTAAGATCTATTACAGAGACTTAATTTCATTAAGATGCTATCACATATTCATTATTAACTACCGCCACTGCCTACCATTATCAACTACCGCCACGCCACCACCACCACCATACTCAACCACCACCACCACTATTACCACCACCACCATACTCAACCACCACCACCACCATACTCAATCATAGTCGCCATCATTATCGACCATCACCATCCACCATCCTCACCACTCTGACCATCATCATTCTCACCTACAGTCAATACTTATCCACCTCAACTATCACAACCAACCACTCCACCACTATTAACAACCACAGCGGACACCACCCATCATTATAACCTACCACCACCTTCCTCAATCACAAACCACCACCCGCCATGATTAACTAACACCACCCACCACCACCATCCTCAATCATAATCGTCACCACTACCAAATATTACTAGCTACTAGCATGAACCACCATCATCAACCAAAACTACCACCAACCACCGCCTCTAGTCGGTATTCACCCGTTAGCCATCACCAACAATAACTATCATATTTTAAAAAACTATATATTTTATTGATAGAATATTAGATTAGTTAGTATTTTTTGAATTTTATGTTTATTATTTTTTAAATAAAGATAAATTTTATGCATTCAGATGTTAAAAATCAAACAATCTTAATTTTTAGTATTCAGATCTTAATACACATTTTAATATATTCAGATGTGTATTCAGATTCAGATGTCTTATTCTTAATACACATCTTGATATTCAGATGTGTATTCAGATTCAGACGTCTTAATCTTAAAGAAAACAAATGAAGCCTTAATAGAATATGAAGTATTCCATTTTTATTAACCTTAAGTAATGAGTTATATGATCGCTTTCTTATCAAGTGCTACTGAAATGCGTTAATCTTTTTTTTTTCTTCCATCTTCATATGTCAATATTTATTAAATTCTTATATATTTTTCGAATTTGAAGTGGTATTTCGACAATCTAAAATTAAATATAACATATCATTAATTAGGTATCATATTGGTTTATATGTTTAATTAGTAAATTCATTTAACCTTGAAAGTATACATAAAAAAAAATTATTGTAAGACTACTAAAAAAATAACTATCATGTGTTATTAACAAAATTCTCTCGTAAAATTATTTTAATAGATCATATGTTTGTCAATTTTTACAAAACATATATTTACTTATAAAAATAATTAACAAAGTAATATTGAAATAATATTCATGTAACAAAAATCCGAAAAAACCGACAAAATCGAACCGATCCATATCGATATAGTTGGTTTGGTTTAGTTTTAATAAAAATCGAACCAACCCAGTCCATGTACACTCCTAATGACGAACATTAATAAAATGGTACTCCCTCCGGTCTATTTTAAGTGCTTTTTGGCTCTTTTCACACATATTAAGGAATTCACCGTTCATCATTAATTAATAATGAAATTGACCATATTAACCTTAATTTGCTCATTGAAAATAGAGTAAATATCCTAAAATCTGCCTAAACTATCACCTTTTTGTAAGTTTCCTACTTAAACTATCGTCTGCCCCCAAAACCCCCTCGAACTATATCATTCTTCGTATTAAAACCCCTTTGCTGCTTATGTGACGTATTGTGTGTAACAACTCGTGAAAGAGAGCGTGAAGGCTAGAAAAATCCATCAAAATGGCTCACATAGCAGTGTCTAACTGCTAATTAGCCTTTATTTTTTCTAAAATTTTGTATGTTGTATTTTTATTTTTCTCATTTTTTTATATTTCATTCTTCTTCTTCTTCTTCTTCTTCTTCATTCTTTCACCTTTCTTCTCTATTTTTTCACCTTTCTCCTCCATTTCTCCATCTGGTTTAATCTGAAATTCTTCCTCTCTCGTTATTGAATTCTCTTCAAGCTTTTAAAAAATATTTGCAGAACAAGATATATGAGAACAATAGAGTTTTCAGTATGCAAGAGAGATAACCCACATAAAAATTCTATTATATATTTAAAAAGTACACTCGCCTATTTCCTTCGTGCAACTCTTTCTTCTGTACTCAAGTGGAAAAGAGTGGATGAAGTTGGTGACTGTATTTTATTTCGGTAGGATGCGGAAGACTTAGAACTGACAGGAAATACCAACAATAAGAGAGAACAAATGGCAAACAATAGTGAACCGATTTTATATTAAACAACCCAAATTAAATACTTTGCAGAAAGAAGACAATCACTGTCTTAACGGAAATAACCCAATAACCCAAATCAAGGGTTATTAGGAACAAATGAAAGTCAGAACAAAGCTAAATGGAAAAGATTGCTAGTAAGAGAAAGAGAAGCCATTATCGAAAGATTGGAGAGAGAGGGGGATTTTAGTACTTAATATTTTTTGCCCTACACCTCCTATATATTTTAATCGGGTGAATAATATGTACCTATTTAATAGATTGGGATAAATATTTAAAATACGTAATTAAGTTATTTTTTATTAGGCTAATTAATATTCATGTGGAGTGCCATGGCACATTTCTTATAAATTTACGAGAGTGTATCATCTACACCATTAAAAATGCGACAGGATTATTTTAATATGAAGGAAGATATAGTTCTGAGGGATTTTGGGGACATGCGATAACTTAGGTAGGAAACTGACAAAAAGGTGATAGTTCTAAGGTATTTACTCTAAAATATAACAAATTATTCCTAGACTCTTTACTCCAAGGGCAACTTTGGAAAGAAGAAGTTAATTCCTTCTTGATATTTGAAAAAATCAAATATTGTGGACCACAAAAAAAGGGTTTTGGCATAGTATAACATACCCATATAATTGGCAGAAAATAGCCCTAATTATAGATATTGACATCAAATAGCCAATAAATATATATCACAATAATAATATGTATATCACAATTTTTTTCTTCTTCTTTGTCTATATCACCATGTATATTAAAATTTTATTTTTATTCTTTGTATATAAATAATATTATTCTTTGTATATCAATAATATAAAATTATATATATATAGTTATTGCTGCCTTTATATCATTGTATATCACAATAAAAATATTGTATTATTTGTATATTACAGTGTATAACACATTGGACATGTGTATACCAAAATAGATATCATAAGTTTATTTTTCTTCTTTATGTATATCAAAAATTAATTTTCTTTGTATACCAAAATATTATTTACTCCCACTATTATATTTATTATTTTATATTTTAGAACTTTCTTAAACATGCTATATCAAAAATTTATTTTCCTTTTTTGCTCAATAATTAATAATTATATTATTTGTATATCACAATGTATAACATAATAATAATAATAATAATGTGTGTATCAAAAAAATTTAATAAAATTTTATTTTCCTTCTTTGTATAACACATTTCAGATTGAAAACTCAAGTTCAAGACGACTTCACATGTATATCCCCTATTGTAACCCATGTATATCTCTATGTACATTAGTGATATCTCATGTATATTATATGTATCTGTGTATATCCATAAAAATTTGTGTTATATATACAATATACAATGTAATATACATGGGCACCCATAAAAAAATTATGTTGTAGACACGATATACAAAGTGATATACACAGACGTCCTTAAAAACCTGTGTGTGATATACACTGATGTACACGATATACAACGTGATATACACATGTCGCAGTTGGATTTTAGGTCTGGTTTTTTACCTGAAATCAATCTAAATCACTTCTAATCTTGCTCAAATTTTGTATATAGCCTCGTTTAGGTATTTTCAACCAGTTTCAATCACACCCACTCATTCAATCCAATCAAAAAAAAGAAGAGAGAAGAAAAACAAAGTTGAAATATATTTTCTCCCTGTTAGTTTTTGCTAATCTTGCTCAAATTTTATATATAGTATCGTTTAGGTATTTTCAACCAATTTCAATTACACCCACTCATTCAATCCAACAAAAGAAAAAGAAGAGAAAAGAAAAACAAAGTTGAAATATATTTTTTCGCTCTTAGTTGTTGCTTCTGATTTTTATGATGTGAGATCAACCTTACCTTTTCATCCCACTAATTTTTTTTGCATAATTTGCAAGAATTTGTGCTAAACTATGAGAGCAAAAGAGATGATATAGAAGAAGAAATACAAAGAGAGAAAGGGGGAGGGAAACCAAAATAAGCGTGTAGTTCTTTTTGAGAAAGAATATAAAAGAAAGTAGTTTTTTTAAGATTTGGCTATATAATACCAATTGTTTGGGGCTATCTTTGCCAAAACTAATATAAGGCTAAAAACTTACCAATTTCTATTATGTGTTGTTATAGGATGCCAATTTTTTTTCTTCTTTTCTGCTGAGTCCGAATGAATTTTCTGGTGGGCCATAATGGGCTTTCACTAGTGGATCTTGCTTTTAGATCCATTCCTTTCTCTACAGGCCCACCAAGAGCCCTCTGCCACCGCTCTGGCTACCCACCCCCGCTCTCTCACACACACCAGCAAGCAGTAATGGGTACAAAGTTTAATCAACTTTGTATGTGCATAAGATTTGCTCTTGTAAAGTTAATACTATTATTTATATAAACAACTTTTTAATACTTTCAGGTGAAGAAGAAATGGAAGGAAAAGTTATGGAAGGGGTAGCATCAATAGCACTTCTAGAAAACGGGTCAATTTCGGGTCATTTCGTTCATCTTCCCCATTCTATCTGTTATGGTCTCCATGGCACTGGTATAATTACTCAATTTGTCACAAATCATATATCTCCTTTTCCTTATTTGAAATGAATAGGTTGTTAGTTTTTTTTTTTTTTTTTTGGTTCGAAATAACTTGGGTGCACCTTGATTAATCTACTTGATACTTCTTACCTCTCACGAGTTGCAGGTAAAATGAAATGAGTAGCTCTGTCCACTAATGAGGGTTAGTGTTTTTGGTTAAGTACATTTGGTTCTTCTGCACCCAAGGGTGCCTATTAGTCAATAAAGTGGATTAGAAATTATGGGGTCTTATGTTCGGACTCCACTTGAGGCAAATAATACTAGGTTGATTTCTTTCATTCCGCCTAAGTTATGGTGGACAAAGTTATTTGGTACCTAAGTTGGTGAGAGGTAGCAGATTTGTTATGGAATAGTCGAGGTGTACGCATTGGTTCGGAAACCATCATAAAATAAAAATAAAAGTGCATTTGGGTCTTTTAAGTATTGGGTTATAACTATGCTAGGTGATTTTATTTCTATCTAAGTCTTGCCTAAGTCTTGTTGCGCAAAGTTATCCCGTCCCTGTACGGGTAGGAAGTAGCAAGTACCCAGTAAAATTGTCGATATGCTAAGCTTTGCTGGGCAGAGTCAAGTAGTAGGTACCTGATGGTATAGTCGAGATGCCTACAAGCTGGCCAGATATCACTGTTATGAGAAAATGAAATAGTGTTTGGGTTTATAACACGTCATTAACTTTGAAATCTTCTTATATCCTACTTGTGAACTTCTCTATGGACTAAAGTGAAACATTTAAGTTATATTGTGTTTCAACTCTCCCTTCTATTTCACCTTTTTTCGAGAACCTAATTTAGTTACTTTTACTACATCTCTGATCAATCTACTAATTGAGATACAATAGAAGTAACTAAATTAGGTTCAGTGAATTGAGGTCGCTTATAAATATCTACTATAACTCAATTCCAAACTAAGCCTTAGGTCATTCAAATCTTTTGCAACTATTCCCGCTATATGTAACGTGTGTCTAGATGAGCATGTTCTTAGTCTCTTGACAAATTCTGTATTCGTAGGATTTGTCATGGTTAACCTATTTTTATATTGGTCGTCAACCTAGTGCGACCCTCCTTTATCGTGGTTGACATAGGTTGAGATCACTTCTAGTGTATCTATATATCAAATATTGCGGTGTTCAATTGGATTTTGAACTAATTCTGTTTCTCCCTGAAAGAGATGGTTTGCGAAAGGGAATGCAGCAGGGGCGAGGACTACCGCTTGGTCAAGCTCACAATAATTGACTACAATGTAAGAGCTATTACCTATGGTTCTCTTCCAATCATATTACCATTATTTCTTTGTAATTAACTTGTTAGCTTAGCGATTTTACCAGGGTGTGATCAGCAAAGCTTGATCTTTCTTATTTCCTTAATTGTGGTGTATCATAGAAAAAGAGAGAAAGGGATGTCGTAGTGGAGTGCAGAGGACATGATGCTGCAAGGATTCACAATGTTGACCATGCTCATGGGTGAGTAGCCTGAAAATTACTTTGAAGAGTGTTTTAGAAAGGAAAGTTCTTGCTTTAATCCGAAGCGTCTCTCTTTAGCAAAAAATGTATATAACTTCTTTTGTGTGAAACCTTTCAGAGTTCTTCCAGTGTTTATTCTAGTCCTCGCTCTTGGAGTAGGATGGAACTGGAAGCAATTTCTTGCATCCGAGAAAACTCTACTTGAATCCATTTAATTTTTTGTTATCGGCAAACCTGTACACACCCTATAATGCTTTTGCTGAGGTCAATTGCGATTTTGACTTGAGGCATAAGGAGTGGGTAGAGGGCTGCGACTCGGGTGTAAATTTTATCTAGGATTTGATAGTGTATGGACTGGAGTCATCTTCCAAACATATTAGCTGTACTTTAGAACTCTAAACCTTAGTTTCTTTATCTTTTAAAAATTGTTATTTTAGAAAGATAAAACTTTTGAGGACCATGAAAAAGAATATTCGAAAGAGTACGATAGGTTCAAGGGAATAAAGAAGCATATTCATGTAGCAGAAATGATCATCACACATATGGCTAAGGCTGGCTATATAAGTTAAAGGCTTCTCTCCATTGTACTTTCCTAATTGTGTTGTATTTCTTTATCACTAGATGGGAGGACGATGTTGTGAATATGGTCGACCAGAAGGATCAGAAGCACAAGATTCTTGTTTCTTTCGAGTGTGAGACACTGAAAGCAGGTAAAGCAGCTGAGGACCATATCAACAAGTTCATGCCCAAATTAGCCGGGATTGATGCTGTTGGTAAAGTTACCATATTCCTATCATTTTACACTTTGCAAGATTTCTCTTTCTGATCGTAATATGAACCTGAAACAGTGTTTGCCTTTCTCTAATAATTTTAGTTATGGCCCAGCAATTTTATGTCAAACTGTTTTTCTTATATGTAAATCAAACAACAGTTTTAGACTGACGGGTTTCATGACTTGGGTATACTTTCTGTGTTGCTGCTCCTCGTGGCAGTTCACCATTTACTGTCCCTCTCCTGCACCTTCTTATTCTAACAAAGGAAAACACAAAGAAGGGAAGGAGGCTTTTCAAATCTTTACCTCAATTAAACATCCAACCTGGAAAATTCACCATCATTTGCACCAATTTGTAGTATTATGTTTTGAAAGTGTGGACCCTGTTATGATCTGCAGCATGCTAAGAATGGATGAAATAGTACTGTGCTTGACTCATATTTCCTTCTTTCCTGCAACTCTTGGTGATCCTGGGTATCTTTTGAGATATTTACCTGTTAATGCGTCCTTTTTTTTTTTTTTTTTTGCCTCCTGAATACTGGCTAAATGAAGACCTTCTGCATAAATCTCTGCGACTACTTAATTAGATATGAAGCTTTTATGGAGTTGGTTTTGATTTAAGAATCAGCCGAACAACTCTCTCTGTTAATTTGACCAGATTACATCCAGAACCTACTTAAGCCATCTTTCCTCGATGGAAAGGTACAGAAACAAATTTAACTGTCTGGTTGGTGTTTTATTTGCAAATCCAATGTTAAGCTTATTTTATTGTTGCATGGAAGTGATTTATCTCTACCCTTCGTATCTTCTCTGCCACATTTCTAACAGCTAGAACTTGCAGTTAACGTTGGCAAGATGAGCATCGTAGGCTTAGACTTCGAAGATGAAACTGGAGATGGAGATGATAACCAGCAGCATATTTGACGCGTCCAATTCCTGTAGTACCATCTTTTTGAGCTGCAGCTCTCATCTGCTGCCTTTGAGTCACTCGAGCACTTTGACTTGAAAACTATTTCAGAAGTTAGGCCGGGATGTATTTATCTTGTTAGTCATGTAGTTTCAGGCTTATTATCTTGGTGTTGTGCCGCTTCTTGTAATTATAGTAACTTAAAAAGCTGCTATAGGTTTTGCTAATTTTCACTTTAGATTAAGATGTATTTCCAAGTGTTGACAATGTTATACTGGGGGATTCGAGCTCAGAGCTCAATTGTAAATATATGGTGCACAAAGTCAAGCTAAACTCTCGTGATTACTATTACGCTATGATTACAATTTCTTTACTCATCAAGTATAGAATGCTTTGCTTTCATCGTTGAAAGCATTTCCAGTACTAACAATTAGTGTACATTTGTATATTTTCTGTCATCTTTTACGACCTGAGACGGTTTTCTTCACTGCTCCAACAGACACTAAGAATTGATCCAGGGATGATAGGGTCCTCATGTCATCTGGAGGGAAATAGCTAGCAGCCTTTCCTAATAGTGAAGAGAAGAGAAGCGAGAGAGAAGGCCGAGTGACATAGCGCTCGCCCAAGAGATCATCAAGAAATGCAAATGCTGCTAGCAAATCTGACCTGCTTGCATTTATCGGAGCTGCAAAATGAGCAGGGATAATTCTTGTGAATCTCCAGTCTCGAACTATGCTGTCAATCCAATCTCTAACCTGAAGTTGTAAGGAATACACCATATTATCAGAAGAATAGCGGAAGAAGGCAATCAAAAGAACGCACTCCTACACTTTGTCCTGACAGGAAAAGGATATTAGTTGCTTCTCCCGGGATGATATATGGCCCAAACTGTTGTAGGCGACTCTAAAGATGAGGGGTAACACCATTGCTTGTGCATGCAGGCATCATTAAACATAGGATCCTAGATTTATGTTACTATGTGTTGGGACAAGGTTATCTTATCAGATACAAAAAAATTGCAACGCCGCCTCAGTCCCAAGCAAGTTGGGATTGACTATATGAATCCTCATTGTCCATGTCACTCCATTTAAACTCGTTTTGATCCAATATTATTCTCGTCTTTAGTGGAAGTCAATAAAGTTTTAGGCAACAGTTTTGCAAGAATGAAAAACAGTGAGGGGTTTATTGAGTGTTAGGCTGTGCCAAAGATTTGCACATTGATTGTTCGATGAGCCAAGATATATTTTATTATGTAAATGCGAGAAAGCATGACTTGCCTTTTCAGGAACTTTGCTGAAAACCAATGTTTTAACAATTGGTGAAACAATTAGCTTTTGTGACATCTGAGCAAAGCTAGCATTTGGCTCCAGTAGATTTGATGGACCTAGAAACAAAATCTGAAGAACCATCCTCTCCCATCCTGAAAAAATGCAGAAAATACAGATAAAGCAAATTACTGTGCAATTTCTTGGATCTGCCATGTTGATATTTAAGTATATGAAAGTGTAGCCTCTCTAATATCCGAGCAGGCAACTTAATATGCTTTTAGATGAGATTGTCACACAATTCAGGTGTTCATCAACTTCTTGGTTACCAGTAGAGGACTAACCTTTCTGTCGATTGATTTTGTTGTCAACAACAGGTTCATCAGAAACTTCTTTTCCTTTACTAAGTAGTTTAACAGCCAAACCATTCTCTGCAGATGCTAACAAGGATTCTTTGCTAATACATTCAGGTGGAGTCTTCGGGACAAATATCACAGCATCTGTCACCAGCAGTGTCCTTGACCGTTTATGATAGAAAGCCACCTCAACATATGGTCCAATTCCTAAAAACCAATAGGCAAAAGTTTATTAGATTTGAGATACAAGGTACAACAGCATAATTCGGAATTATATGAGTGTTGGGTCTGTTACCAACTTCTGGAGAGCTCAAAACCTTCTGCTTAATATCATCAGCCCATGGTGTCGACATATCCTCATCTTTTAGTGTTTTTGCACGGAAAATCCCAAAAAACTCAAGAGGCAAATTTAAAGGCCAACTCCATTGCCTTGGTGCTACCCATACCTCAGCCTTTGGGAACTTTCTGGAAAAGGGGCCAACAAATATTTTGTGCTCATATGCAAATGTAGGAAGGACGATATATTTCACTGGATAACCTAACTCTTTCACGAGCTGAAAAAGGAAAACACACTTGTAAACATCAACATTTTGTGGTTTTAATTTATATATGTTGCGGAAGCCAAATGTATATAGTGTGAATAAGTCACAACTACTATACCAAAAATTATGACAGCCACCAAATAATAAATAAGACAATAAAGCAACAATAAAGGAACACCAGAATTTACGAGGTTCGGCTAATTTTGCCTACTCCTCGGACACAACCAATATTTTATTTCACTCCAAAAATACAAGTGAAATAATACTAAAGAGAGAAGATACAAATGTCTTAAACAGATGAGAAGGCAAATGAGAGGTGTGTTTAAATCCTAAACATTAAGCCTTCTTTTATAGGGGGAAATCCCCCCAACCCTTCTCTTCCCACCGATGTGGGACAAAAAGTTTTGCCAAATTCAACAAATCTCCACCTTGGCAAAATTCCACATCTTCAATTTTCTCTCAATAACAAATTTTGATTGTGTCTTCATCTTCAATCTTCAGTTTTCAACAATGTTGATCAAATCCAAACAATGTTGAAACTTGACCGCAGTCACCACCTTTGTCAGCATATCAGCAGGATTCTCCGTAGTATGAATTTTCTTCACTGTGACTCCACCTTCTTCTATGATTTCTCGTACGAAATGATACCGAACATCAATGTGCTTCGTCCTTGCATGATAAACTTGGTTCTTCGCTAATTGAATAGCACTTTGACTATCACAAAAAATTGTGATACCTTTTTGTTCAACACCAAGCTCCTTTAGCAATCCTTGAAGCCAAACTGCCTCTTTCACAGCCTCTGTAATAGCCATGTACTCTGCCTCTGTTGTAGACAAAGCAACTGTTGACTGCAAAGTAGACTTCCAACTAACTGGTGCCTTTGCAAAAGTAAACACATAACCAGTAGTTGATCTTCGTTTGTCCAGATCACCCGCAAAATCTGAGTCACAATATCCAACTACAGACTGATTGTCTTCCTGCTCAAAAACTAACCCGACATCTACAGTATTATGAATATACCGTAGAATCCACTTCACAGCTTGCCAATGCTCCTTCCCTGGATTGTGCATATATCTGCTAATAACTCCAACAGCTTGTGAAATGTCAGGCCTTGTGCAAACCATTGCATACATCAAGCTACCAACAACATTTGCGTATGGTACCTTTGACATATACTCTCGTTCAGCTTCATCCATTGGCGACATAATAGTACTTAGCTTAAAATGGGAAGCAAGTGGAGTACTAACTGGCTTAGTCTTGTCATCTATGCCAAAACGTTGAAGTACTCTCTTCAAATATTCCTTTTGAGATAAACAGAGTTTCTTTGAACGTCTATCTCTAATTATCTCCATGCCAAGAATTTTCTTTGCCTCACCCAAATCCTTCATCTCGAACTCCTTCTTCAGTTGAATCTTCAACTTATCAATTTCTTTCGAATTCTTGGAAGCTATCAACATATCATCAACATATAGGAGAAGATATACAAAGGAACCATCTTTAAGCTTGTGCAAATACACACAATGATCGTATTTGCTTCTCTTGTACCCTTGCCGCAACATAAACTCGTCAAATCGCTTGTACCATTGTCTAGAAGATTGTTTCAATCCGTACAACGATTTTTCAAGTTTGCACACCATATTTTCTTTTCCAGCAACTTTGAATCCTTCTGGCTGAGTCATGTAGATTTCCTCCTCCAAGTTTCCATGTAAAAACGCAGTTTTTACATCCATCTGAACTAGTTCCAAATCCAATTGTGCTACCAAAGCCAACATAATTCTAATGGAGGAATGTTTTACAACTGGAGAAAACACTTCATTGTAATCAATTCCCTCCTTTTGAGCATATCCTTTGGCCACCAATCTTGCTTTGTAGCGAACATCTAATTGGTTAGGAAATCCTTCTTTCTTTGCAAATACCCATTTGCACCCAATTGCTTTCTTTCCCTTCGGGAGATTGGCCAATCTCCATGTATGATTCTGATGAAGGGACTGTATTTCATCATTCATGGCAATCCTCCACTTATCTTCTTCTGAACTTTGGACAGCGTCTTTATAAGTAGTAGGAACATCATCAGCTACAATTGAGGTTGCACAAGCAACCGTCTCTATGAGACGAACATGTTTCGTTATTGTTCTTTTTGGCCTGCTGGTTGCTATTGATTCAAGTTGTTGTTGAGGTTCCTGAGTTGGAATCTCCTCTACTGGCTCTCCTTCCAGAGGGTAATCTTCATTTGTTTCCTCCTCTGCTTCTTGTGTAGGAAAAATAAATTTTCCCTCAAACTCCACCTGCTTAGAAGCACCTTTATTTTGTTTGGTATCTTCTGTTACCTTATTTACCATAGCAGATTCATCAAAGGTAACATCCCTGCTGAATATTACTTTCTTTGTCATAGGACACCATAAGCGATATCCTTTGACTCCAGAAGTAATTCCCATAAAAATAGCCTTCTTTGCCCTTGGATCCAATTTTGACTCCGTCACATGATAATATGCAGTTGAGCCAAACACGTGCAAAGAGTTATAATCTACAGCAGGTTTTCCATACCATTTTTCAAATGGTGTCTTGCCATCAATAGCAGCAGATGGTAGACGATTAATGAGGTGGCATGCATATGTAATTGCCTCAGCCCAAAATTCTTTGCCCAAGCCAGCATTGGACAACATACACCGTACCTTCTCCAGCAAGGTCCGGTTCATACGTTCTGCCACTCCATTCTGTTGTGGTGTATGTCTAACAGTGAAGTGTCGGACGATGCCATCATTTTCACAGACCTTATTGAAATGATCATTTTTGTATTCACCTCCATTGTCTGTGCGAATACACTTGATCCTCCTGCCTGTTTGATTCTCCACCATCGTCTTCCATTTGAGAAAAATTCCCAGCACTTCATCTTTGTTTTTCATTGTATACACCCACACTCTTCGAGAAAAATCATCAACAAAGGTTACAAAATAGTGCTTCCCACCCAATGAAGGTGTTTTGGAAGGACCCCAAACATCAGAGTGTACATAATCCAAAATGCCTTTAGTATTATGGATCGCTGTACCAAATTTAACCCTTGTCTGTTTCCCTTTGACACAATGCTCACAAAACTCCAAGTTGCAAGCCTTTACTCCTTTTAACAATCCTTGATCTGATAGAGTTTTCAAGGATTTTCCTCCAGCATGTCCCAAGCGCATGTGTCATAGCTTGGTTGCTTCTGCCTCTTTGTCGTCACTGGATGTCACTGTCGCTGTCCCAATAACTGTACTGCCACGATAGCGGTACATATTATTATTCTTCCGATTAGCCTTCATTACCACTAGTGCACCGGAGCATACTCTCATCACTCCATTTTCTGCAATGATTTTGAACCCTTTTGATTCTAGGGCTCCCACAGAGATGAGATTCTTCTTCAAATCCGGTACATATCGAACATCTGTTAATGTTCTGATCATTCCATCATGGTTCCTTAATCGTATTGAACCAATGCCATATGAGGTAAGAGGGCTGTTATCCGCTGTGTGGACGACTCCATATTCTCCTTCTTGAAATTCCACGAACCAGTCCCTGTTGGGACACATATGATAGCTACAAGCCGAGTCCATCAACCATATGTCTGATGATGTTGATGACTCTGTTGTAACTAATGAGAAGTCTGAATCATCACAATCAACTACATTTGAATCCATAATGGCCTTTCCATTGTTATGTTTGGCCTTATTCTTCAACTTCGGACAGTCTTTCTTCCAGTGCCCTTTTTCTCGACAAAAGGCACATTCATCTTTGCTGGGTCTGGATCTTGACTTGGATCTTCCCTTCTTTGTCCTCGTTTGACTTTGAGGACGACCCCTCACAAATAGTGCTTCTCCTTCTCCGCCCTTCTGTTTTTCTCGCTTTCTTTGTTCATAGCTGTACAAAGCCGAACAAACTTCTCTGAGAGAAACTTCGTCATTTCCATGGAGTAGAGTAGTTTCAAGGTGCTCGTACTCATCAGGAAGTGACGCCAACAACATCAAGGCCAAGTCACCATCATCATAAGTTGTATCCATATTTTGCAAATCTGTGACCAACTTATTGAAACTGGTGATATGTTCATTCATCGTGGTACCAGGAACATAGGTGAAGTGAAACAGTCTCTTCTTCATGTACAATTTATTTTGACTGTTTTTCTTCAAAAATTTATCCTCCAGTGCTTTCCATAATCTACTTGCAGAAGTTTCCTTTGTGTATGGATATTTCTGTTCTCTAGCAAGGTAGGATCGAATGGTACCACAAGCAACACGATTGATAATTCTCCAATCTTCTTCTCCAATAGCATCTGGTCTCTTTTCTTCAATGGCCAGATCTAGCCCTTGTTGAAAAAGGACATCTAGAACCTCGCCTTGCCACATCCCAAAATGTCCGGACCCGTCAAATATTTCGACCGCAAATTTCGCATTTGACACAATTCTTGTCATAAGCGAAGATGCCAATGATGACGTATTGTTGACACTTGATGTAGATTCTTCTTGTTTATTGTCTCCCATCTTTGACACAAATATTATTTAATAGCTGACGACACAAATCAAGATTATTTCCTTTCTGGTGTGGAAGATCAGACTAAGCTGCAACCACAGAGCATACTAAGACAGAATCTTGACACAGTTACCAAGATAAATCTTTTCTGATGTGGAAGATCAGACTATGCTGCAACCACAGAGCATACTAAGACAGTACCTTGGCTCTGATACCAATTGTTGCGGAAGCCAAATGTATATAGTGTGAATAAGTCACAACTACTATACCAAAAATTATGACAGCCACCAAATAATAAATAAGACAATAAAGCAACAATAAAGGGAACACCAGAATTTACGAGGTTCGGCTAATTTTGCCTACTCCTCGGACACAACCAATATTTTATTTCACTCCAAAAATACAAGTGAAATAATACTAAAGAGAGAAGATACAAATGTCTTAAACAGATGAGAAGACAAATGAGAGGTGTGTTAAAATCCTAAACATTAAGCCTTCTTTTATAGGGGGGAAATCCCCCCAACCCTTCTCTTCCCACCGATGTGGGACAAAAAGTTTTGCCAAATTCAACAATATACACTGATCAACTCATTTTAACTGGTTACGGAGAGTGATTACTCTATTTGTCAAGTTAAACATAGGCTTATTATGAAAAGTTACATGTTATAGTAGATCCAACTTAACATGATA
This sequence comes from Nicotiana sylvestris, assembly GCF_000393655.2. Lineage (NCBI taxonomy): Eukaryota > Viridiplantae > Streptophyta > Magnoliopsida > Solanales > Solanaceae > Nicotiana > Nicotiana sylvestris. The sequence continues at coordinate 150,573,775 of NC_091065.1, read as the reverse complement.
ACCTAAATATCTATCAACTGTTAGTGCACAAATCTTAAACACTTCTAACAATATAGCATGTTTACAGCCAATCGTAGATCAACACCATCAGTAAACAAGAACCCCTATCAACTTCATCAAAAATAAAGATGGGAAACAACCCCTATAATTTCTAGTCATTTCAATACTTGAAATACTGAGAAAATATCATCCTCAATCCAATCTACTGAAAAATCATTGATAGTTGACGATGTTGGCTTTAGAGTTACCTGAATACACTCTTTGGTTGGAGCAATAGGAGCATGAACCCACAATTCACCAGATTTAAGTTTGATGACAGTCATTCTGATGTTTGTTGAAACACTGCTGAATCCCAATGCTTGCTCTTGCTCAAATAACCATATGCTGTCTTTGACAACCTGAGATACTAATGATGAAAAAGTGTTAGTGGCACAATACGGGTACTCTGTCTGAATACATACAGTTTTTCTGAAGATCCTCTCTACAGATTACGATGCCGAGCTATATCTATCAATCACCTAATATAACAATTCAAAAAAGACAGGTAAATTAAGACTGTTCTAGTTAGTCCAATTCCGGAGTCTTAAATGCAGTATATTTCATTATGATCATACACCTGCCAGGAATTTTATTAGCGAAACTTGTTATTTCTCCCAGATATCCGTTTTAGTTAAACATGAAAGTTGCTTCTCCAAAAGATTTTGAGTTTTGCTTAACTGTTAAGCCTTTACAGAGCCAAAAGAACTAGCAGACATGAGTATGTTTCTCACGTCACTTCATTCCATCACTCAGTGTTGCTCGGATCCTCCACAATTTCGGCTGCACCCATATCGGATCCTCAAATGCACTATTTTTGGAGGATCCAGCACAGGTATGGCTTGGAGTATCCAAGCTAATAGCCATCACAGAACCTCAGGTCGAAGATTGTTTTTCAGTATCTAGGTTTTGTAATGTCTTCTTATATATGTTTGTCATATTATGCCGTGTTTAAAGAACAACATAATTCCTAAGTAACAGTTGATGTTGGTGTTGGCGGTAAAGTCTAGTAGTTACTCTTAATAGTAGACATCCTATAATGTGGTGAATTGATCTGAAATATAACAAAAAGAATGATGTAGAGCCACGAAACACTACTACATAGTTAGATATCAGAGAGACGTCCATGTCTCACTGCCATTCAATATCCAAATGAATTTCCACATAATTGATCTAGGAGAAAGAGTCAACCCCAAACATGAAGGGAATATTGCAGACCTAACAGTAAATAAATGTCACCCTTCCTTTTAGATGAAGTGATCACATGATATAACATTCACTTTTAGATTCATTTTCCTTTAAGCTATAGCTCATAGTTTAAGTTAATCTTCTGATAAATGGACCTTGGACCTAACTCAACCCAAAAGCTAGGACAGATGGCCTCCCACGCCCATCGATGTGGGACTCAACAAATTCAAAAGAATCCAAAGAGAAAAAAGACAATCAGATTAACTTCTATAAACTGACAGCATAAGAGAAATTTTACACCATAAAAAATAATTATAGGTAGTGCCTATAAAAAGTGGGAATAGTGACCAGCAAAATAATACTACTATAGTCCAAAAAGAATCCTTTAAATTATCATTAAATTCATGAAATATGATCAATCAGGTGATTCCATTTTTGGCACATAAACACTAAACAGCAGCATAATTGCAAGAAAAAACTAATGGTTACCTCAGTTCTAATGGTGCGTCTATTAAGAAAAGGACCAAGAGGAAAAGGAAATCCAGTGAAATTGAGGTAAAATCTCCCCCCACTAACATCATTACTCTCTTCAGAAATTTTACCTGTACCAGTAGCAGATACTACCAAACAAATATCATTTCTAGCTTTAGTTCTTCTGCTTTTTAACTGAAAATTAAGACTCTTTATGGGAACCCCACTACTGAAATTGGATCCAAATTCTCTAGAAGATGACGCGCAGTGGAAAAATGTAGATTTTGTTGATGCCACAGCCATAGATGATGCTACCATTATTTCTCAAATTAAACTTGGCAATAGAGTAAAAAGAGTTAATAGAGGTCCTGTTATTATCTTGATGGTCGCATTTTTGACACGTGGACGATCCATTTTAGATTGTCCTACTTGGAATTTTAAATAATTTTCTGTGGACAATAATAAATTACAAATAACAGGGAAATTTAACGAACTTTCCAAAAATCTCACCTCCTACCTTGAATTTCAACCAGATAATGCAACTATATTATTAATTAAAGCTACCTCGGCGAATTATACTTAATACGGCTTAGGGGTCGTTTGGTTTGATGTATAATGAAGTAAATTTTAATCTACGCATTACTCATACAATTTCGTTTTGTGGTATAAAATTCTTCATAAGTAATATAACTAAATAATGTTTATTTTTCAGTACTGAAATCCGCATAAATTTGCGGATAGTTAAATTTGTTATTCAATTATGTACTTTTAAGATAATTACCCGCATAGTATAGTCATCTTTGGGAGGGAATACTTTACCCCAAAATTAGATTTCTTGATACTAATTTTAATTAGTCGGACCCCAAAATAAGTATTGGACAAGCTGTGAGGAAAAAAGAGAAGATTATTATAGGGAAAACTATACATATGGTCACAGGAGCAACCATGCAGGCATGTATTGCGGCTCATTTTCCTCCAATTTGGGGTTGTCCAAAACTCATTCCTAATTCATCATTATGATAGTTATACTAAGAATCTTCCCAATTCTCCATCTCTCTCTCTTTCTGAACCAGACATGGACTCCATTTACTCCTCTTCTTGGCCCCATAAAATCAAAAAAGAAAAAAGAAAACCATCCATTCCCTTGTGTTGGTCCAAGAACCAAATTTATGTACAAGCTGTACTAGTTTCTTGGACCAATTTTTAACGAAAAGTGACCAAAAGGGAGGCATACCTATTACCATTTCTGAAATTTATGGTCTGCTTTCCAATCAATAGCAAGTTGATTTGGATCTTTATGTTCAATTTGAATGGTACTTCCTTCCTCAATTTTAACCTTGTGGCTTTTCCTTATCATTGTTTTGATGTTAGGTCTCTATTTGGTTACAAAAATCCATGTTGAAATGGAATCAAGATTGTCTTGCATTTGCTAATATGGTGTTGGTATTTCATGTTATGTGCATGGACAGCGATGGCTCAAGGGAAAGTCTAGTAAAGCCACCCAAAAAATATTTTTAGTTATGAATTTTTTATCTTATTTTCGCTTAGCCAAGCTTATATAAGGAAAAAAAAGTAAAGGCTCCTTATAAATGTAGAAAGCTGTCTATATTTTAACAATAGAAATTTTTTAGAACTTTGAATTAAGCTATTCAAATCTTCATATTAGTAATTAAAAACTATTTTTTACACAAAGATGCAAGGTAACACATTGTAAATACGTGACTAACATCTTATTACACCAGTATAAATAATAATATTATGTTTTGTTACATAACTACACTATAAACAATTAAAATTTCTTGTGCAGAAGTGCGTGGATAAGACTTTGGGTTTTTTATTTATCTGTTTGCAAGCTCATGCTGGAACACTACAACAATTAAAAAATTTTGTTCGCATCATATTCTAAAGTGGACAAGCAACATCTATGGCGAATTTTTGTGTGGATAGTTGATATGTTATTCCCCTTGTCAAATCGTATTTACTCTCATAGTTTGTAATAAGCAGAAAGTGATTATTTTGGTCATATCTGTTTATCTTTTTAATTCAATACACCTTATATCTTCTAATTAGAGTTAATCAAGTTGTTTGAAATCCTACAGCTTGTAGCTTAATAAGTAAAATTACTAATGGAAAATTATAACTTGATTATATTCAAATTCATGGGGTGGCCATAATTTCTCATATAGTAGACATAATAATCACTGTTTTAGCTGCAAACTATGGGTATAACCACCACTTTGGTGCTCACTCTCTAGATTTTGTTTTACTGGACAAGTTTTGCATGCTCGGTGCTTAGAAAAATCAATGTTGAGATTGCGAATTAATCATTTGACATGTTCTGAACATTTTTCTTGTAATTACTTCCTATTTTTTAATGCTTTGACTAGCTGTAAATTGTAGCTTCATGGCATTCAGTTTCAGTGTAATTAAAAGATGTCGCTTAAAGCTATAAAGTGATGTAAAACAAGGAATTATTGCTTCATGGGCGAAGCCATGCAATTCAGTAAACTTCAATGACTCCCAAATTGATCCCAACGAGACATGGTCCACAATTTGAAATTGGACGTTGAAATTAGAAGTGTGAAGTTCATTTCTAGCTTTTCTCTTCAAGCCTTTTAAAAACATTGTATAATTCCATGCCTCAATCAACGAAAAGGTATATATCTTAAACGCGTATCCAGGATTTAAACTCTATGAGTTCAATATTTAATGTTTTTAGCATTCAACCCACTGTATCTTTAAACTTATGGGTTTAGACCTACCATTTATGGCAATTTTAGTGTTTTCAAACATAAGTTTATGCTCCGCCTTGAAAGTAACCCGGCGCCGGTGCTCTATATTTACCCCTACTTAACCTAATGGTTTACATCTTATGCAGGTATTGCGTTGGGATTTAAGATTAGAACAAAGAAATGGGGCCAAGATTGTCCAAACAGGGTTTCAAGAAGCCTGTTAATCTGAGTATCACGGATCTCCACCATAATCTGATAAACTATCTGTCAAAAAGTTTGTACATACGTAACTTGGTGTCGAAACAAAGAAGGCGAATGCTTGTTGGCGGGTATGATCTTGACATGACTTATATATCAGATCGAATTTTAGCAATGTCATTTCCTGCAGAACACGTGCGAGCAATGTTTCGCAACCCTTTGTGGCAGGTTAAGTCTGTACTGGATATGAGACATGCAGGACATTATAAGGTTAGTACATATATAGCTCACTTTACCATTAAACCTACTTTCTTTCCCTTCTGTGCTTAGCATTATTAAAAGTCATAGTTTCATCGCTTAAAGCGATTGGGTGATGCAAACCGAGGGGTTATTCCTTCATCAGCGAAGACATGCACTTGAGAGAATTGTGCACGCTTCAAACAATAATGCGCAAAGTGATCCAAACAAGAAGTGGTTTGGTTCTTTGAATCTCAATTTTGAGGATTTGGATTAATATCCACGTTGTTTTATATTGGATGCTGAAATTAGTTATAATAATTGCCATTCAATTACTATAGTACTAAATTCATATGTTTTTTTTTTTGGAAGTGTCCGTAGACTATGTGCACTTTAATGAAGCATGTGTTTCACACCATGCTTTATGCTTCAAGCCAACGAACCTCGCCTTTTGCTCTTAAAAACACTGATACTTCTTCTATCCGTCATCTTAAATGTTTTCTAAACTCTAATCACCGAAGAAATTTTTATTTGGAACCTAAATAGTTTACTGAATAACTGCATCGAAGAGAACATATCAGACACTAAGATTAACAGGTGACAGCCTGAGTTTAGATTACATGTTTACCTTGCACCTAAATGTGAATCTCATATTTTCAAAAATGTATACATTGATAGTAGCTTGTTTATTAACTTATGCACTAAACACATTTGCTCTCTCAGTCACATGTTGTTGCTGGTAGGTCTATAACTTATGTGTAGAGCAAGCTTATGATGCCTCACATTTTCATGGCCGTGTGGAGAGGTATCCGATGGATGACAATCATGTCCCTCCTCTCCAAATGATCAAAGAATTCTGTGAAGATGTGTACTCATGGCTTTCAAATGACCCTAAGAATATTGCTGTTATACACTGCATGGTACCCCTAGCATCCTTTTCATTACTTTTCTTTTCTAATGAAGTATTTAAATATTGCTATGTTGAGGGATATGGATCATGGTGTTGTGAATTTCAGAACATCTCTGACATTTAAGTGGATCTGCTATTTTGTTTCTTTTAGGAGATGTGAAGATAGAATTTAGTTTATCCTATATTGAAATATAGTGTAATTAACTTTTCTTTTTTGACATCTGTAGGCAGGTAAAGGCCGAACTGGTTTAATGGTTTGTTCGTACCTAGTTTACACTGGCATGTCAGCTGAGGAGGCTCTTCGGTTGTATGCTGAGAAACGAACAACTAACAATGAAGGAGTAAGTTATACCAATCCTCTAATTAGAACTGTTGACAATGGAAAGGAGGGAACCTGAAATATATAACATGGAGGCTTTTCATTCAAAATGGACTACCACATTCATATCCATATTTCAGCAAGACTGATTTCCATTATGTTAGGCAGACATTTAGCCAAACACAAACCTAAGAAAGTGATGTATGACTGATTTAGAACTCTAAAGTATGTAAAAGGAACAGAGAATCTTCTGTCGTGAAATGTGTTTTTAGTGCTAATAATTAATACAGTAGAATAGGCAATAAAACATATTGAGGCATGCCTGTTTTTACCTCACGAAGAAAGAGAGGAGGGGATATATGAGATGTTAGTTTGTTTCTTGAAGTTGTGAAGGGAGACATACTTCATATAGTAAGGATAGTTCCTTTTCATTGCAAATCTTCAAGTTGTTCTTCTTGAAGTGATTACAACCCTGAGATTGTTTCCATATACAGGTATCGATTCCAAGCCAACGTAGGTATGTCAGATATTGGGAGCACATACTTTCCTTCTCAAAGGGTGTTCCTCGTGGTCCTCCTCCAACTGTCAAATTGCCTAAGTCATGTAAGAGAGAGCTGCGTCGCATTAGATTATATGACACTATAAACGTTGAATCCATCTTCTTCGTGGTATCCGAGTTGCAAAGAGTAAGCCATCTTACTCATATAAGATTCTTTTGCAGCATCAATGATGAGTTATATAAACTTATTCTAAGATGACTACTGATCAGTTTGTATGACCATCAAGTCTGAAAGCTTAAACTCTTAGAAAGAGCACACTTTTATTTACTTTAGTTATGTGTTTTACATGCCCTTCACGTGCAGACTTAATCCCTTTTCAAGCCAAGCACATAGAAATTTATCTTGATAAGTTGACAGAGGAAAGAATAAAGTTGAAAGAAAACTCAAATCACAAGATTTCTGAACTTTTTCCAGTTGTTGATCGTCATTTTGGTTCCATTGTCCGCTTCTTCATTGCAATAGGTAAATTTTCACTTTGTGCAATTCAAACAGGTTCCAGGAGAGAAGTATTGTCCACCTGCAGAAGTCTCAAAAAGTTGCTGCAGACGAATTAAGAATGGTATTCAGCGAACTTATAGCCCTCGATATTTTTATTCCTTTGTTGAGGAAAATGAAGATGAGATGAAACAAGAAAAGAAGGAACCTCGTTTGGTTGTCCAAATGGACACTGAAAGTTCAATGCTCTATCAGAAAACCTGTCTGGATCATTTTTATGACAAACCAGTGCAAGTACGAATCTTTAGCCTATTCTATAAAATTATGATATGATGTTTTCTCTATCTAACTAGCTTTTGATCGTCACATTAATATTTTCTTCCTCCATCACTAGTATAGTAATATATACATCAAATTAACCCTTTAGATTTCATTTTGAGTTAACACTCACATAAAATGGGACGCAGGGAATATCTTTTTCTTCCTTTGCTCTCTATTAATTATAAGTTGGATTATTTCTTAACAGGTCTGTGGAGATGTACGTATCATATTCTACGAAAAGCTCATAGGAGGACGTCTCTTCTATGCTTGCTTCAATACTGCTTTTATTAGGAATGATCTACTGCAGGTATTTTTCAAATTATACAAACTTACAACTGAAAAATATTGCATATGTTACCAAAACTGTGAAAGTAACACATATGTAATGGCACAAGTCATGTATCATGGATGCTGATCAAAAGCTCCAAAAGAATATTGATTAGAAATGAACTTTTAACATTTGACTTCGTGCCATTGAAGGATTTTGTCCGGCTCCAAAAAGCCATAAAAGAAAAACAGAAACTTAGTATGATCTAGATAAAGCATTCACGTTAGGAGCCAAATCATTGCATTACTATTTGTGCATTATATGTCAAATTTGTACAATGACGTGCTACTAATTCTGTTTTAAATTCTGAAAATTTGCAGTTTTCGTTACGAGAGCTAGATAAAGTTGGAAAAAAGGGTAGGTCCATGACTGGTTCTTCATTCTGCTTGGAGTTGTTCTTTGGTCCAGCAAATGGAAATTGTTTGCCAACACCTCCTTTACTTGAAGATAATCTTAGTGATTATTAAACTACTCCATATATTATCAAAACCCCTTAAATATAGTACAATTTATAGTGTTGTACATTTTACATTTCAATTGTCTTGCCATCTATTTTTCAGGGGATGGAAGACTAGGAAGATTTCAATAGTTTTGTTAAGTAGAACTTGAGGGAGTAGTTATAAGAACAAATGTTTCATCTTAAAACTTGCATGCCTATCCTAGAGTCTAATGGAAACAAAATTCTCAGAATTTGAAAAGGATCTAGGTTTTTTGGTTGCATTTAGTATTAGACTTTGAGGGCTAAATTGTATTCTCTGTTTAGTCCTTACAATAAACTTCAACATTATAGTTTAGTTCTAATTCCTCTAATCCCAAATCCCTAATAATTTACTTATATGCACGTCATCGTATTTTAACATGTTATAGAAGAAGGTAGTTTGCCTTATTTTCCAAGTTTCTAATCCCACTTCTTATAGTGTAATTTTTTTTTTACATAGTTAGTGTATCTAAGTTAAAGTCAATGCCAAATCCTTATTCTTTTTAGAGAGCGGTTGTTTTTTAAGATCACTTAGATATCTGAATTTGAATACATATAATTATTAAGATGTATTTAAATGTAAAAGCTAAATGATCAGGACTATTTGTTTTTTCAACATCTGAATATTCATAATTCCGTTTTCCTTAAAAATTAATAATATAAATTTCAAATCAGATGATTTAATTTTATAACCACAAAATATAGTAGGTTATAAGGTGATGATTGATTGTGGCTGGTGGTGCCATTTGGATTTAAGGTTTTATGGCAGAGAGTTCTTGGAATAGAGCATTCTTGAGAAGATTGCATAGAAATCCCACTCCTTTTGTTCTAGTTCTTTGGAAAAACTCTGTAAGAGGTCTGCTCCTTAAATTCACTTTTCGGAAGAAAAGATATATTCGGGGTCGTTTGATACGCGGATTAAATTATCCATAATCCCAAAATTATAATTTCTAAATTAATTTATTTCACCTGTGAGGTAGAATAAAATAATCCCAAATTTGAAACTTGAAAGGATAAGGTGGGGTATTCAGGATTAAGTCTGAGATTAAATTTATTTTATTTGATTGACAGTATAAATTTATCCTTGGTTAACCAAACACAATATAATTTAATCTTATATCTTATCGCATCTTATCCCACCTTATCCCGCATACCAAATGATCCCTGACTGCGTAGTAGTGATAAGGTGGACATAACACAATCTTGTTTCACCCACTCCTCTTGTGTCAATACTGATAGCGGATAACCTTCGTTTAGTCGCCTTGAGATCGATAGGAAGAATTATACTAATCTTTATGACCAAAGAATCAATTAATTAACTTACTTCTCGAGCAATATATAGTTCTATATCCCGACTACCTATTTCTTGAAAGCATGTAGGGCCATCATAGTTTACTCAACCCGACTAGTAAAAGGGCTTTGAAATATAGAGGGGTTTTTGGGAGAGAAAAAGTTTAATTTGCCCGTTGAATTTGTTTAGATCATATAATACTAGCTAGTTGAATGGAGTGCTGGACATGGATTTGGTGATGGCAATCTTAACATCATAATGGAAGTAATTACGAAAATAATGAGAGTATTGTGACAACTCAATCATTGTTCATGGTAACTAAGGCCATCTCCAATGGTGCACTATTTTTTGCACTAAATCTAAATTTGGTATAAAATTTGGTGTTTTTTTTTTGGCTCCAATGGAACACCAAATTTTACACCATTTTAGTGTGTGAATAGTGTCACACCAAATTTGGTGTGACACTATTCATCAACACCAAATTTGATTTATTATTTTTTTTTCATCTTTTTATTTTTTTGAACTTTTAATTTATCATATATTGTGTATATAATTAATTTTTATATTAAGATCTTTATAATTTAAATTTTATATCCTTATATATATATATATATTATATTTATATAAAATTATAAGTTAATTTTATTATTATTATAATTGTATAAAAAGAAATATAACCGCATGTAATATACTGCACAACATGATAATTGAGGACGAGCGTGATCTTAATGCACCAATTCAAGATGCACGTTAATGTCCAGCTCCTGCGGTAGAAATGACAGTAGATGAAGATCACTGATTTGAACAATTTTTAGCTCTACACAAAAAATTTAAAGATAAAGATGCGCATTTCGCATTTCGTAATGCATTAATCGAGCATTTATGGGAAAATAGAGGCGAAAGTTGAATATTTATGTGGTACTTAAATTAAATTTAACTATGATGTAATATTTAAGTAATTATTTTTTATCAATTATTTCACTTTTAGTTGATTTATCCTTTAAAATAATTTTGTAATAAATGATTATATAAGTGGTGAATGTGAATTATATGTGATGAATATGAAAAAAATAAAAAAGATAGAATTTGTTTGAAGGAAATAAAAAATAAAATTTAAATAGAAGATAATAAGATAATAAAGAAGAGAGGAAAGAATATAAAAAGAAATATTCTTTTTTGGTGTAAAAGATGGTGTAATGGTTGGAGTAAATTTGGTGTTACAACATTTTGGTGTGAAATTTAGTGTTAGGGTTGGAGATGGTCTTATGACGCTAAATTTGAGATAACCTAGAGGTGTCTTTCTCACTCATGGGAAGAAGTTCGAATAAATATCTTATTACCGCTACTCCCTCGTCCCAATTTTTGTATCGTGTTCGCTTTTTTCAGAGTTTAAAAAGTTTTTCTTCGTTCTTTTAAAAAATTTGTAATTAGTAATTATTGTGTCTTATATTGCTTTTTATATAGTTTTCAAATATGCAAATTTTATTTCAAAAAAACTTAAGAGTATGTATCTCAATTCATGATGAAAATTAATTTATTTGATTCTCAAAATCCGTATCGCCGCATAAATTGAGACGGATGAAGTACCATTTTGTACATAAACCAAAAAAAAAATCAGTTGATATCATTAAATAAAGAGACTCACCATAGCAAAGAGCAGGGTTCTATGGTGTAGTGGTTAGCACTCTGGACTTTGAATCCAGCGACCTGGGTTCGACTCCCGGTAGGACCTTTTTTGCATCAATTCATAATGGAATTTGAAAATTTCAATGGGAAAGTGGACATATTTTCTGGTGAGTTCCTTTTTAACGTAGCTGTAATATATCTGATCAAGGGAATAATTTCCATTTTGACTTTCTTTAGGACAACAAAAATGATACCTTAACCAGATTTGAGATGCAAAATGGTGTTTGTTACCACCAATTAGTATAGTTGGTTGATGAGATTTTTTTATTTAATTAGAGGTCCGAACTTCAAGATTTTAGAATAAGACATTTCTTGATAGGAAGCACTTTACCTCAATAATGGATCTACCTAACGCTAATTCAAATTTGCTGAAGCCAAAGAGAGTTTTGGAAATGGATATTCTTTCACCTTAATAAGAGCTTTCGAGTCCGAGGTCTTGAAACAAAGTTCTTAATAGAAAGCGCTTAATCTCTTTAGTGAATGTACGTAGCACTGAAATTGAATTTGTAGGTCAATGGAAGTGTTCGATTCCAGATGTATAAAGCAAATTGGCTAAATTAAATGATTATCCAAGTTGGCAAGTTATAGAAAAGCAAACACATGTTCTTGCATTTATAAGTAGGTCAAAGACCTCTGTCTTATTGAAATGGAAAGAAGAAAGAAAAAAACTGCTTTTTTCAAGGGTCTAAATTTGGAACACCAAAACATGATAGTTTGCACTTGAGTCAACTTGGAACATATAAAAAGTTCTACTCTCGTTTGGTTTGAATATGGCTTATGCCGGGATAAGTTATACTGGGATAGTTATGTTGAAATTAGTTATCTTGGCATTATTTTTTATTCACTATTTGGTATGTTTATTAAAATGATAATTGCATAATTTTTAAGAAGAAGGTATAAGTTATCCCGACACTAATTACTCCACCCTCTACAAGGTATAAGTTATTTCGGTACTAATTTTAATCCCAAGGTAACTTATACAAGATTTGCTAATGAAACAAAAGATTAAGGTGGTATTAAATTTTTATACCAGCACTATACCTTCTTACATCTCATACCAAACGACCCCGATACTAATTTTAATCCTCGGATAATTTTTATTTAATGCATTCTCTGTTTCGCATTGATTTTTCCTTTTTCATTTCCTTTCTTTTTGGTGGTTGGGGTTGGAGGGGACTTGAAAGGTGGAAATCTAATGCTTTTGATTGATCACTTCATAGGGAGAGTGCTATCCTACTCAATAAAGTCTACTCTATGTCTGTAGATACTTTAACTTCCATATATAGTTTTAAAAAATACATTATCAATTTACTTTAAAGGTAATTAAAGACAGTCACTCATGGTTTCTGACATTAATAGCTTAAACATAAGATAAATAAATATTTACGCAAGTTGAATTGCACTGATTAGGTAAAAGTATTATTTACATTATAAGCAATTATGAGATAAATCCTCTCAACTAATATTGGACCTTTTTAGATCTCGAGTAGGGGTGACAATTTGAGTTCAAGCCCATCTAACTCGCCCAACTAGCCCAGAGATTAATGAGTTGGGCTACAAACATTTTAGCTCATGGGTTAATTTGGGTTGAGCCCAAGTTAACCCATAATTTTTTATAGCTCATTCTGACCCATTTAACAGCCTAAATACAACCCATGAAACTCACTCAAAACAAAGGATCTCAACCCAACTTATCTAGAAATTTACTTAGTTGTCCCAATTTTATTTTATTTTGTATTTTTAATTTTCTGTTCTTTTGTTTTTCTACACCACCCAACCATACACCCCTCCCAAAACCCCCCAAAATTTTTTTACCTTTTTTTGTATTTTCAATTTTCTGTTTTTTTGTTTTTCTGCACCATCCCACCCTCCCCCCAACTCCCCGCAAAACCCCTAAAAAAATTTCACTTTTTTTTGTATTTTCAATTTTCTGTTTTTTTATTTTTCTGCATCACTCACCCACCACCCATCCACCTCCCCCCCCCAAACCCCTCAAAAAAATTTTTTTACTTTTTTTTTGTATTTTTAATTTTCTATTTTTTTTCTGCACCAGTTTTTCTGCGCCACCCACCTTCCCCTCCATTTTTTTTTTACTTTTTTTTATAATTTCAATTTTCTGTTTTCTGTTTTATATTTTTTCGTTTTTCTGCACCATCCACCCACTCCAATCCCCCCTCCCCCATCCATAAAATATTTGTCAACTTACATATTTTAAAGTAAAAAGGTTTTTTATGCAAGATGAGCATGATTCGAAAACATGGGTCAAATTGGGCGGGTTGGGTTATGACTCATTGTTTAGCCCATCTTGACTCAGCCCATCTTAACCCAAATACACTTTGGGCTGGGTTGGACAATGACCCATTTATTGACCTAACTCATCTTGGCTCGCCCAAATTCAGCTCAACCCGTCCATTTGTCACCCCTACTCTCGAGCTTCACAAGCTAATTCAATTATTGAGAAATGATTGACAACTTGAGAAGGAGGCATAACGCTAAACTAATCTAACCATCTAATAAACTCGTAAGTCAATGTGTTGAATTGACAAGTTTGAATTTAACAATTATCTACCTAATCATCATATATCATAGTATCATAATACTATGTTATAAGTGGGAAACCAAAGTGCCAAATTAAATTACTGAAATATCCATTAAAAACTAAAAGACCGTTGTATCATTCACTTAAACATCTACTCCTACAATACTTTAATACCAAAAAAGAAAACTTACGCAATTCTTTTGAGTTGAAAGTGTTTCTTTAATGTACAATGTAATGATATATATGCCAAAATGAAAACGTTTGCAAATGAAAAGTTTTGTTAAAGACCAGAGACGAAACTAAGATTTGAAGTATACAACAACAACAACAATAACAATCTAGTAAAATATACTAGTAGGGTTTGGGGAGGGTAGTGTGTACGCAGACATTACCCCTACCCAAAAGAGTAGAGAAGCTTGTTCTGGAAGACCCTCAGCTCAAGAAAATAAAAAGACAAAAATGAGACAATATTAGTATCACTACAGAAATCGTAGAAAAAATAGGAACAATATGAAATCTAAAAAAAAGATGCAAAGCAAAAGCGAAAGCTAATCAAAAGGTCCTGCATTGAAAAGCGAAATAGTAAGACACAACATTGCCACTAACTATCTTAGACAAAAAACTCTAACACTAGTCTTACAAAGGTGTGAAGTAAGGAAAGACTCAACTACCTCCTAACCTACAACCCTAATACTCGACCTCCACGTCTTCCTATCAAGTGTCATATCCTTGAAAATTCGAAGCCTCGCCATATCCTGCCTGATCACCTCACCCCCAATATTTCTTAGGTCACCATCTACCTCTTCTCGTGCCCTCCACAACCAGCCGTTCACAACTCCTTACCGGAGCATCTGGGCTTCTCCTCTTCACATACCCTAACCATCTTAGCCTCGATTCCCGTATCTTGGCATCAATAGGAGCTACGTGCACCTTCTCCCGAATAACATCATTCCTAATCTTATCCATCCTAGTATGCCCACACATCTACCTCAACATCCTTATTTCTTCTACTTTCATCTTCTGGATATGTGAGTTTTTAACAGACCAACACTCAGCTTCATACATCATGGTCGGTCTAACCATCGCTTTGTAGAACTTGTCTTGAGTATCAGTGGGACTCTCTTATCACACAAGACTCCAGATGCTAACCCCCACTTCATCCATCCTATCCCAATACGGTGTGTAACATCCTCGTCGATCTCCCCTCCCTCCTGGATAATCGACCCAAGGTACTTGAAGCTGCCTCTACTTGGGATAACATGTGATTCAAGCCTCACATCCATGCCAACTTCTACTGGCTCAACGCTGAACTTACACTCCAGGTATTCCGTCTTCGCCCTGCTCAGCTTAAAACCCTTAGACTCAAGAGTCTGTCTCCAAACCTCCAGCCTATCGTTGACACCGGCTCGCGACTCATCAATAAGAACTATATCATCAACAAATAACATGCACCATGGCACCTCCCCTTGAATATGGTGTGTTAGCGCGTCCATCACCAGGGCAAATAAGAACGGACTGAGCGCAGAACCTTGGTGTAACCCCATTACAACCGGAAAATGCTCAGAGTCGCCTCCTACTGTCTTAACCCGAGTCTTAGCCCCATCATACATGTCCTTAATTGCCATAATGTAGGGAACTAACACACCTTTTGCCTCCAAGCATCTCCAGAGAACTTCTCTAGGAACCTTGTCATACGCTTTCTCAAGGTCAACAAACACCATATGCAGATCTTTCTTCCTCTCTCTGCACAGTTCCACCACCCTCCTAACAAGGTCTATAGCTTCTATAGTTGAACGACCCAGCATGAACCCAAACTGGTTGTCGGATATAGACACTGTCATCTGCACCCTCACTTCAGCCACCCTCTCCCACACTTTCATGGTATGACTCAGTAATTTGATACCCCTATAATTGTTACAACTCTAGATATCATCTTTGTTCTTATAAAATTTGAAGTATATAAGTTCTAAATTTTAAGATATGCCTAAAATTAATATACAATAACAAGCAGACTAAAGAACGAGTACTAATATTTAATACATATTTAAAAGGTAACGAACCAGACAAACACAATCCGTTTCCATAATCCACGTGTACGCTATCAAGAGAGAAATATGAGAGCGTGACTTAGGGAACAGGTCCTTATCCACACGCTGCGGACAACTCACATGCTGATAATCATAACAAACGCATGCACAACTCACGTGCTGCACCGATGGCTAGTGCAAAACACAACCAAAAAATTAATGCTTGCTCGCCAAAGATGGTACATTTTAATTATTGTCTCCACATGGATTGGATTTAAATAATGTCTAAGTAATTTCTAGTTAAAAACTATCCAGTATGATTAATACTTTGATTTGAAATATGATGAACAGTAATTAACTAAAAAAAAGTAAAACAAATAACAATTGATCACGGAGAACTAGAGATTAGCAAAATCAGTTTGTTATTAGTATGAGAAATAAGTGTCATGACATGATAGGTGCAAAATTATTATCCTAGAATTGACACTATTAAAATTTACCATTAGTGTTCTATTGATTCTCACGAATTCAACATGTTATTATCCTATTATTATTCAAGTTTCTCTGTCGATTAAACCTAAACCATTTAAATAAGCTAATATCAAGTGCGGTGAATCTTGCAAGAATTTATTGGTAGGAATGATATAAGAGAAACTTCTCGTGAATATTTCTCACTCTTAATTCAAACGGTAGATCACAAATTTTTTTTTGATTATTTTAAAGAGGTACTAAAATAAATTAAGGCATTTTTTGCAACAATATTTAATATTATACTCCTCTTTTGATTAAACACGACAATGAATAAAATTATAACTAGAATTAAAGCTCTTTCAATAAATTCAAGCAATCAAACAATAATCAAATCCATAGATAATAATCAATTCACTAAATCATATCAAACCCTAAGGTAAACTACTCCATAGTCATGGAGGGAGTCATTGCAATTAGAGTTAAAGAATAAGAAAACATCAATCTAATATTACAATCCAAACTCTCCTATTCAATTTGGAAAGATGATGAAATCTTGTGTCTTAAACCTTCCAATGCTCTCCAAAAGCTCCATAGGTCAAAAGTCCCCTAAAAATGTATTTTTATTGTATTTATACCATGTAGGAACGAGCCCTAATGGAACTACCCTTTCCAAGTTGAAGTGAAAAAATTAGACGGCGAAAATATACCGTCGCGGAGCTGCATGCGCCACCCCATGCACCACAGACGTGAGATTTATTTGAGAGCTAATTTTTTCACTCTGTAGGTATTTTGAACTAGCGCGGAGGGTATTGTATTTTACTCAGAGTAGGAGAATATTTTCTTCAATTTTTGATATCCAGATTTGGTCTTCGAACTCCACACACGATCCGGACTTAATTCTTTGGGCTTCTACTCAGTCTTCAAAGCTTCAATTCATCCATTTTAGCTCCAAACTTGTTTCTCAACTCGAAATTATATCCTACACAACATAACACATGTAATAAGTACAAAGTATTGACAATTAAGCTCAAATATAAATAAAGTGTAATAATTAGAGTGAAAATATGGCTAAAATATGGGTTCCTAGCCTACCTTCAACACCCACCACTTAAATAATTACTCTTCCCCGAGCAATCAAACTATACACTTCAAATAGAGACGACTTTTTTCATGCAACTCTCCTACTCATCATGCCAAGAATATTTAAAACAGACAAAGCACCATACCATAACAACCTAGCCTCAAGACTCGACTCAAAAACACTAATTATTTTTCAAACCCACTCACTTACTCTAGTACAGAAGCCAAAGATATTATATTTCTTTCACAAGTCATGTATCCTCACACAAACAATAGAGAGTATTTCCATACTCAAAAAAGTTCAAGAACAATTAGGAACTCAAGATAGAAAGAATTCTCTCACTCTTAGAAACAAAATTCATGTGCCACAGAAGATTTGCCATAGGCTTGTCCGTGGTGTAATACTCTACTAATTTGAGCTCGCTCAGTCACTGATCAAATAACACTTTATTTTGGTTGTAATGTAGGTTGCGGGATGGGTAAGATACATTTTGATATAGTGACTATACCTCCCTAAGTACTTTAATACATATATATTAAAATTTCAAACCCTACACTGTGTTGAACTATACCCTAACCTTTACAAAATAATAACACCAAGCTCACAATATCTTTAAGCACAAACAAGATGAGAACTACCATTAGCAAAGAAATTAATTTTTTTTCTTTTCTAATACATACACAAACTCTTTCTTCTTCTTCTTCTTCTTCAAGCAATTCCCTTTTTTTTTTAAATTTCCTATAAGTGACTCTCACGATTCTTTTCAAATAGTGCATCTTTCTCTATTTTTGTTAATTCCACTCAAAAACCTTCACTTAGCTTTTAACAGATTCATAGCAATTTCAAGTGTCCAAGAGAGGTAAAATGTTTAAATAGATAATCAATTCAACCGAAGAGGTCAGACTTGTAATATGGTTACCAAATAAAATAGGATTAAAGTCTCAAATGGGATGACTAGGATACCTACAATTAGGTGGGTATTAAGTACATGTTTAGCTCAACAAAGAAACGCCTCTATGACTTTCTAAACTGAACAAGACTACCATTTTGATTTTTAAATACGTGGGGAAAGTTCTAGACATCAAATGACATGCACCAAATATCAACAATAACCTCACACGCACATTGACACACAACTTTATCAGGTCCGGATCTATCCCGACTCTCTAATCAAATCAGTTTAACAAAATCAAGCATTTTAAGGCACTACAAAATATGAGTCCAAAGATGAGCCTAGGTGTCACAACTAAGGCGCTCATTATACTCAAAGCACAACAAAGCCAAGAAATATTGCCTCCAATTCGCACTATCACACAAGATTTGTTACTCCTATAACAAAAACTAACTACGTCCAGTTCAAGCAAAATCCTTGAAAAAGTACCGCTGCACAAAAAAAAATCAAAGGGGACTTGTTGCGCTACCTAGAAAAAAATAAATTAAAAGATATTTTTTTTGCATTTTTGTTCAACTTTAATTCCTCAAGAACACGGTCAAAAAAATTCATCGTTGGAAAAAGTCCATCAAAATGTTTTAATTTTTAATTTTAAAGAATAACGAAAATATACACATACATAGATAAGAAAAAAACACACATATACATATATACATCCCACGCTATACTTTAAATTGTGACATGTCCCCATAACATACAAGCAAAAAGCAAAAGGTAAAAGAAACTCCCTAAATTGTCTAGTCATGGTCCAAAACGATGTCAGGGTCTACTTTGCATGCCCGACCTAGTGCATACAATTATGTCGAGATTTTCTTCTCTGACTTCTTCTAGAGCACCCCCACACTTATCATGTTTTACCTTTTAATCTAGCTTCTTTAGGGCACCCGCTTTAAAATCAAAGTAAGCAGCTGAATCCTCTCTAGGTGCCACTATTGCTTCCTTCATCTTGAACACCGCTCTTTCTTTCTCACCTCTTAGCATGAGTTGCCTTTCTTGAATATTTAGTTTAGCTCTGCCAGTAGCCAAAAAGGGTCTCCTTAAAATCAGAGGGACCTCCTTATTCTCCTCCATATTTACCACAATGAAGTCCACAGGGAACGCAAATTTATCTACCTGAACTAGTACATATTTCAATGTTTCTTCGGGTATTATTATAGTCTGATCTTCCAGCTGCAAGGACACATGTATAGATATGATTACTCCAATTTCTCTCTCAAGTTTCTTGAAAATAGACAAGGGCATAAGATTAATAGAAGTACCTGAATCACACAAAGAATTTCCAAATTTAGTACTTCCTAGAGAATAAGGTATAGTGAAGTACCCTGGATCTCCACACTTTTGAGGGAGCTTATAGTGCGGAATAGTACTAAAATACTCTGTGAGCTTGACAACTGATGTTTCTTTCACTTTTCGCTTGTTGGACAATATCTCCTTCAGGAAATTAACATACGCTAGAATTTGCGAGAGTACCTCTGTGAAAGGTAGATTAACATGCACATGCTTGAGCATTTCAAGAAAACATCCAAAATTTTTATCCAACTTCTCTCTTCTCTGCTTCTATGGGAAAGGTAGAGCATGCATATATTTGCATTCCTCGGTCTCCTCATTTATTGATTTTTCTTATTCTTCCTTGTCAAAGCCCCAGTCTTTCTCTTCTTCTTTAGACCATTCTTTGTGTCTACCCTTACTTCACCCTCTTGATTTTCATTATTTTTCTGCTCTTTGCAGTCTCCACTTGTATTTTAATAAACTCACCTTTTTTTTGCAACAGGGTCTTTCAATACTTGTCCACTCCTCAAAAAATACCGCATTAATTATTTTTTTTGGATTTTTCTCGGTGTCAGCTGAAGGGTTCCTTGAGCCCTCTCAGACATCAAATTAGAAATTTGTCCCACTTGCCTTTCTAAGTTTCGAATCACTGTACCGTAAGTTTCAAGTCTCTCATTTGTCTTAATAATGAAAACCTTCATAAGATTTTCTATATTAGACTGATTGGACTGTTGAGGCTGGTTTAGCTATCGTTGGTGATCTTGAAAACCTATAGCTCCTTGTCATTGGGGTCTCGGATTATTCTGCTACCACGAGGTCAGACTACACTTGGTGAACTCCAGAAAAACCTAGGTACCCTGACCCATGGAGTTAAAATTATTACCACCTTGATAGTTGCCTCTGTCAAAGCTTGTCACAACTTTTACCACTTCATATGTCGCTGAGCCTGACACTCATGGTTTTGATGGCCCATTCCATAAAGTTAACAAATTGATTGTGGTTGGCTCTAGACTTTTGCTAAAGTCAACTTTTTGATCTCTGTTGCTATGAAGTCTAGCTGGGCTTGGACAAAAGTGTTAGAATCCACTTGATGTACCCCCAAACTTTTTTCTTCTCTCATTGTTATCTGTATGCCATTTATTTGCATATTCAGATAATTTGCGACAATCTTCTCAAGAGTTTTCTTTATAAGTGGACCTCCAACTTCTTTATTTAGAGTCCTCCTAGCAGAGGGTGTTAGTCTATCCCAAAAATCTAGGAGTTGCAACCACAAGTCGACTTATTGATGCAGACATATTCTTACAATATCCTTTAACCTTTCCCATGCTTCAAATACCATTTCTGTATCTTTGTGCTCGAAGTTGTGGATGTCCGTTCAAAATTTTCTTATTTTTGCAGTAGAAAAATATTTGTCAAGGAAATTCTTCGTCATATCATTCCAAGTTTGAATTGAACTAGTTAGCAAACTCTGCAACCAGTACTTAGCATCATCTCTCAGTGAAAAAGGAAATGTCCGTAACTATATAGAATCTTTAGATACCCCATTATACTGGAAGGTATTCATAATCTCATTGATAACTAGGGATTCTAGTCTATTTTATACTCATTTTTGCTTGAGTTTTGGATTAAAAATGTATACAAGTAATCCCGAAAGCTTACATGTTGTGCTTGTTTGCAGTGTTTGGTCAAAAAGTGACAAGAAGTCAAAACCGGATCAAAAAGGAGTGAAACCTGCACAAGTGCTAAGAACAAGTCAAAGCACCGCTACAGCAGTAAATCCACCGCAGCTGCAATAGACCCACCGCGACCGCGGTTCTTTTATTGCGGTCCGCGGTGGCAAAGATCAGAAAGGATGCATTTCTGGAATTTCAAGCAACGCGACCCGCGGTAGCCTCATCTTGGCCGCAGTCCATTTGTTGCGGTCCGCGAAGAAGAGATTCAGAGAATATTAAGTTCAAAAATTTCAAGACACCGCGGTCCGCGGTCCATTTATTGCGGTCCACGGTGAGGCCATCGTAGCCGCGGTGGCCAGTTTCAGAGAATAAGAATTGAAGCCAAAAAGCCTCACCACGACCACAGTCCATTTTTCGCGGTCCGTGGTACCTCCTTCAGGGGCATTTTTGTCCAGAAAATTCGGTCTTGTATAAATACTTCTTTTTCAGATTTTTAGGTCATCTTATCTGTAGTTGAGCACGTGAACGCCGTTTTTTAGCTATTTTGAGTAATTGTGTAGCTAATTTAACATTGAATCTTCGAATCTTAGCTTGTAATTATATTTTATGGGTTATTCTTCATCTCAATATCTGATTTCTTCTATTATTATGAGTAGCTATACCCATTATCTAGGGTTGTGGCTCAACTCTAGTGTGGGTATTTGATGGGTCTCTTGTTTTAGGGCTTAGATGTTTATGGGTGGTTGATATTTGGCCTGATTTGTGTTTTTCATGTTGAATTAGTGGTTGCAAATACTAATTTATGCCTTTTTGACTTGGGATCTTCTTCAGAAAGAGAGCTTGATTCTAGGAAAATCAGACCAACAAGGAATTGGGGAGTATTCAAGAGATTGATAGCCCCAATTAAAGGGTTAAACTTAGAGATAGTAATACTCGACTTGAGACTATATTGCTTGCATAATTTTGACACCCAATTGGTCTTCAAAAAGTCAATTATGTCATAGTCACTCAAGCTACTGAGAAGTATAGAGTGAGTAGTTTCGTGCATTGGCTATATCGCGATCCCAACCGTAACAACTTTGCTTTAGGCTTTAGAACCCATATAGTATTCACATAGGGGAAAGTCACTTCCCTAGTGCCTCTTTAACTATTTAGAAAACCTTACAAACATTTATACTTAGCTTAATTTTGCACATCATTAGTATAAAATTAGAAGTAACAAACAAGTATGATTGGAAGTGTAATCAAGAGCACTGCACACTGCTAGTTTAGATAGGAATCCAACTCCCAGACATTCTAGCTCCCTGTGGATTTGATCCCGACCTTCTCGGGTAAAAGCTGCATCGACCGCTCTCGCCACTCTGTAGTGGTGTAGGGTTGGACCCGATTACTCATCAAAATCCATCAATTGAGTACTTGGACCTTCTTTGGGTTTGACTCGGAAGAAACAATTGTTCTGAATGGTTTGAAGTATCCCTTGCTTGATTTTAAAACTTTTGGCTATAATTAGAAGAGGTCTCACACTAGATAATCCTTGGCTGTAGAGTGTAGACTGGTCTGGTGTAGTCTCCTAGTGATCGTCTAGGTCTAGGCATACTATTCTCAAATTCATCTTCAACCAGAGGTCGGTTCAGGTACCCATCAACCATTTCATCAGCTCTTAAAGCTGCTTCAGCAACTGCCCGGCTGCTTCCTGTTGGGATGCTACCCATACAACTAAATCAACTGCATTATCACCGTTGTTTGCCATGTTTTCTTGGGTTGAAGATTGACCCAATAAATTTTTGGTTAGTTTTTCTCTTTCCTTAACTATCTCAGGAGGTTTTCCAACTCTGGATCGTATGGAATCACTTCCTTGGAAGAAGATCTAGTCATGCACCAAATGAATCTGTTACCTGCATACTAGTGAGAAATCACAAGTACAAGGAAAATAAAAATAGCCCCTGAATCCCCGACAACAACGCCAAAATTTGACGAGCGCAAAACACAATAAGAAAATTAATACTTGCTAGCCAAAAATAGTATAGTTTAATTATCGTCTCCACAGGGATTAGATTTAAATAATGTTCAAGTAATTTCTAGTTAAACGCTCTTCAAGATGACTTAACACTTTGATTTAGAACAATTATGAACTACAATTAACTATTAAAAGTAAAGCAAATAACGGATGATCACGGAGAACTAGAGATTTGCAAAATCAGTTTGTTATCAGTATGAGAAATAAGGGTCATGACATGATAGGTGCAAGATTGTTATCCTAGAATTGACACTATTAAATTTCACTCTTAGTGTTCTATTGATTCTCATTAATTCAACAGGTTATTATCCTATTATTCTTATTCAGTTTCCTCTCTCGATTAAACCTTAACCATACAAATATGCTAATGTGGAGTGCGGTGAAACTTGCAAGAATCTATTGATAGGAATGATTTAAGAGAAACTTCTCGCAAATATTTCTCACTCTTAATTCAAACGGTAAATCACAAAGCTCTTTCGATTACTTTAAAGAGGTACCAAAATAAATTAAGGCATGGTTGCAATAATATTCAATATGCTCCTCTTCTAATTAAACACGATAATTAATAAAATTAGAACTAGAGTTAAAGCTCCTTCAACAAATTCAAGCAATCAAATCCATAGATAACAATCAAGTCACCAAATCATGTCAAACCCTAAGGTAAACTACTCCATAATCATGGAGGAAGTTATCACAATTAGAGTTAAAGAATAAGAAAGCATCAATCCAACACTACAATCTAAACTCCCGTATTGAACTGGCGGAAAGATGATGAAATCTTGTGTATTGAAGCCTCCAATGCTCTCCCAAAGCTCCCTAGGTGAAAAGTTCCCTAAAAACATCTATTTGTTATATTTATAGCATGTAGGAATAGACATGACTGAACTACCTTTCCAAGCCGAAGTGGGAAAACTGGAAAGCAAAAATACACAGGCGCGGTGCGCTATGAGCCGCCCCATGCGCCACACATGTAGGATTTATCAGAGTGCTAATTCTTTTACTCTGCAGGAACTCTGGACGTCATGCTATGCGGTAGTGTATGTTTCTCAGAGTAGGAATTTTTCTTCAATTTTTGATATCCATACTTGGTCCTCGAACCCCGAACATGATCCCGACTTAATTACTTGGGCTTCTACTCAGACTTCAAAGCTCTAATTCATCCATTTTAGCTTAAACTTTCTTCTTAACTTGAAATCACATTTTACACAGTATAACACACGTAATAATTATAAAGTATTGATAATTAAGCTCAAATACGAATAAAGTGTAGTAATTAAAGTGAAAAATGTAGCTAAAACATGGGTTCATAGCCTACCATACAATTCATTTGCAAATAACAATAATAACTAGATGGACAACTCACGTGCTGCACATGCAACTCACATGCCATAATCATAGCAATCATAGGAACAACTCACGTGGTGTCAAACCAGTCCATATCTCAGAAAGACATATACAAGAATACATGTATATGAACAATGGATATCAAATCACATACTCATGGACTATGGCTAATAACATGTTAAGGTGTATGCATGTGCTAAGTGTACAACCACAACTCCAATTAGGCAGTACGCCATCCAATAACAAGTGTCACACCTCCTTTTACACCTCATTTTTCACCTGTGCCCCGCAAAGGGGCATAAAAGGGAGTTTTTTTTCAATTAAAGGACAATCGAAACGGGATTTATTAATTAATTCAGAGTCGCCACTTGGGAGATTTATGGTGTCCCAAGTCACCGGTTGAATCCCGAATCGAGGAAAGGATTAACTCTGTATTACAGTCCGCGAACCAGAAATCCGAGTAAGGAATTCTGTTAACCCGGGGGAAGGTGTTAGGCATTCACGAGTTCCGTGGTTCTAGCACGGTCGCTCAACTATCATATTCGGCTTATTTATCTGATTTTAATTCATATTGAACCTATGTGCAAATTTTAACTGTTTACCGCTTTTATTATTATTATTTTTTCAACGAGAATTGCAACATCGTGAAAATGCATCTCAAGCCACGTCACATCAATGCACCCGTGATTGTTGACACATCTCGACTCCGTTGAGATTTGGATTTGGGTCACATAAGTGTGCACCCGAGTTTAAGAAAGTAAATTATTAAAGGCGCGCCTAAAGCGACTAGCGTATCATTATTTTGGGTAAGGCCGTGAAATTTTGCTATACGGCCCATCTCGAAGTCTAAGTAATTTTACCAACACGTATAGAGGGCCCCGCAGCTTGTATACTTTTGTTTGTCGAGGCTCGTCTCACTCATTATTTTTAAAAGAATTTACAACGTCGTGGAAATACATCGCGAACCATGTCACAATCAATGTACCCGTGATTAGAGACACATTTCGACTTGTTGAGATTTGGATTTGGGTCACATAAATGTGCACCCGGGTTTAAGAAGGTAATGTTATTAAAGTACGTGCCTAAAGAGACTAACGCGTGGTTATTTGGGGAAGACCGTGAAATTCGCTAAACGGCTCGCCTCAGAATCTAAGTATTTCAAATATACATTTGATGAGGGCCTAGTGACTTATGTGTCCTATTTAGCGAGGCTCGTCTCATTTCATTTATAGGCCCATCCTAAAATGAACTAAGATTTTCTCATTAATTTGTCTCTAAAAATAAGGAAAAATCCTAATCGATTTGTCAAGGGCCTAAAACAATAATTGTAAACCAAATATGTCTCAAGGCTCAAGGATAAGCCCAAAAAATGTGAATTGGCACAACCAAAAGCCGGCCCAATGTAGTCTTTGGCCCAGGCCCATGCGAGTATACAAATAAGGTAAAACCCGGGCCATTCGTTAAAGCGCTAAAACTCAGATGGCCTAGAATTAGGCTGACCACTAGACCGACGCAGCTTCAGTTGAATCAAATCAAGTACCCATCGAAATTACTGCGTCCTTTTACTCAAATGAACAGAACATGGTTTGAAGATTAGATTATTTTAACTACTGGTCCGTTTTTACTAAAGGTGAAGGAGCAAATTAAGAGGTAGCTTTGAGTTCGACAACAAGATTGCATATCAAGCCTTCAAGGATTAGACTATTGGTCATACACTTCTACCAACGCTAGTTAACACCTATATATTAAGAATTAGTCTGCATGATATAAGTTACTGCAATACAATACATACTCAACTGGACATCAAACTCGATTTCAAATCCAACTGTTTCCGACTTATCTTTTTAAACATAAATGAACACTAAACTACAATACACCCATTGTACTGAATTGTAGTTAGATGGTCACAAATTTGAATTGGTTCGAAGCAGTTCAAAGGTAGTTTATTACAAGCTGTAGATTCAACCATTCCAAATTACTTAAGCAAACAGTCCTAATTACAATTCAAACCATTACATTCAATTATAAGGAAGATATAGTAGCTACTGAAGTTTTCCAATGAAGTTAGGTTTCCATTTAATTTTATTTTAGCCAAACTCTACATGATATGGAGATTCAACATGTACCTGGATTGGAAAACAGGACAAGAAGAAGGAGAAGTCAGCAGCAGGTAAGCAACAGACAATACAACAGCAATGGGATTCAGAACAGCTCCAAAAACCAGTTTTAAAACCAGAATAACACTCAACCACAACCCAGAATGAGTTTGTCAACCAACAGCAATACAGACACCCAAAAACAGAACAAACTGAGCTCGGATAAGTTTAGAAATAGAATCAATAGACTGCCAAATAGATTCAACAATCAAAAGGGACAAGAACCAATGCTTGGAATCTAAATTCTGCCTACAACTCAATGGAACAGTATCCTTTCTCTTAAACTCTCTCTTAGAACTGATTCAAGATTCAAAAATGTTCTCTCAGATTGACTTTTCCTCCCTCCGGGTCTCTCCTCTAATTTTTCAGAATCCTCAAATACCCTCAAGATTTCAGAATGTTCTCCTCTTAAAGTCTGCCCAAAAGAAACAGGCCGACCAGACTCAAAAAAACCTAAAGAAAACGGATCTTCTCTCTTAAAACCAGCCCCCTCTCTCCTATCCAAAAAAACCTCCCCAATGTCTCTACTAATCTCTATATTTAAACCCAAAACCCCAACCCATTTTTCAGCTCTAAGGAGCACTTAGGAAAGTATTTCTGCCCATGATATTCCCTGACAGCCCATTATCAAGTGTCTTGTGTCCAAAGGCATGGACAACTTATAATATTCAATTAATCCCCCATGCTATTATGTTTCCCAAGCCACTACTACTAGACAAAGTATTAGTTTAATGTTTATTAAGTGTTTTACTGACAGCCCACTTAAACTAGCCATTTTTAAACTTTTCAATGCCCAAATTACCCTCCTAAAGCCCCTGAAATTGCTGTCCTACCCAATCCCTTCAATTGGTAACAACCCCAAACAGCTATAGCCAATCCAAACTATCAAATTCCTAACAACTGACTCCTAACTCAACTGGACAGATTACAAAACTTCAGATTTGAAAAACCAATAGACTCCCTGATAACCAACTAGACAAGCAATCAACAGCATGAATTGCAAGCAAAAGGAATCACACACTATAGAATAAGTTTTAATTCACAACAATTTGGCTAAACCCAACTACTATCAATATGTGACTGCAATTAGAGATGAGGCAAAGCGAGTGTCATGAAATGAAACCTGATTAATAAAACGAGTCTAGGCTCAGACAATCATGAACCATTTCAAAGCATTAGGTCTATTGTACAGGCTAACATTGCTGATTAAGGGATCACCATGACAACATACTTGGTAACATGAACTTGAACAAACTAAACAGACACAAATTCAACCAGTTTGGACCTTAGACTAATGAAACTAAACAGACACAAACTCGCAAACTGGCCCAAGTTTGGACCTTAGACTACTGATCATAATTCAAACAGGAAATTCATGCTAATTTATAGAAGGGTAAGGGACAAAGTAAACAAACGGAACTGCAAGAGTGAACAATCAAACTGGATGTAAAAGACTTACCCGAATCACAACTCGATAAAAAAAACTCGAGGCTCTTCCCATTTTCAAGCCGAAACGGACTTTAACCATGTGTTTTCGAAGGAAAACAGCATGGCTAAAGTCAGTCTCTGGCTCTAAATTCATGGAACCTGGCCTGCCTAACTTCGATCTGGAATCCGAGCTACCCCACGATAATTTGAAAAGAGTCGATTAGGGATTCATGGTGAGGGGTTCCAAGAGATCACAGGGTGTGAGTTTGGTGGCATTTGAACGGATTAGGGTTTGGGTTGATTCATTCGATCTAAGATTCGAGGAGCTCGGGGGTGATTCGAAGAAAACTGAGCGTAAGACTGGAACGAGGAAGTCTTGGGGAAGTTGTGGTGTGAAATTGGAGGCTATTGGACGAGATAGGGTTCTGACCTAATTTTCGATCTAATATTCGAAGCACACGGCTGAGATTCGAGGGATAAGAGTTAGGGATTCGGAATGGGGAGGTCGAGGGGAATCAGTGGTGAAAAGATGGGGTCGTTTGGACCACCGGAACCGCCGTGAGGCGATTTCCGGTGGACGGTGCACGGTGGCAAGCGGCGGGGGATCTGTTTGGTCTCTGAAGCTCAGAGACGAAGAGGTAGGGGGGGTATGGCTTTAGGGAATGGGGGTAAGGGATTAGGGTTATATATGGAGGGGGTGTTTTAATCCTGGCCGTTGGATCAAGCACGATCAACGGCCTGGATCAATTCACTTAACAGGCACGACGTCGTTTGGAGTAGTGCTGGGGCGGTTTGATCCGGGGGCAAGTGGGTCAGGTTGTGAGGGAAGCCTGGGACCGTTAGATCAAGTTAATTTCAACGGTCCAGATTGAAACGCCTGAAACGACGTCGTTTTGGCTGAGGCTGGAGCCGGACTGGATTGGGGCGGGTATTGGGCTGATTTGGGGTGACATTGGGCCTGAAACTTCCTTTTAAAAACCACCCCAATCCGATTTTAACCCTTCTTCTCTTGTTCCTTCTTTTTCTTTTATTTTCTTTTTGATTTTTAATTACCAAAACTCAAAATTAACTTTAAAGAATACTAATTAACCCTTGATAATAATTATCACCCAAAATTAAATACAAAGACAATCATACAATTTGGACATTAAATGCTAAAATGCAAAGTACATATTTTTTGTGATTTTTTCATTTTGTAAAACAAACTTGATTGTTTAATTAATTCCTAAATTGTAAAATTAAATCCTAAATGCACATACAACACATATTTTTGTATTTTTCTGAATTAAAGTAGAAATAAACATGCACAGACAAAATACAAATAAATCACAAACAACACAAAACTATTTTATTTTGAATTTTTGGGAGTAGTTCTCATAGGGCAAAAATCACGTGCTCACAGCTGCCCTCTTTGTCCGAAAACACAAAAAGTTTTTCGTGCAAAGATAAAGTGAGCGGATACGAGAGATTTTTTGCCCGTTGGAATACTCCGTGTGAAGCGTTTTTGAAAAGATTTAACCGAACCTTTGCTTCAAAGGTTTCCTACATATCCCTGGCTAAAAGGGAATCAGGTTAATGTAGTTCGAGAAGTTTTGGTAGCTGGGACTACCATGGGACTGCCTTTTTGCTGTTACTGCTACTGCATGCTGTGGCTACTGCTTTTCGATCTCCTTATTACACCGTGCTAAAAGAAAAACAAGAAGCTAGACTAAACTAGGGATTACAACATCTTATCTATCTTCCAACTTGCTCTTGTAGTCTTCTTTCTGATTTCTGCGATGGGATTCATGCTGGGGGTATTTTGTTGTAACCCTACGCATTACTGACCTCTGATTCGATCTTGAAATGTATTCCTCTGTTCTACAGGTGGTCTCATGACTTTAACAACTTAAAAAGTAACGCCTTCGTTCTACGGGTGGGATCTCGAATGTAACAACTTTAAAATTTAACAACCTCCGTTTTACAGGCGGGCTCCTGACCTCAATCTTGAAATTTATTCCTCTGTTCTACAGGGGGGCTCCTGACTTCAACTACTTCTTAAAAATATAATACCTCCATTCTCCAAGCGGGCACCTGACTCCAACAATGACTTAAAAATATAACAACCTCCGTTCTACAGGCGGGCTCCTGACCTCAATCTTGAAATTTACTCCTCTGTTCTACAGGCGGGCTCCTGACTTCGTTTTGAAATGTACTCTTCGGTTCTACAGGCGGGCTCCTGATTCCAACTTGACTTTAAAAGATAATACGGCCTCCATTCTCCAGGCGGGTTCCTGACTTCAACAACAACTTTTAAGATAAACACCTCCATTCTACAGGCGGGCTCCTGACTCTTTCAACTTAAAGATATAACACCTCCATTTTCAGGCGGGTTCCTGACTTCAACAACTTCTTAAAAATATAGTACCTCTATTTTTCAGGCGGGCTCCTAATTTCAATAGCTTCTTAAAAATATAACTCCTCTATTTTTCAGGCGGGCTCCTGATTTCAACAATTTCTTAAACATATAACTCCTCTATTTTTTAGGTGGGCTCCTGATTTCAACAATTTCTTAAAGACATAACACCTCCATTTTTCAGGCGGGCTCCTGACTTCACTACTTCCCAAAACATAATACCTCCATTCTACAGGCGGGCTCCTGACTTCGACTTGAAATTGTAACAACCTCCGTTCTACAAGCGGGCTCCTGACTTCAACTACAACTTGAGAATATAACAAACTCTATTTTCCAGGCGGGTTCCTGACTTCAATAAACAATTTAAAATGTAACACCTCCGTTCTTCAGGCGGGCTCCTGACTTTAACAGCTTCTTAAAATTATAACACCTCCGTTCTCCAAGTGGGCTCCTAACTTCAATAACTTCTTAAAATTATAACACCTCCGTTCTCCAGGCGGGCTCCTGACTTCTATAAACTTTAAAATATAACACTTCCATTCTACAGGCGGGCTCCTAACTTCAACTATTTTGTAAAATGTAATACCTCCATTCTCCAGGCGGGTTCCTGACTTCAACTTCTTCTTAAACAATGCGTTTTATTGCTGTTGTTCCTTCCTGCCTCCCGAACCATTTTCCTTCTAACTTGAATCATCCTTTTTCAGAACTGCTTCCCTAAAATCTGGTGTTTCATTCCTCTGAAAACAGCTGGGGATAACACCGGTGTTTTATTCAAAAATATGTTATTTTCCTTATTCAAAGACTACTTCCTTTAAAGCTGGCGCTTTCCTTCCACTGGAGCTACTTCCCTCAAACTGGTGTTTTCACTTCTCTGAAACCTGCCGGGGATAACACTGCTGGGGAATTATCTTCCTTCTTTAAGACTAGTTACTTCCCTCCTTTTAACAATGGTGGGGATGGCACTGATTCAAAGACCACTACCCTTAAAACTCGGGTTATCTTGCTTCTTCCAAGATTGCTTTCTTTAAAACTTGTATTGCCTTCTCCCGTAAACTGCTGGGGATTCCACCTCCTTCAAAACTTGTGTTATCTTCCATCTTCCCTAAGTGGGTATCTGATTTCAAGAAAATTTTCGCAATGATAGAAAATTTTCTGCCCCAGTTTGATAATCTTCTTTGTGGCCATGTCTTCCCGCTGTCAATAACATTTCCTTTCCCTACTTCAAATCAAAGAAAAATTTGTTAGTTTAAAACGTGGTGAGTGGTCATGCCACTCCTGCTGGGGATGGTTTTTCTCTTTTTCCTTTCCCTACTTTGCGTTTTATTACAAAACTTGCTGGGGATGATATTATTTCCTGGGGATGATATTCCTGCTGGGGATGGTTTTTCTTTTCTCTTCCTTCCCCGCTCTGTGTTGTCCGACCATCGCGGAACTTGGTCGATAATCTGTCGGAGTTGTTCCTGCATCTCGCAAATCTGCTGGGGATCCTCTTGGACTTTGATCCATAACTTTTCCACTGTTGTTTTTCTATTTTTCTCCAACTTCCCCTGGAATCCTAGACCAATCCATCACTTAGTCTTGCAACGAACGTCTTTCTCGTTCCACTGCATTATCTTTGTCCCGTCCTATCCACATTGTGCTTTTGCACCATCTTGGCAACTGGTAATAAGCTCTGAAAATCCTTTTCAAAAACAAACTGCTGGGGAGGTAAAGTCTTTAAACCAAGAAATGAAAAAGTGATGATTTCAAAAAATAGAAAAAGAAGAAGTCTTTCTGAACAAATGCTGGGGAAAAAGAAAGAAAAGAACTTATCTGAATGATATAACCGATCCCAACGATCATGTCGTGCATTCCGGATTGATCATCCCAGTCTATTTGTATCAATCAATCTTTAGGACGACCTTATCTTGCTGGGGATAAACAAACACTCAACTCTTTGCCAAATGCGGATCCTTTCCGCCAATCTTGTCTTATCGCCTCATAGTGCCCTTCGAGGGGTTTTCACTAATAAGACTCTCTCATTTCTCTCAGCTCCCGCCGCCTTATGGTGCCTTTGAAGGTTTTCACCGATAAGACTCTCTCATTTTATTTCTCTCAACTTACGTTGCCTTATGGTGCATGTGGAGGTTTTCACCGATAAGTCTCTCTCTCATTTTATTTTATTTTTCAGTTGGGGATTGAAGTGTTACCAATATGACTCTCTCCGTCGGGGATTCTTTCGGCTATCAATTCATTTCCAGCTTATGATCCTCTTCTCTGCTGGGGATCAGAGTGTTATTCCCGACTTCCGTTTGCATGACTTGGCACTTCTCGGATACTGATCGGGAGGTCTTTTTGGACATCAATATGGGTTTTTTTGTATGGATAAAAGAAAAGGGTAAACGGTTCAAAATAATTTTGATGGGTAAAATATTACAACTCTTGGAATCAACTTTCTTTCCCAAAAATTATAAACACAACTTTTGCCCCTTTTTTTTTTGCTTGGGGGATTTTTTTTATTTTTTTTTACATTATGACCGAGCCGTGACGCGCTTACGTATCCTCTTTGAGGAATCAGGTTAAACGTAGTTCCCAATTCCTTTGTTTTTCTTGTGACTTTTCTTTTGTCTTTATTATCATTATTTTTCTTCCTTTTCTTTCTTTTTTTTTTTTTGTTTTTTTTGTTTTTCATTTTCATTAGTGATTCCAAGAGAGGGGTATGAAATAATAAATAAGGCTCAAAGGATGAAGCAAAGGTTAAAGTGTTTGGATAGAAGAAAGAATTGCCTCCGTCATTTCATTCTCCGATAAATGCCAAGTACAAACAGACAAACATCAATTGCAATCAAAGGAATTACACATAATATCTCTTGACCGCGTCATCATTGATAGCCATGTCGATGCACCTTCCCCCAATATCTGTTAAACATAAAACGCCATTGGACAACACTCTGGTTACAATGAATGGCCCTTGCCAATTTGGGGCGAACTTGCCCTTTGCCTCGGCCTGATGTGGCAAGATTCGTTTCAGCACCTGTTGTCCTACTTCAAATTTTCTGGGGCGCACCTTCTTGTTGTAGGTTCTTGACATTCTCCTTTGATACAACTGGCCATGGCATACAGCTACCAATCTCTTTTCATCAATCAAGTTCAACTGCTCCAATTGGGCTTTGACCCATTCATCGTCATCAATCCCAGCCTCAGCGATAATCTGAAGGGATGGAATTTCAACTTCTACTGGTATCACTGCTTCAGTTCCGTATACCAACAAATAAGGAGTTGCACCTACTGAAGTACGGACAGTAGTGCGATAACCCAACAATGCAAATGGTAATTTTTCATGCCATTGCCTCGAACCTTCTACCATCTTCCGAAGTATCTTCTTTATGTTTTTGTTGGCTGCCTCAACTGCTCCATTCGCCTTGGGACGATATGGGGTGGAATTACGGTGTGTAATCTTGAACTATTGACATACTTCTTTCATCAAACTGCTGTTAAGATTAGCGCCATTGTCCGTGATGATCACTTTGAGGATCCCTAATCTACAGATGATATGGGAATGAACGAAATCCACCACCGCCTTCTTGGTTACCGACTTGAAAGTTTTAGCCTCAACCCACTTGGTGAAATAATCGATGGTGACCAGAATGAACCTATGAACATTAGAAGCTGCCGGCTCAATCGGTCCAATGACATCCATGCCCCATGCAACAAATGGCCATGGTGCTGACATTGTATGCAATTCTATTGGCGGAGAATGAATCAAATCTCCGTGTATCTGACACTGATGGCATTTTCGCACGAAATTGATACAATCACGCTCCATAGTGAGCCAATAATACCCTACTTGAAGAATCTTCTTCGCCAATACATATCCGCTCATATGTGGCCCACAAACTCCCGCATGTACCTCTGTCATCACTGTCGTGGCTTGACCAGCATCTATACATCTCAACAATCCCAAATCTGGTGTTCTTTTGTATAACACTCCTCCACTGAGGAAAAATCCATTTGCCAATCGCCGAATGGCTCTCTTTTGATCTCCGGTGGCCTGCTCTTTGTATATCCCCATCCTGAGGTATTCCTTGACATCATAAAACAACGGTTCGCCATCCATTTCTTCCTCTATCATGTTGCAATAAGCATGCTGATCACGAACTTGGATATGCAATGGGTCAACATGAATTTTGTCTGGGTGGTGCAACATCGATGCTAAAGTGGCCAAAGCATCGACAACCTCATTATGAACTCTTGGGATGTGTCTGAACTCCACTGATCGAAATCGTTTACTGAAATCAAGCAAGCATTGTCGATATGGTATGAGCTTCAAATCCCTTGTTTCCCGTTCACCCTGAATCTGATGCACCAGGAGGTCCGAGTCTCCCAAGACCAAGGCGTCCTGGACATCCATGTTTGCAGCTAACCGTAAGCCCAAAATGCATGCCTCATATTCAGCCATGTTATTGGTACAATAGAAACGTAGCTGTGCCGTAACAGGATAATGATGTCCTATTTTAGAAATAAGTACTACTCCTACTCCAACTCCTTTCGCATTTGCGGCTCCATCAAAGAAGAGCTTCCAACCTGGTCCCTCAGATAATTCCAACTCATCTACATGCTTCACTTCTTCATCCGAAAAATACGTCCTCAAGGGCTCATATCTTCATCAACAGGATTCTCGGCCAAGTGATCAACCAATACTTGGGCCTTCATGGCCGTCCTCGTCACATAGACGATGTCGAATTCTGTGAGTAATATCTGCCATTTCGCCAATCTCCCTGTGGGCATAGGCTTCTGAAAAATATACTTCAGTGTATCCAAGCGTGAAATGAGATAAGTAGTATATGATGACAGATAATGCTTCAATTTCTGGGCCACCCAAGTTAGGGCGCAACATGTCTTCTCGAGTTGAGTGTACTTAACCTCATAGCCTGTAAACTTCTTGCTGAGATAATAGATGGTTTGCTCCTTCCTTCTTGTAATGTCGTGTTGCCCCAGTACGCAGCCAAACGAATTCTCTAGGACCGTTAGATAAAGAATTAACGGTCTTCCAGGCTCAGGTGGAACCAACACATGTGGATTTGATAAGTATCCCTTGATTTGGTCAAATGCTTCCTGACATTTCGCCGTCCATTCTACCGCAGCATCTTTCTTCAATAGACGAAAAATGGGCTCACAAGTTGCCGTGAGTTGAGCAATAAACCTGCTGATATAATTCAACCTTCCCAATAGACTCATCACTTCTGTCTTGTTCTTCGGCGGTGGAAAATCTTGGATGGATTTGATCTTTGACGGGTCCAACTCAATGCCTCGCCGACTGACGATGAATCCCAACAGCTTTCCTGATGGAACACCAAATGCACATTTGGCCGGGTTGAGCTTAATATCGTACCTTCGAAGTCTTTGGAAAAACTTCCTTAGGTCTGCAACGTGGTCCTCCTGATTCTTGGATTTTATGATCGCATCGTCCACGTATACCTCAATCTCTTTGTGTATCATGTCATGAAACACAGTAGTCATTGCTCTCATATACGTTGCCCCAATGTTCTTCAAGCCAAAAGGCATTACCCGGTAGCAATAAGTCCCCCACGACGTAATGAATAGCGTCTTTTCCGCATCTTCTTCATCCATCAGAATCTGATGATACCCAGCATAGCAATCTACAAAAGACCCGATCTCATGTCTGGCACAGTTATCGATCAAGATATGGATGTTGGGTAATGGAAAGTTATCCTTTGGGCTTGCCCTGTTCAGATTGCGGTAATCGACACACACCCTGATCTTCCCATCTTTCTTCGGCACTGACACCATATTAGCCAACCAATCAGGATATCGAGTGACCCGAATAACCTTTGCTTGTAGCTGTTTGGTTACTTCCTCTTTAATCTTCACACTCATGTCTGTTTTGAACTTCCTCAATTTTTGCTTGACGGGAGGGCATGCTGGGTTAATGGGCAATTTGTGAACCACTAAATCCGTGCTTAACCTCGGCATGTCATCATACGACTATGCAAAAATGTCTTTGAACTCAATAAGTGCTTTGATTAGTTCTTCCCTGATATTCGGTGCAATGTGGATGCTTATTTTAGTTTCCCTGATATCATCTGCATCCCCTAAATTGATGGCTTCTGTGTCATTTAAGTTGGGCTTGGATCTCTCTTCAAACTGGCTTAACTCCTTGTTTATCTCTTCGAAGGCTTCATCCTCATCGTATTCTGATTCATCATCATAATCGACCTCTTGTACGATTAGTTCGGAATCAGATTGATTTTTTAGACTGGGTTGAAGATCCGTTGTGCATGCCATATCATTAGAACCAATATAAAGAGAACTATTCAGAAAGAGAAAAGAAGAAAACAAAGTTAAAACAAAATAAGAAGAAAAAGCTTTCACTTTATTAAAATACGGGATAACAGAGTTTCACACTTTGCCAAAAAACAAAACAAAACTGGATTACAACCCTGGAATAATCCAAAAGACAAGAAAGAAAAATCAGAGCCCACTACCAAAACTCCCTCCGGGTAGGAAGGGGAGTAGCCATCCAATTGTTGATATTTGCCCTAGGCCCCACAAATTGTACATCTAACCTACTGGACCCTTCTCCAGCTTCTATCATGTTGACATCGGCGAACAACCTTTCAAAGCCCTTATTCAAATCTCCATCTGGCCCAATCAGTGGTCCGAGAACTTTTGGGACCGACAACTTTCTGATACCTGCTCTGACAAATGATATGGATAGGCGCGAGATTGGCTTGGGAAGGACCCAGACTCTTTTCCTCAACTTGCGGGCCCGCCTCACATCCGCCGATGTAGGCTTGAACCCCAACCCAAAAGTATCCAGATTTTTGGGCAAAGAAACCGGCTGAACAATACCCTGAAGATCAGCCCCTAAACTTTTGCCTGGCACAAACCCGTTCTTCAACATCTCCGAGGCTACCATGACAGTTGCAGCTGCTATTCTGGGAAGTGGGATGCTTTCACCTTCGGGAACTTTGTCCACTTAAACCGTATCGAAAACCTGGTAAACCCACGACCCCTTATCATCATCAGTCTCTATGAAGGGTACGATGGCATTACTTACGGCGCTTGCATTGTCTTCCCCATGTACTACGATCTCTTGCCTATCCCACTCAAATTTGACCATCTGATGTAGTGTAGAAGGCACTGCTTTGGCGGCGTGGATCCAGGGTCGCCCCAACAGAAGATTATATGACACTGCCACGTCTAACACTTGAAACTCCATGGTGAACTCGACTGGACCAATTGTTAATTCAAGTATGATGTCACCCACCGTGTCTGTACCACCACCGTCAAACCCTCGAACATATATGCTATTCTTGTGAATCCTATCACCATCGATTCAGTTTGTTCAATGTGGCCAAAGGATAGATATTGACACTGGACCCATTATCAATCAGTACTCGAGTAACTACCGAGTCTTCGCACATCACGGTCAGATAAAGGGCTCTGTTATGTTCTGTACCCTCCACGGGCAACTCGTCGTCTGAAAAAGTGACCATGTTGACCTCGAAAATCTTGTTTGCTATTTTCTCCAGATGGTTCACAGAGATCTTATCCGGAACATGGGCTTCGTTCAGAATTTTCATCAATACCTAGCGATGCTCATCTGAATGAATCAATAACGATAACAATGAGATCTGTGCCGGGGTCTTCCTCAACTGCTCCACAATGGAGTAATCTTGCGCCTTCATTTTCTTTAAAAATTCTTCCGCCTCTTCCTCGGTAACTGGATTCTTTGTCGCTACTGGATTGGCCCTTCTTAACTCTGCAGGAGCAAAACACCTTCCGTAACGAGTTAACTCCTGTGCCTTACATATTTCTTCCACAACCTCCTTCCCCTTATGCATTACCATTACTTGACTGTAGCTCCACGACACAACTTTCTCGCTGATTATCGGCAACTGCATTACTGGCTTGATAACAACTGGTCCTATGCATGCCCCCTTCACGGCTATTGGCTTGCTTAATATCCCTTGCACCGTTACTTTGACCGGCTCTGGATTCTTGGCAACATCAGACGAACTCTTCCCCATCACCACCACTGGCTTGACTTCTTCCCTTTCCGACTGTACTACCGCCTCTCCACTGATCGACTTTTCTTTCGGACTGGCACAGATCATCATTACCGCTTGCGAGGGCTTCTTGAGCTTCCCTCCTTCGTGCACTAGTTCGATCATGTGGGCTTCATGGTGTGCCGGCAACGGGTTCTGATTGATGTTAGGTGCCTCTGGCTCCTGGACCTCGATCCTATTTGTGTCAATAAGATCTTGTACGACAGTCTTCAACTTCCAACACTTCTCAGTATCATGCCCGGGAGCCCCCGAACAATATTCACAACTTACCGAGTGGTCCAGATTTTTGGGAAGGGGATTTGGCAATTTGGGCTCCACAGGACTCAATAGGCCTAACTGCCTCAATTTGTGGAACATAGTAGTATAGGTTTCTCCCAGCGGAGTGAATGTTCTTTGCCTCTGCACCCTTTCATTCCTGAAAGTCTGATTCCCGCGGAAACCTGGTCCCGAAGGATTCCTGTAGGCCCTTGGTGGTGGATAAGTGTTTTGTGTAGGTGGATACGTGTTTTGTGGAGGTGGATATGTATTCTGGGGAGCCAGCGCACGCCATTACGGGCGAGCCGGAGGCTGGGTATATGTCTGGGCTTGATGGATGGAGAAATGTGGTTCTTGTGGTGGGTAGTAGGGCTGTGGAGGGTAATTTGGAGTGTGTGGGTAATTTGGGTGATGGGGTCTAGGTTGGTAGTGAGGGAGGGGACCTGTGGATCTGGACCAAGTACCTGCCTCGACTATTGCGACATCTTCCCTTTTCTTCTTTCCGAGCGCACCTCCCGTGCCACTCTGGATGGCCTGAGTGGTTGCTTTAATCACCGAATAGCTCAAGATTTTGTTGGACTTGAGTCCCTATTCAATCATACCGCCCATTTTTACTACTTCGTTGAAAGATTTGCCAACTGACATCACCAAGTGACCAAAGTAAGTTGGCTCTAGAGTCTATAGAAAGTAGTCCACCATTTCCCCCTCTATCATCGGAGGATCAACTTTTGCTGCCTGCTCTCTCCAGCAGAACCCAAATTCTCGGAAGCTTTCCCCAGGCTTCTTCTCAAGTTTCAGCAATGTGAGACGGTCAGGGACGATCTCAAGGTTGTACTAAAAGTGACCTGCAAATGCTTGTGCTAAATCGTCCCAGGTGTACCACCTGCTCGGATCCTGTCTTGTGTACCATTCCAGTGCAGAACCGCTCAGACTCTGACCAAAGTAAGCTATCAGCAGCTCGTCTTTTCCCCCGGCCCCTCTCATCTTACTACAAAAACCTCGCAGATGGGCCATTGGATCACCGTGCCCCTCGTACAGATCAAACTTTGGCATCTTGAACCCTGCCGGCAATTGAATGTCGGGGAATGGGCACAGATCTTTGTAGGCCACACTGACTTGGTTGCCTAACCCATGGATATTCCTGAAGGACTGCTCCAGGCTTTTAAACTTTCGAAGCACTTCGTCTTGCTCTGGGATTTTAGCCGACTTTTCAGTCTCTACCGGGATCTCGAAGTGAGTATTATAAGTATGAGGCTCGGGTGCTTTGAAGGTTGGTTCAGGGGGTAATATTAGTTATCGTGATCCTGAAACAATGGCTCGCTGGATGATCTTTGCAGCGTGGCTGGTGGGGGTGCCACAAAAATAAGAACATTTGGTGGAGGAGAGTTCTGATTGGGTTGTGAAGCTTGGGGGTCATAGGCGTTTCTTCCCTGATAGTATTGGTGACTGGGGAAGCTTGTCGAAGGGCCGGAGGGAGGGTATTCCGGCGGGTGTCCTGGTGGGAGAGAGGGAGTAACGGGATGGTTAGGCACCTTTTGTACCCTAGCTAAGGCCAGCTGCATTTCTTTCATCTCCTGTCTCATCTTATCCATTTCCTCTTTCAGCATTTGATTCTCTATCCTTTCATCCTCGACACTTTGGTCTAAACTAGTCATGCTTTTTAGTATGGGCCCTTTGGATCTTGTTTGGTAATGGTAATATGCCAGAATGTTCTAACAAACTAACTGGTTCGAAATCTCTGAATAAACAACAAACTTGTTAGCGTTAGAGTTTAACACATATTGCAATTTCACGTTGGGGGATGCAATGTTCCTAGGCAGTTTAACCATTTCTAACATGTCTTTGCTTCGACCGCATGCATCATTCCAACTTACTTTGTTTGTGCCTTGTTTAAGTGTTTCCAAAACTTTCTTTATCTCTCTTTTTATTTCTTTCTTTTCCTTTCTTTTGTTCACTTTGCCTTTTTTTCTTTCTCTTTTTAGTGGT
This sequence comes from Nicotiana sylvestris, assembly GCF_000393655.2. Taxonomy (NCBI): domain Eukaryota; kingdom Viridiplantae; phylum Streptophyta; class Magnoliopsida; order Solanales; family Solanaceae; genus Nicotiana; species Nicotiana sylvestris. The sequence continues at coordinate 150,532,920 of NC_091065.1, read as the reverse complement.
GGTCGAATCTTATGTGGATTGCCTACGTATCATGTCCCCGCATGAATCAGATCGGGCGTAGTTCTGCCACAAGTGCGGAAAATAAAGACACCATTTTTTGGATTTTTCAACCTTTATTAGCAAGATATTTTATTACAAGGCAAAACATTTTTTGAAAGGAAATTCACAGCCTCGATACAGACTACAGACTTTATGCCAAAAGGGAAATACAAACTCCGACGGACAACAGACTCTGAAGAAAAGGTAAATACAGACTCAAACTATGAATGTTTCAGAGTTTTGAATTTTGGCGCCCGCGGGGTTTCGTTCGGCCTCGTCGCGGGTTTAGGTGCAAGGTTCCTTTCCAGCTTTTCCAATTCATACATGATTTGCTTCACAAATATCATCACCGCCGAGAAGAAGGTAGTGCGGGTCATGTTTTCACACTCCCGACATTTCCTGGTAATAATATGAGCAATAGTTAGAATCTTGTTCCTGGTTCAGTCTTTCTCTAGGAGTAGGCGTTCTATCTGATCTCCTCTAGCCTTCAAAACCCGAGAATCATGCAGATGTTGTTTCCGTAACTGTTGTATTTCATCTTCCATCGAAGCCATCAGATTATAACAGTATTTTCTCTCGGTTTCAAAAGCCTTGGATTGTTTAGCCGCCTTGCTCTCTAGGGTGGTCACATTCCTTCTTAGACTGACAATGGTCTTTTCATAATCTTTCCTTGCTTGCTGTAAGTATTGTGCGCGCTCTTTTGTTCTCTTTGCCCATTGTGCCTGGAGTTGTGCTAAGGTATTCTCAGATTTCTTCAAATCAACCCGGCACTCACCGATTTCCTTTTCCAATCCTTTTATTAACCGCTCATCCGACCGAATCCTTTGTTGTTTGTCAACATCTCTCCTCATTTGTCGGATTTGGGCTTTCAACACCTCATTTTCTTGGGCCAATTTGCTCTTTTCTCCCCGGCCGGCATCAACTTGCAGACTATTTTCAAATTCCAGGTCTCTAATCTGTTGCCTCAGCTTGCCTATTTCTGCCCTGTAACTATCTTCTTTAGCCAACCAATCCCACTGTTCTTGTGACGTCTCGACGAACTCCTGAGGATGGGGTCTTTTAGCCGGCCTTTCGTGCTCAAGTTCTCTCATGTACCAAGCAAGATATCCTGGCACCACTTCGCCTTTGGCCTGATCCTGCACACAAGTATTTGCTTTTAAACATTGGCATTCACTCCAGATCTGACGGACTCTTGCTTCAGGGAACTGTCCGTCAGGGCTAATCTCAATTACTTGAGCATTAAGATCTTCCTCCTGTGGCACTGTTTGGCGTCTCCCGAGTTGTCTCAAAACCCGATATGGCGCGTAAGGCTGAATGCTCTTGAGCCCCATCAATAGAAAGTGGGTCCTAGCTGCTGGCATATGGATGACCTCGTCAACGGGCAACCATCCTAGTGTCCACTGTATTTGGCTGGCGGTGAGGGTCCGAAAGAATGATGTCCATGCCGTAACTCCCTCGGGTAGACTGACCCCTTGATTCTTGTGTAGAACTCTTCTATGCAAGTTTTCTTCGAGGAGCCATAACTCAAGAGCTGGGAACGGTGGCAGAGATGCTCAGTCATCCATATTTGTAGTAACAAGTTACACCCCTCGAAAAAGTTCCCTCTGGCTTTGCAAGCTGTGAGAGCTCAGAAGATATCAGATACTATCATAGGCACAAGAGTGCTTTTATCTTGAATGAGCAAGGTACTGACGACCCCGGCTATTTTCAGATCAATGTTTCCACTTTCCTTGGAAATACCAAAAGGCCCAAAAAGGTTATCATAAAAGCCACTCGTCTATGCTCGTCCCATTTCTGACGGTTACTTTTGCTGCATAACTTGTTACGTGGGTTGTTGAATCCTCTGACATGACCGTATCTGTCGTATATGAAGCGCGGATTACAAAAACCTGCGGCCAGATCTGGGTTATGGACCGTCCTGGATATCTTTAATGAATCTAAAAACCGATGCACAGTGACAACTCTCGGAGCAACCAGGTATTTTTGCCTCAACGGAACTTCAGCATTTCCGATGTACCCGGTTATTTCCTCCAAAGTCGGAGTGAGTTCAAAATCGGAGAAGTGGAAGACATTGTGTGCCGGGTCCCAGCAGGTGACCAAAGCTCTTATTATATCCCCCGAGGCTGGATTTCCAATAAACCCGTAAGACCTTTTAGATATTTCTTGACCTCTTCTTGCCCTTCACCACCTAAATCATCCCACCATAGCCGCAACTTGAAAGGGATTTTAGTCATTATTGAAAAAGGTTCATTTTGCATCGTGCTCATCCTGCACATTTATTAAGGTGATTAAGAAATAAAATTTATTTGACTCAACAAATTGACTATATTTTTTAATTTTCCACAGATTAAAAGGAAGATCCGGTTCTGCACACAACTTTTCAGCACTTCGGGAACGAAGATTTTAAAGTTGGGTGAGTCAACTGGTCAAAAAAAAAAATCCAAAAATGACTAAAAGTGGCCATTTATGCAAAGTCAGCCTTCCGGCGCCCCTTTCGGGAACATTCGGCTATTCCTGCCAAAAACGGCATCACCCGACTTATTTATGTTGACAATTAAAATTTGACATTTTTTGGCTATTTTTTAAAAGGGGAGGTTGGACCCGATGAGGATTGCCTACGTATCCCGCACCCTGTGAGAATCAAACCGGCGTAGTTCGGGTAGATAAAACAAACTTCTTTTGAAAACAAGACTCTTTCCAATGGCAAATAAAATCATTTTTCATAAACAAAACCCTCTTTTGTTTTTCATTTTCTCAAAAATTCGACAGAGTTTCGACGCTATTTGGACATTGATTTTTTCAAAACAGGCGATTAACTACCTCTATCTCTCTTTCCTCAAACGATTCAAAAGCCGGTCAGCATGCAAGTCCGAAGCAAACAAATGCACGGGTAGCAAGTTGGATGCATCAGGATGGTCTTTTGTCATTTTGGTACACCTGTCCTAGACAAACCCAACCCCTGTGTTGAGCCTCCAAAGTCAAATGCACATGATGCAAACAAACGTTCCTACTAGGGATCCGACATGAAGCTTAGTTATTCTAGGTTCGTAACCTGGGTATTTGTTCTAGACTGTGTACCCGAGCGAACAACTCGAGTCGAGGAGGGGGCTACGTACCGGGGACCCGCGGGATCGTCCGACTTTGTAACTTGTCCGGCCTCTTTCTTATTCCAAGGTATGACACTAACAGAATAGGGAGTCTTGACCAGCAAGCACATCCCCGGAGGTAAGAAGAGAAGGGTTTCGACACAGTTTATATATAGTTCAGATAATATCAAAGCGGTAAAAGCAGCATTTAGCACATTAGGCCCAAACATGTAAAAATCAGATAATAAACAAAGCCAATTATAGCAATTATTCCAAGCTCAAATTCTCGAACCCTGAACCAGAAGTTCGGGGCTCCTTGTCCCCAGCAGAGTCGCCAGAGCTGTCACACCTCCTTTTACACCTCCTTTTTCACCTGCGCCCCGCAAAGGTGCGTAAAAGGGAGTTTTTTCCAATTAAAGAACAATCAAAACGGGATTTATTAATTAATTCAGAGTCGCCACTTGGGAGATTTATGGTGTCCCAAGTCACCGGTTGAATCCCGAATCGAGGAAAGGATTAACTCTATATTACAGTCCGCGAACCAGAAATCCGAGTAAGGAATTCTGTTAACCCGGGAGAAGGTGTTAGGCATTCCCGAGTTCCGTGGTTCTAGCACGGTCGCTCAACTGTCATATTCGGCTTATTTATCTGATTTTAATTCATATTGAACCTATGTGCAAATTTTAACTGTTTACCGCTTTTATTATTATTATTATTATTATTATTATTATTATTATTATTTTTCAACGAGAATTTCAACGTCGTGAAAACGCATCTCGAACCACGTCACATCAATGCACCCGTGGTTGTTGATACATCTCGACTCCATTGAGATTTGGATTTGGGTCACATAAGTGTGCACCCGAGTTTAAGAAAGTAAATTATTAAAGGCGCGCATAAAGCGACTAGCGTATCATTATTTTGGGTAAGGCCGTGAAATTTTGCTATATGGCCCATCCCGAAGTCTAAGTAATTATACCAACACGTATAGAGGGCCCCGCAGCTTGTATACTTTTGTTTGTCGAGGCTCGTCTCACTCATTATTTTTAAAAGAATTTACAACGTCGTGGAAATGCATCGCGAACCACGTCACAATCAATGTACCCGTGATTAGAGACACATTTCGACTTTGTTGAGATTTGGATTTGGGTCACATAAATGTGCACCCGCGTTTAAGAAGGTAATGTTATTAAAGTACGCGCCTAAAGAGACTAACGCGTGGTTATTTGGGGAAGACCGTGAAATTTGCTAAACGGCTCGCCTCGGAATCTAAGTATTTCAAATATACATTTAATGAGGGCCCCGCGACTTATGTGTCCTATTTAGCGAGGCTCGTATCATTTCATTTATAGGCCCATCCTAAATGAACTAAGATTTTCTAATTAATTTGTCTCTAAAAATAAGGAAAAATCCTAAACGATTTGTCAAGGGCCTAAAACAATAATTGTAAACCAAATATGTCTCAGGGCTCAAGGATATGCCCGAAAAATGTGAATTGGCACTACCAAAAGCCGGCCCAACATAGTCTTTGGCCCAGGCCCATGCGAGTATACAAATAAGGTAAAACCCGAGCCATTCGTTAAAGTGCTAAAGCTCAGATGCCCTGGAATTAGGCTGACCACTAGACTGACGCAGCTTCAGTTGAATCAAATCAAGTACCCATCGAAATTACTGTGTCCTTTTACTCAAATGAACAGAACATGGTTTGAAGATTAGATTATTTTAACTACTGGTCCATTTTTACTAAAGGTGAAGGAGCAAATTAAGAGGTAGCTTTGAGTTCGACAACAAGATTGCATATCAAGCCTTCAAGGTTAGACTATTGGTCATACACTTCTACCAACACTAGTTAACACATATATATTAAGAACTAATCTGCATGATATGAGTTACTGCAATACAATACATACTCAATTGGACATCACACTCGATTTCAAATCCAACTGTTTCCGACTTTTCTTTTTAAACATAAATGAACACTAAACTACACATACACCCATTGTACTGAATTGTAGTTAGATGGTCACAAATTTGAATTGGTTCGAAGCAGTTCAAAGGTAGTTTATTACAAGTTGTAGATTCAGCCATTCCAAATTACTTAAGCAAACAGTCCTAATTACAATTCAAACCATTACATTCAATTATAAGGAAGATATAGTAGCTACTGAAGTTTTCCAATGAAGTTAGGTTTCCATTTCATTTTATTTCAGCCAAACTCTACATGATGTGGAGATTCAACATGTACCTGGATTGGAAAACAGGACAAGAAGAAGGAGAAGTCAGCAGCAGGTAAGCAGCAGACAATACAGCAGCAATGGGATTCAGAACAGCTCCAAAAACCAGTTTTAAAACCAGAATAACACTCAACCACAACCCAGAATGAGTTTGTCAACCAACAGCAATACAGACACCCAAAAACAGAACAAACTGTGCTTGGATAAGTTCAGAAACAGAATCAATAGACTACCAAATAGATTCAACAATCAAAAGGGGCAAGAACCAGTGCTTGGAATCTAAATTCTGCCTAGAACTCAATGGAACAGTATCCTTTCTCTTAAACTCTCTCTTAGAACTGATTCAAGATTCAAAAATGTTCTCTCAGATTGACTTTTCCTCCCTCCTGGTCTCTCCTCTAATTTTTCAGAATCCTCAAATACCCTCAAGATTTCAGAATGTTCTCCTCTTAAAGTCTGCCCAAAAGAAACAGGCAGACCAGACTCAAAAAAACTAAAGAAAACTGATCTTCTCTCTTAAAACCAGCCCCCTCTCTCCTATCCAAAAAACCTCCCCAATGTCTCTACTAATCTCTATATTTAAACCCAAAGCCCATTTTTCAGCTCTAAGGAGCACTTAGGAAAGTATTTCTGCCCATGATATTCCCTGACAGCCCATTATCAAGTGTCTTGTGTCCAAAGGCATGGGCAGCTTATAATATTCAATTAATCCCCATGATATTATGTTTCCCAAGCCACTACTACTAGACAAAGTATTAGTTTAATGTTTATTAAGTGTTTTACTGACAACCCACTTAAACTAGCCATTTTTAAACTTTTCAATGCCCAAATTACCCTCCTAAAGCCCCTGAAATTGCTGTCCTACCCAATCCCTTCAATTGGTAACAACCCCAAACAGCTATAGCCAATCCAAACTATCAAATTCCTAACAACTGACTCCTAACTCAACTGGACAGATTACAAAACTTCAGATTTGAAAAACCAATAGACTCCCTGATAACCATCTAGACAAGCAATCAACAACATGAATTGCAAGCAAAGGGAATCACACACTATAGAATAAGTTTTAATTCACAACAATTTGTCTAAACCCAACTACTATCAACATGTGACTGCAATTAGAGATGAGGCAAAGCGAGTGTCATGAAATGAAACCTGATTAATAAAACGAGTCTAGGCTCAGACAATCACGAACCATTTCCTAAGCATTAGGTCTATTGTACAGGCTAACATTGCTGATTAAGGGATCACCATGACAACATAATTGGTAACCTGAACTTGAACAAACTAAACAGACACAATTTCTGGCTCAAAATTCATGGAACCTGGCCTGCCTAACTTCGATCTGGAATCCGAGCTACCCCACGATGATTTGAAAAGAGTCGATCAGGGATTCATGGTGAGGGGGTCCAGGAGATCACAGGGTGTGAGTTTGGTGGCATTTGAACGGATTAGGGTTTGGGTTGATTCCTTAGATCTAAGATTCGAGGATCTCGGGGGTGATTCGAAGAAAACTGGGCGTGGGACTGGAACGAGGAACACTTGGGGAAGCTGTGGTGTGAAATTGGAGGCTATTGGACGAGATAGGGTTCCGGCCTAATTTTCGATCTAATATTCGAAGCACATGGCTGAGATTCGAGGGATAAGAGTTAGGGATTCGGAATGGGGAGGTCGAGGGGAATCAGTGGTGAAACGATGGGGTCGTTTGGACCACCGGAACCGCCGTGAGGCGATTTCCGGTGGGCGGTGCACGGTGGCAAGAGGCGGGGGATCTGTTTGGTCTCTGAAGCTCAGAGACGAAGAGGTGAGGGGGGGTATGGCTTTGGGGCGTGGGGTAAGGGATTAGGGTTATATATGGAGGGGGTGTTTTAATCCTGGCCGTTGGATCAAGCACGATCAACATCCTGGATCAATTCACTTAATAGGCACGACGTCGTTTGGAGTAGTACTGGGGCGGTTTGATCCGGGGGCAAGTTGGTCAGGTTGTGAGGGAAGCCTGGGACTGTTAGATCAAGTTAACTTCAAAGGTCCAGATTGAAATGCCTGAAACGGCCTCGTTTTGGCTGAGGCTGGAGCCGGACTGGATTGGGGCGTGTATTGGGCTGATTTGGGGTGACATTGGGCCTGAAACTTCCTTTTAAAAACCAGCCCAATCCGTTTTTAACCCTTCTTCTCTTGTTCCTTCTTTTTCTTTTATTTTCTTTTTGATATTTAATTACCAAAACTCAAAATTAACTTTAAAGAATACTAATTAACCCTTGATAATAATTATCACCCAAAATTAAATACAAAGACAATCACACAATTTGGACATTAAATGTTAAAATGCAAAGTACATTTTTTGTGATTTTTCCATTTTGTAAAACAAACTTGATTGTTTAATTAATTCCTAAATTGTAAAATTAAATCCTAAATGCACATGCAACGCATATTTTTGTATTTTTCTTAATTAAAGTAGAAATAAACATGCAAAGACAAAATATAAATAAATCACAAACAACACAAAACCATTTTATTTTGAATTTTTGGGAGTAGTTCTCATAGGGCAAAAATCACGTGCTCACAACAAGTATCATGATCAACCGAGATATCAAATCAATGCATAATAGAAGCCTCAGTCTATTCCGGTCAATCACACATAATACTTATATTCTCATCACTTCACATATCGTCGCTTTTCACATATTCCAATTAGCCAAATAAATCACATCCTAAGGGGTATTTTTTTCACAACCATATTAAGCAAGATACTTACCTCAAAAAAGCCTCCCACTAGCTCGAATATAGCAAAACATAACTCAATAAATTCAAATAAAGCTCTAGGAATCAATTCCAAACTATAAAACTTCAATCCTTATTCAATTTCCAAAAGGTCAACAAAAATCAGTCGGGGCCCACATGTTCAAAACTCGAGTCAATGGGCAGATCCCGATTATCCATAACCCCACAAGTTCAAATATGTGATTAGATTCCAATCAAGTCCAAATCGATCCTAAAATCCTCAATTTTTACTCTATTAAGTTGTAGGAAAAAATCCTTAAATTTTCCTCAAAATTCCATGTTTTAGGTGTAGAAATCTATGTGGATTCTTGAAATAATACCAAAAATGGATAGAAGTCACTTACTCCAAAGTATTGTATGAAATTATCCAAGCAAAATCGCTCCTCTCAAAGTCTAGGGATCAAAATATGAGAGAATGAGCCAAAATCCCGAAATACAACACTTAAATGTTCTGCCCAGGGCATGTTCGCGAAACACAAAAACTTCTGCCTAGAAAATAACACTATTTGTTTGCAGAATAACCCTCGCGAACATAATGACCAAGTCTTCCCCCCTTTACGCAAACGTGATCAAGCCTTCGCAAATGCGAAGACCTAACCTCCAACTCCCAGCTCTCATATGCGAACGTGACCATCTTGGTGCAAACGCGAAGAGCAAGTCCCCCTACCATTGCGAACGTGAACCCCTTGTTGCAAATGCGAAGAACAATCTCCCCCAGCTCTAAAATGCATTCCGCACTCGCGATGTTTCATTCGCGATCGTGATGAAGGACCTACCACCTGTAAAAATCTGCAACACCAAAAATGCTCGGGTGTTCCAAAACTCACCCGAGCCACTCGAGACCTCATTCAATCACACCAATAAGTTCATAAACCCTCGTGAACTCAATGACCAAGTCTTCCCCCTATACGCAAATGCGATCAAGCCTTCGCAAATGTGAAGGCCTAACCTTCAACTCCCAGCTCTCATATGCAAAAGTGACCATCCTGGCGCGAACGCGAAGAGCAACTCCCCCTACCATCACGGATGTGACCCACCAATTGCAAATGCGAAGAACAATCTCCCCCAGCTCTAAAATGCATTCCGTGCTCGCGATACTTCCTTCAAGATCGTGATGAAGGACCTGCCACCAGCAAAAATCTGCAACACCAAGAATGCCTGGGTGTTCTGAAACTTACCCGAGCCAACCGAGACCACATTCACTCACACCAACAAGTCTATAAATACTACTCGAACCTATCCAAATCCTCCAAGCACATAAAATAACATCACATCAACATATCAAAGATCAAAGCACAAGTTTAACTTCTATTAAGTTCAAGAACTTCCAAGCTTCCAACTAAGTATCCGATTCTAGCCAACCAGTCCGAATTACATCCAAACTTTGCACACAAGTTACAAATAGCAAAACGAACATATTCCAAGTTTCAAAATAATATTAAAATCCGATATCATCAAAGTCAACTCCCGATCAGACTTAGGAACTCTCCGGACCTTTAAATTGCCAACTTTCGGTAAATAAGCCAAAACATCATAGCAAACTCTAAATTCAAATCCGAACATACGCCTATATCCAAAATTACCATACAAACCTATTGGAACCATCAAATTACCAATCCAAGGTTGTTTATATAGAATTCAAACCTTGGTCAACTCTTACAACTTAAGCTTCCAAAATGAGACTAAGTATCTCAATTCATCCTTGAACCTTCCCGAAGACAAACCAACCACCCTCGCATGTCACAAAACAATGAAAAACATACGGGAAGCATCAAATAGGGGTACAAAGCTTAAATACACAAAAGTACCAGTCGGATTGTTACATTATCCCCCTCTTAAACAAATGTTAATCATACCTGGAATGCTAAAAAGGTGAGGATATATGGTTCCCAAGTTGCTTCTTAGACTGATTGACCTCTCTACTGAACCTTCACTAAAGGATTCCTAGACCTGAGTTTCCGAACCTGCCTATCCAAAATGACCATTGGTTTTTCCTCATAAGCCATATTCTCATCTAGTTGCACTGTGTTGAAGTACAAAAATGCGACATATCTTCATGATACGTCCAAAGCATAAATGCATGAAACACTGGATGAACTCCCCAATGACTAGGAGGTGAAGTAAGTCTATAAGCAACCTCGCCAACTCTCTCCAACACTTCAAATGAACCAATAAACCTCGGGCTCAACTTGCCCTTCTTTACGATCCTCACTGCGCCCTTCATAGGTGAAACTCTAAGAAGAACCTTCTCAACTCCACGAAAGCCATATCACGAACATTTTGTATCAACATAACTCTTTTGCCTAGCCTACATTGTACGGAGTCGCTCCTAAATCAACTTCACTTTCTCCAATGCATCACGAACCAAATCTGTGCCCAACAACCTAGCCTCGCCAGTCCCAACCAACAAAGAACAACATTGCCTCCCATATAAGGCCTCATAAGAGTCTATCTGAACACTAGAATGATAGTTGTTGTACGAAAACCATGCTAAAGTTAAAAACTGATCCCACTGACCTTAGAAATTAATAACGAAGGCCCTCAACATATCCTCCAAGATCCGAATGGTCCGCTCAGATTGCTAATCCGTCTAAGGGTAAATGCAGTACTCAACTCTACTTGTATGCCCAGCTAATGCTGAACAGATCTCCAAAAGTGTGAAGTAGACTAAGTGTTGTGATCCAAGATGATAGAAACAAGTACATATACAAGCAAACAATCTCTATGTAGATGTGAGCAAACTTCTCTAAAGTATTGAAAGTCATAACCGGAATGAAATGCGCTAACTTAATTGACCGATCAACAATGACCTAAATGGCATCAAACTTCCTCAAAGTACGTGGCAAACCTACCACAAAGTCTATAATAATTCGCTCCCACTTTCGTTCCAATTTATTAATCTTCTGAAGCAAACCACACGATTTTTGATTTTCATACTTGACCTGTTGACAGTTCAAATGCCGTAAAAATGCCCAACGATATACTTCTTCATCCATTTCCACTAATAATGTTGCTTCACATCACGATACATATTCATAGCACCTGCTGAATAAAATACCATGAACTATGAGCCTCCTTAAGAATCAACTCCCTCAAACTATCCACATTAGGAAATCAAACCCGATCCTTGCAACACCCCATCATCACCAATAGCCATCTCCTTAGCACCACCTTGCTGCACTGTGTCTTAAGGACAAGAAAATGGGTATCATTATATTGACGAGCCTTGATACGCTCAAACAAAGATGACTGCGCAACAACACAAGCAAGAACTCTGTTGCACTCAAAAATATCTAATCTCATGAAGTTGTTAGCAAACACCCACACATCCATGGCTAAAGGCCTCTCCACAGTTGGAATGAATGCCAAACTCCTCATACTCTCTGCCTTTCTACTCAAGGCATCCGCTACCATATTAGCCTTTCCCGTATGATACAAAATAGAGATATCATAGTCCTTCAACAACTCCAACCATCTCCGCTGCCTCAAGTTCAAATCCTTTTGTTTAAACGAATACTGAAGACTTCAATGATTAGTATATACCTCATGAGACACACCATACAAGTAATGCCTCCAAGTCATGAGCGCATACACAATAGCTACTAACTCCAAATCATGCACCGAATAATTCTTCTCAATAGGATTCAACTGGCGCAATGCATAGACAATCACCCTACCATCTTGCAACAATACAAACCAAGACCAACACGCAGAACATTGTCATAAATAGTATACAACCTCGATCCTGAGGGCAATACCAAAACTTGAACCATAGTCAAAGCAGTCTTGAGCTTCTAAAATCTCTCCCCCACACTCGTCTGACCATCTAAATAAAGTACCCTTCTGAGTTAATCAATGAAGCTACTATAGATGAAAACCCTTCTACAGAGCAATGATAGTAACCAACCAAATCTAAGAAACTCCTGATCTTTGTAGCGGTCGAAGTTCTGGCCCAATTCTGAACTACCTCAATCTTCTTCGGATCCACCTTGATCCCATTACTAGACACTATGTAGCCTAAGAATTCCACTCAGTCCAAACAAAACATACACTTGGAGAACTTAGCATATAACTTCTTCTCCCTCAGAATCTGAAGCACAATCCTCAAATATTGCTCGTGCTCCTCCCTACTATGGGAATATACCAATATATCATTAATGAACACAATAACAAAGAAATCCAAATAAGACTAGAACACACTTTCATCAAATACATGAACATACACATCTATAATGACAAATTCATATCCGTGCCTCTATATAAATATACAAGGGCAAATAGGATTATTTTTGTACCCTTCATTTAGCAAATACTCGCTAAGGTGATTGTACCACATCCTCCCTAATTGTTTCAAGTCGTATGAGGATTTCTAAAGATTTATTAAACAAGTTTTCTTGGAACTTTTTCATGTTTTTGGCACTTTGAATCCTTCAGGGATTTTCACAAAAATTTTGTTGTTCAATGAGCCATATAAATAGGCAGCGACAATGTCCATCAGCCGCATAGCAAGTTTTTCATAAATTGCCAGATTTATTAGATACCTGAAGGCAAATGCATCCACCATAGGAGAATATGTCTCCATATCATCAATGCCAGGCCTTTGCGAAAACCCTTGTGCTACAAGTCATGCTTTATATCTTATGATTTTATTTTTCTCAATTTGTTTTCGCACATAAACCCATTTGTACCCCACTAGCTTGACACCTTCAGGTGTTCGAACTACTGGACCAAAAACTTCATATTTTCTAAGTAAAGCCAATTTCGCTTGAATTGCGGTGTTCCATTTTGGCGAATCATTTCTCTATCTACATTCATAAAAAGAATTTGGATCGGTATCCTCATCTTGTTGTGTTACTTTAACTACCACGTTATATACAAAGTTGTTGTCAACAACAATATTATTTTGGTTCCACTTTTTTTCCGTTGAGACATACATTATTGAGATCTCTTCATTTATATCATTTTTAGGTACCTGGACCTCCCTTTAGATCTTATAAATTGTTATATATTGATGCTCTTCTTGAGAAATTGGCACCACATTATGATCAATTTAATCTTTGCTCATTTCCTTTTTCGAGGATTCTTATCCTTGGAATGTAACGATCCAGTCAATCGTTTTGAGAATTTAAACTCCGTGTAATGGCATAAGGTCTTGAACGACTTCATATTATGTGTATAAACTTGTGTGCATGGTTGAATTCAATTACCGGATGATTCAGTATTGAATTGGAAGAAGGATTCTAGTTTTGGAAGCTTAAGCGGTGAGAATTTGACCGGAATTGGTCTTTTGTGCAAACGACCCTGGAATGGGTTTTGGATGATCTCAACAGCTTTGTATGGTGATTTTGTACTTAGGCGCACTTTCGGATTCGGAGGTCCGTAGAGTAATTTGAGGTATTTCGACAAAAGTAGGAAAAATTGAAGTTTGGAAAATGTAGAAGTTTGATCCATAGTTGACTTTTGTGATACCGGGGTCGGAATTGAATTTTGAGAGTTGGAGAAGCTCCGTTATGTCATTTTGGACATGTCTGCAAAATTTGGCGTCATTACAGGTTGGATTGATTGGTTTCGGCATGAGTTTTCGAAGTTGGAAAATTTGGAAGTTCATAGTTTGATTCATGGCGCGATTTGCATTTATGACGTTGTTTGATGTGATTTGAGACCTCAAACGAGTCTTTGTTAGATTATAGAACTTGTTTATGGGCTTAGACATGGTCCCGGGGGCCTCGGGTATGATTCGGACGAGTTTCAGATGTTTTGCATGGTTTTGAGCATGTCTAATTTCTGGTGTTTTCGCACCTACGACCTTGGAGCGCAGGTGCGGCTCCACTTCTGTGTGAGCCTGGCCGCTTCTACGGTCATGAAGGCTTGGGAGCTTGCTCGCTTTTGTGGAGGCTGGCACGCAGGTGCGAAGGCCGCTTCTGCGGTCCAGCTATCGCACCTGTGGTGAAATATCGCTTATGCGATTTCCCTTTCGCTTCTGTGGTGTCGCTGATGCGGCTGTATATATGCAGATGCAGGCCCTGTCCTAGTCATCTAAGTCCGCAGATGCAGACTCTCTCTCTCTTAAATGCGGTCCCGCAGATACAGTTTCTTGGCTGTAGATGCAGAAGTCCTCGCAGAATCATATAAGTCGAGGGTTTGGCCATTTCTTCATATTTTCAGTTTTAAACTCGGTTTTGGGAGCTTCTTTTGGAGGTTTTCAACCAAATTGGTTGGGTAAGTATTCTTCACCTAGATATTCCATGATTTTATCTTCATTTGCATCATTTAATTTGTATTTTGAGTTGAGGAAAATGTTGGTTTTTGAAGAAAATTTTCAAAATGAAAATTAATGATTTAAGGGACGAAATAGTATCGGAGTTTGTTAATTTTTATATGGTTGAACTCATATGGGAATGGGTATTCGGATTTTGTAAAATTTGTCGGGTTCCTAGGTGCGGGCCCGAAGGTCGACTTTTGGACCGATTTTTAGATTTTGTTAAAGACTGAGACTCTTTGATCCGGAATAGTTTCTTATGTGTTTTATTTGTGCTTCGAAGTTAATTTGGTTAGATTTGAGCCGCCCGGAGGTCTTTTCACCCGAGAAATGCATTGTAGATTATCAGTTTATCGTCTTTAAGGTAAGTATCTTGCCTAACCTTGTGTGGGGGACTTCCTCTTAGGATTCAAGTTTTCAATGGTGATTGTAGTTCGTGTACGCGAGGTGACGAGTGCGTACTCGGACTTATTTGTGGGAAATTGGCCCTTAGGGTTCTTAGGTCCTTATATTCATTATGTATGAAGTTATTCTTGATATGACTAAGTTTCCTATTTACTAGTTTTACCTCTACATGCTTAATTGGAATTTAATTGCTTCATGATTCCCTCTTATTGCATAATTAACTCCTATTTGATTTAACTGAAGAATTTCGCCTCTCCTATTGTCATGCTATCTTTTCATAGCTGCTTGCCTTATTGAGAATTTATCATTATCCCTCCTGAAATTGTTTAGTCTTAAGTGAATCTAAGATCATGTTTCCTTAATTGAATTGTCGAATATCCTCGTAATTGTCCAACCTTAAAAGGAGTTAGATAATCTATATCTTTGTTGACTTGCCTTTATTTGGGACAACTTTACTCGTGTTGATTTTGTCATGCCCCAAAACCTTGGGAGGCATGGCTGGCACCTGGTGCCTAACTGGTCCGAGTGAACTACTCTGTAACTCATTTTGTTTCTCTAACTATCATGGGTCAACCTGCCCACAACTAATAATGTACAACTGTAAGTGGGCAATACTATATTACTGAACAATTTTTCTTAAAACATTAATACATATGTTCCAGAAAGGCCTCTGACATACTGTACAAAATGAACCTTTGCCTACAAAGCCTCTAAGATTATTTGACATAAAATGGGACAGGGTACCGACCTACCCATAAGTCTGTCGCAAAACTCTGACACGATGACTCATAGACTCGGCTGCACTCCGAATGAGGTGGAGTCTTGCCGATCCTTCGCTGAATGCCAATCTCGTCTACTATGAGGGTTCCTCAACTGATTATATATACCTGTAATTCTAGATAGTTCTGTAAATCATGAAATATTTATAAGGTCATGCATATACGTATAAATGTCATGTAATGTATAGGTTTGTACGTACATAACATCATCAAGCCTCTGAGGGCATCCCATCATATCATATCGGCCACTGTGGGCAAATCATCAACGTATACCAGCTAATCAGGTGGTGGTGCGTATATAACGCCATGACCTTTCTCATATCTCATATACATATATATATATATATATATATATATATGCGTATATAGCGCCATAACATTATCACGCCTTTGAGAGCATCCCATCATATCATCTCGGCCACTATGGGCAAAATCATCATCGTATACCAGCTGATCAGGTGGTGATGCGTATATAACGCCGTAACCTTTTCCCATATCCCATATACATAAATATACATATATACACGTATATAACGTCGTCTGAATGCACATGTATAAATGAATGCAATGCATAATGAAGTAAGACAATATGATCTCTTGGAATATTATGAGACTCATGAATAGACAATATGGTTGTAGGACATATAGGGAATCAAGACATACTTAGACATGCTTAAATATTACTTTATAAGAATGAATAATGTAGATATCCTTAACTTCTAAGAGTAGAACTACTTATGGAGTAGTATTACATTTACGTATCGTTATTTAGGTCATGCCAAAAAGAAGGAAGAATTAGCCTTAACATACCTGAGTCGATTCTCTTGACAATCTCTCTCACACATGTTAATTGCGACACAACACGTGATGAGAAGGTTGGTTGTTTTACAAATTAAAAGCACAATTAAGCCAAGCTCAAATATTTGAATTTTTAACCCATATAGGAGGCTGTGAAACTGTTTTTAATAGATGTTGACTAGTAAATGACCGCAAGCATAGAAATTGATAGTAGTACTTTTATCATGAAAAGTCATGTTCACTACCAATTGCACTAAATTTATTTTCTTACACTACAAGAAAATGCTCTTTTTGTGACAGTTATTTTTTCAATTGTGACAGTTCTAGACCCTGACAAAATAAATTGTGACGGTTTTAGAAAATGCAATAGTTACATTCGCCACGAGCATTTTTGCTGGAGTTTTTCAAAACCTTTGTAACGAATGCCACAAAATAAATTTGTAATATGTGACGGTTCCAAAAACAATTGGTAGGAGTTTGTAACCCCAACAATATGAATGTCAAGCTTTAAAAAGGAAATTACTTGTGGGAGTTGATAACCTCCACAATATAATCTTATTCTAAAAACTAAATTAGTGCGATTTGTTTCGCCACAATACTTTTGGTTTACTGAATAACTCATAACATAATCAAATTCCATAAAAACATGTATATCACAGATTCAAACACATATCAAGCTAAAGTACGTAGTACAAAATCATGTATGACAACTCAAACATTACCAAATTAATGTAAAGCGGTTCCACAATAAGTAAGTATTAAAACATTACATATTTGCTTGGTTATTCATGCTGCTGCCATGATCAATCCTCGTATATCCGTAAGTGAAGTAGTTTCAGCATTCGCATCACTCATCTCCTCTCCAAAAGATCATACACACGCTTGTATATGTATGAATATATGAATATGTGAGGTATTTCTACGAGAGTTATAGACATGTTATTTTTGCTTTCTTGATAACACCTTTTTTTTTACCAAATGAGATAAGGTTCTTATCTCTTTAAATGTTGCCACCTATTTAATGGTGTAAGAGTCATCTTAAGTTATAGGAGGGGTTGCCACGTTTTGGGAGTTTTTTTTTTTTTTTTGTCTTATCTGATAATTTATTAGTTAACTAGGTAATGTTATGTTATCCGGTAATTAATCAATTACCCGCAAAATTAAGAATTATCTCAATTTACTTAAAATATCATTAACCTTTAATACACCTTATACCCTACTATCATGGTAGTGTGGTACCATATAAAATAAATATGTACACTATTATTAAAACATCCATATAAAAATACATATATATTTTCAACTTATAATTTTCCTAATCTCATATAAAGAGTACAAATTTTTCGTACGCTCAATTCTTAAAATGGTAAAAAAATAACCTTATTTTCCCGTGAGTAAATAATTTCTATCTTTATAATAAAGTAAATCTCCTTTATAAACTTTCTCATATTATGTGTATAATTTAAAACATATTCGAAAGTAGTAATATTAATAACTATATAAAAATCATATTTTTCAAACTATTTATTCATTTATTTATTTATTTACAAAAATGTTCCACTCAAAATGTCATATCAAATGTACATATATAATGATATCAAGATTGTTAAGCTTACGGGGTGTAACAGATTTTCCTTGTTATTGACTTGTATATTGTGGGATCGTTGCTACATGTTAGTTTTCCCTTTGTTGAACTGTTCCCTTTATGCCAGCATTCTTTTCTGTGGTTATTCCTTGTGAGCTGGTTCTACCATTTCTTTGTGATTTACAGTTCTTGAGTTGATTTACTTGTCGTACCTTGTATTATTGTCATTATTGTTGTTGTACGTGTTGTGGTGATGTACGAGTTTTCTGTCGTGCTGTAATTGTTATCTCTTTGGTTGCGCTGCATATTTACTTTGGGACTATGAAATGGTATTTCAGGAGATCCCCCTACACATTTACATTTGGGACTACGGGACGGTATTCCCGGGAGATCCCCTGTTCTGCATATTTACTTTGGGACTACTGAACGGTATTCCGGGAGACCCCCCTACACATTTACGTTTGGGATTACGGGACGGTATCCTAGGAGATCCCCTGTTATTATCATTGTGTTCTGAGCTGTTGTTTTCATTGATCCTATCCCTGTGTAAACATTATATGTGTTGTCCGTTCTTGTCCTTATGCTTACTAGCTGGTATGAGCTATGTTAGGATACTTGCACAAGCATACACGTGGCTAAGCACCCTTATCGGATATGAGGCTCTTTGATATTGCTGAGTATAGATGCACACCCTTATTTATTTACCTTCCATGTGAGAATGACTCTTTTGGGCACGTGAGTTGTCAGTATGATTATGAGGTGTGATGAGGGCACAAGATGCCTAGTGTTAGGGTTCAGGTATTGAGACCCGTATTGTATGATTATGAGTTGAGGTGTCACAGGGTGACTTATATTCGAAGGATATTTATTTGAAAAGGTTATATTCGAAAAGTATTCTTTTTTATAGAACTATTTTGGAAAAATATTTACTTGAAGGAGATATATTTTGAAATGTTTTTATCAACTGAAGGATTCGATTAATTGATTGAAGTTTGTTGGCTATGACCTAATGTGAAAACTGTCGTAGTTGTTGAGTTATGATTTGTCCTTACTGTATTTGTGATTTTGAATTTGGGTTGTATTTCCGTTCACTTTTATGTGCCTTATTATGGTGTTCTACTGTTACTTGTTGTTTTCTTTCCTTATTGTAGTTACTGTATTGTTAGCAATATCGCTTAGTCTTTATATAGATATCATGTTCGGTTGTTTCTGTACTTATACTTGTTCTGCTTATTAGACCAGTGAGTATCTTGACCGTTCCTCGTCACTACTCCATCGAGGTTAGTCTTGATACTTACTGAGCACCACTGTGGTGTGTTCATACTACTCTTCTACATATTTTGTGCAGATCCAGGTATTGATCGTTACTAGCCGAGCGGATTCTTGCCGAAGAGACTCAAGGTAAACCTGTTGCTGCGTTCGCAGGCTTCGGAGTCACCTTCCTATTTTGTACTCATACTATTGTACTTATTTCCATACAGTTGTGTTTAGAGGTTATAGCGAAACTCTGTAGAGCTTATGACTTGTACCATCGGTTTTGGAAAGATGTATATTTCATAAAGATTTATATGTTGAAGCTGTTAGACTTTCTTTATTATGGTTGATATTCAGTAAATGTTAGGCTTACCTAGTCCCTGAGACTAGGTGCCATCATGAAACCCAACAGAGGGGAAATTTGGTTGTGACAAGTTGATATCAGAGCTCTAGGTTCATAGGTGCTACGAGTCATAAGCGAGGTTAGTAGAGTCTTGCAGATCGTTACAGAGACGTCTGTACTTATCTTCGAGAGGCTACAGAACTATTAGGACGACCTCACTTCTTTCGTTCCTACCGTGCGAGCTTATTGATCTTGGAGTTTGAACTTTTATCATTCCATTCTCTCACCGACAGTGAGGACACAAGCTGCAGTTATCGACGACACTACTCCAAGAGCAGGTGTCGCTAGAGGCAGAGGCCGACGAGGAGTACGTGTCGCAGTTAGAACACCTGCCAGAGTAGCAGTTGAGGAGCCGCCAGTAGATCCAGTAGGGGGATAGGTACCGGAGGCACCTATTGTTACCCCAGGACTTCAGGAGACTTTAGCACAGTTCCTGAGCATGTTTGGTATATTGGCTTAGGCGGGGTTGATTCTGGTTGCACCAACTACTTCACAGATCGGGGGAGGGACTCAGACTCCTATCACCCACACTCTAGAGCAGCGAGTTCATGTTGGTCAGGTTCTAGGTGTCATGGCAACACAACCTGTGGTTCCAGTTCAGCCCATAGTCAGGTTAGCAACATTTGAGGAAGGGCAATTTAGATTTGCAAGGTTTAAGGACTAGGACCCTCCTACATTCAGTGGTTTGGATTCAGAGGGTGCACAGGGTTTCATAGAGGAGTACCATCGCATTCTCTGCGCTATGGGTATTATTGAGGCGAGTGGAGTTACTTTTACTACGTTCCAACTTCAGGGAGCAACTTATCAGTGGTGGCGGGCATATGAGTTGGGTAGCCCGACTGATGCAACTTCACTTATATGGGATCAGTTTTCAGAGATGTTCTTGAGAGAGTTTGCACCTTGGTACCTTCGAGATTCATGGCGCATGGAGTTTGAGTAGCTGCTCTAGAGCACTATGTAAGTGTTAGAGTATGCCGCCAGATTCAGTGATTTGGCCAGACATGCACCTGCCTTGATCGCTACAATTAGAGAGCGAGTCTGTAGATTCATTGGGGGGCTTAGGCATGATATTCAGCTTAGCATGACTCGGGAGTTGGAGTCAGGTGATTCATTTTAGTAGGTGGTAGGGATTGCTCGCCGGTTAGAGAGCATGTGGGATTGGGACCGAGAGGACAAGTGAGATCAGGAGAGAGAGTACGGGGAGGTGAGGAGGAGTCGTAGATTGGAGGGATCTGTTGGTCCTTATTTTGGAGGTAGGGTGCGGCCTAGTAGAGGTTTCGTGGGTCAGCTAGTTCAGTTTGCGCTTCAGGCTTCACACAGTGATTCAGGTGTTCATGGGTCTCAGAGTACCCGTACCGCACAGTTCCTACAGCCACGTCAGCAACAAGGTTGCTTTGATTGTGGAGATACTAGCCACGTGGTGAGATATTGCCCCATACTTCGGATAGATACGTCATAGCGAGGCATTCAGGTGAGTAGAGGGCGCCCAAGAGGGGGCGGCCCGACCCGTTGATGTGTTTCATATAGTAGGTTTAAGGCCGCTACGCCAGATGATGCCATTCAGGAATGATTTTGGTTGGTTATATAGGAGCACCATCCATAGTTCATTACAGTTTTGCTTATCGGGGTAAGTTCCCCTATTTGTTGCTCCACTTATGGGTGCATTTCATGATTTGCACTCTATTTATGTGTTACCATGTTGGGAGGTTCTATGAGTGATAGTTGTGTCTATCGTCTGTTTTTAGTCATTGTTGAGAGTTATGAGACTAGTAGTACATTTCTGTTGTCCATTTCGGTAGGCTTGATGTGATTTATGAGTATTTTTGGCTACGAGCTGTGACTTTTTTTATGCTCCACCAGTGTGGGAGCCAGCACTTGTTGTAAATTGTGACGAAATTGATCTAGTGAGAGTTTTCAGCTGGTTTGATGTGTACCCTACTTGTGATTCAGAGTTGAGGGTGAGACCCTCGTGATTTCATGTGATTTGATGTGTTGAGCCAGGCTGCATGCCGTAGTAGAGAGTTATCTCGGGATGAGATCCTTGCAATTTGTTCATATATTTTAATTTTTATTCCTTGTGTTAATTTGTAGAATTTTTACTGATAGAGAGTTGTGCATGTCGGGCTTGTTTGGTAGTTCTCTTGTGTGATTCTCTTTACATATCCAATCATTTTCATTTTGTTCTTCTTAAATTTTAGCTTTACGGGGTGTGTGCCCAATGATGTTAGTTGTGGCTTGTTGATTTGGGTGTTAGTTATGAGGTTTTTGTGGTTCTTGAATCATCCTCAGTGTTGTGAAGGTTTGGAACGGGTTCCTATTGAATATAAGGCTTATGGTAGGTGTTGGAATTTGATTTCGGGCGAATATTGTGATCAAAAATGTTAGTGTAGACCTATGTGTGATGTGTCATATTGTGTGGTTGTACTCTATTGGGTGTAGGCATGGGTTGATACAGCTGGTTGAGACTGATACCGTATATGATTTTCAAATCGGGTGTTTTGGAAGTGAATAGAAGATGATAATTTTGGCTATAAGGCTTATCGATGTTAGTAGAAAGGCAAAATTACAGTCGAGAAGGTGTCATCAGGCTTATGTAGATTGGGGTGACGTGGGATCACCCGCGAGTGTATGTTGGAAGTCTGCATTCAATGATTTGAGGACTTCGATGCGAATCTTGGCACGTTCGAGGACGAACGTTTGTTTTAAGAGGGGGAGAATGTAACAACCCGGTCGGTCATTTTAAGAATTTAAGCTCCATACAATGGCATAAGGTCTTGAACAACTTCATATTATGTGTATCGACTTGCATGCATGGTTGAATTCAGTTACTAGATGATTCAGAATCGAATTGGAAGAAGGATTCTAGTTTTGGAAGTTTAAGCGGTAAGAATTTGACAGGAATTGGACTTTTGTGCAAATGGACTCAGAATGGGTTTTGGATAATCTCAACAACTTTGTATGGTGATTTTCGACATGTCTGCAAAATTTGGCATCATTCCGGATTGGTTTTATTGGTTTCATTACGAGTTTTTGAAGTTGGAAGATTGGGAAGTTCATAGTTCGATTCATGGCGCGATTGGCATTTCCGGTGTTGTTTGATATGATTTGAGACCTCGAGCGAGTCTGTGTTAGGTTATAGAACTTGTTTGTGTTATTAGATGGGGTCCTTGGGGCCTCGGGTGTGATTCGGACGAGTTTCAGATGTTTTGCATAGTTTTGAGCATGTCTGATTTCTGGTATTTTCGCACCTGCAACCTTGGAGCACAGGTGCAACTCCGCTTCTGCATGAGCCTGGCCGCTTCTGCGGTCCAGCTATCGCACCTACAATGAAATCTCGCCTCTGCAATTTCCCTTTCACTTCTGCGGTGTCGCTGATGCAGCTGTACATCCGTAGATGCGGTCCCTGGCCTGGTCAACTAAGTTCGCAGATGCGGACTCTCTCTCGCAAATGCGGTCCCGCAGATGCATTTTCTTGACTACAGATGTGGAAGTCCTGGCAGAATCATATAAGTCGAGGGTTTGGCCATTTCTTCATATTTTGAGTTTTAAACTTCGGATTTGGGAGCTTCTTTTGGGGTTTCTCAAGAAAATCGATTGGGTAAGTGTTCTTCACCTAGAACCTAACATATTCCATGATTTTAGCTTCATTTTCATTATTTAATTTGTGTTTTGAGTTGAGGAAAATGTTGGTTTTTGAAGAAAATTTTCAAAATGAAAATTCATGATTTGAGGGACGAAATAGTATCGGAATTTTATATTTTTTATGGTTGAACTCATATGGGAATGGGTATTCGGATTTTGTAAAATTTGTCGGGTTCCGAGGTGCGGGCCCGAAAGTCGACTTTTGGACCGATTTTTAGATTTTGTTAAAGATTGTGACTCTATGATTCGGAATAGTTTCTTATGTATTTTTTTATTTGTGCTTTGAAGTTAATTTGGTTAGATTTGAGCCGTTCGGATGTCTTTTCACCCGAGAAGTGCATTGTAGAGTATCAGTTTGTCGTCTTTGAGGTAAGTATCTTGCCTGACCTTGTGTGGGGGACTTCCCCTTAGGGTTCGAGTCTTCTATGTTGATTGTAGTTCGTGTACGTGAGGTGACGAGTGCGTACTCGGATTTATTTGTGGGAAATTGGCCTTTAGGGTTCTTAGGTCCTTATATTCACTATGTATGAAGTTATTCTTGATATGACTGAGTTTCCTATTTACTAGTTTCACCTCTACATGCTTAATTGGAATTTAATTGCTTCATGATTCCCTCTTATTGCCTAATTGACTCCTATTTGATTTAACTGAAGAATTTCGCCTCTCCTATTGTCATGCTATCTTTTTATAACTGCTTGCCTTATTGAGAATTTATCATTATCCCTCCTGAAATTGTTTAGTCTTAAGTGATACTAAGATCATGTTTCCTTAATTGAATTATCGAATATACTCGTAATTATCCAACCTTAAAAAGAGTTACAAAACCTATATCTTTGTTGACTTGCCTTTATTTAGGACTGCTTGGCTCGTGTTGATTTTCCTTGTTATTGACTTGTATATTATGGGATCGTTGCTACATGTTAGTTTTCCCTTTGTTGAATTGTTCCCTTTATGCCAACATTCTTTTCTGTGGTTATTCCTTGTGATCTGGTTCTACCATGATTTACAGTTCTTGAGTTGATTAACCTGTCGTACCTTGTATTATTATCATTGTTGTTGTTGTACGTGTTGTGGTGATGTACGAGTTTTCTGCCGTGTTGTAATTGTTATCTCTTTGATTGCGCTACATATTTACTTTGGGACTACGAAACGGTATTTCGAGAGATCCGTCTGCACATTTATGTTTGGGACTACGAGACGGTATCCCGGGAGATCCCCTGTTTTGCATATTTACTTTGGGACTACGGAATGATATTCCAGGAGATCCCCCTGCACATTTATATTTGGGACTACGAGACGGTATCTTGGGAGATCCCCTGTTATTATCACTGTGTTCTGAGCTGTTGTTTTCATTGATCTTATCCCTGTGTAAACATTATATGTGATGTCCGTTCTTATCCTTATGCTTACTGGCTAGTATAAACTATGTTAGGAAAATTGCACAAGCATACACGTGGCTAAGAACCCTTATCGGATAGGAGGCTCCTTGATATTGCTGATTATATATGCACACCCTTGTTTATTTGCCTTCCATGTGAGAATGACTCTTTTGGGCACGTGAGTTGTCAGTATGATTATGAGGTGTGATGAGGGCACAGGATACCAAGTGTTAGGGTTCAGGTATTGAGACCCGTATTTTATGATTATGAGATGAGGTGTCAAAGGGCGACTTATATTCGAAGGATATTTATTTGAAAGGGTTATATTCGAAAGGTATTCATTTTTAGAGAACTATGTTGGAAAAATATTTACTTGAAGGAAGTATATTACGAAATATTTTTATCAATTGAAGAATTCAACTAATTGATTGAAGTTTGTTGGCTATGACCTAATATGAAAATTGCCATAATTGCTGAGTTATGATGTGTCCTTACTGTATTTGTGATTTCGAATTTGGGTTGTATTTCCGTTCAATTTTATGTGCTTTATTATGGTGTTCCGCTGTTTTCTTTCCTTATTGTAGTTACTGTATTGTTAGCAATATAGCTTAGTCTTTATATAGATATCATGTTCGGTTGTTTCTATACTTATACTTGTTCTGCTTATTAGACCAGTGGGTGTCTTTACTGTTCCTCGTCACTACTCCACCGAGGTTAGTATTCATACTTACTGGGCACCACTGTGGTGTGCTCATACTTCACTTCTGCATATTTTGTGCAGATCCAGGTATTGATCATTAGTAGCTGAGTGGATTCTTGCCGAGGAGACTAGAGGTAAACCTGCTGCTGCATTCGCAGGCTTCAGAGTCACCTTCCTATTTTGTACTCACACTGTTGTACTTATTTCCATACAGTTGTGTTTAGAGGTTGTAGCAAAACTCTGTAGAGCTTATGACTTGTACCACCGATTTTGGGATGATGTATATTTCATAAAGATTTCTATGTTGAAGCTGTTAGGCTTACCTAGTCCCTAAGACTAGGTGCCATTACGTAACCCAACGGAGGGAAAATTGGGTCGTGACATAGAACCAATTTGTCTACCATGTGGCTCAGACTCATTTTGCATTATCATATTGTCCAATTGGGACATCAACTCGAATTGGAGAATTTTCAATGAGAATATGCGATTTGGTAACCCTTGGGAGGTTAGCAAATGCATCTGGTAGTTGATTTTTAATATTTTTTAAGTAAAATCTTTTGAACATATTGTTTACATTGATTTGTATGAGGATATAAGTGAGATGGAGATAATGGTTTCCATTCTATCTCTTTTTCCAACCTTTTATTTTCGACCCCTAATGTTGGAAAAACAGATTAATCAAAATGACAATCAGCAAATTTGGCTATAAACAAATCTCCTATCATAGGCTCCATATACTTAAAAACAGAAGGAGACTCAAAACCAACATATATTCTTAACTTTTTTGGGGGTCCGTCCTTGTGCATTATGATGGAGCAATTGAAACATACACCGCATATCCAAAAATTCTAAGATGGGAATATTGGACTCCTGGCCAAAACATAATTGCAATGGGGAGAAATCATGATAACTAGTTGGCCTTATGAGCACAAGTGCTACTGCATGCAAAATAGCATGCCCCCACACCGGAAGGGGAAAATTTATCCTCATTAGCAGTGGTCTAGTGTAATGATCGAACGGTCGTTTTGAGCTCTAGCACTTCATTTGGGGTTTGATACTTTGAGTAGCTTCATATTATGCATTAAAATTTACGTTTACGGTTGATTTGAATTTCAGAGAGGTTCGGAGTTGATTTGGAAGAATAATTTTCAATTTGGAAGCTTTAATTTGTAATACCAAGGTTTGACTTTTGAGTAAACAACCCGAGAAACGAGATTTGATGGTTTAAATAGGTTTGTATAATAATTTTGGATTTGGGGCGTGTGTTCGGATTTGAATTTGGATGTTCCTAGATAATTTGGGCTCTATTTGTCGGAAGTTGGCAATTTGAAGAACTAGAGAGTTTATAGGTTTGGCCGGAAGTTGAATTTGGTATTATCGGGACTTGATTGGTATTTCGAGACTTCGGATAGGTTCATTAGGTTGGTTAAACTTGTGTGCAAAGATTGATTAGAATCCATGTGGTTAGGCGGGAATCAGACGCTTGGTTACAAGTTGGAAGTTATTGAAGTAAAGCGAACGATTTTGATCTTTGATTATTGGTTTTGATATTATTTGTGGAGTTTTGAGCATTTGGATAAGTTTGTATAATGTATTTGAACTTGTTGAAATGATTGGATAGGGTCCCGTGGGGCTCAGGTGTAATTTGTGGTGGTTTCAGACCATTTTGGTTGCATTGCATTATTGATTTCTGGTGCTATTCTGATGAGCATCGTGACAACAGTAGGAGATTTGCAATCACAAAGTGTGTTTTTAGCTCCTTGTTGATTTATTTATCGTGTTCAAGATGAAGTGGTCGCGTTCGTGGAGCTTTATTGTTAGGCAAGGTTTTGGCCACCGTGTTCGTGCAGGCAACATCGCGTTTTCATAGGCCTGGGCAGGATGGACCTGCAAGTTTGCATAGAAGGCTTTGCGTTTGCGAAGCATTGCTGGAGCTGGAGGCAGTTTGACCTTCGCAATAGCGAGGGTACTACCGGGATCACATAGGGTACTGTTGAAAAGTGCATTTAAGTTGCTATTTTTGGCACCTTGCTTATTATTTTATATTTTGGGCCCTATACTTCGAGAAAAGGATATTTTTGTAGAGTAATTTTACTACCACATTGAAGAGCAATTTTCACTTGGATTTGATTTTATATAGTGATTATCCATGGATTTCTACACTTAAAACGTGAAATTTTGAAAGGAAATTTGGTGTTTTTGTCTACACTTTAAGATAATGTATTTAGGGAATTTGAGAAACGATTTAGACTTATTTTTAAAAACTAATTTGTCACGACCCGGATTTTCCACCATCGGGTGTCGTGATGGCGCCTACTGTCGGAGCTAGGCAAGCCAAATGTTTAAAACACCTTTCCTGCTTTCTTTCAACAATATAATAAGCGAGACAAAATCTAAGCGGAAGACTTTAAATTTAAAACAACTGAAAACCAAAAGTGCGGAAGTTTGAACCAAAATGCTACCCAGAGTTTGGTGTCACTAGCTCACGGACTACTACAGAATGCTACAAACAATGTCTGAAAGGAAAATACATCATGTTTGTCTGATACAAGATAAACAAACGAAAAACGTGGAAAGGGACTTCGGCCTGCGAACGCCAGCTAGGCTACCTCGAGAGTCCCTGGACTGAAGATATCTCCCAAAAGTCCTACTGCTGCGGTCCGAAAGCTGCTCCCTGATTTGCGCACAAAAATGCACAGAGTGCAGCATCAGCACAACCGACCCCATGTGCTGGTAAGTGCCTGGCCTAACCCCGGCGAAGTAGTGACGAGGCTAGACATGACCTACCACAATTAACCTGTACAGATATATATAACAAGTGCAAGAAAACAATAACAAGATAATACAAAGTAAAGCTGGGAGGGGACATGCTATCGGGGAGTAACAGATAAAAATGAAATATCGGAAATAAACAGAAGAAACTCCGGTTTCCATAATATATATATATATAGTGGACGGCGTGCCACACGATCCCATAATATCATATATAAGTGGACGGCGTGCCACACGATCCCATAATATCATATATAAGTGGACGGCGTGTCACACGATCCCATAATATCATATATAAGTGGACGACGTGCCACACGATCCCATAATATCATATATAAGTGGACAGTGTGCCACACGATCCCATAATATCATATATAAGTGGACGGCGTGCCACACGATCCCATAATATCATATATAAGTGGACGGCGTGCCACACGATCCCAATTCATCTTTATCATAGTGCTCAATATGTCACTGGCAACGGAGGCCAATAACCAAGTGGACGGCGTGCCACACGATCCCATAATATAGTATATAATATCTGACTTTATATAGTAGAACCCTTCAGGGGAGGATAACAACTCAATAACTTTAACCCGACAAGGGTACAACTAACAACCCAAAATATCCCGACAAGGGAGAGTATATATCAGTCTACACATCCCGGCAAGGGAGTACTCACAACACATTCTCTTTTTAAATCACTTCTTCCTCAACTAACACATTCATGTTCGAGCTAACGCTCTAAAAGTACACCAATCACAATTCTACCTCAATCGTTCACATTATATAAAACTCATCAAGTAAACAAGGAGATTGTGTCACATTATTCGAATTAAAAGCAATTAAGACTCACGGTCATGCTAGACTCTAGTGCATAGATAACCGTCACCATGCCTATACACCGTACTCCACATTAACAAGTAGCAAATAACATCCTAATCCTATTCCCTCAAGCCAAAGTTAGAACAAACACTTACCTCGAATGCTCCAAACTCAACTCACGCTTCTAGTATGACTTTACCTCTTGATTCCACCACCAATCCGCTCGAATCTAATCATAAGTTACTTAATCACATTAATAATTACTAAATGAATCACTCCCAATGCATGAAAATAGATTTTTACAAGGTTTTTCCCCAAAAGGTCAAAAATACCCCTGGACCCACATGGTCGAAACTCGAGGTTCGGACCAAAACCCGATTACCCATTCCCCATGAATCCAAATATATGATTTGTTTTGAAATCGGACCCCAAATTGAGGTCCAACTTCTCCATTTTTAGAAAACCTAGGTTCTACCCAAAACACTCAATTTCACCCATGAAAATCTTTGATTTGAATTTGAAATCATGTTAAAAGATGTCAAGGAATAAAGAAATTAAGTTAGAAACCACTTACCAATCGTTTTGGAGAAGAAAAGTTCTTTGGAAAATCGCATCTTAAGTTTTGGGTTTTTGAAAAGTGGAAAAATGACTGAAAATCCTGAATTTATATATATGCTGGGGGCTGGCGCGGACCGCACAGAAATGCACCGCGGCCGCGCTGAGGGAAGAGAGAAGTGGGCTCTCTCTGAACCCACCCAGCGCGAACCGCACTGATTTGGTGCGTGGCCGCGCTGGTCGACCCTCTGAACCCCACCACACGGACCGCACAGAAAAGCACCGCGACCGCGTGGCTGCCAGCGCGTACTGCGCGGAAATGGCCGCCGCCGAGCTGGGCCTGCAACATTTGAACCTGTATATTTTTCTAAGTCTAAGACCTCTCGGGCCCTACTCAAAACTCACCCGAGCCCTCGGGGCTCCAAACCAAACATGCACACAACCTTAAAACATCTTACGGACTTACTCGTGCGATCAAATCGCCAAGATAACATCATATACATAGAATCAAGCCTCAAACACATGATTTTCTCTCAACTTTCATAAAACTCAAATTCCCCATTTTAAGTCCGAAACACGTCATATGACGTCCGTTTTTAGCCAAACTTTACAGATAGTGCTTAACACATATTTAAGACTCGTACTGGGCGTCGGAATCAAAATACGAGCCCGATACCACAGTTTTCTGATCAATTTTCTTCTTCATTTTCCTTAATTAATTTCAGAAAACAATTTCACACAAAAATTCATTTCTCAGGCTTGGGACCTCGAAATTTGATTCCGGGTATACGCCCAAGTCCCATATTTTTCTACGGACCCTCCGAGACCGTCGAATCACAGGTCCGGGTCCGTTTTACCCAAAATGTTGACCAAAGTCAATATTATGCATATTAATATCAAAATTCATCAAATGTTTCACAAAATTTGCATATTCTAACATAAAAAAACTTTCCGGCTACGCGCCCGAACTGCGCACGCAAATCGAGGCAATTAAAAACGAGGTTTTCAAGGCCTCGGAAGCGCATAACAAGGAAGAACTACGGTGATGACCCTTTGGGTCGTCACATTCTCCACCTCTAAAACAACCGTTCGTCCTCGAACGGACAAAAGAAAGAAAGTACCTGAGTCGGGAAATAAATAAGGATAACGGCTCCGCATATCGGACTCAAAATCCCAGGTCGATGCCATGGGAGGTTGACCTCTCCACTGAACACGCACCGAAGGAAAACTCTTCGACCTCAACTGTCGAACCTGCCGGTCTAGAATAGCCACCGGCTCCTCTTTATATGACAGATCTTTGTCCAATTGGACAGTGCTGAAATCTAACACGTGCGATGGATCTCCCCGATACTTCCGGAGCATAGATACATGAAACATGGGATGCACAGCTGACAAGCTAGGTGGCAAGGCAAGTATATAAGCCACCTCTCCCACACGATCAAGAATCTCAAATGGACCGATGAACCTAGGGCTGAGCTTGCCTTTCTTCCCAAATCTCATCACGCCCTTCATAGGCGATACACGGAGCAATACCCGCTCCCCAACCATGAAAGCAACATCTCTGACCTTGCGGTCTGCATAACTCTTTTGTCTGGACTGAGCTGTACGAAGTCTATCCTGAATAATCCTGACCTTGTCCAAGGCCTCCTGAACCACATCCGTACCCAATAATCGAGCCTTTCCTTGCTCAAACCATACAACTGGAGACCGACATCGCCTACCATACAATGCCTCATATGGAGCCATTTGAATGCTGGACTGGTAGCTGTTGTTGTAGGCGAACTCTGCTAAAGGCAAAAACTGGTCCCACGAGCCTCCAAAATCAATGACACAGGCTCGGAGCATGTCCTCAAGGATCTGAATAGTCCTCTCGGACTGACCGTCCGTCTAGGGATGAAATGTTGTACTCAACTCAACCTGATGCCTAACTCTCACTGAACCGCTCTCTAGAAATGCGAGGTAAACTACGTACCCGATCCGAAATGATAGATAGCGGCACCCTATGAAGGCGAACAATCTCCTTGATATAAATCTCGGCTAACCTTTCAAACGAATAGGTGGCTGCAATAGGAACAAAATGCGCTGACTTGGTCAGCCTATCAACAATAACCCAAACCGCATCAAACTTCTTCCGAGTCATCAGAAGTCCAGTAACAAAATCCATAGTAATCCTCTCCCACTTCCACTCGGGAAGCTCAATCCACTAAAATAAACCACCGGGCCTCTGATTCTCGTACTTAACCTGCTGACAGTTCAAACAACGAGCCACATATGTAACATTGTCTTTCTTCATTCTACGCCACCAATAGTGCTGCCTCAAATCCTGATACATCTTCGCGGCGCCGGGTGAATAGAATACCGGGAACTGTGGGCCTCCGCTAAGATCAACTCTCAAATCCCACCAACATTGGGTACACAAACTCGCCCCTGCAATCTCAATACACCATCATAATCTAAGGTCACTTTCTTGGCACCTCCACGCTGCACCGTGTGCCTCAAGACACACAAATGGGGATCATCGAACTGCCGATCACGGATACGCTCCAATAACGAAGAACGAGCGACCGTGCAAGCCAATACTCGACTAGGCTCAGAAATGTCCAACCTCACAAACTGATTGGCCAAAGCCTGAACATCCAAAGCAAGCGGTCTCTCACCGACCGGAATATAAGCAAGACTGCCCATACTGGCTGACTTCCTACTCAAGGCATCGGCCACCACATTGGCCTTACCCAGGTGATATAAGATAGTGATGTCATAATCTTTCAACAATTACAACCACCTCCTCTGCCTCAAATTCAACTCCTTTTGCTTGAACAAATACTGAAGACTCTTATGATCCGTGAACACCTCACATGCCATACCATACAGATAGTGTCTCCAAATCTTCAATGCGTGAACAATGGGTGCCAACTCCAAATCATGCACTGGATAGTTCTTCTCATGAACCTTCAACTGCCTCGAAGCATAGGCAATACCCTTGCCATCCTGTATCAACACTGCACCAAGTCCAATACGAGATGCATCACAATAGACTGTATAGGGCGCTGAACCTGTGGGCAAAACCAACACCAGTGTCGTGGTCAGAGCTGCCTTGAGCCTCTGAAAGCTTGCCTCACACTCGTCTGACCATCTGAACTGGGCACCTTTCTAGGTCAATCTGGTCATAGGGGCTGCAATGGATGAAAACCCCTCCACGAACCGACGGTAGTAACCTGCTAACCCCAGGAAACTCCGAATCTCCGTAGCTGAAGTTGGTCGAGGCCAATTCTTGACTGCCTCTATCTTCTTCGGGTCTACCTGAATACCTGCTACTGACACGACATGACCCAGGAATGCGACTGAACTCAGCAAAAAGGCGCACTTTGATAACTTAGCATACAACTGACTATCCTTCAGGGTCTGAAGAACCGATCTGAGGAGTTGCTCATGCTCCTCCTGACTGCGGGAGTATATAAGAATATCGCCAATGAAGACTATCACGCACAAGTCCAAATAAGGTCTGAACACTCGGTTCATCAACTCCATGAACGCTGCTGGGGCATTAGTCATTCCAAATGACATGACCAAAAACTCATAGTGCCCATACTGAGTGCGAAATGCTGTCTTAGGGACATCAGACGCCCTAATCCTCAGCTGGTGGTAGCCAGATCTCAAATCTATCTTTGAAAACACCCTTGCACCCTGAAGCTGGTCGAATAAGTCGTCGATCCTCGGCAGTGGGTACTTGTTCTTAATCGTCACATTGTTCAATTGCCGGTAATCAATGCACATCCTCATCGAACCATCCTTTTTCTTCACAAATAGCACCGGTGCGCCCCAAGGCGAAACACTGGATCTAATGAAACCTTTCTCAAGTAAATACTGAAGCTGATCCTTTAATTCTTTCAATTCTGGCGGCGCCATACGATACGGCAGAATGGAAATGGGTTGAGTGCCCGGAGCCAAATCAATATAAAAATCAATATCCCTGTCGGGCGGCATGCCCGGCAGGTCCGAAGGGAAGACCTCGGGAAACTCCCAAACAATAGGAACAGAATCAATAGACGGTACCTCAGTGCTGGAGTCACGAACATAGGCCAGATAAGCTAGGCACCCCTTCTCGACCATGCGTCGAGCCTTCACATAAGAAATAACGCTGCGAGTAGAATGACCAGGAGTCCCTCTCCACTCTAGTCGGGGCAAATTTGGCAACGCCAAGGTCATGGTCTTGGCATGGCAATCCAAGATCGCATGATACGGGGACAACAAATCCATCCCTAATATAACATCGAAGTCGACCATGTCCAAAAGCAACAAATCAACATGGGTATCAAGACCCCCAAACACTACGATACAAGAACGATGAACTTGGTCGACCATAATAGAATCACCCACCGGTGTTGACACATAAACAAGAATGCTCAACGAGTTACTAGGCATAACCAAATAGGGTACAAAATAGGACGACACATATGAATACGTAGATTCGGGATCAAATAGCACAGAAGCATCCCTATCACAGACCAGAATAGTACCTGTAATCACAGCATCTGATGACTCAGCCTCTGGCCTGGCTGGCAAGGCATAACAACGGGGCTGGGCCCTACCTCCCTGAATCATATCCCTGGGACGATCTGCTGCTGGCTGACCCCTACCTCTAGCGGTCTGAGCTCCACCTCTAAGACCTCTACCTCCACCTCTATGTCCTCTACCCCCGCCTCTAGCTGGCTGGGCAGGCTGTGGGGCAATTGGTGCCTGGATCATCGGGCGAGGACCCTGCTGCTGTGAGCTGATGGAAGCTCGAGGGAAATATCTAGCAATGTGACTCACATCGCCGCAAGTATAACAAGCCCTTGGCTGTTGAGAATAACAAAGTGGTGGTGCACTGATAGGTGCTGATGGTGAACTGAAGAGCTGCTGGTCAGAATACTGCGGCTGAGAACCACGACCACCTGGTGTACCATGAGATGCCTGGAGAGCTGACTAAAAGGGCCTCGAAGGATGGCCTCTACCATAAGAATCCCTACCTCCAGATGAGGTACCACTGAATCTACCAGAATAATGGGGCCTCTTATCAGACCCATGACCACCTCCCTGAGAAAGTGCCAGCTCTATCTGACGGGCACCATCTGCCGCCTCCTGAAATGTAATCTCACTCCTGGCACTCATGGCCATCTGAACACGGATCGGCTGAACCAACCCATCGACAAACCTCCGCACCCTCTCTCTCTCGGCGGGGAGTATCACAATGGCATGACGAGCAAGATCAATGAACCGGGTCTCATACTGGGTGACCGTCATAGGACCCTGCTGGAGACGCTCAAACTGCCTGCGAAGAGCATCTCGCTGAGTAACTGGAAGAAACTTCCCCAGAAATAACTCTGAAAACTGATCCCAGGTCAATGATGGCGACCCTGCTGGCCTGGCTAAATAGAAATCCCTCCACCAAGTCTTGGCGGATCCTGCCAGGCGAAAAGTGGCGAAGTCAACCCCATTGGTCTCTACAATGCCCATAGTCCGTAGAACCTCATGACAGCTGAATATAAAATCCTGAGCGTCCTCTGAGGGAGTGCCACTATATGTAGTAGTGAAGATCTTGGTGAAACGATCAAGCCTCCACAAAGCATCAGCGGACATAGCCACACCATCACTGGACTGAGCCACAATACCTGGCTGGGCTGCCACAACTAGCTGAACTGCCACGGCTGGCTGAACTGTTGGAACCTGAACCTGAGGAGCTACCAGCTCTGGAGTACGAGTATCGGGAGTCTGAACTCCTCCCCCAGCCTGAGATGTGGCTGGAGTTATGGGAAGCAAACCCGCTCTAGAAATGTCCTCCACAAATCCTACCAGTCAGACCAAAGCGTCCTGAAGCACTGGAGTGGCTATGAAACCTTCTAGGACCTGAGCTGGGCCCACTAGAATAGTTGGGGCTGGAACCTCCTCCTCAAAATCGACCTGAGGCTCCGTCGCTGGGACTGCTGCACGGGGTTGAGCTCTGCCCCGGCCTCGGCCTCTGGCACGACCTCGGCCTCGCCCTCTGCCCCTAATAGGAGCTGGTGCTGGGGGCTCAGGATGCTGCGTGGTAGAAGAGGAAGCACGTGTTCTCGCCATATGCGAAAGAACAGAGTGAAAAGACAATCAGTACTTGAGAAACAGAATCGCACGACAAGAATGAACAAAGTGAAGTTTTCCTAACTTAGTAGCCTCTGCGGGATAAATACAGACGTCTCCCGTACCGATCCCTCAGACTCTACTGAGTTTGTCTGTGAGTTGTGAGACCTAAGTAACCTAGGGCTCTGATACCAACTTGTCACGACCCCGATTTCCCACCATCGGGTGTCGTGATGGCGCCTACTGTCGAAGCTAGGCAAGCCAAATGTTTAAAACACCTTTCCTGCTTTCTTTCAACAATATAATAAGCGAGACAGAATCTAAGCGGAAGGCTTTAAATTTAACACAACTGAAAACCAAAAGTGCGGAAGTTTGAACCAAAATGCTACCCAGAGTTTGGTGTCACTAGCTCACGGACTACTACAGAATGCTACAAACAATGTCTGAAAGGAAAATACATCATGTTTGTCTAATACAAGATAAACAAACGAAAAACATGGAAAGGGACTTCGGCATGCGAACACAAGCTAGGCTACCTCGAGAGTCCCTGGACTGAAGATAGCTCCCAAAAGTCCTACTGCTGCGGTCCGAAAGCTGCTCCCTGATCTGTGCACAAAAATGCACAGAGTGCAGCATCAGCACAACCGACCCCATATGCTGGTAAGTGCCTGGCCTAACCCCGGCGAAGTAGTGACGAGGCTAGACAGGACCTACCACAATTAACCTGTACAGATATATATAACAAGTGCAAGAAAACAATAATAAGATAATACAAAGTAAAGCTGGGAGGGGACATGCTATCGGGGAGTAACAGATAAAAATGAAATATCGGAAATAAACAGAAGAAACTCCAGTTTCCATAATATATATTTATTTATATATATAGTGGACGGCGTGCCACACGATCCCATAATATCATATATAACTGGACGGCGTGCCACACGATCCCATAATATCATATATAAGTGGACGACGTGCCACACGATCCCATAATATCATATATAAGTGGACGGTGTGCCACACGATCCCATAATATCATATATAAGTGGACGACGTGCCACACGATCCCATAATATCATATATATAAGTGGACGATGTGCCACACGATCCCATAATATCATATATAAGTGGACGGCGTGCCACACGATCCCATAATATCATATATAAGTGGACGACGTGCCACACAATCCCAATTCATCTTTATCACAGTGCTCAATATGTCACCGGCAACGGAGGCCAATAACCAAGTGGATGGCGTGCCACACGATCCCATAATATAGTATATAATATCTGACTTCATATAGTAGACCCCTTCAGGGGAGGATAACAACTCAATAACTTTAACCCGACAAGGGTACAACTAACAACCCAAAATATCCCAACAAGGGAGAGTATATATCAATCTACACATCCCGGCAAGGGAGTACTCACAACACATTCTCTTTTTAAATCACTTCTTCCTCAACTAACACATTCATGTTCGAGCTAACGCTCCAAAAGTACACCAATCACAATTTTACCTCAATCGTTCACATTATATGAAACTCATCAAGTAAACATGGAGATTGTGTCACATTATTCGAATTAAAAACAATTAAGACTCACGGTCATGCTAGACTCCGGTGCATAGATAACTGTCACCATGCCTATACACCGTACTCCACATTAGCAAGTAGCAAATAACATCCTAATCCTATTCCCTCAAGCCAAAGTTAGAACAAACACTTACCTCGAATGCTCCAAACTCAACTCACGCTTCTAGTATAGCTTTACCTCTTGATTCCACCACCAATCCGCTCGAATCTAGTCATAAGTTACTTAATCACATTAATAATTACTAAATGAATCATCCCCAATGCATGAAAATAGATTTTTCAAGGTTTTTCCCAAAAAGGTCAAAAATATCCCCGGACCAACGTGGTCGAAACTCGAGGTTCAGACCAAAACCCGATTACCCATTCCCCCATGAATCCAAATATATGATTTGTTTTGAAATCGGACCCCAAATTGAGGTCCAACTTCTCCATTTGTAGAAAACATAGGTTCTACCCAAAACACTCAATTTCACCCATGAAAATCTTTGATTTGAATTTGAAATCATGTTAAAAGATGTCAAGGAATAAAGAAATTAAGTTAGAAATCACTTACCAATCGTTTTGGAGAAGAAACGTTGTTTGGAAAATCGCCTCTTAGGTTTTGGGTTTTTGAAAAGTGGAAAAATGACTGAAAATCCTGAATTTATATATATGCTGGGGGCTGGCGCGGACCGCACAGAAATGCACTGCGGCCGCGCCGAGGGAGGGGAGAAGTGGGCTCTCTCTGAACCCACCCAGCGCGGACCGCACTGATTTGGTGCGCGACCGCGCTAGTCGACCCTCACCACGCGGACCGCACAGAAAAGCACCGCGACCGCGTGGCTGCCAGCGCGGACCACGCGGAAATGGCCGCGGCCGCGCTGGGCCTGCAACATTTGAACCTGTATATTTTTCTAAGTCTAAGACCTCCCGAGCCCTACTCAAAACTCACCCGAGCCCTCGGGGCTCCAAACCAAACATGCACACAACCTTAAAACATCTTACGGACTTACTCGTGCGATCAAATCGCCAAGATAACATCATATACATAGAATCAAGCCTCAAACACATGATTTTCTCTCAACTTTCATAAAACTCAAATTCCCTATTTTAAGTCCAAAACACGTCATATGACGTCCGTTTTTAGCCAAACTTTACAGATAGTGCTTAACACATATTTAAGACTCGTACCGGGCGTCGGAACCAAAATACGAGCCCGATACCACAGTTTTCTGATCAATTTTCTTCTTCATTTTTCTTAATTAATTTCAGAAAACAATTTCACAGAAAAATTCATTTCTCGGGCTTGGTACCTCGGAATTTGATTCCGGGTACACGCCCAAGTCCCATATTTTTCTACGGACCCTCCGAGACCGTCGAATCACAGGCCCGGGTCCGTTTTACCCAAAATGTTGACCGAAGTCAATATTATGCATATTAATATCAAAATTCATCAAATTTTTCACAAAATTCGCATATTCTAACATAAAAAAAAACTTTCCGGCTACGCGCCCGAACTGCGCATGCAAATCGAGGCAACTAAAAGCGAGGTTTTCAAGGCCTCGGAAGCGCGGAACAAGAAAGAACTATGGTGATGACCCTTTGGGTCGTCACATAATTATATATTTGGATTTATTTGGTTATGAGTCATCAGATTTTGGTAATAGTTTCAGATTTCAGGCACGTAAGCCCAGGTTGATTTTTGTTTACTTTTGAAAGTTTCTTCAAATATCGAAGCTTTATGGATTGAGATCCCTTCCTACGTATTTTTGACTTCCTTGGATGATGTTTGGCTTAGATTTGCATGATTAGAGGGCTATATCGAGGCTGTGATGCGATTCGAGGTTGAAGACTAGCACAGATGAGGTAAGTATCTTGCCTAAGCTTTATTTGATAGTAATTTCCCCATTGGCTATGATATTTGTTATATGTTAGAGGTAACGTATATGCGAGGTGATGAGCGTATATGTATGCACCATGGTGATTCATGATCTGGGTAGATCTTAGGCTATTGTACATCTTGTTTTGCTATCATGCTTTATATTTTATCCATTTGTATGACTACTTAAGTTATTATTCATGCTAGGAATCATGTCTAGGCTATTTGCTTATTTGCTTCAAACATGATAGGGCTATTTTTTTCTATGTTGAGCTTTTTATCTTAGCCGTTCTCATACTATTCAGTCATAATATTATATTCGCGTGTTATATCTTTGTCTCTATGCACTTTTTATATGTTATCTCACTTGTTCTTGGTTTCTTTGTGGATGACATGCGTTTGAGCTAAATTATGGCACATTGTATATTCCATGTGGTATATTGAATTATGTTTCTTTGATATGTTGGCATATGAAGACTTGAGCGGATTGATAACTGATCTTGGCCATAGAGCCGATTTGATATTGATAGTGAGGTGACGTGTGCGCCATGCCCCATGTTGGGATGAGTGGTATTGATATTGAGGTGACATATGTGCTAGGCCCCATATTGGGCTAAGTGATTTTGATCATTGACGTAGATCCGATCAGTGCTTGGGTAAAGACTCACCCCTCCGAATTCAGGTATTAATGTGGGCTCATGCACATGGTCATATATGTGCTTGGTGAGGGACTTTTGTTAGGCACCCGTACAGTACTGAGTGTGTTTGTGTGTGTGTGTGTGAGTGTTCGTAGGCTTTGATCCAAGTACCATGAGCGTTCTTTAAGTATGATTAAGGGGTACTTTGTGCCAGACACTATATATATGTTGAGATTATTTATAATTGATATTTAAATTGTGATTCTTTATTGATTTGGCATGTATAACTAACATGCAGGCGTAATGTTGTATTATTCCTCATGGTAATCGGTATTTGATGACTTTGCTTGATAGTTAAAGCTTGATATAACAGTTTTATCTTGTTAAATACATGTCCGAGTGAATTATGTGGAAGTTGATGCCTTGATTGTCTATCTGAAAAGCGTGTCTATTTTTCCTCCTAATGTGTTAAGTTGAGTCTCTTATTGTTTGAGTTATTTTAATTTATACGCTATTATTCTACTTGTCACTTATTGAGTACATGAGGTCGATTGTACTCATACTACACTCTACGCTTCGTGTACAACAACAACAACAACAACAACCCAGTGTAATCCCACAAGTGGGGTCTGGGGAGGGTAATATGTATGCAGACCTTACCTCTACCCGAGGGGCAGAGAGGCTGTTTCCAGGAGACCCTCGGCTCAAAGAGGCAACAAGAGACACTATATTAGTACTATCAATAGACTCATAATAAAACAACATAAAATACCATAAAATCCATAACATAACATAAATACCATAAAAAACAAAGTAAGAGCAATATAAGAGATATAGGAAATACAAGAAAGATGTAAGGTATTAATACACAGCAGATAAAGCCCATCATCAGTAGTTGATCAATAACATCCTAAGACTAATTCCTAACTGGCTAGTCTCACTCTAGTGCGCTGTAAAAAAGACATCACAATTTCCCCTAACCTACAACCTTAATGCTCGATCTCCACAATTCCCTGTTTAGGGCCATGTCCTCAGTAACCCTAAGTCGCGCCATATCCTGCCTGATCACCTCTCCCCAATACTTCTTAGGTCTCCCTCTACCTCTCCTCGTACCCACCACCGCCAGTCGTTCACACCTTCTCACCGGTGCATCAGTGTTCCTCCTCTGAATGTGCCCGAACCATCTGAGTCTTGCTTCCCGCATCTTGTCCTCCATGGGGGCCACACCCACCTTCTCTCGAATATCTTCATTTCTAATCTTATCCTTCCTTGTATGCCCGCACATCCACCTCAACATCCTCATCTCTGCAACTTTCATCCTCTGGATGTGTGAGATCTTCACCGGCCAACACTCGGTCCCATACAACATAGCAGGCCTAACCACTGCCCTATAAAATTTACCTTTCAGTAACAGTGGCACTTTCTTGTCACACAGGACTCCCGTCGCTAACCTCCATTTCATCCACCCCACCCCTATACGGTGTGTGACATCCTCGTCGATCTCCCCGGACCCCTGAATAAACGACCCCAGGTACTTGAAACTACCCCTCTTAGGGATGACTTGAGAATCAAGCCTCACTTCCACTCCCGCTTCCGTCGGCTCTGCCCCAAATTTGCACTCAAGGTATTCCGTCTTCGTCCTGCTCAACCTGAAACCTTTGGACTCAAGGGTATGTCTCCAAACCTCTAACCTCTCGCTGACGCCGCGTCGTGTCTCGTCGATTAGGACTATGTCATCAGCAAATAGCATGCACCATGGCACCTCCCCTTGAATATGATGCGTTATAGCATCCATCACCAGGGCAAATAGGAAAGGGCTGAACGCAGACCCTTGGTGCAACCCCGTAATAACCGGAAAATAATCTGAATCGCCTCCTGCTGTCCTAACCCGAGTCTTAGCTCCATCATACATGTCCTTAATCGCCCTAATGTAGGCAACCAGGACCCCTTTAGCCTCTAAGCATCTCCATAAGACCTCCCTAGGAACCCTGTCGTACGCTTTCTCTAGATCGATAAACACCATGTGGAGATCCTTCTTCTTATCCCTGTATTGTTCCACCATCCTCCTAATAAGGTGGATAGCTTCTGTGGTAGATCGCCCCGGCATGAACCC
This sequence comes from Nicotiana sylvestris, assembly GCF_000393655.2. Lineage (NCBI taxonomy): Eukaryota > Viridiplantae > Streptophyta > Magnoliopsida > Solanales > Solanaceae > Nicotiana > Nicotiana sylvestris. The sequence continues at coordinate 150,491,124 of NC_091065.1, read as the reverse complement.
GAACTGGTTGTCTGAAATAGACACCGTCCTTCGCACTATCATTTCTACCACTCTCTCCCAAACTTTCATGGTATGACTTAGTAATTTAATACCCCTATAGTTGTTACAGATCTGGATATCGCCTTTGTTCTTATACAACGGGACCATTGTACTCCACCTCCACTCTTCGGGCATCCTATTAGTCTTGGATATAACATTAAGCAACTTAGTAAGCCATTCCAAACCTGTTCTATCCATACACCTCCAAAGTTCAACCGGAATTTCATCTGGTCTGGTAGCTCTGCCCCTTCTCATCTTGCGCATTACCTCCATGACCTCATCGACCTCAATGTCCCGACAATCACTTAGTTCATGGGGGCTGTCGGCGTTCCTCAATTCACCTAGTACAATATCCTGATCCCCTTCCTCATTTAGAAGTTTATGAAAGTAGGTCTGCCATCTCCTCTTAATCTGGTCATCCCCCAACAAAACTTTGTCGTCCTCATCTTTTATGCACCTCACTTGGTCCAAATCCTGAGCCGTCCTCTCTCTCACCTTAGCGAGTCGGAGTAACTTCTTCTCCCCGCCTTTGTTCCCTAGTTCCTCATACAAACAAGCAAAAGTTGTCGTCTTTGCCTCCGTCACTGCCATCTTTGCCTCCTTCCTAGCTACCTTATATCTCGCAATGTTCGCTCTCTTCTCCTCCTTTCCAGTGCTCCCCACTAACCGCAGGTAAGCCACCTTCTTCGCTTCCACTTTACCTTGTACAACTGCATTCCACTACCAGTCTCCTTTGTGGCCACCGGTGCGGCCTGAAGATACCCCTAACACCTCTCTTGCCTCCTTCCTTATATAGTCCGCCGTCGTCGACCACATAGTGTTTGCGTCCCCACTACTTCTCCAAGCTCCCATTGCCGACAACCTTCCTTCCAACTCCTGGGCTTTAACCTTAGTCAAGGCGCCCCACCTAATCCTCGGGCGGCCTCGTACTGACCTCTTGTTTCCTTCTTATCATAATACTAACGTCCATCACCAAGAGCCTATGTTGCATTGCAAGGGTCTCACCTGGGATAACTTTGCAATCCTCGCACAACCTTCTGTCGCATCTCCTGAGGAGGAGATAGTCAGTTTGAGTCTTCACCACCGAACTTTGGTAAGTAACCAAATGCTCCTCTCGCTTCGGAAAACTCGAGTTTACAATCACTAGATCGAATGCCTTGGCAAAATTCAGCAGTGAGGTGCCCCCTCCGTTCCGTTCCCCGAAACCAAAGCCGCCATGCACCTCAGTATAACCACCTGCAGACGACCCAATATGACCATTGAAATCCCCTCCTATGAATAACCTCTCAGAAGGCGGAATACTACGAACAATGTCATCCAACCCTTCCCAAAAATGCCTTTTAATCTCCTCATCACAACCTACTTGCGGTGCGTACGCGCTAACGACGTTTAAAGTACACTCACCCACCACCAATTTAATAGTCATTAGTCTATCATTCACACGCCTGACCTCTACCACCGACTCCCTAAGATGGCTATCTACTAGGATACCCACTCCATTCTTACCCCTCACGACTCCAGAGTACCACAACTTATACCCATCCGCGTTTCTCGCCCTCGATCCGACCCACCTAGTCTCCTGGACACACGCTATATTAATCTTCCTCTTCTGAAGGATCTTCGCCAACTCTATAGACTTACTCGTTAGCGAACCTATGTTCCATGACCCGATTCTCAACCTATAGGCTCCCTTTCCCCCTCTACCTCCCCTGCCTCCCGACCCACCCCCTGACCCCGGGCCCACTCTTTGCCCCACACTCTGCCCCACCTGAGGACATGCCTTTAATCTATCATCCCAGACTGCCGCCACTACACCTACGACAGATCTACAAAGACTCGCTAGTGCACAACGGACAACAAATCAAACTAGAAGGAAACAAGTGATTACCTGTACACCTATTGAATGATTTAACTATTGTGATATAAAGTAACATCAATTTAGCTAACACCAAAAGGAAAATAGTAGAACGGGAGGTACCAATTCTCGAGAACCAAACCTGTGTTGATTTGCAGCCCTCGATATACTTGCAAGCTCACGCACCGCTTCCCACTGCCCTTTGCTGACGCTCGTCCAGGTTGCTCTCCTTTGCTAGTGCTCGTGCTCCCAACTTGTCTCCAACAACTTCGTGTACAAATCCAGATATTGTTGATCATGGTAATGCCCGTAAGCCGAATTCTGATTAGTTGGGAGATTTTGAGTTAGCACTGTTGATCCGTTCGCAGGCGTTGAAGTCCCCTCTATTATCTTATGTTCTTACTATTCAGTCTTCCAGACAATATTATATTTTGTTCAGATTTTGTATTTTGTATTCTATAGAGCTCATGCACTCGGCGACACCAGATTTTCAGATGGATTCATTTGTATTAACATTTTAACTTCAGATATTTATACCATTACACTTTTTGATACTATTCCTTATCATTATTGAAGTTTATTTTCACATATTTATTGTTGGCTTGCCTAACAAGAGGTGTTAGGTGCCATCACGGTTCCAAAGGAATTTTTGGGTCGTGACATCTAGCATTTAATTGGAGGCATTTAATCAACATTCTGCTAGAACATTTTAACTTTTATTCTAGTAGCTATACAATAAACATTAAAGGTCTGAGATGTAAACTCACCAGCATTATCAAGACGAATTGTCTTAATTGCATAATTTGGAAATTATACTTTTAACCTTATTATGTGGGCCAACAATCTCGCAAATGCCATTTTATGAGTTGACAATAAGCACGCATGCGACCATCTTGTAGATGCATCAATAAGGACCACAAAATACTTGAATATTCCACATGGAGGGTGTATAGGCCTACATATGTCACCTTGTATACGTTCTAGAAATGCAGGGCATTTAATCCCAACATGTAAGGACCCAATAGGTTATTTTGAATGCTAACTTTCTGTTTTGTGTTTTGAGACTTCTTATAACTCAATTTGATGATTTGTGACTTGCGTGCGTAATCCTTGTCAATTTTCGAAAAGTTTATATATGAAGTTTTGTAAAAAAAGAAAGTGATTTTTGACTTTTAAAATGACTAGAGTTGGCCACGCTCAATGTCTTTGGTAAACGACCTCGAATCCGTATTTTGCCAATTTCGGTAGGTTCCTATGATGGTTTTGCACTTGTACGCATGTTCGGTTGGGGTCTCGGATGACCCGAGACCGTTTCAGCGTATTATGTGAAAAGTTGGAAAGATGAGTTTTGAACTTGAAAATCTTGAATTTTAATAATCGATTCTTGATTTTAGATGTTATATATGTGATTTGATCTTGCGAGCAAGTTTGCATGGTCCCGGGTGATCCGAAGTTTTTTTTTAATTTATTTTTTAAATTCTAAAAATATTTTATTGTTATAGGTTGGGCCCAAAGTGTAATAAGTGAGACATTAAAGTCTAAAGATAAAGTCTCAACTTCCCTTCACTTTATAATTAACCCAAATCCCATTTAAGCATTCATTAAGCAAGAAGGTCAATCTTATAATAATTAAAATTTGAAGATTAATTTGCAATTCTAAGTTTAAAAATGGGTCAGGCGGCCAAGGGTAAATACTTATCCACACCGGGTGTTTACACCAAACTATATTAACTCACTATAGTTAATTAATTTAATTAGATGAGAATACATGTAATTTACTATGGTTAAATGATTGAAATTCATATACAAGACACATGTCATATATCTATTGATTTGGTATAAATATCCGATGCGGGTAAGTTTTTACCAGTCGCCAAGAGCCCCGGTAGCTACGTCTTAATCTTGAAGTAATTGGTGTCGAGGATATATTAGATTATACTAATAATATAATAATGTTTTACACTATAAATTCAATCGTAAATCAGCTTCTAAACTTAGCAGCCCCTGCACGTAAGTGATAATGTTTTATAAACATTTCGTTGTCCAATAATAATAACCCAAAGTTGTAGGCAACTTCAAGACGACATGCAAACAACAAAGAAGAGCAAAACCAGACAAAGTAAAGCTGTAACCAATAACCAAATCCCAAATTTCATTAAACAAATCCACCCCACAACTCAATGACTGTACGTTCTCATACATATCTATAAACATCCAAAGAATCAACAAATTGTTCACCTGAACACTAACATTTCATCAACAGCAAACATTAAACTATTGATTCTTTTTGTTTTTTTCCCCTTAAATTTCACAACTTTGTCTTCGCTCATATCTTTATCTGGGTGAACAAACAAGAAAACCCCTTGGAATTTTGCCATAAAAAATGGGGGAAAAGTTCAAAGCTTCAGCAGTTTCAGAGCTAACAATCCCACCTCGAGCCCCTAATTTTGAAGCATTTTTTGGCGGTGGAAATATGCCCTATTTTAGCCCAGGTCCAATGACACTTGTCTCCAGCTTCTTCTCGGAATCCGAATACCCGTCTTTCTCCCAGCTTCTTGCTGGAGCTATGGCTTCTCCACTAGCAAAACCACCGACTCTTTTCCCTGAAAATTCAACCGGAGAAGAGAATTGTAAAGAGGGGAATCAGAAGAATTTAGGGTATAAGCAGAATCAACCCATGAGTTTAATGTTGGCTCAAAATTCTCCTTTGTTTATGATTCCCACTGGTCTTACTCCTTCTGGATTGCTTAATTCACCTGGGTTTCTTTCCCCTCTTCAGGTAATTGACTTTACTGTTCATTTTCCAGAAGATAATCAAATATACTTCTTTGTTTGGTTCTGGAAAAAGCTTTAAAGCATGATTTTGGGGTTCTTGAAAATAGTGATTTTGTAACTTCATTAATTCAACTACATAATAAGTTTCTACTTCTGGAAAAGTGCGCTAGCTTTTAGTCAAAGGTGTAGTTTCGCAAGAGTCTTATATGTGAACTAAAAAAAGGGCAGCCCGGTCCACTAAGCTCCCGCGCACGGGAAAGGACCGGGCCACAAGGGTATTGTACGCAGTCTTGTATTTCTGCAAGAGGCTGTTTCTATGGCTCGAACCCGTGACGTCCTGGTCACATGACAACTTTATTAGTTACGCCAAGGCACCCCTTCAACTCTTATATGTGAACTACGAGCTAGAAATCACATGTCGAAGCTTTTCTTTTGGTTTGCACAAAGTTTGGGATTTGACCTTTAGTACAACAAAAGCTTCTATTTTGATTAATTTTAATATATACCTGAAGGGGAATAACATAATTATGAAGACATCCAACAAGTGGGCGTTTTCTTATTAAGAATGACTATTCCTACATAGGTGAGCATGAGATGAGAGTTAACTTGGTGAATGAGGATTGAGGATTCATATAACCGACCCAAACTTATTAGGGATTGAGGCCTAGTTGATGTTTTTGTTGTTATTCGTGCATAAGTGACAAAGAGTTTGTCACAGGGACAGATTGAGCTTTTAAGTTTGTGGGTGCGGAGTACCACTAATAGGTGATGATGGGTGCTGACTTGGCATATATGTTATAAAAAGTTTTCAACTTATATATATTTCGAGCCAGATAATGCCCGCACCCACAATGATGAATTCATGACTGTTTGTAATTGTTAGTGTTCCACATTATTTCAGGGAATAAATTGTTGTTTCCTCATATGGTCTTGGACTCTTGGATAATTCTGGCCTCATGAGTTAAACTTTTGTGGTTGAATTAGGCCGAAGAACCATTTGTTATCCGAGTCAGACTCATCCTCATTCTTGGTTTCCCAATGTTGGACCTCCATAATATATTCTCCATGCATAAGATGTCTAGCCGGCGGTGGTAAGTGTCCCATATTGGTTAAGGGAATGAGTTGTTGTCTCCTTATATGGTTTTGAGCAATTCTCACCTCAGAGTTATTTTTTGGAATGAGTTAGACCCTTGATCCATATTCTTAATAATAATAGTTAAACGAAGTTGTCGATCATAGTGGCATCAGGCTGTTACTTATAGACTTATTCTACTTCCCCTTGTAGAGTCCTTTTGGAATGTCACACCAGCAGGCCCTAGCACACGTCACAGCGCAGGCAGCATTATCCCAGTCTTACTTACAAACCCAAGCTGAGTATCATTTCTCCTCGCAAGGGACATCAGCTCAAGTATTAGGAATTGAAACGTCGACCGAGCCATCAGAATGTTCTTTACAACCTCAATTAGATGCTGTGCCGTCAGACCAGCAGACCAAGAAAATTGAACTGCCACTGGTTTCTCAATCTGAGGACAAGCCATCTTTTGCTTCTGTCGATAGACCAGCTTGTGATGGTTACAACTGGAGGAAGTATGGACAGAAGATGGTTAAAGCAAGTGAATGTCCTCGGAGCTACTATAAATGCACACATCTCAAGTGTCCTGTCAAGAAGAAGGTCGAGCTATCCATTGATGGTCACATAACTGAGATCACATATAAAGGCCATCACAACCATGAACTTCCTCAACCAAGCAAACGCAGAAGAGATAGTTGTGCTCAGGATGGTTCAGATTGCTCCAAAGCTAAACCTGAAAGCGAAATGCTGAGTGGGACCGAAGTCAACGGCTTAAATGGTGCTCTCCCTGGTCGTTCTGGACAAGTGTCTACTGAAATGGCATCTGGACTTCTTCTCTCTAATGAATGTGATAAAATTGAGGACACTGCAACAGCAGCAGAAGAGGGACATGATGATGAACCAAATGTGAAGAGAATGTAAGCTCTTTTGTCATAAGGAACCTCTTTTTGAAAATGAACAAAGGAAAATGTAATTGAAACGAATATGCATCTGATACAAGTAACCATGATGCAGGAAGACAGCTGTTGAGGCTCCTAATCTCGCTTCATCACATAAAGCAGTATCAGAATCCAAGATTGTTGTGCAGACAAGGAGTGAAGTAGACATTTTGGATGACGGGTTCAAGTGGCGAAAATATGGGCAGAAAGTGGTGAAGGGGAATCATCATCCGAGGTACTTTTACTTACTCTATGTATCTTAACTGTGACCTTTTGAATACATTAGTCGTTCTGCTGCATCCATCTTTGCTTGGACTACCCTTTAGTTGTCTAAAGGAGTGGTGTTTACTTGTGTCCTGCTTTTTGTCCTATGTCCAGGATATTCCACTTGAATAAATCCCTAGGCATTTGGTGAATGCAAAACAAATAATCCAGAAATCTACTAAGTCCAAGTCAAATTCTTGAATGTAGTATTAAGCGCCAATAAATATTCTTGCTCCCTACTCTGGCTAGTGCCTTGTGATTTTGCATTGAGTGATGAGTATCTTTGTTCAGGATAACTTCTCTTGGACATTGTTCCTGCAGTTTCAAGCCGTAAGAAATCTTCTTCTTCAATAAAAATATATAAATTAATTGAAATAGGAAATATTGTATTCTTATGGAAGTTGTAGGAGCAAATCTTTCATCTTGGATTCTATTTTGGTCTATTTTACACGTCATCTTTCATTATGTCTGAGCAAAATATTCTCAGCCTCCTAAAGTATTGCTTTGGACATTAGAGAGAGAGGGGGAGGAGGAGGACGAGGCGTGAATTGGGCCCTGTTCCAAATTAGCTTCTCTCTTCTTTTGCCGCTGCACCTTATTGTTGTTTTGTTTGTCTCAATGAATCCAGTTGGCATCAAGAGAGCCCTCCTAAAGTTGTGGTTTGGACTTTAATGAGAAAAAGGTTAAAAAAAAAAAAAAAGAGGAGAAAGGAATAAGGTCCGTAGTGGACTCTGGTCTCCTTCAAATTACCAGGCTCTTCACATCTCATTTTCTGATACTGGTATGATAGATGACAAAAGAGCGTTGTTCCACTTTAGCTTCTCTTTTCTTTTGCCAATGTCACTTTATTATTGTTTTGTTTGTCCCAAGTTGCTCTTAGAATCTTTCTTCAATGAATCCATTTGGGATCAAGAGTTCGTAACGAGAAAAGAATTAGAATCCCGTCTGAACAGTTGCTTGTTCTTAAATCTTTTGGAGTATGATTCTCATGTTTACGGCTGAAATATGCGTCTTCTCCCTGTGCTGGTCCTTACTTTTAATTCCTTCTCTTAAGTTGCATGACATTCAGTCTTGGATCTGCATGCAGGAGTTATTATCGCTGCACATATCCTGGATGCAATGTCCGCAAACATGTCGAAAGGGCTTCAGCAGATCCAAAAGCTGTCATAACAACATATGAAGGCAAACACAATCACGATATTCCCATTGCTAGAAACAGAAGTCATAGCACAGCCCAAGATAGTACTCGCCAGTTGAACGAGCAAGACGTTGCAACTTGGAGGCCTTCACTTCATGAAAATGTTGCTTTTCATAACAACAATGAAATACCAGTGTGTAGGCAGCTGAAAGAGGAACAGATTGCAGCATAAGTTGCATTACTACAAGGGAAAGGGTGAAACAAGTATACATTTGCTGCTGCCATCAAGATTAAATCTTTATTGAAAACCTCATACTGATTCGATGTATAATGTTTGTAAATCTTATGGCTACTTGCGCAAGATGTCTATATATTGTTAAACAGTTAAAGGTGCTCAAATAGTTTGTTCACAGTAGTTTGAAACTTCTGGAGCTAGCTTCAAAAACTAATGGCCTATGAACTTTTCTGAAAACAGGAATATAGATTTACGAACTTGGAAATATTAGCTGGGATTTAAAAAGTAAGTGGGAATGCATGGCCCCAATTAATACAGTTATTTTACTTCATTGATTAATGAACAACCTGTAGAATTGAGAGCAGTTCTTATTATCAACAACTCAGAAACCCGTAACACGGGGTAGCCAGTTTTCGGACTGATCATTCAGAAATAGTCAGTGTTTGCAAAGTCATTGAAAAATAGTCATTATTTTGCTACAACACGGAAAGTTCCAAAATAATATACTGGAGATCGGTGCCCCTGTGTATGGACTTCCAGCATAGTGCTGGAACTCCAACACGTAGAAAGTTCCAGTATAATATACTCCAATCTCCAGTATATTATGCTGGACCGGTATATTATATTGGAACTCCAGTATATTATTTATACAATATCTCCAGTATAATATATTGGAGTTCCAGTATACTTATGTTGGAACTCCAGTATAATATGCTGGAGTTTCAGTATATTATATTGGAGTATTTTTCCGAATTTTGAATAGTGTTTTCGTCCAAATTATCTTTACATGAAAAATTGCTAAATTTCGATTACTTTTGAGACTGTGGCTATTTTTGAATGATCACTTGTAAATCTGGCTATTTTTGAATTTCTCCCGGGAGGTAGCCCCCTGCTAAAGCAACTAATAGTCCTTCCCATTTTATACGATTGTGTTTGACCTGACATGGAATTTACAAAATAAAGGAGGACTTGATATATAATTAACGAAATACACATAGGCCAAATTCACTTGAATCATTAAAAATTAAATGAAAGGGGGGGTAAGAGTTTCACATGCCACTTCTCATTTTTTTCATCCTTATAAAAAAAACAGTTTTTATGTTAAATGGGACCCTAAAGCTAAAGTCATCGGGGGTAAAGTAGAATGTTAAGATAAAGTAGTTTCCAAATACATAATTTTTGTTTTGAAATAGATACAAAAAAGTGACATATAATATGAAACCGACTCAGCGGTAACGCAAACAAAAGCATATCTTGAGTATTAGCTGATAAATACAAAGTACCATTAAGAAACTTAATTAATATTCAAACTATATCATTTAATAAGTGTTTAACTATAATAAAAGTCGAATAATGTGTTTACTTCCTATGCCTCCTACTTCGATCCATCAATGAAGAGAGATGATTAAAAAGTATGGAGGGATGAACGGACCTTCCATTATTACTTAGAGGTTCGAAGCGAACCTCACGGAATAGAGGAACTCTTAGTAGGAAACATTTTCACATTTAGTTAGGGCGGATATGAAACCGTTAACAAAAACAAAAAGGAAAAAAAAATTGGGAAAAGGATACAGGCAAACCGAGCCGGAAAATCGCACTAAACCGAAAAACCAAACCAAATCGATTAAAAAACCCGACTAGGTTTGGTATTGAGTAAAAAAACTCGAACCAAACCGACATATAAATATGCAATTTTTTATTTATATTTTTAAGACTTTATAATGATTTTTCTTTAGAAAATATAGAAATATTTGAGATCCTCTCATGTATTAACCTTGAAAGCGTAAATTAACGAAAAATTATTGTTAGACGACTAAGAAAATAACTATCATGTGTTACTAAAAAAATTCTTCCATTAGAATATTTTAATAGATCATGTTTGTCAAATTTTTCCATATTTACTAAACATATATTCACTTATCAAAGCTTTATATATAATTTTAATAAAGTAAGATTAATATACATGTAACAAAAAAAATTCGAAACCCCGAAAAACCCGACAAAATCGAACCAATTCAAACCGATATAATTGATTTGGTTTTGATAGAAACCGAACCAACCCGATCCATGTACACCTCTAGGGATACTATAAAAGCTAGTAAAATCCAAAAGGGAAAAGGTCCTATTTTGTCCCTCTATTATGATATATAGTTTATATTGTCCCCGATATATTTTTCGTCCTGATCCAATCTTTAATGAACTGTTTAAAATTGCCCTCAATCCTAATATTCCTCTATTGTGGCATCGCACCCCTTTATTAATTAGCCCATATCAGCTGCCAAGTCATCTAAGTCCCACCCAAGTAATACTCATGTTTTCCAATGATAAAAACATAATTTCTCAAATACAATCATGCAATAAAATCTCTGACATCACTCAATTTCATGCCTTAATGGTCAAAACTATGGCCGTCCAACGGGACGGGCCATTCCGTCCCATCCCGATCCCGTCCTGTCTTGTCCCGCTTCAAGTTAAATGGGATGGGCCAATGTTAAACGGGACACGGGATAGGACGGAACGACCATTTCGTCCCGTTTGTCCCGTCCCGTCCCGCATCCCTTCCCGCCAGATTTTTTTTTAAAAAACTAGCCGTTGGGCAACGGCTTAAATTGCAAAAATAGCCGTTGCCAACGGTCCAACACAGCCCCTACCCCCCCCCCCCCAAAACACCCCTACCCCCAAACTTTTAATATAACCCCTAAGTTTATTAAATTACACTTTGACCCTATTTTCTACTATAAATACCCCCATTCTTCTTCATTTTTTCCCACAAAAAATCAATCTTCTCTCTCAAATCTCTTACATTCTAATATTCTATCTATATTCTATATTATTCTCTCAATTTTGTTACCATCAAGTATCAACTATCAAGTATCAAGTGATAACTTTCAAGTATTTGGGCAAATTTTTTGGAGCAACTTTCAAGCTTCAAATTAATTCGTTAAGTATTTGGAGCAATATTTTGGGCAATTTCTTCAAGTTTCAATATTTAATCACGGTGCACTCGTTCCATCTCCTAATTTTAATATATAATTTTTGCGTATCATTTTAGTGCTTGATTTTTGTGTTTACTTTACGTGTTATATTTTTGTATTTCATTTGTGTGTTTAATATTTGTGTTAGCTTTTTTTAATTTAATTTCGTATTTAAATTATGGTACCTAAAAATGTATTTGGCATTTTTAAGAAAAGTAGTAAAAAAAATAGTAAAGGTGAAAGTAGTAGTAATCCTAATCCTAACCCTTCTCCTCGATCTAGAATTAGAAAACATATTGATGAAATGACTCACCACTAGGAGCGATGACGGCATGGAGCTCATGGAACATCAATCAACATTGCCAATTCCAGCAGAATGTCCGAGAGAATTGATAAGTTACAAAGAAGCTATATAGGAGCTTACAAATATTAGTATGATAATTTGTAATTGGCTACTAAGAGACCTAGTTCAAAGAGAATCCTTCCTAGAAGGTGGCTGCGTAGATTAGGTGCTCTTTGTATTTGAGATTTGAAAATTCTATTAATAAAATAAAAGACTCTAAGCGTTGAATTTTATTTATGAATTGTCTTAGTTACTTAATAGTTAATACTTTGAAATTATATTAAATAAATTATAACTCTATTATAAATTTATAATTACTAGAATATTTCATTACAAGTCTTTTGTTTTAATATTTTATAATTCTTTACTTAGTTTTCTAATTTTCATTTTAACATAGTAACATTTAAGTTTATTAAATAAGTCAAAAATCTAGCCGTTGCAAACTTTAAAAACATAGTAATTTTCAAAAAACTAGACGTTTTTTTTAAAAAAAAAACTTAAGGCCCACGAACCCGTCCCATCCCGTCCCACCCCGTTTGTTAGCGGGACGGGATGGGACGAACGTTTCGTCCCGTCCCGCTTAAATGTCGTCCCATCCCGTCTCGTTAATTTGGTCCCGTCCCGTCCCGTTGGATAGCCATGGTCAAAACTGGTCAAGACCCAATTCCTTTTACACTAAGCAAACTTTTAGCATGTTCAATCCACTATACAGATTACGTAGCTTCAATTTTCAAATACATAAAAAACCAAATCTTTAAATGTATAATACCATGCTTCATAGCTATTCAATTAGTGATGACCCACAAAAGAATCTTGTGTTTTGCAATTACGCGAGGAAACAAAATTTAATTCTTGATCAATTTGCTTTTACTTCTGGACTTAGATCTTGTATATGGACTGGTGAAGCTATTCAGTTGTTTTGAGGTCTGAGTTTGATTTGTTTCTTGATTTGAGGAATACCTTTTTGAACCTTTATTGTGTTTGTGGAAGAATCTCAATTTTCAACTGTTTGATGAATTTTCAGAGACGGATTTGGTTTTCTTGGAACACTTTGATGGGTGGTATCTTTGTGTGCATAATCATTCTGTTGTTTTCGGTTTGTTTGTAGAATTGCATTGGGATGGTGTTTCTGCTAGTGTGATACAATCTAGGGAGAATCACATCTCAAAAGCTAGCTATTAAGATAGGAGAGTCCAAGGCTATATAAACCCCATATTAGTACTTTGTAGTACCGATGTGGGACTCAAGTCTCATTCCTAACAATAGATCGTAACAAACCATCATGCTCCGTATCCGTCGTACTCGACGGCTGTGTGCTAGACATTTCTAGCCCCAGGCGAACACTGCAATATCGGCGTCACCATCCGAGGCACGGTGGGCACAAAGGGTGGTGGGTGACTCTGACACCATTCATACAACCTAGGAAGAACCATACCCAAAAGATAGCTATTGAGGAGGGAGAATCCAAGGCTATATAAGCTCCACATGAGCACTTTGTAGTACCGGTTTGTTTGTAGAATTGCATTGGGATGGTGTTTCTCCTAGTGCCGCGATTATGTTGTGTGTTTCGTCTGCGATTGGTGAGGTGAAGATTGCCTTGGTAGGGGATCCCCTGCATGGGTGGGACCTGCTGACCTGGCAGCTGATATAAACAAATTAATAGAAGGGTTCGATGCCACTGAATTGAGGGCAACTATAAATATTTTATTAATGGTGAAGATAGATCCGGATGAAAAGTATAACTAAGGGCAAATGTAAACCATATGCTATAGCGGCAAATGTGTACCTTTTCCCAATCCAAAAACAGTAAAAAGCATGACGAGGAATAACAAACTTTAACGGCTACATGTCACCTATGGCGCCAATCCATTCTCTCTCTCTCCCTCTCCATGCAATGAGTCAAATTTCTGGCTATAACCAATGTTTTAAAAAGAAAAAAAGATGACAAATGTTGAACCCATAAACACAACCAAAAATACCCTCTTCTTTTGGAAAAATCCTCTTTCCTCCACATATCTCGCCGTTTCTCATAGGGTCATCAAATCTTTGACCCTCCCAAAATGTGCTGCTTCCCTAAAAATAGCTCAATTTTTTTTTTTTAATTTTTGGAACAACAATCTTTTACAACCAAGATTCAATAATGAGCTAATGTAGGGACTTCAATTTTGATCCTTATTTTTCTCTCTTCCCCCCTCCCCCTGTGTGTGATCCTTTTTTCCCATAAGAGTTTTTATTCCTTTGATGGGGGGACATGGGTTGTGTCAGCTCCAAGCAGGCCACGGCCCATTCCCCGCCACACCACAATTACGATTCCTCCTCTATAAAAACTGCTGTTATTAACAGAAATGGAGAAGTTATTAAAGATCCCAATTTGCAGCATGTTAATAAGAGGGGATTTGGCCCTCTGGAGAAGATTAAAGAGGAACCCGAGAAGGAGAAGGCAGAATCTTTAATTCGAAGGAATTCCTCGAATTGTAGGGGTTCCAAGAAAGGGAGCAATGAAAAAAAGGCTAATTTTAGTATCAAATTTGGAAGGTTAACAGAAGGAGAACATTTGGCTGCTGGTTGGCCCGTGTGGCTCACTGCCGTCGCGTCTGACGCTATTGAGGGTTGGCTGCCCCTTAGATCAGACGCGTTCGAGAGGTTAGAAAAGGTAATTAATGTCCCGTTTAATCAGACCCGGATCCAGAATTTAAATTTGATGGAGTTCAATATTTAGGTTCAAACTTTATGGGTTCATAATTTAATATTTGTTGAAGTTTTAGTGATTTTCATGTATATATCTACATTTCGTGGCTGAAATAATGAGTTCCCTTGAACCATGCATTATATGCTCCATCCGCCTCCGCGGCCTCGATTAGATGGAATACGGTTTTGTTGGTTCAATGAAAAACACAGCTGGAAATGGAATGTTTGAAATGGAACAAATGATATTGAAGAATTATGTAGTTGATTCCAACTAGTTTGTATTGAGGTGTAGTAATGATGTTGATTATTGTAATGAAAACACAGTTTCTTGTGGAGAAAAACCTTGCATTATCTATGGTACAATTTTTCTGATCCTCAAAATGGATACCGTGTTTTAAAAATTGGTGTATCTTTCTAATGTCATTCCATACCATGATACCAACAGGATGAGCTACATATAATTGACTTTCTAATTATTTTAATCTCGAGCTGATAATGTTTTTGGTTGGTTTATTTATCTCCACATTCTTATGGCTATTTCTTTTATTATCTTGTTAGTGTCCTACTTATTTATATTTTCAAATTTGACAACATATTTAGGCCTTGACCGCCTAATGCATTGAGACACTGACACTAGGACAGGCTATTTCAGTTGTATATCATCATTTAATGACTGCAAAATATTTTTCTTCTTACAAATAGTTTGTTCTGCCTTCTACATTTGTAGATTGGACAAGGTACATACAGCAGTGTTTATCGTGCACGTGACATCGAGACTGGTAAAATGGTTGCCCTGAAGAAGGTGAAATTTGACAATTTCCAGCCAGATAGTGTCAGATTTATGGCCCGAGAAATAACAATTCTTCGCAAACTTGACCATCCAAATATCATGAAGCTGATTGGAATAATCACTTCTCGGTTATCATGCTGCATATACCTTGTTTTTGAATACATGGAACATGACCTCTCTGGACTGTTGTCATGTCCTGACATCAAGTTCACTGATTTACAGGTTTGTTAATATTTAAGCTATGACTCTCTAGTCTCTACCATTAAATTTGGTGTTAAGGTCACTGTTTGAATTTCTTGACTTGCAAAAAGGAAAAGAACATCTCAAATTTTTGTTTCTTTTTTTGGATGGAAGTAGATCAAATGCTATATGCGGCAGCTGCTGAGTGGACTAGAGCATTGTCATTCTCGAGGTATAATGCACCGAGATATTAAAACATCCAATGTTTTGATAAACAATGAAGGAATTCTAAAGATAGCAGATTTTGGTCTTGCAAATTTCCTTAGTGCTAGGCACAAGCAACCACTAACCAGCCGCGTAGTTACATTATGGTATCGACCTCCTGAACTTCTGCTGGGATCCACAAATTATGGGCTAACGGTGGATTTGTGGAGTGCTGGTTGTGTTTTTGCAGAACTATTTTTCGGGAGGCCTCTCCTGAAAGGGAGGACTGAGGTATGTGGTTTTAGAAGTTTAGAATTGCTTTTGATAACATTTCCTACTAGGAGATCAATGAATAAAGTCTTGAAAATGATGGTTTGCTTGTATGTTAATCCTATGCCAAGTAACCTTGTGATGTTACTGATTTTAGTCAATTATGAAAAAGTTTGGTTCTCTACTTTTTGCAGGTTGAACAATTGCACAAAATATTCAAACTCTGTGGTTCTCCATCTGACGAATACTGGAGAAAGTCTAAACTTCCACTTGCAACAATTTTTAAACCCCAACATCCTTATGAGAGTACACTTCGAGATAGATGTAAAGAATTACCAAAAACTGCTGTCAACCTTATAGAAAAACTTCTTTCAATTGACCCTCACAGACGTGGAACTGCTTCATCTGCTATTGATTCTGAGGTAAGTCTTCATTCAGATAGCAGTACGTGAATCTTTTTCTCATTGAAAATTTTCATTTTTACTCAAAAATCTCCTTCTTTTGTTTTTTCCCTTGGCACTACTGAAGACTGAGTGTCCTCGAGCTATCTCAGTTTTTTGTGGATGTCCTGTTTCCAAATTCAACACAATTCTCCCAACATGCTAATATTTTGGTTCAACATTTGTCGTATACCTTTCTGCAGTATTTCAATACAAAACCTTACGCTTGTGATCCATCAAGCTTGCCTAAGTACCCCCCAAACAAGGAAATTGATGCAAAGTTCCGAGAAGAAGCACGGAGGTGAATTCCTTTCTTCTTTGTCCTTCACAGAAAGTGTTTTCTGCTTGTAGTTCCTCAAATTGTCGGCTTGTCATCTGGATGGTACAGATATACTAATGTAGTAAAAGCCAACAAACTTAATCTGCATGCATTTGTATGCACAAAAAGAAAGATGATTCTTCGCTGTTCCTTCACTGGTTCGAGTACTAGTTCAACATTATAGCTTAAACATATCTATTTCATCCATCTCCAACTGCTTAATTTGGAGAAACTCCACTCCTATGATTTTGCACTTATCTTCCCCTCAGTTTAGAAGCTTAATCTGATCTGCAACCTCTTACATTTTCAGAAAGAAGGCCAGTTCCACAATGAAAGCATCTGGAGCTTCAAGAGATTCAAGAAAGGTGCAAAAAGATCTTCAAAAATCGAGCAACTTCGGCATAGTGGCCTCAACTGAGGTCTTTGTCCAGTCTCTCATACAGATACATTGCATATTGATGGTACATTGACACGCTTCCTTTTTATTTATGAAGGAATCTGAAGTCAATATCCACAATGGTCGTAGAAACAATGGTGATAGTGGTCATATTTCTAAGGGAAAAGGAGCTACCGTGGCACGTATATCAATGAAGCCATCTTATGATACAGTGTCAGAGGTTTCTCAGACGACCGAAGAATCTCAGGGCGAAAGCATTCGATCTGTCCCTGCTCAAATGGCAGCGTCAAGTGGGGTTACCTGGGCGAAAAAGAGAAAGCAAGATTCTGCAGCCACAAGGCCACATCCACAGGCCAATTCAAGAAGTCAAAAGTTGATTGCCTTTGACCTTTCCAATGTACTGCATGCTGCAGATACCTCGGATTTAAACATGCAAGGTAGTTATGACTTTTCGAGCAGGATCAACACCGAAGACAGAGGCCACAACAATGACGCCACGCATTCTATTGGCAGGCAATATACTCACGAGTCTCAAGAATTGTCAGAGGTTAGTATTCTCGATCTATTATACAATAACAACAACGACTACACCTTAGTTCCAAACAAGTTAGGGTCGGTATGTGTATCCTTAGAGATGTTATTGCATTTCAAAAGGCAAGTCTTTATTAGCAACAGAAGTCAGTCTGTGAACTCCGCTGGTTGAGGGCCTTCTGAAACAGGAGGATTGGACCTACGATGAACCTTTCCTTCTAACTGGAGTAACTTAAATATCATGTAATGCAATAAAAGTTTAAATTTTTTTGCTGCTGCTGCCATGTTACTTGTGAAACCTGGTATTCGTAAAGGCCCACAAGTAGCAATATTACAGAATATCTGTGTTGGAGATAAAGCTGTATATCTTTCTAAATGAAACAGGACTACAATGACAAACAAAGAAGGGTTGGGTTCTCAGGACCATTGATACAACAGAGGAGTGATGCAAAGCGCGATAATCAAACTCGCCAAGATGGTCGCAGATCCCGGTTTTATAGAGGTAAAGACATTCTATATCTGGTAGTTTCTCTTTCTCACTGCAGAAAATCCATAAAGAACCATTGCTATTTTATAGAAACCTCAGCCAAATTTGGTTTCTTCTGTAGATTTATAATGAGAATGAGCTAGAAGTGCATCCTGCATCCCTTAGCCAGTGAAGTGACTCGGGAGAACTTTTTGTTGATCGAGAAAGAAAATCAAAGTCTGTTAAGCAATGTGGCCTTTTCGTTTCATTTTTGCCCTGGCCACTCTATTTATGAATTGGCCTCGGTGAACTCTGACCCTTGCGACTTTATTTTTTTTCTGGCAAATCATTTGGGAAACTAGTAAAGAGATCGTGCAGACAAAGACATTGACTGGTGAAAGAGATACTCCTACTAGTTTTTATACCAAATATGATGGAATCGCCAGAATCTTGATGCTGAATCCTGAAAGTGGTTGGCAGAATTGGAATTTGATAATATGCTGGAGAATCGCAACATGTATCCCCTGAACCTTTTTTCCTTCCATTTCTTGATTAGTGTCTAGGCTTCCCTCATTGTAACTGGAAAATATGTACACACACACATATGTTCCATTAGTTCACATGTTTATATATTATATACTACAAATTCCAATATTCCACCATCCTTTGTGTCTTTGATAATTTGTGTATATATCTATTCGGATACAATTGATTATACGGAAGAATGTCGATAGAGGATGGGACAGAAAGAGATATGATCCGTTATCACAAACCAAATGAGTTACTTTGATCTACAAAGGTTCCAACCTGGTAGAAGAATTTGCCATTGCAATACGGCGTTATGCCTTAAAGAAGGCTCTTGATAATACCATAGATGTTGGAATATTTTGACTTGAAAGTTGTTATACTCTTGTATGTACATACAAGTGACATCACATGTTAATGATTTACATATAATCCATTGTAGGCGTTTTTTTACGCTATCAGACCATTTAAAAGGTAATTGCAACTAATCATAACAAGTGGAATTAATTAGTAACTTAAAGAAAAGATAAGTTGCCTTCTATTCTATAGAAGGTTAAATTACGCGGATAGTATAAAAATATCATTGCACTATTTAGTGGATATAATTTAAATCCTTACGTATAACAAAGAGAGTAGAACTTTGAATGATGTTTATTCTCACATTCAAAAGTGTGAAAACACGTCAGAGATGCTTAAGGCTGTAATGGAAGTAAGTAGAATACATGCTCTATCGACAAGGGTTGAGTTTGCTAATGAGCGTGAAGTTGTGAAATATTGAATCTGTCAATTTACACCATGAACGAGTGAATTGTCACTCGACTAAGCTCCATTGAAGAGCTCTAGAAGCTTCGCGTGAGAAAGAGGAAGAAGACCGATTTCAGAAATGAGAAAATGAACTACTTTTGTATTGTTATGTAACAGTGTATATGTACACATTAGTACAGGACAAAATTAACTAACTCTAACTGACAGCTAAGCTGAGCCACTAATTAACACAAACCAACACTAACTAACTGTAACTAATTGTACAACACGTAAAGCTAAAGGTACAAGGTATAAAAGCATGAAACATAAATACATCTCAATACTCCCCCCCTCAAGTTGGAGGTAAAAGTTTCACACCCAACTTGTTTAAGAGGGCAGAATGTTTGACACCTGTGAGAACTTTGGTAAGTACATCTGCTAATTGAGTAGCAGTAGCAATGTGATGTAAGGAAATGAGGCCCTCATAAAGCTTGTCTCTCACAAAATGACAGTCGACTTCAATATGTTTAGTTCTTTCATGAAAAACAAGACTTCTAGCTATGTGCAAAGTAGATTGGTTGTCACAAAAGACTGAGACTGGTTTAGGGTAAGAGATAGTAAGTTCATGAAAAAGTTTGCACAACCAAGTCAGTTCCCCTTCAACTTTCCTCAAAGACCTGTATTCTACTTCTGCAGATGATAAGGAAACTGTTTCTTATTTCTTGGATTTCCAACAAATTGGACTGTTCCCCAACAGGACTATGTATCCAGTAACTGATCTCCTAGAATCTGGGCAGGCTGCCTAATCTGAGTCATAGTATGCTTTCAGACTACAATCAGAATCATTGGACAGAAAAATTCTTAGAGTGGGATCACTTTTCAAACACCTAAGCAGATGGAAGGCAGCTTTCAAATGTGGTTCTCTGGGATCCTACATGATTTGACTGAGATATTGTACACTGGAAGCTATGTCTAATCTGGTATTTGTAAGAAAGTATAACTTTCTCACAAATTTTCTGTAATATGTAGGATCTGATAATGGTTTTCCCTCTTTGGCCATCAGCTTCTCATTGGGATCAAGATGAGTAGAAAGACTACTGTATGGGAGGCAGTCATATTCCTTAAGCATGTCCCGAGCAAACTTTCTTTGTTAAATGATCACACCATCAGCTGTATACAAAACCTCCAAGCCAAGGAAAATGTTACACCTTGTGTATTCGACGTTATCATACTGTAAATGGGCTAATTCGATAGGAATATAATTTCTATGAGATATTTAAATGATGCGATAGTTATACGTTAAGATTGGAAGTCATTTGAGTTGTGATTAAAAATTCGACAAAGATCGCGCGCAAGTTACGGGTTTAAATTTCACTGAAATTTGTATAAAATGTTGATGAACTTTTCTCTCAATAATATACTAGGAGTTATGGTGTGTTCTACCTACCGAATCGAAGGTCTATGAGTATAGTTTCCAACGCAATAAACTGTTCGTTAATACGACTTTGGAGTAGAGAGATATTAACATTTTCGTACAGGGGTGCACACTGTTATGGGAACAGTGTGCCTAGTCGGGTTTGTTAAAATTTCTTTATTTAAGTCAATTTTTAAAACAGAACCCCTGCGTTTTATCCTCTCCAAAACAGAACCAAAAACCTAGGGATTTCCTCTCAAACTTCTCCCATCCATCTAGCCAAGCATAACAACAATTTAGTCATCCTCAAGATGGAGAACACCATGGTAGCTTCGGAATCGTGAATTCTTCGGTGTTTCACTTTTCATAGCAAGACTCCGCCTTGAAGTAATTTCGAATTTTGAGTAATTCTGGTCACATAAGGTATGATTTAACTTCCTCTTTGATCTTTGTAAACTTCTACCATAAGAATTCCTAAGAAATAGTTGAAACCTCTATAGAAATGTTCTTGATTTTGTTAAGAAACCTATCTTAATATGGCTTGATTGTTGGGGCTGTTCTATATGGTTTTATTGTGTTGTTTGGATCTGTGAAGACATGGGTGGAATCCTGTCGATGAGGAGATATAGTAAAGTAAAATTTGGTGGTGTGTTGGGGGGAAATTAATCTACAAAAGAGTCTACAAATTCATGGCCACAAGTTGTTCGCGTAAATGTCTAAATGAAGAATTATTTAAGCTATGAGCTTGAATTTGATTTTGAATGGTTTGTATTATGTAGGAAATCATTCCTAAGGCTTTTGAGGTCTTGGAAACAGTATATAACTCCATCGACAAGGTATGTAGGGCTTTCGCTATACTTTTCGGCATGACTAGAATTCGAATAAACGTTTATCGAATTGTCTCGTCGGATTCGAGTTATTTCACCTTCAACTTATAAAGATGCTTAGACCTGATCTTTTCTCATAGATTGCTTACTCTAGAGGATATCTATGAATTCTCGGATTTCCTTGTTCCTTGCTTAAAAAGAACTAGAGCCTTTTTACTCATTCTCCTTTCGACGTTCATATAAATCATGAATAAGTAACATTTACTTCAAAGGTACTCATAATAAATAACTCTCATGTTCTTAGTAATTTTTGGCTCGTATTTGAAAATTAAATATTTTTATTCACAACCATGATAGTCGGGGAATAATGATGATAGGCCATTTCGACTCTTCTTAGAATATGTCTTTTAAGGTTAGTTTCGCATTGCACCTATATAATTCATGATTTAGTATATGTATGTATTTACTTTCATTATCGAGTCGCACTATAGACGGCCAGGTATGACACATATTGTGTAACCACTGATCAGTTGGGATTACCGAGCTTCACGTGGCCGGGTACGATTCTACCGAGCCTTTATTATGGCCGGGTATGTTATGGATATTATAGCCCCACAGAGGGATTTATTATTATATAATGTGATATATTATAAGTAGCGATAGTGAACGACGGTGTCACGAGCATACATTTATATCCATGTTGAATTTTAGTTTCCTACCGAGGCTAGTTTCAGAATTCAAATTATCTCTATGTCTCTTCTCTTGTTAATTACATTTTTCATGTTACACTTGCCGCCCTACATATTCAGTACATATTTCGTACTGACGTATTTTTATGCGTTGTGTTCATGCCCACAGGTTCAGATAGCCAGAGTAGCGTGCCTCCTCAGTAGGACCCCCAGGATCAGCGTTGGATTTCGCACTCCACTTCTTCGGAGTTGCCGACTTTGAGTCCATAGGTACTATTACAGATGTATATGTGTGGTTTTGGGAATTTAGGGGGCTTTGTCTCGCCCTGTTGAGATTGTCTTACACTCTTAGAGGCTTGCAGACTAGCGGTCATTGTATATATATTTTTTCGTATCGCCCTATCGGCCTTCTGGATAGCTGTTATACCGTTGTTGCAACCTTGTTGGCCTAGTTTATATATATATATATATATATATATATATATATATATATATGTCGTGTTGGGCTCTTCTGCCTGCAGGTTATTATATTTCAGATCATATCTCATGGTTGGTTCGCTCGGGCCTTCGGGCATCGGGTGCCAACCACACCTCCCAAGGTTGAGATGTGACAGAAATAATGTAGTATTCCCAGATCTTTGATCTTAAACTGATCATGTAAGAAAAGTTTAAGCTGAACAATCTCTGAAAGATCGGTTTGTAGAAGAGGGAATAATCATTCAAGGAGTACACATATCCCCTTGAGCATAGAGCTTCAATCGGCTTAGAGTACCATTGTCTGCTTTCCTGTTTAAGGCCATACAATGACTTGTTCAACTTGCAGACCAAGCCTGGAGAATCAGTTTCTAGCCCTAGTTGCATCTGCATATACACGTCCTCATGGAGATCTCCATGGAGGAAAGCATTATTCACATCCAACTGAAAATTTTTCCATTATTTCTTTACTACTGTAGCTATAAGAGCTATAACTGTTGTCATCTTTACAACATGGCTGAAGGTCTCAATGTAGTCTATGCCTACTTGTTGAGTATAGCCCTTCACTACCAACCTAGCTTTGAATCTTTCTACTGTTCCATCATTTTTGTGTTTTATCTTATAAACCCATCTGCAGCCAATGGCTTGTTTACCACTTGGTAAGGGTACAACATCCCATGTATGATTTGCATGTAATGCCTCATACTCCTGAGTCATTGCTGCTTGCCATGCTGGATTGAGTGCAACTTTCTCATATGAAGATGATTCACAGTCATTGCAAACATTCATTACAAGTAATTGACTATCATGGATTAAGGATGTAGGTGAGATGTGACTGTTTAAGGAAAATAAGGCATTAAGAGAAGTGGGGGATGTTGATTGATCATTAGTTACACAAGGAGGAGTGGATTTCAATTGAGGTACAGTGTTGATAGGTTACAAGTACCTTGTTTTATGTTTTGATGATCTAACAAACTTACTGTCAAGAACCAGATAAGGAACCAGTTACGTATCCTCAAGACCTTAAGATCAAAAGGTTCCAGCTTGGGATATGCTTCAACTCTTCAGAGTCATAGGAACAACAGAGGGAACAGATAGCTATCATTTCCAGAGGAAACTACACAAGTCAACTGCCTCAACTGTAAAGTTGCTGCCTGCACACGCTACAGTGTAGAAACAGTGCATCAGCCAATTTTATGGTGAGTGTCTTTTACCTACCTTTCTTACATCATCCCAAGTGATGTCACAAATGTCTTATTAACATCAAGGAAGGTAAAACAAAGATTTCAACACTTAGAGAATACACAAAAAAGCTCTCTCACATGATTCATCATCCAGCAAGCAATTCTCAAGTGCATCAAAAACAAAGAACAACACGACTACGGACCAGTTCCCATATCAAGTTATTGTATGTCCTTAGTTGAGTTGTAACTTTGTAATAGTTCATTAAGTGTAATTTCTACTTAGCTTGTTTAGAAATATTCTGTAAGAAACCCTTTGTAAATCTTAAACCCTTGTGTTTGAGTCTTGGCTAGAGTTAGTCGAGTTGTAAAGTATTTGTAATAAAGTTATTATAAAGTGGCTTGTAATAGAGTATTACAAGTTAGTAAGGTATTAAAAGGTTAATTCCTAGGTTGCATAGGTTGTAATCTAAAACTTGCTCAGTAGTGAAGTTGAAATCCTAGAAGGGTAGGTCATGATTTTTAATCCCGTTGAGATGGAAATTTTCCACATAAAATTCCTCTTGTCATTTACTTACTGCAGTGTGCTTGTGTTTTGTTGAACCTGATAGAGAACCTGGTTCTCTATAGAGTTTAGTGGACCCTTAAATTCTATCAATTGGTATCAGAGCAAATTCTTTTTATCAGGTTAACATCTAGAAAGGATCCTAATGGTTGCTCCTCCAAACTTCAAAGAAGTCCAGTCTACTTACAGACCACCAAGGTTCAACAGACAATATTATGGATGGTGAAAGACCAGAATGCACGACTTCATCATGGCTGGAGATTCAGAGCTATGAGATGTTATCTGTGATGGAGCCTTTGTTCCTACCAAGAGTCTTGGAGACCTAGCTGTAGCCATTCCCAAGACAAGGAAGGAGTTCAATGATGCTGATCGAAAGGAAGTAGAGAAGAATTTTCGTGCAAAGAAAATTTTGTTTGTGGCATTGATCCTGACGAATACAACAAGATATCAGCATATCAGTCAACCAAGGAAATTTAGGAAGCCCTTCAGACAACTCATGAAGGAACAACACAGGTGAAGCAATCTAAGATTGACATGCTCACAACTGAATACGAGCTCTTCAGGATGAAAGACGATGAATCCATCCAAGATATGCATACTTGGTTCATCTCTATTATCAATGAGCTTCACTCTCATGGTGAAATCATTCCAAGAAATAATCTTGTCACAAAAATCCTTAGTGTGCTACCCAATTCTTGGGAAACAAAGTGAACGCTATTACAGAGGCAAAGGACTTGCAGGAGCTAACCATTGATGAGCTTGTCGGCAATCTGAAAACATATGAAATGAAGAAGAAGAAGAAGAACAATGAAAGAAGAGAGCCCAAGAGGGAGAAGAATATGGTCCTCAAGACGGACATCAATGATTCAAGTGGTGAGGATGGTGATATGGCTTACTTGACAAGAAGATTCTAGAAGATGGTTCACAGGAATGAAGGCATTCCAAAAAGGGGAGGTTTTAGCAAGCCAAAAAATTATGACCTCTGTCATAAATATGGTAAGCCAGGACACTTCATCAAGGATTTCCCTCTCCTAAATCAATATCAGTACAAAAACAAATTTGATAAAGCATCCAAGAGGAACCCGGTTCCTGATAAATGCTACAATAGAAAGAATGCCGCTGATAATATTGTAAAATAGGCTCTTGCTACATGGGGAGACTCTTCCAGCGAATCTAAAGAAGAAAATAATCATGGTGATATCTCAATGATGACAGTGGAAAGTGAAGCAACTGAGTATGATTCAATCTTTACCTTGATAGCTCAGTCTGATGATGATGAAGATGACGACAATGATGAGGTAAATTTTCTGGATGTTCAGAGAAATCTGAAATCTTATTCTCCTAAAAACTCATATTATTGGCAAATATGTTAATTGATGCTTATCACAATCTTATAAATGATAAATATGCTTTAACTGTGGAGTTATGAGAAACATAATAGACCAAAGATGACCTTGTAGTTGTTGTAGTTGATTTAAAGGAAACAATTGAGAACCTGAAGAAAGAGAAGGATGCCTTAGATGAAAAAATTGCAAATATAGAATATGAAAGAGATGATCTAATGGTGGTTGTGGTAGACCTAAAATAGATCACTGAGTGTGCAAAAAGGAAAAAAGAAGTCTTAGCTGAGAAAGTTTCTAACCTTGAGCACGAGAGATATGACCTTTTAGTGGTGGTAGTGGATTTGAAAGAAACAATTGGGGAACTTAAAATGGAGAGTAGGCCTAAAAATTCTCAAAAGGGAAAGGAAGTTGCAAGAGAGGCACATATTAAGCTTGAAAGTGAGTTAAATTCAGTGAAGTCTAGTTTGTGTGCTCAGCTTGAGAAAAACAAACAACTTCAGGAAGAACTAGGCAAAATGAAGAGTGATCTTGAAAAGTCACTCAAATGGACCTGGTCCTCTGATGCTATCACTGCCATGTGCACCAAAAATGAAGGAAACAGGCAGGGGATTGGGTTTTAAAGGGAAAAGATTCCCTACAACCCCCATAACAAGTATGTTACTGTACCTGACAATTGGTTTTGCACTCACTAAAGTAATAATTGTCACTTTAAAGAAAACTATAAGGCTAGATTTCAGTCACAATAGAAAAACAAATATTTTGCTGAAAAGGTAACTACTGGTAGAGAACTTGGTCCCTCATATAAAAAACGCATGATGCCTGCATGGAGCAAAAGATCCCTCTTTCACCCCTTTCCTCATTATAAGGGACCCAAACTAGTTTGGGTTCCTAAGTCTAACTCTTGATTTTTTGTAGGGAATAGTGAAAGGAAGCAACCTACAATGGTACATGGATAGTGGCTACTCAAAGCATATGACTAGAAGTACAAACGATTTCCTTTCACTTAAGGCCCTACAAGGAGGGAGTGTATCCTTTAGAAATGGAAAGAAAGGATAAATTGTGAGAGTTGGAAGGATTGGGAAGTCTCTCTCATACTCAATCGAAAATGTGTACTATGTGAATGGTTTGAAGTACAACTTGCTAAGTGTTTCCTAGATATGCGACAAGGGAAACAAGGTGAAATTTATGTTAAAGATTTGTACAATCACAAACCTAGTGATTGGTGAGGTGGTGCTAGTAGCAAAAAGATAGAAAAATATTTATGTTGCTGATTTTGAGTCCTTGCAGAATGGTGATCTCAGTTGTCTAAGTGTCGTAGATGATGATGCTGAACTATGGTACATGAGGTTGGGTCATGCACGCTTCACAATGCTGAATAAATTGGTCAGGAAAGAGCTGATTCGTGGTCTTCCCAAGTCAAGCTTCAAGGATCACAAAGTGTGTGATGCATACGTAAAAGGCAAGCAAGTCAGATCCTTATTCAAGCCCAAAAATGAAGTCAGCACCTCAAGGCCACTTGATCTCCTTTACATGGATCTATGTGGACCTATGAGGGTGCCAAACAGAGGAGGAAAGAAGTACATCTTTGTGATAGTTAATGACTACTCCAGATTCACATGGACTTTGTTTCTCACGACCAAGGATGAAACCTTTGAAGTGTTTGTTGCTTTTGTCAAGAAGATCCAAGTGAAGATGGGTAATAAGGTAACCAGCATCAGGTCTGATCATGGGACAGAGTTTGACAATACGAAATTTGATGAGTTCTATACCGAAAATGGTATCACTCACAATTCTCAGCACCAAGAACACCTCAACAAAATGGTGTTGTGGAGAGGAAGAATAGAACTCTTGAAGACACGGTAAGAACAATGTTGATTGATAGTGGAATTGCACAGAATTTCTGGGCAAAAGCTGTCAACACTGCCTCCTATTTGGTGAACAGGTGCATGATTAGGTCCTTTCTGGAAAAAATCCATATGAACTGCCGAATGGAAGGAAGCCCAATTTGACACATCTAAGGACTTTTGGGTGTAAATGCTTTGTTCACAATAATGGAAAGGAAACTCTTGGAAAATTCGATGCCAAAAGTGATGAAGGAATCTTTCTGGGATACTCATCTCTAAGCAAAGCTTACAAAGTGTACAACAAAAGGACTCAATGTGTTGAGGGAAGTATACATGTGATCTTTGATGAATCTCACCTCTCCCGTGAGAAGGACAGACATGTTAATCAAGATGGAGAACCCTTATATGTTCCAGGAGAAGTTATTGACATGGCAAATAGAAAAACAGATATGATGAGTCGTGTAAAAGAATCTAGTGAAGATGATGCCAGTGTACCTCCATCTGTTGAGGAGGAACCTGGTCCCATGATTACACCAACTAAAGCTAAAAATAGAGTTGTTGATGCAGTCTAAGGTACTCCACTTGCTGAAGTAAGAAGCTCCCAAGAACTTCAGTCAGACATACCTGATTCCTCTACCAATAAGATTCAGGTACCAAATTGGAAGCACAAAAGCTCACATCCTCTTGACAACATAATCACCCCTCTTGACTTACGAGTTCAAACAAGATCAAAATCAAGAAAATCACTTGCCTTTTCAGCCTTCCTTTCTCAAATAGAGCCCAAAAATATCAAAGAAGCGCTGAAAGATGCAGACTGGATCACAACCATGTAAGATGAGCTGCATTAAGTTGAAAGAAACAAGGTATGACACCTGGTCCCTCGACCTGCAGATCGAACTATTATACAAACTAGGTGGGTATTCAAGAACAAACTTGATGAGTTTGGAAATAAAACAAGAAACAAGGCAAGGCTTGTAATTCAAGACTACAATCAGGAAGAAGGGATCGATTATGATAAAACATTTGCTCCAGTAGCTCGAACGGAAGCCACTAGAATTTTTATTGCCTTTGCATCGTATATGGAGTTCACACTGTTCCAAATGGATGCCAAAAGTGCATTTCTAAATGGCTATTTGAAAGAAGAAGTTTATGTCAAGTAGCCTCCTGGTTTTGAGTGTCACGAGCATCCTGATCATGTGTTCAAACTGGACAAGGCATGGTACGGGCTAAAGCAGGCTACCCAGGTGTGGTATGAACGGTTGTCAAAATTCCTTCTAGAAAATGAATTTACAAGAGGCAAGATTGACAACACTCTTTTTCTGAAGAAACGAGGAAGGAACCTGCTAATTGTTCAGGTATATATTGATGATATCATCTTTGGAGCCACAACTGACTCTCTTTGTGAATAATTTGCAAAACTCATGGGGAGTGAGTTTGAGAGCAGTATGATGGGAAACTGAGTTTCTTCCCAGGACTTCAAGTAAAGCAATCTTAGAAGGGAACATTCATAAGTCAGTAGAAGTACATCAATGAGCTGCTGAAAAAGGTTTGATATGAAAGTATCAAAAGTCATCGACACTTCTATTGCCACAGCTACCCGTCTAAACATGGATGAACCTGGTTCCCCTGTAAATCAAACCATCTATAGAGGGATCGTAGGGTCACTCCTATATCTCACTGCAAGCAGAACAGACATTATTTTTAGCCAAAGGAATCTCATCTGAAGGCTGTCAAGAGAATACTGATATATCTCAAAGGAACGCAGGACCTGGTCCTCTTCTATCCCTTAGGTGATAACTTTGATCTTATTGGGTATGTTGATGCTGATTATGCAGGATATCTGGTAGATAGGAAAAACACGTATGGAATGGCAAATTTCCTGGGTTCTTGCCTAATATCATGGGGTACAAGGAAGTAGAACTCAGTGGCACTCTCAACTGCAAAAGCAGAATATGTCGCAATTGCCTCTTGTTGTGCTCAACTATTGTGGATCAAACAACAGTTGGAAGACTTTGGAGTGTTCTCAAATTGTATCTCTCTCTTATGTGATAACACAAGTGCACTCAATATGGCAAACAATCCAGTTCAATATAAGAGGACCAAACACATTGATGTATGTCATTATTTTCTCAGAGACAATGTTGAAAAGGGGCATATATGCATGAAATTCTGCAGAACTAAAGATCAAATTGTAGATATATTCACCAAAGCCTTGAGCAGAGAATACTTTGAGAAAAATCGCCTGGCACGGGGGTTGATAAACCCAATTGAGAACTTGGTCCCACAATGATTGGTTATGAAAGAAATGTTCAGGTAAATTTAGCTAAAAGTATTTTCTGGCAAAGTCTAACTCACCTCTATACCATTACAGGTAGACACGCATGATGATTATAGAAAAAATAGGCAGTCGATGCGGTACGCGTGGGTAAAAACGGCAAAGCTTACAGATGCAAGATTAGTCAGGGAACCTGGTTCTCTTAACACAGGTTAATAGTTTCTTTGTTCTCTCATGCACAATTTTAAACGGTTAAAATAAGTGCCATGTCATCAGTATGTCAATTACGTTTTATTTGCATCCTTTAAACCCAAACATCTCACCTATTGAGAACCGACCCAACTCCCAAAACTGCTGCCCTTTCTTAACCGGTCCCTCATCCATCATAAATATATCTATCACTGTCACAACTCCTCCCATCAAATTTCAAAACCCCATTCTTCTGCCTCTCTTCAAACTGCCAAATCCCTTATCTTCTTCTCACCATGGCTGAAAATCAAACAACCTCGAGTGTTCCAAGCGATATCCCCATTAAGTTCTCACCTGTTGAAACACCAATATTAGGCTCCTAACCCCAAATTACTGCTAGCCAAAACCCTAGGACAGAGTCACCTCGACATTCCGTCTCCTATCTTACCCACTCGAGTTTTGGTTCTCATAGGAGTCGCAAAATCTCGACTCCCAAAAGATTTGTAGCCTAGAGCCCTTCTCATACTTTGTCGGAAAAAGGGGATAAATAAATTACTGCTGACAAAGAAGTAAATTAGGAAATTTCAAGTTTGCCTATGAAAGAAGGGTCAAAGGTAGATCAAACTGATGGTTCAGAGAAGTTTGACTCAACAAAGAGTGCTCCTGATCTTGTGTCCACAGGTAACACTCCTTCCTCTACTGAATTTTCCATGGATGTACAAGAGAAAGAGGCAATAGAGAACATGTTGTCCATAGCTAATGAAGGGGTTGTTATAGAAGGAGGTGATGATGGTTTTGGGACTCAACGGTCTAAGACTGTGGAAGAGGGTAGAGACCTTGTGCCTGTTGAACAATCAACACAGGACAATACTACTTGGGTACCAAATGAGGGACCTGATCCCTCCCAAGAGGATCCAACTCAAGGGTCCTCTCAAGAGCCCCAGGTCAGTATTGACCCTGATGCCTCTCCTCATTTTGATGTTGAGCCTTTGTGTTTGGTAGTGCCTGAGGAAAGATCTGTGTCCAGAGAAAAGGTGGTAGTGAAGAGGATTCTAATGATTTGGTAATATCAAGCCTGACTAAGCGTAGACCAATGGCTTCTCAAAAGTCTACTCCTAAGCGACCTACTACTAGCTTGCAAAGGAAGGAGGCTCTTGAGTCTGCTCTTAAAAACAACCAAGCTAAGTCAAGGAGAAGAAAGTTGGTAAAAGACGGGAAAGAAATGAATGAGAAATTAGTGCATGTGGTAAATGTGGATGAGGAAGAAGTCGAGGAACCTGGTTCCTTGACTAGAAAGCTCTCACAGAAGCATGGTCTCCCCAAGTTAAAAGGGGATCTTCTATGTCTGCTGAAAATCTGAACAAGTCTGATGACTTTGTGTCTAGTGAAAATATAGTGAAAGAATCTGGTAATAAGTCTGTGGAAGAGTCTGGTGATGGTGTGATGGAAGAATTGGGTGAAAAATCTGTGAAGTCTGTTGAAAAAGGGAAGAATGTTCGCAAGTATGCTAAGAGAAAAGCTAATATTGATGAGGAACCTGGTTCCTCAAAGAAGGCCAGAGTGGTTGGTCCAAGGAGTGTTGGGAAAGAGAGGTTGAGAAGTCAAAAGGTGCTGGGAGGGGGGGGCACATTTGCCCCTGATATCTTGGAGGAGGCTGGTATGAGACAGCTGGTTGAGATATGCGAGTTCCAATAGTGGACACATTCGTTCACAAATGATGCTCCAATGGTGTATGAAGAGGAAGTTCAAAGTTTCTATGCTGACCTATTCAAACTTGAGGATGATCACATCTGTGTGTTGGTGAATGAAGTTAATATGGTAGTTGAATCTGCCTTGTTGGGATCCATTTTTGGTGTGCCTGCTGAAGGGTTGTCTAGTGTTCATTGATCTTGTTCTCAAAACTTCAGAAACGCCATATTAAAGGATAGAGCGGTTCAGCAGGGGGAACATGTTCAGAAGAAGGCTTTCCTTCCTGTATACCAACTACTGTTTGAGATGGTGAACAAGGTACTACTACCTTGAGCTGAGAGAAGACCTATCACCTCTCGTGCAGACCTGTTCCTCATGGAAGCACTGGACAACTTCACTACCATCAATCTGCCTGGGATTATAATAGAGCACATGAACAAAGTGGCAGACTTTAAAGATGGTAATCATGGGCTGCCGTATGAGTTCCTTCTCACCAAGGTCTTTAAGCACTTCAAGGTTCCTCCGGGACAAGCTAAAATGGGCACAAAGAAGCAAACTTTCTCCAAAGCTACTCTTGAAGAATGTGAGTGTATCGAGAAATTTGGAGGGGTTGGAAGCACTTATACCATATCTCAACTGATCAATGCTCAAAACAGTGCTACTTCAGAGATAAGGCAATTGAAAGCAAGGAATGCTATCCTTGAGACTCAGTTAAGTCAGCTGCAGGAGACACCTGGTTCCAGTAGTTCTCAAGGAGAAGAGGTTGCTCGTTTGACAAAAGAGAATGCTAAGCTCAGAAAACAAGTGGAGGACCTGAAAGAGAGACTTCTCAACGAGCAAATGTTAGCAAATGCTCGAATGTATTTAGTCCTCCAAACCCTTGCATCTGCATCTAAGCCCTCTCCTTCCAGTGCTCCCTAAACAGCGTCCCCTCAATGTCCAATCTTTAGTGATTAGTCTATTCCCTCAATGTTAGTTTTTATGGTGATGTTTGTGGTATTTTTTTTGTTGTTCAAAATTGTGGATGGTGGTAGTAACATTGACTCTGCTCCTGTTGAAAAATACAAATTATTTAATGCAAGTTTTCCCTTTTTGCTATCTGTGCCTTGTCTTTATGCTCTGTTTTAGTCATGTTGTGTGCACACAAGTGGCATGAGTTAACTCACGCTAGACTTCTTTTTGCTATAAACTTGTTGCTATTCTTTTTATGATTCCAAAAGGGGGAAGAATAATGTGCATAACCGAATGCACTAATTAAGGGGGAATACAGATTCAGGGGGGAACTAAAGGTTTTTCTGGTTCACTATCTGGTTTTGTGCGGCTTTTTCTGGGATTTTCAAATATAAATTTGTTATCATCAAAAAGGGGGAAATTGATAGGTTACAAGTATATTATTTTATGTTTTGATGATCTAACAAACTTACTGTCAAGAACCAGTTACGTATTCTCAAAACCTTAAGATCGAAAGGTTCCAGCTTGGGATATGTTTCAACTCTTTAGAGTTAGAGGAGCAAAAGAGGGAACAGATAGCTATCGTTTCCCGAGGAAACTTCACAAGTCAACTTCCCTAACTGTAAAGTTGTTGCCTGCACACGCTACAGTGCAGAAACAGTGCAACAGTTAACTTTATGGGGAGTGTCTTTTACCTACCTTGCTTACATCATCCCAAGTGATGTCACAAATGTATTGTTAACATCAAGGAAGGTAAAACAAATATTTCAACACTTAGAGAATACACAAAAAAGCTCTCTCATTTGATTGATCATCCATCAAGCAATTCTCAAGTGCATCAAGAACAAAGAACAACACGACTACGGACTAGTTCCCATATCAAGTTATTATATGTCCTTAGTTGAGTTGTAACTTTGTAATAGTTCTTCAAGTGTAATTCCTACTTAGCTTGTTTAGAAGTACTCTGTAGGAAACCCTTTGTAAATTTTAAGCCCTTGTGTTTGAGTCTTGGCTAGAGTTAGTCGAGTTGTAAAGTTTTTGTAATAGAGTATTACATGTTAGTGAGAGATTAAGAGGTTAATTCCTAGGTTGCATAAGTTGTAATCTAAAAGTTGCTCAATAGTGAAGTTGAAATCATACAAGGGTAGGTCATGATTTTTAATCCCGTTGAGCTGGGAATTTGTAGATGTAAAATTTCTCTTGTCATTTACTTACTGCAATGTGCGTGTGTTCTGTTAAACCTGATAGAGAACCTGATTCTCTATAGAGTTTGTGGACCCTTAAATTATCTAAGGTGTAAATTTAATCTTGCAAGTGAGTGGGAAGCTTGTGCTGTCTCCTAGATCTCCTAGGCTCTAGAATTGGTGAAGGATCTTGTAAGGTACTGTCAGGTAAGTCTTGTGAGGTGACAATGGGATAGAAGGCTGTGACTCAGACAGAGAACCTGGAGAGTGATCGAGGGCAGACTCATCGGATGCAGTATCAACATTGTTTGAACTGAGTGGAGTGTCTGTTGTGGATTGAAGAGCGTCGGTATGCAGGTCAGTGATGAAGGTAATTGAATGGATGGTTGATGGGAAGGAACAAGTAGTAGGAGAAATAGCAAAAGGGAAAATGTCTTCATGATAGACTATATCTCTAGATATGTAGATTCTTTTAGATTCCAGATTTAGCACTTTATAGCCTTTGGTGTCAAAAGGGTATCCAACAAAAACATGTGGCACCGTTCTGGGCTCAAACTTATCCTTATGTGTTTTTGGTATAGTAGGAAAACATAGGAAGCCAAAGCTCCTAAGGTGAGAGTAGTTTGGCTTTTTCTTGTACAAAAGTTCAAAAGAATATTTGTTCTTGAGATAGAAAGTGGGAAGTTTGTTTATCAGGTATGTAGCTGTTAGAATGCACTTTCCCCAATACCTCATAGGCAACTTTGACTGAAATAAGAGTGCCTTGTATGTCTCTAAAAGATACATATGCTTCATTTCAACTACACCATTCTGTTGTGATGTGTATGGACAAGTTCTTTGGTGTACAATGCCTTGATCTTGGAAGAAAGAGATTGCTTCTGCACTAGTGAATTCTAAACCATTTTCTGATCTGACTGACTTTATGGTTGTGTGAAATTGGTTTTTAACTAGAGAAACAAAAGCTTTGAGAACTTGCAGGGCATTACTCTTGCTGGATAGGAGGTGAGTCCAGGTGGATCTGTTGTGGTCATCTACCATGGTAAGAAAGTATTTATAATTGTTATATGTGGGTATATTATACGGTCCACACAAATCAATATGTAACAAGTCAAATATATGTTTGGTGTTGCTGGTCCTTTGGGGAAATGGCAATCTGGTATGTCTGGCCATTGGACAAATGGAGCACATAAAGGGTTGTTTGTTAGAAAAGGTAATAGGAATGGTGGTAATGCTCTTCATTTTAACAAAAGGAACATGTCATAATCTGTTATGCCAAAATACATTCATATCATTGCCATGAGACAAACAAGAAAAAGGAACACAAACAAAAGTTTTATTATGAATGGATTTATGTACATTTGAGAGGTGATCACATTATGAAGAGTCCTTATCATAGGTAGTAGATGACTTATTACAGATGGATCTATTTATATCATAGGTGTGGGATGGAATACAAGAAACAGAAAGAGTAGATGCTGAAATATTACTAGCATTCTTCAAGCAGAGAGAACAAAGAAGGTACTACTCATCTCTGATTTTACCAATCTCCAGAGGCCTCTTCATTGAAGGGGCATGCAGAAGACAACAAGTATCAATGAAAGCTATTAAAGACTTGTGTTGGGCAGTTAAAGAAGAGATATATATGAGATTAAATTTGAATGATGGGACAAACATGAATCTATGCAAGGTGATTTGAGGATCAAGTGACACACTACCAATTTCTGTCATTCTAACTCTGTAACCATTTGGGAGAGTAACCAACAAGGGACAGGGTAGTATTCTAATATCTAGCAAAGAAGATCTATTGAAAGTCATATGATGAGATGTCCCATAATCTAAAATCCATGTGTCAACCCAAGTTCCGAAACATTTACAATAGGTGATTAGCTTATGCTTCCGATCAGACTCCTATCTCGATTAAATCTAAATCTTTTAAATAAACTAATGTGAAGTGCGGTGAAACTTGCAAGAATATATTGGTTAGAATAGTCTAAGAGAAACTTCTCTCGAATATTTCTCAATCTTAATTTAAGAGGTAGATAATAAAGCTCTTTCGATTACTTTAAAGAAGTACAAAAATAAATTAAATCATGCGTTGCAAAATATTCAATATTATGCTCCTCTTCCGATTAAATAAGATAATGAATAAAATCACAACTAGAGTTAAAACTCTTCCAATAAATTCAAGCAATTAAGCAGTAATCAAATCCATAAACAATAATCAAGTCACCAAAGCACGTCAAACCCTAAGGTAAACTACTCCATAATTATGGAGGAAGTCATCACAAAAAGAGTTAAAGAATAAGAGAGCATAAATCTAACTTTACATTCCAAACTCCCGTATTGAATTGATGGAGAGATGATGAAATCCCATGTCTTGTAGCCTCCAATCCTTTCCCAAAGCTTCTAACGTCAAAAGTCCCTTCAAAAACGTGTTTCTTGTGTATTTATACCAAGTAGGAACGAACCCAGACGGAACTACCCTCTTTGAGCTGAAATAGGAAAACCTACAAACTTTTTACACTTTATGCGTCGCACAGTGCTACGCAGTGTGCATCGCATTAGTGCATTTTTTTCGGTTGTAAACTCTCTGAATTTGGCTTGTTTGACAAAAATTTGTACTGATGCCACACACTATGCCTAGAATTAGTGTAGTTTTCTGTCAGATCCAAAGACTACAAGTCTCGGAACTTCTAAAATTTCTGACGCACATTTGCCTTGATGCGTTGTAATGTGCTACGCATAATGCGAAGCATTAGTAAAAATATCATAACCCTTGCGCTTTCTTCCAACTTTCGTATGCAACGCTGGTCCACGAGTCTCGGACACGATCCTGGTTTGATTCCTTGGCTTTTACTCAGACTTGAAAGCTCCTATTAGTTGATTTAGCTCCAAAATATCTTCTTAACTCGGAATCATCTCCTACAAAGCATAAAACATGTAATAAGTGCAAATCACTATCATTTAAGCTCAAAGTGCAGTAATTAGAGTGCCAAATGCGGCTAAAAGATGTGTTCCTAGCCTACCATCAACACCCCACACTTAAATTATTGCTCGTCCTCGAGTAATCAAACTACACTTCACATAGAAACAACCTTCTCATCTTACAACTTTCCTAACGCATCATGCCAAGAATATTTAAAATATTCTAAACACCATATCGTAACATCCTAATCTCATGACTCGACTCAAAATTATCACATATTTTTCACAACCTATTCACTTACTCTAACACAAAGGTCAAAGACTTTAACTTTCCTTCGCAAATCATGTGCCCTCACACAAACAATAGAGAGTAATTCCACACATAATAAAATTCAACAACAAATAAGAACTCAAGATAGAAAGAATTAACTCACTCTTAGAAATCAAATTCATGCACCACATAGAATATAATATAATCTTGCCCATAATGTAATACTCTACTAATTGAGCTCATTTAGTCAAAGATCAAACAGGACTTAATTTTGATTGTAATGTAGGCTGTGGATGGGTAGGATACATATGAATATAGTGACTACACCTCCCTGAGAACTTTAATACATACAATTTCATAATTTAAACCCCACACTTATTTTGGACCAAATCCCAACCTTCACAACATTAAGCTCCCTATATCTTTAAGTACAAACAAGACGGGAACTACTACTAGCAAGGGATCACTTTTTCTCTTTTCTAACACACTTTTTTTCCTTATTTTCAGAGTTTTGATTGAGTTTTCTTTCTCTCTTTTTTTCAATTCCTTACATGTGGCTCTCATAATTTTTCAAACAATGCACATTTCTCCTTTTTCAATAGTTCCACTCAAAAACCTGACCATACCTCCACTTAGATTTTACAAGCTCATACAAACTAAAGTGCTCACAAGAGGTAAAAGATTCAAACAGATAGACAATTCAAATAAAGGGGTCAAGCTTGTAGTGTGGTTGCCAAAGAAATAGGAATACATGCTCAATGGAGCTAACTAAGATATACATTAATTAGGTAGGTAAAAGCATATAATTGGCTCAACAAAGAAATGTCTAGACTGAACAAGACTACTATTTCACTTTGCAAACATATGAAGTAAATTTTAGACATCAACGGACATGCATATCACCAATAACCTCGCACACATATGGCACATAACTCACACAGGATTGGATCTATCCCGACTCTCTAGTAAAAGTAATTAAGCAAAGTCACAATCAACCAAATTAAGGCACTTATCTATGAGTCAAGAACTGAACCTAGGCATCACAACTAAGACACTCACTACTCTCAAGGCACAACAACGTCAAGAAAAGTCATATCCATCTAATACATAGCACAAGACTTCACTATTCCTAAAAAAGAAAACTAACTACACCTGGTTCAAACAAAACCCTTGGAAAAGAACCACGACACAAAGAAAAATCAAGGGAGAATTGTTACAATTATCATAACCCTTGCGCTTTCTTCCAAATTTTGTATGCAACGCCAGTCCACGAGTCCCGGACGCGATCCCAGTTTGATTCCTTGGCTTTTACTCAGACTTCAAAGCTCTAATTAGTCGATTTAGCTCCAGAATATCTTCTTAACTCGGAGTCATCTCCTACAAAGCATAAAACACGTAATAAGTGCAAATCACTATCATTTAAGCTCAAACACACTCAAAGTGAAGTAATTAGAGTGCATAATGCAGCTAAAACACGTGTTCCTAGCCTACCATCATGCTTCATTTACATGTTGTGCAATCAACTGCTCCAAGTATCTTGTTGGTTGATTTGTTCACCCTGTTGCCCATCAGTGCGAGTAGCAGACCTTTCAGGTGAACTTTCTCATGAATGTTGTGGAGTAGCTGTGGATGTGTGATGTGATGGAGTTCTATCTTGTTGATTCACATGATCAATTTCGTTACCAGTAGACATGTTTGTTGTTAAAAAATAAAATGTGGAAAGTGAACAGGTTATCAGATTTCCGATAACGGAACCAATTTGTTTAACCCAAAAATAATTTTTATGGCCAAAGTTAATATTAAGAAAAATTGAATTACTGATAACCAAAATTATTTCACTTTCTTGGTAATGCAGAAATAAAGCAAATAATTGAAATAATAAGTAAGGAAAGAAAGATTATTGTTGATTGCTAATTTTTTCTAGAATTGCGGATTGGAATCTTGAACCAAAAAAAATTAAAAACTGATTGTATATATTTAGATATGTTCTAATGATTGTACAAAATGAGGTATGAGTCCTTGTATAAGGATACACAATTGTAACAGTTTTCCTACTTAATTCTGACTCGTTAACGATATTAATTACCTTGATTGCCCGTTACTAAATTTAATTGTAATGGATACAGTAATAATAGAGGATCACCCGTAATCAAAGCTAATATTGATTCCTCTTCCATTTTTATAACAGAATCGTGAATCTTCCCCTTTTCCAGTTTTTATTCATCTCGTGCCTATTTCTTTTTTTTCAGCTATTAGATATGGTACCTCCTCTGATAAAACATTATGGGTGTTTTATCCTTCCTTTCT
This sequence comes from Nicotiana sylvestris, assembly GCF_000393655.2. Taxonomy (NCBI): domain Eukaryota; kingdom Viridiplantae; phylum Streptophyta; class Magnoliopsida; order Solanales; family Solanaceae; genus Nicotiana; species Nicotiana sylvestris. The sequence continues at coordinate 150,451,808 of NC_091065.1, read as the reverse complement.
ATTTTTCTTTATTGACCCAATTATAAGTGCTACTTGTCACCTCGTTGTTGGTACACGTGTCGTGCTTTTTTCCCACCAGTACACTAGTTATGTTGGGATTATTATACAATTAATAATGAAGGGATTGTTATAACATGATTAATAACGAAAGAATTATTATATATGAATTACTTACTTTAAAAGAGTATTTTTGTTTAAATAATTTAATCTCATATTGCTAATGCATATATTATTATTTTAAAATAATGCATAGATTTTCTTATAATTAAAATATGGATATTATTTAACATCATCAACCAAACAATGCTAGTCATGAGGCGATTATTTTTTTCTTATGAGACCCTATGAGAGATTTTATGCTGGGATTAATACTCCAACACCACAACCAAACGACATGATATATCAAGACAAATGAAGGATCTCATAGGAGCAAACTAGCACTAAAATATATGGAAGACAGAATGCATGACAAGTGAGGAGAAACTATATATAAGACCTTTTCACATTTTATCAGCAAAACTTTTTTGGGTGTTACCAAATTGTTGTATTAACATGATATAGTAGTATTTCGCATATTACATAAAATATTTTTCGCCTCTTATAGAATTCTTTTATGTCATTTATAGAAAGCCGGAATTGCTTAATTACAAGGGGGCTATTTGAAGCCTCCTCCATACCAGATGCAGGTGCTAGTAGCAATATCAATCTGAACTTGAATCTTCAACACACATAAGTGTTGGTATTTGGCCATGATCAACAAAGTCAATCTTGTTTAATCTCAAACAACCAAGCACTTTCTCTGGTAGCTCTTCTTGCTTCTGTGCCTGTACGATTCAAGAAAAAGTTTAAGTTCCATTTATTGACCGTATGAAAAATATTACTCCCTTTGTTTCAGTTCACGTGAACATATTTTTTTTTGGTGCGTTCAAAAAAGAATGACCCTTTTCTAAATTTGAAAACAATTTAGCTTAAACTTACAATTCTACCGTTAATGAGAAACTTCTATAACCACACAAATACTTTGGGCCTCTTTTAGACTTGTTTAGGACCACAAGTTCCAACTTTTTCTTAAATTTTGTGTTCAGTCAAACAGGTTCACATAAATTGAAACGAAGGGAGTAACACAATCAAGTTACTTAAAAGATAACTGCAGACGATTGACTAGATTAAGTATGGATTGGTACCACCTAAAAATAGCAAGTAACGTGCGTTGCTACTGTGAAAAATTTGTCAAGCCAAAATCTAAGCCAACTTTCTCATTCCTACAGAATCCAATTATTTGTGTAATATAGTACTCCCTCCGTTTCATATTAGATGAGATAGTTTGATTCGACACGGAGTTTAAGAAAAAAGAAGACTTTTGAAACTTGTTGTCTTAAAAGCTTAAGGGGTAAAAAGTTTGTGGGGCCATGACATTTGTGTAGCTATAAAAACTTCTCATTAAGGGTAAATGGGTAAAATGAAAGAGTTTAAAGTTGAATTATTTCCAAATTTAGAAATGTATCATTTGTTTTGGAACTGACTAAAAAGAAAGTACCTCATGTAATATGAAACGGAGAGAGTAAGTAAAAAATGATGAGAAACCTGAATTGTTAGACCAAGATCCAGTATTCCAAATCCTAAACGCTCCCTAAAAGAGTCGAGTCCTTTTCTTGCAATGTAGCTGAAGCGATGAATGTCAAGATCAATTTCGAAGTAATTTGGACCCTGGAATAAACAGAGAAAGAACATAGCATTAACGTTCATGTCCCATTACAACAAAGATTTTACAGTGTCAGTGCATAAAGCTTAAACTCTAAATCCAAAGGATAGAGGATCCACCTGATAAAAGGTGTGTTGAGGGCGCGAAAGCACAGGCTTCTCATTGTAAGCATTTAAAAGCTTACTTTCAGTAGCATTTGAAACAAGCTCAGTTGGATTAACCACCCCAACCATAATCTTCAACCTCTCTCTAAAAGGAACAGATGATTCTCTTGCAAATCCTTTTACCTTTTCCATATCATCCTCAACTAATCTCTGTCATACCAATCAACAGCACATATAAATTAAAATTAAATATGGAAAAACACTGAGGCGTAGTAGTTGTTGTATGGAAGAGAAAATGGAGACATTGTGTTCATGAATCACAAAATCGTTCTGACAGAAGAGCTCAGTCTATCTTCTAACTTTGGCATATTCTCACAATCATATCTTTGGAATGAGAGCCTTGGCGTAACTGGTAAAGTTGCTGCCATGTGACCAAGAGGTCACGAGTTGTAATACAGTATACAATAAACCCTTGTGTGTCCGGACCTTCCTCGGACCCCGCGCACAGCGGGTGCTTAGTGCACTGGGCTGCCCTTGTTGACAATCATATCTTTCAAGTAAGACAGCGAAAACCATAACACGATGTGTATTTTACTTCCAAGACTAGCATAGATGAAATCCTCTACGTGTCAGAAGGAAAACTCATGAAGTTGACATGAAATTACCTTGATGCTGTCCTGAAATTGTGGAGAAATGTCTTTGTCAAAAGTTTCAGAAATTTTGAAATATAATACAAGGCTTAAGCCTTCACCATCAGCATCACCGACGAACATTGGAGCAGGATAAGTAGGCAACTGAAACAAAATATCGACAATATTTCATTAGAATAGGATGTTATATCTAATATAAACTCATCTGAGAAGGCGCGGACGGGGCAGAGACTACACTTATACCTGAATATTAACAATTAGTAATGGTGGAAATTTCCCATCTCCTTTTACAGAGGGAAGCACAAGGTGTTGTGCAATATGGTTGATCTTTTTAGGGGACACAAATAAATCAACACCAATAGCAGTATAAGGAGACACATTTGGTGCTGGTGATTTTTTCTTGTCTCTGCAGTTCAAGGGAAAAATTAAGAAATATATGTATAATGACTAATCCATTACAACTTATTAATTGGAAAAGGAGAAGAATCCACTTAAATTTGTACCTGAAATAACTGTCACTACGGAGCTTAAAGTTGGACGGATCAATCTTTGACCAACTTCCTGCTGTTAGCTTTTCTTCTGTACTTTTACAAGGAATTTGGAGCCCGGCCTTGGGACGATAAAGATATTTTTTCGATGAACCTACAAGATTACAACTATGTTTAATACACGTCCTCAACAATAGGTTTGTTCACCTATGTTTTTATATTCCAGAACAGGAAATTTAAATTTTGTCACGACCCAAGCCAATGCCACGTATTATCCGCTTTGGGCCCAGACCCGTAGGGATTTATCTTTCGGGCTACTCCACATCGAGCATCAAAAGAGCGCGTACCATGTGAACTTATGTAGTCCTGCATGACCCGCCCTCCTTCATGGGCGTCACATTCACATTCACCCCCCTTGAGACTTAGCATCCTCATTGAGGTTTTGCCCCACCACCTTCTCAAAGAGGTGGGTTCGCGGTGATACCATATTTGTCACGACTCAAGCCCATGGAACGTATTGTCCGCGTTGGGCCTAGGCCCGCATGGATTTGTCTTTCAGGCTATGCCACAAAAGCGCGTGTACCATGTGAACTTGTGTCATGCCTTATAAAGCTCTTCACTTTCCTCTCCCATTCCGATGTGGGATTCGCCTAAGTTGACATGACCCGCCCTTATCTGCCTGCCCTCCGTCATGGGCGCCACATAACATATCATATAATGATCGTTGCATATGCATATAATGATTTTTGAAAATTAGACTTGATTAAAGATGAATAATATTGAAATGGAAAATGGTGAAGTACTTACAGTACTTATTTTCTTCTTTTCCATCCACAGATGTTCTCGTTAGAGAAAGCCTAATAGTCGATTGCTTTACTTGAGAAACGTGGCCTGAATTTGATGAACTAATAATCTTTTCATTGAAACTCAAGGAAGTAACCAGCTTTGGTAAGACAGTCTTGAGCACATTCTCTTGAGTTTTCTCCTGCACACCAAATTTATCCTCTTTAACACTATTAAAACTTCCATAAGCGCGGTCCAAAAATCTCTTCCTTTGGGCTCCAAGGACTTCATGCGTCCCAAGGGACGGAACTTCATAGCCGTGACCACCTATAAGTGCAAGTCCTTTTGGACTATTAACTCCATCTTTGAGCAAAAACTTGTCTGTTCTACTGCCGTCTATCTTGAGATATCGTTCGTGGTACTCCTTGTACTTAAGTTTGCTATCCATAAAGCACGACGATGTTTCATATTGAACTACTTGTCCAGGTTTAGGAAAAAGATCTACAAAATTGAAGAGTATAAATAAGCAAATGAGGAATTAGGACATGGCCATTGCTCATTTATCGCGAAGAAAGAATTGACATTGCTTATAGACTAAAGTAGTATGTTGGTCCAAAAAATAGAGGAAAACTACTGAAGTCATTACCTCCGTGGACGCTACTGAAGTCATCGTCATCGTCTGAGTCAGACTCAACATTGCTGTATGTGTCAAACCATGCTTCTTCTTGGCTAAGAACTGCAAGTTTTAATAGCCACACAATTAGAGCACAAGTTTCAAAAGTCTTATAGCCACACGATTCAAAAGAAAAACTTACCATTAGCATCTGATTGAGTATGATGCCACTGCAACTGAGTCTGAGTGAGATGGTATTTGGAACTGGAGACCTCAGATCTTCTAACAAACTCACTAACAGCAATATGTGGTCCTACATCACTCTTTCTTCTCCTAGTTCCTTCTGCAAGAGAGATTAAATTCTTTCCACGGAATTTTCTATGGTGACGATGGTGTTTCTTCTGTACTTTGATTGTATGGCCTGGAGTTGATACACAAGCACCCATTTTTCTAACTCAGCTCACAAAAGTAGCTTCTGCTAATTGTTGCTGTCCCATTCCAGCAGATGAAATAAGGATACCTGGTAGTTGAGCACAAGTAAATTGAACTGTGTGATTATTGTAGGAGGGGATCCACCCATACACCTAATGTCTTCGTCTCGAACTATAAATGTTTTATTTAAAACTCGCTTTTATACAAATTCCATACCTATTGTCACAAAGGAAAGGAGTAGTGGATACAACAACACACTGAACTCGTTAGTCTAAAATCTTGAATCCGCCTCTGTATCGTCTATAGAAGGCCAGTTTCAGAAGAGCAAACGTAGAAAAAAAAAGGATAGTTTTTTAAATCTACATACAAGTTCCAAAATTTTACAGCACACACCAACAGGACCTGCAAAGTAGCATTAAGTATAAATCAACTTGCATTAGTATTGATTTTGTAGTACCCAAATTTTCAACAACATAATGAAACTCATAGAGATAAGATAGAAACAGATTTTTTTCAGGTTTAGCAACAGTGAAACTCATATGTCACATGTAAGATTAAATCAGCAAAATTCTTGCCACCAAAAATAGTTATTGAGGAGCATAAAGAGCCCATATGCAACTTATATTTAATGATTTCAACTAAACTCAATATCGTCATGGAATATAGATATATATGTGAAACCCACTAAAATTCTAATAAATATTAAATTCTGTACCCATAATTTCAAAAGTACAATGTATTTAGTGCCAAGAACTTTCCATTTAGCGGCATGCATAGTGTTATTCATAAGCGGTATCAACACTTAAAGAAGTGAATAATTACGTCATATAAAAAACAAACAATTCAAAATTAAGAAAACACAATACAACTCTCTTCAACGAATTTCATTTTCTAAAATGTATCAATAGTAAACCTCAATTCATTTGATTTCGAATTATTTTTTTTAATACTTCTAATATATAAGGCATCAATTTACCACTCAAAATTAGCTCATCATTCATTTGATTTCGAATTATTTTTTTTAATACTTCTAATATATAAGGCATCAATTTACCACTCAAAATTAGCTCATCATTCATTTGATTTCGAATTATTCTTTGTGCATAAGGAACATATTCTACCTCAAATTTTGATGCTCCTTATTTGATAGAAGATGGGGATTCGAACCCTCACAACCTCTCAAAGAGAGATAAGTCGCTTCACCAGCGAGCCAACAAAGTGTGTTGTTACTAGTGGTGGTGTCATTTGTTATATTTATACCAAAATTTTGTTTTGCTTATAATTTATTATTGCAAATTTGGTTTTTAAAAAAAAATGATGAAGCAGTGTCCCGCGGCATTCTGACGTTGCTTCTATCTATATATCTAACCCATTTGTACATGAAATGACATCCTATTTTTGTCCTTTCTCATGCTCCTTCTTCCTCCCCTTCTTCAAAATCCGATTCATATTTTTCAAAATAAAAATTTGATTAATGATAGAAAAAGAGTTGTTTTAGGTCATATTTGAGGAATATTTTCTGTGTTTGGGCTGAAAAAGCAATACCACTTTATCATTATCGAATTGACCGTAATCTATTTCTGTCCGTGAAGATCACATCAAAGCTACTGTCTCTCAAGCTTGTGAGCTTTTAAAATATTGAATTGAGACGGTTTTAAATGAAACTACATGAGTTGAAAGAATATGTATATGGCCTAACTTAACTAGCTTGAGATTCAGGCATTATTGTTGTTGTACAAAGAAATAGTAAAAATACTTAATGTACTCATACTAAATACACACAATGATCGATCATTTGAATACATACACGTATACATTAACTCTATATAACCTAGGTGACGAGTGTGATCCAAAATGCAAAGTTGTGACTCAAAAATTTACATACAAGCATGCATGCAGGGTCGGAACTAGGTGATGTCAAGAGTTTCAATGGAATATATCCCCTGTAGCTAAATATTACATTGTGCGCAAATAGGGCAAAAATGAAATTTTCTGATTACGTATAAACTGGTGAATTCTTTTGACATATGAGAAGATTCTTGTGTAATGTGGCAAAGGGAATTCAAAAATTGCTTCCATCACATGTTCAAATAACATGTGTTGAAATTCTTATATATTTTTGAATTCCCTTGTATGTATTTCTGGCTTCGCCGCGGCATGCATGTGTGTGCGCCTATGCAGGAAATAGCAAAAGGAAGCAGAAATGAAAGAGTATGTACCTGTTATACATACATACATGTAATGTAAGAGGAGTGTTGATAAAGAAGGAAGATAATGAAAGAAGCTTGGCTTGGTTTCTCCCTCTCTTATATAATTTGTGAAAGAACAAAACAAGAACCAAGAAAGAGAGGGAGAGAGCTAGCACAGCAATTCCAAACCTTCTCTTTTCTCAATCAGCTCTATATATATAATTTGATGAATTTATTTCCCCTGTATTTATATTTCAATGGAATTTGACGGAGTGATTATATAGATAGAAAGAGAAATGTTGAAAAAAGGAAGGAAGAAGAAGAAAAAAAGGAACGTTCTTTTAGCTGCATGTGTGACTGTTTGCTTATTTCGTTACCGGCTAGCTCCATTCCATCCATTCAATATTCATGCACTAATGTTTGCATAAACTCTATCACTTAGTCATTGTTAGATAACATATCGTCATTTATCCATTAATAATACAATTAATATAATTTCATGCAAATACCAACGTCTGCGAATAAGTTTTTCTCTTGCTCCTTTTTATTCCCTTACAAAATTAAATGCACTAAAGTAACAATTACATCATTATATATATTTTCCTCCTCATCAGTTTATCATTTGTCCATGAATAATCAAAATTATGGATTCGTGAAAATTAAATAACAAATGCGAACAAGTATTTTCTCATATTCCTTTTTTCCCTTTTAATTCAAATTGTATTGGAAAATTAAAAAATAGTTGGAAAAATGAAATAATACTAAAGAATTGTGGCAAAGAATATTGTGATTTACTCTCACTCGTAATCTTAATGTACTAGTTTCAAATACAAATTTAGAATTTTAAGTATGCAGAGAATACCACACTATTGCTTATATTGTTGAAGTCGCAATATATATATTGGAAGTTGAATTTGTGTACAGACATAAATTTCACTTGAAATATCTATATATTTTTTGAGTAAAGGTTATTACTAATTAGGTTGAAATACTCATCAAACAAGTTTTTCCATAGTTTACCGTTATTTTAAATACTTAAGGTCAATATTTGTATATATTAACTACAAAATCAGCATTACAAGTGGCCAGGCAGTGAGAATCAGGAGCCCTATGATCCATTTTAATTCTCCGTTTTTCCTACAACATGCACGAGTGGAGCTTTAGTTTAACGAATTTGAATCATATGTGTGAGCACGTGATTTTTGCCCTATATGAATTACTCTCACAAATTCAAAACAAAATAAATTTTCCTATTATTTGCAATTTCGTTTTGTTAATTGCTTGCATTTGTCTACGCACGTTTATTTTATTTAATTCACGAAAAATACAAAAATATGTTGCATTTGCATTTAGGATTTAATTTTATATTTTTTAGATTAATGAGCAAATTAGTTATTTTATAAAAATGGAAAAATCACAAAACTAAGCAATTTTGCATTTTATTGTTTAATTTCGAATTTTGGTAGTTTTCTTTAAATTTGGTTATTTTATTAGTTATGTTAATTATTGTTTAGAATTAATTAGTATTTTTGATAGGCTAATTTGATTTTAAGATTTAATTTAGGTTTTAATTTTAAATTTTGGAAAAAGAAAAAAAAAGAATGTTGAATAAATTGAAAAAAGAAAAGGAAAAGAGTTGAAGAAGATCAGACTTTGGGCCTTTTGTTTAATTTTCTCCAAGCCCAATTGATTTATACACAGATACCCGGTTGGCTCAGCCCAAAACCGCACCCCAACCCGGTCCGATTTCTACACCTAACCAAACAACATCGTTTGACCCCTCCCCATCTCAACCGTTGGATCAACAAGATCCAACGGATTAGAACTGATCACTTCCTCCATATAAAAATGTCGGAACCCCCTCTCACCCCCCTTCATCGTCTCTCTCTCACCCTCGACCACCCCTGAAACCTTAATCCGCCGCCCCTTTTTCCCCACCTCGAGCCCGGCGGCGCCACCATCAAGTAGCCCCAAAATAACACCCCTCGACCTCTTTCATCCCCTCTTCCCCAATCTCTAATTATTTTCCTTCGAACCACCCTAGTTTTGTTCGAATTTTGAATCTGAGTCCAAGTTTTCGCAGCCCAAAACCAAGTCTGGTGCCGGAGTCACTTCTTGGACTATTAATGGGTCAAAACCCATGCTAGTCAACTATTCTCTGTGAGGATGAGCGACTAGCCTGGATTTCGACTTATTTTGAAGTTTTATCAGATTTATGCAAGATCCAAACCGATGAGTCTATTCGAGAGAGGCATGCTTCCATTTAGTCAGTAGGTATTTTCCTCCTCTGTATCATTTCTTTTAAAACTCGTTTGGATTAGTACGTTAGAAGTAATTGGAGCCAGGTGCTATTTAAGTAGTTTATTTATCTTGTTTGAATCGTTTGTTTGGTTCATAACTGTTTCTAGGATAATTAAGTCATTTTTGTGTGAATCAGTTGAGTTCTTTGGACTCAATTCTCTTCCTCCCTTGTTTTCTTCTTCTTGCTTTTGGCCCAAGCACCCTCGTTCATCTGAGCCTCAATGCTCAGTGATTAATGGCTTGGAGTTTGTGGATTGGGTTATAATGTTTGGACCCATAGTTTAAACGAGGCCCCTTTTTAAATTGACCCATATGCCTGCTTGGCTTAAAGGTAAAAATAGGGTCCTCAAAGGGTAATTTTGGAAGTTGGGGTAGGGAGTCTTTTGTTAACAGCCTGAGGAAGCTTCTTAGAAGCTACAAAATAGCCTTACTTGGCCAACAAGTCAGTAATTTAAGGACTTTTTAAGCAAAAATGAGAATTGAGAAAGGGACTAAGGTGCAAATCTAATTCAAATTAGTTGCCCTATTTCCTTGCCTATAAAGGCATACTTCCGGGCATTCAACAGGGGATTCTTTTTGTTGTTGAGATTTTCATATTTTTAGATTTCAAAGCTAAAGAGAGAGAGAAAAAATATCACAACAGCTGAATTTTTTGATAGAAAATACTGTTCCATTGAGTTTATGCTTTGCATTTTGAGGTCTTCACTTCCTGAATCAATTTCTGCTGGCTTGGGTTTTGAAATGGTTTGAGGTCTAGTCATCGAGGTTGGGTTTTGATGTTTGCTGGGTTATTGTGTGTTTGAAACTGGTTCCTGGGTTGTTGTACGTCATTTTCTGGGGTTTGAAATTGGTTTACTGAGTGTTGCTGGTACTGATTTCTGCTTGTTCTACTGCTGATTTCTCACTTTGTTCTTTGCCCCTTTCGATATCCAGGTATTACTCATGAGATCTGAAGAATGTAAATGCATATTTTGATGAAATGAAGTGGAAACAAAGTTCTGGAGTTTCTACCAGTAGTCTAATGGCCTATAGCTAGTTTTCATTTCCTTTATTAAATTTTTCTGATTCATGTGTTTCTTACATGTCATCTGTTTACTTCAGAATTGAATGTGGTTCTTTTGAAGTGTAGATGGTTCAAACGTTATAGACCCTATGCAATATGTGTTGAATGAGTCATCAGTATCTGCTTTCATGATGTATGTTAGGAGTCGCATAATTGAATAATAACTGAATTCTTGTAATCATTTAAGTCTGGCAATCATTAGGGAATAACCTATGGATTGTATGTGATGTTCTGAATCATGATGGTAAAATATTGAATGGGAAAAACTTAGGTATGATGTACAGGGTTGGGGCTTGGGTCTCTATTGAATATCAATATTACTCTCGTGTCCTTGTTATGTGAATCCATAAGGCTATCAAATGGTTGTAGGTGTTTGGTTTCAAAACTAGTAAATTTCCTAGGCCAGTCTCAGTTCTTGCGTATCGCGTTTTTTTCAGAAATGATTTGAAATTCAAGTTTGTTCAAGGGCTATAGTTGCATCAGATTCTAATACAAGCGATGGATGCTTTTGAGTTTTGTAGTTGATGACTAATGTGTGTGAAAGAGGTGTTATTGCATATCAGGTTGTCTTAAAATTCGTGTGTGAACTGTAAGGTTTCAAATGCGTTTAAATTAAAATTGTAGTGGTGATTACTCCATTCAAAGTCTTTTTTTTTAAAATGCATTTGTAAGGTTTCAAACGCATTGCATTTTGCTCCAAGTGCCTTTGATGCGTCGTGTTTTGGGCTATCATTCTTGGCCTGATTGCGAACTGTAGTCTTCTTCCACAATCAGGCTGCCAAGCTGGGCTACACTTGAATCCCAGTATTTTCACATATTGAACCTACAACAATGGTCAACCAAACAGGTTTTCTTTCATCAGCTGGGCCACTTTACAATCATTTTGGGGCGGCCTTTTGCTAGTTCCTTATTTTATTGAATCATTAGTATAAGTTTGGCCTGGAATAAATTAGAATTCCATACGTTCTTTAATTAATTATTCTTGAATCCCCTTTAAAAGTAGAATTGAGGCATGCCATGCCAAATAAAATCCCTAAATTCATGACCCTCACTTAATTAATTTTAATCCTTTAGAAATCGAGGTGTGCCATTAGATGAATTTTTCATGGCCCTCGCAAAGTTAAAAATGCATAGTTGCTTTAGGCGCGCTATTTTAAAATTACTTTCCTAAACTCAGGTGTGCATTTCATGTGACCCAAATCCAAATCCTAACAACGTTAAATAAAATATGTCTCGGACTGCGGCTGCATTTCACGTGGCGTGGTCCAAAGACGTGTTTTAGATGACGTTGAAATTTTCCTTAAAATAATTAAAAGCGGTTAGAAATTTAAAATATACCATAGGCTAAAACATGTATTAAAATCAGATAATAGGCCAATTGTAATAGTTGAGCGACCGTGCTAGAACTACGGAACCCGGGAATGCCTAACACCTTCTCCCGGGTTAACAGAATTCCTTACCCGGATTTCTGTGTCCGCGGACTGTAAAATAGAGTCAATCTTTTTCTTGATTCGGGATTTGAACCGGTGACTTGGGACACCATAAATTATCCCAAGTGGTGATTCTGATTCTTAAATAAATAATCTCGTTTCGATTGTCACTTTAAGTTGGAAAAAACTCCCCTATTATACACCCCTTCCGGGTGTAGGAAAAAGGAGGTGTGTCAGCTCTGGCGACTCTGCTGGGGATCGAACCCAGAATCTCTGGTTCAGGGTTCAGAATTCGAGCTTAGATGAATTATTATAGTTGGGTTTATTAATTATCTGATTTTTGTTACATGTTTGGGCCTAATGTGCTACGTGTTGCTTGGATATTCTATGAACTATATATAAACTTTTACGAAACCCTTCTTCTCTCTGAGTCTTCTAAATCATGGAGGAGTGTGCACTTCGTGTGACTTCTTTTCTATTAGAGTCATATCCCAAATTTTAGAATGAGGTTCGGACAAGTTGCAAAACCGGTGAAGCTTCTGTATTCCCGGTACGCTGCCCTCCCCCCGGCTCGAGTTGTCCGCTCGGGTAATCCAGATCTAGAACAATAAATCCAGGTTTTAAATCTAGTATAACAAGACCTAATGCCGGATCCATAGTAGGAACGTTTGCTTGCATCACGTGCATTTGACTTTGGAGACTCAACACAGGGGTTGGGTCTGTCTAGGACAGGTGCACCCCAAAATGAAAAGACCATCCTGATGCATCTTACTTGCTACTTGTGCATTTATTTGATTGGGATTTGCATGCTGACCGGCTTTTGAATAATGAGAGAAAGTTGGGAAAAAGAGAATAGCAATGTGAGGGCTAAGTGAGTTAAATCACTTGTTTTGGAAAACCAATGTCCAAATGGTACTGAAGCTCTGCCGAATTTTTTTTGTTGAGAAAATGAAAAAAGAAAGGGTTTTGTTTTGAAAAATAGTTGGTTTTATTTTATTTGCCCGAACTACGCCAGTTTGATTCTCACCGGATGTGAGATACGTAGGTAACCCCCATCGGGTCCAACTTCCTTTTTTGCAAAAATAGCCCAAAAAGAACAAAATTTATGTTTATTGCAAATAAGTAAGGTGATGCCACTCTTGTCAAAATAGCCGAATGTCCCTCAAAAGGGCGCGAGAAAGTTGTTTTTTCAAGAACAACCACCTTTAGTCATTTTTAAAGGTTTTGGCTGGTTAGCCGACACAGCTTTAACTTCGTTTTCGGAGTGCTGAAAGGCCGTATTGGTAAAGCTGGATATTTTGTGAATTTTTTTGAAAAAATGGTCATTTTTCTTGAGTCAAAATGATTCATAGTTTTCTTTAATTAAAATCACCTTGATAAATGTGCAGGATGAGCACAATTCAAAATGAACCTTTCTCAGTCCGTGAAAAGATCCCTTTGGAGCTACATATGTGGTGGCATGATTTGGGGGACAATAGCAGAAAAGTTGTGACAAAAGCATTGGGTGGTCTTGTCGGGCTCTTGAAGGTTAAGCCGAGAAAAGACATAATCGAGGCATTGATACCATTTTGGGACCCAACACATAATGTATTCCACTTTGCTGATTTCGAGTTAACTCTTACCCTGGAAGAGATAGCAGGCTACGTCGGTCTCGAGGGGAATCTTAGAAATCAATACCCGGTAGCACCAAGAATATTAACCCCTCGCAAATTTTTGGACCTGTTAAGCATCAGTCAGAACATCCGAAACGGAAATTTGGCCAAAAGATTCTGTACCTTCTACTTTTTATACCGATGTTACAGGAATCCTCGTGGCTTCGAGACACAAGATACCGGTCTTACTCACGCGGGAAATAAAGACAAGTGGGAAGCTCGAAGAGGATTAGCTTTTATAACGGCGTTCCTGGGTACTTTGATTTGCCCAGAAAAGACGGGAACATAGAGTTGGGACTCGCGGGAATAGCTGACTTTATGGTGAAAAAGGCAAATGGGACCATAGTGTCGATGATTTTGGCAAAAATTTACCGAGCTCTGACCCTTTATCGAGAAGGGGGAAAGTTCTTTGAAGGGTGCAATATGTTGTTACAATTATGGATGGAGGAACACCTTTGCCACCGTCCTGGATACTTGAATTGTGGAATGACTGGCCTCGAGTGCATTGAAAAACATGAAAAGCGGGTATAGGGTTATGAGTTCCCAGATGGTACGGAAGCATGGCATGCTCATTTGAGATCTTTGACTGCAAATAAGATCGAATGGACATTCGGTTGGCTCTCGGTCAACGAGGTAGTTTATATGTCGGCTGAGGTATGCTTTGTGCTGTTAATGGGTCTTCGGAGTATCCAGCCTTATGCTCTGCACCGAGTTCTACGTCAGTTAGGCCGATACCAGACCATCCCACACGATGAGCATTTGAGTCGGCAGGTTATTGAGTTGGAACCAAAAGCCGCTTTTCCAGAAGAAAGAGTGCGTCGGATTTGGCATCAGTGCAAATTCTTAGAGCCTAGAACTCAAGTACGAGATCTGTCCAGAGCGAGGTGGAGCCTGGTTACACTGCGTGGTATGGTAAAAGATCCCGAGTTCATCATGAACCCGAAAGGCCTGCAAAGAAACCCCATGTCCAACAATTTACCGACGGAGCACAGATGCAATGGGACTGGTTGACTAAAGAAAATGAGTACCAAGCCACCATAGGCAGGCTAGAAAAACAAGTCATGGACCTTCAGTTTGAGAATGGGTTGCAAGCTGCCGCAGATGAAGGCGAGAAAAAGAAGCTAACCCAGGAAAATGAAGCCCTCAAAGCTCAAATACGAAAGATGAAAATAGCTATTAGAAACCCGGAAAGAAGTCGAGCGGATGAAAGGCTTATAAGCAGTCTGAAAAAGAAAGCCCTTGAGTATCAAGATGACCTAGAAAAGTCTGAGGCCAGTCTAGCAAAAGTCCGGGCTCAATTGGCGGAAAATGAAAAGGTCGAACACAGTTTGTGCAACAAATGAAGAGAAAGTATGAAGGGACAATCACCAGCCTGAAAAGAAAAGTAACTACTCTTGAGAATAAGGCATCCAAGCAGGCTAAAGATTTCAAAGCTAATAGGGAACACTGTTATGATTTGATGGCTCAGTTGGAGGAAGAAATGCAACAGTTGATGGCTCAGATGGAGGAAGAAATGCAACAGTTGCAAAATCAACATCTCCATGACACTCAGGTGTTAGAAGCCCGGAATCAACAAGTCGGGCGTCTACTTCAAGAAAAGGTAGAATCCAAGAGAGGATCAGAACCATTGCCGACTACATTATTGTGAAATGCCAAGCATGTGAGGATATGACTCGCACCAACTTCTTTGCGGCAATGATGACATTTGTCCGGCAGATAATGAGTGACTTGGAGAGGCTTCAAAGGGATCTTGCATATAGGCTTGTGGCGAGACCGAATGATGTCCCGCGGGCCCCAGGAGCATTTGAGGCATTAATGTATTCATGATTTTCATTAGAGTCGGTTAGTCTATTTGCGAGTCTGTATTTTCTTTTATTGGAGTCAGTTAGTCAGTTTTCGAGTCTGTTGTTTTCACCTTCTATCAGAGTTTGTTGGTCTTGTTTTGAGTCAGAGTCTGTTAATTTCCCTTTTCGAGTCTGTTAATTTTATAATTTGGTAGAATGAGTGGTTGTAATCAAAATTGTTTTATTTTATGAAAATTTGAAAATCCCAAAATATTTTGTTATTTATATTATGCACTTATCTCTAGAACTACGTTTGGTCTAATTCATGCGGGGTCATGATACGTAGGCAATCTCCATAGGATTCAGCCATAACTAAAAGAAAGAAAAAAGAGTGATAAAAAAAGGGGGAAGAATAAGAGAGAGAAGGAAAAGAAATGAGACACAATGAGAAGGAAACAGTGGCAAAGCAAGAAAGAGTCATGAGAGAATAAAAACAAAAGATAGACCAAGCAAGGAAAGGTAAAAATGAAAAAAAAGGGAGAGAGAAAAAGAGTAGTTGCAAACGGAAATAAGGAAAAGCCGGGATGACGCAAGCATCCGATCAAATGCATAATAGAAACGGTTAACTGCTTAGGTGCACTCACTCCTCAAATGTGCGGTTGCTTATCTGTTAAAGCCCTAATCGCTAACAAGTTTGTTATTGATGAAATTATAATTCAGGCAGGTAGTTAGTTTGATTGGCATTCTGGCAACTTACTCTTACAACACCTGGTCCAAAAACAAGCTGAACATGGCCAACCAGGAACTTGAGGCAAGTATTGTCGATCCGTCAAAAGAGGTAGAAGAATCGGAGGTTAATTTGAAAGATGAGTTGTATAAGCTGAAGCAGCAGATGGCTGAAATGTACCAAGCATGGGAAAAAGGGCACCCACCGCCAGTTTACCCCGCCAACCCCGCTTTTGTCCCGCCATTGGCTCAGACCTAGGAACCTACAACTGTGAACTCATCTCCGGCCTTTCCCCTCTATTAACAATGCTATGGAACCACTTCCCATACATCACAAGCTCCATCGCCCAAACAAGTCTTGTACCCTCCTCCACCAGCCACTCCTATTTTTGTGGCACCCCCACCTGCGGCATTACACCAATCCTCCAGTGAGCCTCTGTTCCAGACTCACGATAACCAGTATTACCCCCCGGAGCCCACTTTCAAGGTTCCTGTGCCCTATTCCTACACTCCTCATTTTGATCTCCCTGCGAAAACTGAAAAACCATCTAGAAATCCCAAACAGGAAGAGATGTTCAGGAAATTTAAAAGTCTGGAACAGTCATTCAAAGACATGCTTGGGTTGGGAGGTCAAGTAAGTGTGGCTTACAAAGATCTATGTCTATTTCCGGATGTGCAACTGCCGGTAGGGTTTAAGATGCCCAAGTTTGATTTGTATGATGGGCATGGTGAGCCAGTGGCATATTTGAGAGGTTTTTGTAGCAAAATGAGGGGAGCTGGCCGGAAAGACGAGCTGCTAATGACGTATTTCAGTTAGAGTCTGAGTGGATCAGCGCTAGAATGGTATACTCGGCAGGATCATGAAAGATGGTACATATGGGATGATCTAGCTCAGGCATTTGCTTGTCACTTCCAGTACAACCTCGAGATTGTTCCGGATCGTCTGTCTTTGACGAAACTTGAGAAAAAACACAATGAGAATTTCAGGGAGTATGGTTTTAGGTGGAGAGAACAGGCAGCAAAGGTTGACCCTCCAATGAAAGAAAGTGAAATGGTGGATTATTTTTTGCAGGCCTTAGAACCTACTTATTACGGTCATCTGGTATCAACTATAGGCAAGTCCTTCAATGAAGTGGTAAAGATGGGTAGTATGGTAGAAGAAAGGCTCAAGACAAACAAAATCATGAGTTATTCGGCTATTAAGGCAACCACCCAGGCCATTCAAAGCGGAATTGGAGGAGTAATTGGAAAGAAGAAGAAAGAGGATGTAGCAACGATTGATTTAGGAGCTTGGTTCGGACCCAGGGGTCCATTACATTACTATAACCAGCCTCGACCCCACCACCAAACCTACCCTTATACCCTATATATCCCACCACAACACTACTATCCATCACCAGACTCCCATTTTTCTGTCCACCATGCCCAAACATACAACTAACCTCCGGCCCACGCACAATGGCGTGCGCCAGTCCCACAAAATACATACCCAGCTCCACAAAATGTCTATCAACCCCTAAGAGCCTATCGGAACCCTCCTAGATCAGGTTTTCGGCCCAACCAAACGTTTAAGAACGAGAGGTTGCAAAAGAAGAAAACTTTTACTCCACTGGGAGAATCTATACCAGTTTGTTCCACAGGTTACGACAATTGGGTATGCTGAATCCGATCGAGACAAAACTGCCAAATCCTCCCCCGAGGAACCTTGATCACTCTGTGAGTTGCGAATATTGTTCTAGTGATCGGGGGCACGATACAGAGAAGTGCTGGCAATTGAAGACAGTTATTCAAGAGCTCATTGATACTAATCGGATTAAGGTCCAAGCTCCCGAGGAACCCAATATCAACTAGAATCTATTGCCGGCCCATCCTAAGACAAATATGATCGAGATAGTGCATAGGGGAGGGGAGCCCAAGAAGCCTTCACAGACCGTCATGATGATCTGGGCCAGTGAAATCAGGCCGGTTGAAAAACCAATAAGTGAGAAATCAATGATCTGGTTGAGTGGGGCAGACAGTGAACCATCCGCGGTAGGCAAGAAGGGGTTTTCAAGTGGTGTTGCAGTAAAACAAGAAAGAGAAAAAGTAATTGTGCTAGGAGTAGCGAACAAGCCTATTGTAATTGTAGAGGGTGCCCGCACAGACCCTGTCATTATTAAGCCGATAACTCAATTACCGATAGTCGATAGCAAGGCGGTCCCATGGAATTATGAATAAGTGATAGTGACTTACAAGGGGAAAGAGGTTAAAGAAGAAGTTTGTGAGACCTATGGTTTGACTCGATCGGGGAGATGCTTTGCCCCCAAAGAGTTGAGAAAAGATAAGAGCTCCAAAGACAAACAGGTGCTAGTGACCGAGGAAGAAGTAGAGGAATTCTGGAGAAAGATGAAAGTGCAGGACTATTCCATTGTAGAGCAATTGATGAAGACACCGGCTCAGATTTTACTATTGTCATTATTGATCCATTCAGACGAGCACCGTCAGGCTTTGATGAAGATCCTGAATGAGGCCCACGTTCCTGACAAAATCTTAGTAAACCACTTGGAAAAGATAGCTAACAAGATATTTGAGGTAAACAGAGTCACTTTTTTTGATGATGAGTTGCCCGTGGAGGGTACTGAGCACAACAGAGCCCTCTATCTCACGGTGAAATGCAAAGATTCCGTGGTTACCCGGGTACTGGTCGACAATGGTTCCAATGCGAATATTTGCCCTCTCTCTACTCTAAACAGATTGAAGGTAGATGATCAAAGAATTCACAAGAACAGTATTTGCGTTCGGGGATTCGACGGTGGAGGGAAAGATTCAGTCGGCGACATAATGCTTAAGCTTACAATAGGGCCAGTTGAATTTACCATGGGTTCCAGGTGCTCGATGTGGCTGTTTCTTACAATCTGCTATTGGGTCAACCCTGGATTCATGCTACAAAAACGGTCCCGTCTACTCTGCATCAAATGGTCAAGTTTGAATGGGATAGATAGGAAATTGTTGTGCACGGCGAGGATAATTTGTGTGCACACAGTGATGCCATTGTTCTGTTCATAGAGTTTGAAAACGACAAGGGGCCATCGGTTTATCAGGTTTTTGACACGGTATCGGTAGAGAAAATTCCAGAAGGGAAGCGCGTTCCAACTCCGAGGGTAGCTGCCGCATCAGTCATGGTAGCCGTTGAAATGTTGAAAAATGGTTTTGTACCAGGCAAGGGTTTGGGTGCATCTCTGCAAGGTATTGTACAGTCGGTGTCTCTCCCCAAAAACTTGGATACATTTGGTTTGGGGTTCAAGCCTACAGTTGCAGACATAAAAAGAGCCAGAAAGTTGAAACAGAGGGCATGGGTCCTCCCAAAGACCATCCCACGTCTCTCCAGATCATTTGTCAGGCCCAGCACCAAGAAACGCCCAACAACAACAGTTCCCAGTTCTGTAGTTGGTCCTGATAAGGAGTTGCTTGAAAGGTTTGAGAAATTATTCGACGAGGTGAATATGATGAAAGCTGGAGAGGGTTCTAGCAAGGCGGATGTGCAATTTGTTGGGCCCAGGGCAAAGATTAACAATTGGGAAGCTACTCCTCTCCCCACCAGGAAGGAGTTTTGGTAGTTTGCTTTGATTTTCTTTTAGTTTATCTGGATTATTCCAGGGTTGTAATTCAGATTCTATGTTCCGTCTGTTTGGATGTATAAACCTTGTTATCTTTCAATTTCAATGAAATGCAATTTCCCTTTTTCCTTATTCCTGACAGTTTTATTTTTGTTTTCTTTTCTTCCTTGTACAACTCTTTTTATGTTGGTTTCAATAACATGACATGAATGAGGAATCTTTGGCCCAGTCTTAAAAGCCAATCTAATTCTGAAATAGTAATTCAAGAAATAGAGTGTGATGACGAATCGGAATATGATGAGGATGAGACCTTTGAAGAGATTAGTAAAGAACTAAGCCATTTTGAAGAAAAACCCAAGCCTAACCTGAGTGATACAGAAGCAATCAATTTTGGGGACCCAGATAATATCAGAGAAACTAAGATAAGTGTCCATATTGAACCTCAACTCAGGGAAGAGATAATTAAAGCGTTATTTGAGTACAAAGACGTCTTTGCATGGTCATATGACGACATGCCAGGCTTAAGCACTGACTTGGTGGTTCACAAATTGCCCACTGACCCGGTATTCCCTCCTATCAAGCAGAAACTGAGGAAATTTAAGACTGATATGAGCGTAAAGATCAAAGAAGAGGTTACTAAGCAGTTTGATGCCAAAGTCATTCGGGTCACTCGGTATCCCACTTGGTTAGCCAATGTAGTACCTGTGCCAAAGAAGGATGGCAAGACCAGGGTGTGTGTTGATTATCGTGATCTCAACAAAGCGAGTCCCAAGGACAACTTCCCACTGCCAAATATTTACATTCTGATTGACAATTGCACCAAACATGAGCTTGAGTCTTTTGTGGACTGTTATGCGGGTTATCATCATATCTTAATGGATGAGGAAGATGCGGAGAAGACGGCATTTATCACACCATGGGGAACGTACTGCTACAGGGTCATGCCTTTCGGGTTGAAAAATGCTGGGGAAACTTACATGAGGGAAATGACAACCATATTTCATGACTTGATACACAAGGAGATCGAGGTTTATGTGGATAATGTAATCATAAAGTCTAGAAAGCAGTCTGATCACGTCAGAGATTTGAGAAAATTCCTCCAAAGGCTTCGCAGGTACAATCTTAAGCTCAACCCTGCAGAATGCGCATTTGGTGTGCCATCCGAAAAATTGTTGGGATTCATAGTCAGCCGCCGAGGTATTGAATTGGACTCGTCAAAGATTAAAGCTATCCGAGAATTGCCACCTCCAAGGAACAAGACTAAGGTGATGAGTTTACTAGGGAGGTTGAATTACATCAGCAGGTTTATTGCTCAGCTTACGACAACTTGTGAGCCTATCTTCAAACTGTTGAAGAAAGATGTTGCGGTCACGTGGACATATGAGTGTCGAGAAGCATTTGATAAGATAAAAGGGTATTTGTCAAACCCACCTGTGTTGGTGCCACCAGAACCAGGGAGACCTTTGATTCTGTATTTGACGGTTTTGGACAATTCATTTGGTTATGTGCTGGGTCAGCATGATATCATCGGCAGGAAAGAGCATGCCATCTATTATCTCAGCAAGAAGTTCACATCTTACGAGTTTAAGTACACTCACCTTGAGAGGACATGTTGCGCTCTAACTTGGGTAGCACAGAAGTTGAAGCACTATTTGTCATCTTACACTATTTACCTCATCTCTCGTTTGGATCCATTAAAGTATATCTTTCAGAAACATATGCCCACAGGGAGGCTCGCAAAGTGGCAGATCTTGCTCACAGAATTTGACATCATTTATGTGACCAGGACCGCGATGAAAGCCCAGGATTTGGCCAATCATTCGGCTGAGAACCCATTGGATGAAAAATATGAGCCTTTGAAGACTTACTTCCCTGATGAAGAGGTGATGCATATTGATGAATTGGAACAAGTTGGAGAGACAGGTTGGAAACTTTTCATTGATGGAGCTACTAACATAAAAGGCGTCGGGATAGGAGCTGTATTGATTTCTGAAACAGGACATCACTACCCTGTTACGGTTTAGCTTCGTTTCTACTGTACTAATAACATGGCTGAATACAAGGCATGCATTTTGGGTTTGAGGTTAGCTGCAAACATGGGTGTCTAGGAAATTTGGTCTTGGGGGACTCGGACCTTCTGGTGCATTAGATTCAAGGGGAATGGAAAACATGAGATCTAAAACTCATACCGTACCGACAATGTTTGCATGAGCTTTGTCAACGGTTTCGATCAGTAGAGTTCAGGAACATTCCAAGGATCCATAACGAAGTTGCTGATGCTTTGGTTACCTTGGCGTCAATGTTACATCATCCGGATAAGGCTTATGTTGACCCGTTGCATATTCAGGTCCATGATCAACATGCTTACTGTAATGTGGTAGAAGAAGAACTTGATGGAGAGCCTTGGTTTCATGATATTAAGGAATATATCAGGATGGGGGTGTATCCAGTACAAGCCATAGGCGATCAAAAGAGAACAATTCGGCGGTTAGCGAGCGGATTTTTCTTTAGCGGAGGGATTTTGTACAAAAGGACTCACGGTTTGGTCCCATCAAACAAAAATCCAAAAGTCCCTAAGCAAAGAAACTGGGGCAGAAGTTGTGGTTGTTGCAAGAAATTTGATTCCAAAAGTTGTAATTTTGAACCCATTCGAATTGTTTTGAGCCTTTTGACACCCTTTCTTTCTAACCCTATCCAAAAGCCCACGTTATGATCCAAAGAAAGACCTTCTGATCAGTCTTCGAGAGATACCAAGTCAAGCAAGTAGAGGTGATTCATACCAGGGGCAGCACTCTGGCCCGAGCAGGAAAATGAAAAATGAGAGAGTCTTATTGGTGAAAACCCTCACGGGCACCATAAGGCGACGGGAGCTGAAAGAAATCTAAAATGAGAGAGTCTTATTGGTAAAAACCCTCACGGTCACCATAAGGCTGGAGCTGAGAAAAATCAAAAATGAGAGAGTCTTATTAGTGAAAACCCTCACGGGCATCGTAAGGCGAAAGTGAGTTGAGAGATGAACAAATGAGAGAGGTTTGTTGGTGAATACCCTTCAAGGCACCGCAAGCCGAACAAGGTCAAGGTTTAGGCAAAGAAGTCAGGTTATGGAAACTTCGGGGCAACAAAGTATGGCAACTGAGAGTTGATTAATTGGACAAATTGGGTAAATTAATCTGAAATGCATGTGATGATTATTTGTGCCAGCTGTTCCACCCAGATAAGTCTCTTTCCTTTTCCCTTTTTAGCAAGTCATCCAGTTTTGGATTTTCTTTATCCTTAACTCTTAGGGTCATTGCACTTCATTTTTTTGGGTTTCATTTCTCTAAGATGTTTCAATGTCAGTCTTGGTCAAGTAAAATAAGAAAGGATTTCAAAGCTCACTACCAACTTCCAAACATTGCAAAGCACAGTATGGCCAGAACATACCAAAGATAGCATGATGTAGAATGGGATAAAATTCCAGCAAAAGATCCACCGATGAAATGATTTAGTAATTTCGTGGGAAATGCAGAGGCTCAGTAAAAGGGGTCAGAGGTGTAAAACAACGGTGTGGGTATAGAACAATCGGGTCATCCGAGGACATGTGGGTTGAAATATAGCCAGAAATTCAAAAGGTTCAGAGCCAGTTCGGGGAAGCCAGTCAAAACAAAGCACGACAGCGGAGAGACTTTCAGCAAGAATGCCACAAACTAACCACCACATTTTAAACTGACAGGATTTTTCTTTGATTAAAATAAGGGCAGAAAGTTTCGATTGTTCCGGGGAAACCCTCCATAAGGAAAGGCAAGCACCAGACAGGTTTGACCGTAAACCCTAAGGACCCACCTGGATAATGGGATTTCATTTAAAGTTTTCAGGACCCTCCAGGAAATGGGACCTAGTTTAAAATCAAAACAATCATGAGTAGCATAATCTAGCATAAATGAACCACAAAGGAATATAAGTAGGTTTCAAAGTTTGAAAGTTTGAGATAGGATTCAATTAGGAGTTGTCAGGACCCTTCTGAATAATGGGACCTAGCTTTAAGATTTCCATTAAATAATAAGATTTGGTGTAAGTTCTATTGTAGGGTGGTATAATTCAGCCGTAAAAATTGTCACGCTTAAGATAAGACTTGATTTTGATTTTCAAGACCCTCCTGGATAATGGGATGTAGTTTTAAGGTTTCCTCTAAATAACAAGATTTAACGTAAGTTCTGCTGTAAGGAAGTATAATTCAGCTGTAAAAGTTGCCACTCTTAAGATAAGACTTAATTTTTGATTGTCAGGACCCTCCTGGATAATGGGATGTAGCTTTAATACTTTCTTACCTTTAGAAGATATGACTTCGATTTAAAATTGTGGCTTAATTAAGAGTTTTAAGGACCCTCCTAGATAATGGGATGTAGTCGTGAGACCTTCTTAGATAACAAGATCTAGCAGAAGTCATACCTTTAGAAAACATAATTCAGCTTTTAAAACTGTCATTTAACTAGGCGTTTTCGGGACCCTCCTGGATAATGGGATCTAGCTTTCAAATTCATAGAGATATTTGGTGACATGATTCAATTAACACTCATAGATGCGCCCAGCACCAAACTGGGGAAGGAAAATTTCTTTTGTTTTGTTGTAATCAGGTTCAAAGGCAGCAGTTTCAGATGAACAGTTGAAGTTTTGGCAATCAGGCGCCCACCTGGAGAGCAAGGGAATACAGTTAAAGTTTTGGCAATCAGGTGCCCACCTGGAAAGCAAGGGAGTACAGTTCAAATGTTGTAATCAGGCATCCGCCTGGAGAGCAAGGGAATACAGTTAAAGTTTTGGCAATCAGGCGCCCACCTAGAGAGCAAGGGAATACAGTTAAAGTTTTGGCAATCAGGCGCCCACCTGGAGAGCAAGGGAATACGGTTCAAGTTTTGGCAATCAGGCACCCACCTGGAAAGCAAGGGAGTACAGTTCAAATGTTGTAATCAGGCGCCCACCTAGAGAGCAAGGGAATACAGTTGAAGTTTTGGCAATCAGGCGCCCACCTGGAGAGCAAGGGAATACAGTTAAAGTTTTGGCAATCAGGCGCCCACCTGGAAAGCAAGGGAGTACAGTTCAAATGTTGTAATCAGGCGCCAACCTAGAGAGCAAGGGAATACAATTGAAGTTTTGGCAATCAGGCGCCCACCTGGAGAGCAAGGGAATACGGTTCAAGTTTTGGCAATCAGGCGCCCACCTGGAAAGCAAGGGAGTACTGTTCAAATGTTATAATCAGGCGCCCACCTGGAGAGCAAGGGAATATAGTTGAAGTTTTGGCAATCAGGCGCCCACCTAGAGAGCAAGGGAATACAGTTAAAGTTTTGGCAATCAGGCGCCCACCTGGAAAGCAAGGGAGTACAGTTCAAATGTTGTACAGATGGGGAGGGTGAGAGAGAGACGATGAAGGGAGGTGAGAGGGGGTTCCGATATTTTTATATGGGGGAAGTGATCAGTTCTGATCCGTTGGATCTTGTTGATCCAACGGTTCAGATGGGGAGGGGTCAAATGATGAGAGTTAGTAGTATATATTGTAGAGTGTGAGTTTGATTATCTCTTTTTACACTTGCACATAATTGGGTTATTTTTAAGTCTAATTTAAAACTACAATTGCAATTTGGGAAATAAAACTAAAAGATTATTTTTACTGTTTATCAAGTTTTGTAAAAGTCATACCCAAGAATGCAGCCTGGGTAGTGAGAAAAATTCTTGAACTCAGGAAGCTTATCCTTGAGCTACCTACCTTGCAAGGAGACCTGACTTCAAGACTGATGACATTGCAAAGTATAGATGGACGATTCAACATAAAGAAGTTATATAAGTTGCAGATTCCTCATGTCCAAAAGATGTACTGGAAATGCCTGATCTTATAGCCTCATATACACTCTCGACACAAATTCAACTTATGGTTAGTTGTACAGGGGAGATTACCTACTGTTGAGAGGCTATAGAAAATTGGTACTCAAGTTCCTCAAACTTGTGTTTTCTGTGGCCTGGATGATGAACATTTTGATCATTTATTCTTTGGTTGTCCATACACGAAGAATATTTGGCAAAGATTATTGAATTGGCTTGGTTGTCCAAGACAGATAAGAACATTAAGTAGAGCTGAAATGGGTGACAACCTGTGCTAGGCAAAAGAAGGGAATTGGGACAATTGTCTCAACTATTTTTGGGATGATTGTATACCTCATATGGAGAGACAAGAACAAAATCAGCTTTCAAAGTGGAAGTTCATCATCAGATAGAATATGCAGAGAAATTGCAGCCATATACATATCAAAGGCAATACACATATCAGCTGGCAGAAACATTTGGAGGCATTGAATTGGTATCCTTAGACAAGTTTAGCTCTTTATTCTTTCAAATGTACTGCCTTTTGTTTATACTGCAGATTGTATAGGTTGAAGTTTGTGTATAGGCTATAGCTGAAAGTAAAACCTTGTATAGATTATAGTTGAGAAATCAGTTGTCAAATAGAGTCAAGGAACTAGTCAGCAGTTCCTGCATTGTAATGATTTTTTTTGGTGAAATAGAAATGGAAGTTACTGGATAAAAAAAAGTTTTGTAAAAGCCTAGAGCTATGACCATCACCTAGGTGTTTGCCTAATGGGATATAAATATTAATGCTTGTTTTATTGGTCGGGGTGTATTATAGCTATCAACACCCAATTACCCACTCAATCGACCTATAATTGCAATTTGGAATACATATTCTCTAAATTTTGTTCCTAGCACAGCTTTTGCAGCCACACAATTCATGTGCGGACCGCACCTTGCACCAAACTCTGATGGCTTTTCCTTCATCATTTGCGGTCGTAGATAATATTTTGTGGTCTGCACTTTTGATCTTTTGTGCCTTTTATGTCCTTGAGTTTAGATTACTCCTTTTTGAGTTGGATTTCATCTCGGGTGTTCATATTCCAATATTCCCGCATTTAAGCACATTTCATCAATTTTTGGGAACATAATTAAACACTTTTGGACTAAAACAAAAGCAAAAAGGTGCTAATAAGTAGTTGATTATAGGCTATAATTACGTATTTTAGTCGATTATTACACTCTAATTTACTGCACTTTAGTTGAGTTTGCACTTTAATCGCTAGTGTTTTGCACTAATTGTGTGTTTTATGCCTTGTAGGTGTGATTCTGAGCTATATAGATTTTATGTAATGAATTTAAATAGTTTTGAGCTTTGAAGTCTGAGTAATAGCTCAAGGAATTAAGCCGGGATAGCGTTCGGGGATCAACGGATGATAAAACAACAAAACGAAAACTCGAAGAAGCATATTGCGCACTGTCTAGTAAAATAGACATAACGTTTTACTCAGAACTCAATTTGAGCCTAAAAATATATGGTTGGAAAGCTAACGCAAAGGTCTACAACTTTCATGTTTTACGTTTTTTCAAATTCCAAACAGAACAGGGTCAACAACCGCGTCAGAACCGCGGCAGAGGGCAGTCGCGGACAACTGAAGAATCTGATAGGGTGTTTGGCCGCGGTTCCGGCGCGACCGCGGTGGAACCGCGGAAGGATGAGTAAATTTCAGGGACCAAGGTTCAAAAACGGGATTTTAAGCCCTAAACCCTATATTAAACCAAGGAAGCCGGCCAAGAATTGGAGAGGACATATTTTTGACATAGATTTGACCTAAGGAGGCAGAGACACAATAGGAGCAAGGCTTGGGAATTCTTCCACGAGTTTTTTCCTTCCTCTTCCTATTTTTCATTGTTAGTTATGACTTTTAGTATTGTAGTTTTACATACTATTATGAATAGCTAAGTTGTTATCCTAGAGTTTTGATAGAACCTTTTGTAGGATAAATTCTTGTTATGTTTTTATATAATTGAGCCATAGCTTTTCTCTATTTGTTCAACTACGTTTATATTCTGGTTGATTGAAGAGCTCTCAATTAGCTGTGCCTATTTAGTGTGCATAACTCGGGAGAGAGTGCATATTTAGGTAATTGTTGAACAACACCACTCCCAGAGTATATGAGGGATCAATAACCGAGGGTTTAAAGGCGGGATTAGGGATAACGAAGCCTTGGGTGCGATCTGAAGTGAGCTGTATCAAAAGCCAGCTAGCGTAGCTCGGGAGAGTGCGTCTAGTAAATTGTCGTGATTACTCGGGAGAGATTTACGGTAATAAGAGTGCTCATGATCGGTAGAGAATACTTAGGCGAAATTATAGAAGACATAGCGGGAAGGATTCCGACAATTGGGGAAATCATAACTCTAGACCTCCTTAATCTTATCTCTAACTCTTAGTATCTTTAGTTGTTAATTTATTATTTTAATTTGTTAATCAATTAGTTAAACACAAGAATCTAAATATCTATAAGTTAGGAACTGTTCAAACTTGTCTTCTTGGTGATAGTGAACAGCTGTAGCTAAGCCTTAGTTCTCTGTGGGATTCGACTCCGGACTTGTAAACCGGATTATATTTGCAACGACCGCATTGTCCTTTTTATAAGGCTATAATTTCGTTTTGTTGTTTTATCATCCGTTGATCCCCGAACACGATCCCGGCTTAATTCCTTGAGCTATTACTCAGACTTCAAAGCTCCAAACCACTTAAATTCATTACATAACATCTATATAGCTCGGAATCACACCTACAAGGCATAAAACACACAATTAGTGCAAAACACTAGCGATTAAAGTGCAAACTCAACTAAAGTACAGTAAATTAGAGTGTAACAATCGACTAAAATACGTAATTATAGCCTATCATCAACACCCCACACTTAAACCATTGCTCGTCCTCGAGCAATCAAACTACACTTTTTTTTATAGACACGGCCTTTTTAAACAATTCTCCTAATTCATCACACCAAGAGTATTTAAAATAGACTAAGCACAAAAGCGTAACATCTTCACCTCAAGATTTGACTCATAAGTACCACGCATTATTCACAATTCACCCACTTACTCTAACATAGAGGTTACTGACATTACCTTTCCTTCATGAATCAAGTGCCCTCACACAACAAAAGAGAGTAGTTCCACACAGTAAAATTTAAGAACACTTAGGAACTCAAGATAGAAAGAATTCACTCACTCTCAGAAATAACATTCATATGCCACAAAAAATGCACCATAAGTTTGCCCGTAGTGTACTAATCTACTAATGGAGCTCATTCAATCTAGGATCAATTAGGACTTTATTTGGTTGTAATGTAGGCTACGGGACGGGTAGGATACATTTAGATATAAGAGTGACTACACCTCCCTAAGCACTTTAATACATATACTTTAACATTCAAACCCCATACTTATGTCAAGCCAAACTCCACCTTCACATCCATATATATCAACTCCCAAATTATTTAAGCACAATTATATCAAGAGTCACCACTATCAAAGAATATTTTTTTTTCACAGCAATGCAACTATTTTTTTTCTTTTCGTTTCTTTGTCAATTCAAGTGGCTCTTGCTCTTTCAAATCAGTGCATTCTCCTTATTTCATTGGTTCCACTCAAAAGTCAAACCAACCACCCCACACTTTAACTTTTACAAAGTTCCTAACAATTCAAGTGCCCATGAGAGGTTACAATGGTTCAAATAGATGGTTAATTCAAACAAATGAGTAAGGCTTGTAATGTGGAACATGATTACAGGCTCAAAGGGGTTAACTACGATACATAACAATTATGCGGGTACAATATACATATCTCGCTCAACAAAGAAATGCCTATATCACTTCCTAGACTGAATAAAACTACTATTTCGCTTTGCAAACACACGGGGCAAGTTTTAGATATCAAATGCAATGCACAGAATACAACAAACCTCTCACACACATGACACATAACTCACTCAGGATTGGATTCACGGACACTCTAGTCAAAGCAGTTAAGCAATTTTAAGAACATACAATTAAGGTACTTATACAAGAGTCAAAAAACTGAGCTTAAGCGTCACAACCAAAGTACTCACTATTCTCAAGGCATAACAAAGTCAAGAGATATTGCTTCAATTCAATTCATCTCACACTGGCTCCTACTCCCAAAAAAAAACTAACTATACCCGGTTCCAATAAAACCCTTGGAAAAGAACCGTGGTTTAAAGAAAAACCAAGGGGTAATTATTACACTACCTAACAAAAGAAAATCTTTTTGTACCTTTTCTTTAGACTTAAATCCCTCAAGAAAATTGTCTAATAGATCCATCGTCGGGAAAAATCCAATCTTTTCTATTTAAAAAAAAATTGTTCAATTAAACTAATACAACTAAAATAGCATAGAAAGTCACCCAGATAATCTTCTCACCCCACACTTAAAATTGTGCATTGTCCCCAATGCACACCATAACTAATAAAAAGGGTAAAAGAGACTCCCTGGTAGGCCAAAGGCCGAAGCATTAACAGCTCATGAGGTACTCAGACTTCTCCCAAGCTTGGTCCTTTGTGCGGGTACCTCACACTTAGTTCCAACCATTTGGTTTGTTATTGTATCCTTCCAATACCTTTGCTTTCCATGCTCCTAGAAAATAAAAAATTGACACTACAATAATACAATTAAAAAAAATTAATACAAAAAATAAAAGAAAGCAGTAAAGCTGGGTTGCCTCCCAACAAGCGCTTGATTTAACGTCGCGGCACGACGTGAATCACTTTCTGCCTCCACTTCAAACTTATGAATCGCACCCCAAGTTTTGCTTCAAGCTTATGATTATGCTCTTAGGGCAGTACAAATTCTTGCGAGCCAAAAATTAGATAGAGTCTTATGCACTTTTTGGCTCTCGACCGAGGAGTGTCACCTTGCCTAGACGGCCTTGAGAATTTCAAAATATAAGGCCCATCTACCTCTTCCTTGGACTCCTTTTTATGCTCGTAAAGATCCATTCCCATTTCACCGTCCGAACATAATGTAGAGAAGTGTTTGGAATGAGGTCCAACACGTTCCAATACATGAACTTCAAGATTTTCGACCTCCTCAACACCCAAAACACTAGAGTCAACTAAATTTGTATCTTCAACGTCCCTGGTTGACTCTAGTATTATTTCTTCAACATCGGCATCCTCAAATTCTAGATGGTTAGAGTGTTGGGGTTCTACTTTGGACCCCTCCATTGGCACCTTAATTTCCGTCTCTAATGCAAACTGCTCCTGACTACTATCCATAATATTGACATATTGAGCATTAAAAGCTTCAACTAATTGACTCCCTTGAGCCTCTAAGTTGCGAATAGTTTCATCTTGCCTTTCTCTCTGCAGCAGTATTTTACTTTGTTGTTCTATAAGACACTTTAACATATCTTCGATCTTCTTTAGGTCAGCTTCCCGAGGTTCTTTGTTCCTATTATCCTCACAAATAAACATAGAATCATCATAATAAGGGGTTGGGGGAAGATAAGAAATATAAGCACAACCATGAAAGTGACCATCTTGACCACCACACATATCACACATATTCCACACATAAGATTGAGTTGGTGCACATAACTCACTCTCGAAAATACTTTGATAATTTTGCCAAGGGTGGTTTTCATCACAATATGCATAAGGAGGATTAAAAGTAGAATTACCAACATCAAAACTTTCATAATTCCATGATGCCATGTTTTTTTTAAATCAACAAGTAAAACAAAAAAAATATCAAATACAAAAAAAATAAAAATAAAAGTTCAAATTTGAAACATAGCAATATGTACACCTACAGCTACACCGTTATTTCCCCGGCAATGGTGCCAAAATTTGGTCACGCCCAACTGTGCCTTATAAAAAGGACAATGTGGTCATTGCAAATATAATCCGGTTTACAAGTCTGGAGTTGAATCCCACAAAGAACTAAGGCTTAGCTACAGTTGTTCACTATCACCAAGAAGACAAGCTTGAAAAGTTCCTAACTTATAGATATTTAGATTCTTGTGTTTAACTAATTGATTAACAAATTAAAATAATAAATTAAACTAAAGATACTAAGAGTTAGAGACAAGATTAAGGAGGTCTAGAGTTATGATTTCCCCAATTGTCGGAATCCTTCCCGCTATGTCTTCTATAATTTTGCCTAAGTATTCTCTACCGATCATGAGCACTCTTATTACCGTAAATCTCTCCCGAGTAATCACGACAATTTACTAGACGCACTCTCCCGAGCTACGCTAGCTGGCTTTTGATACAGCTCACTTCAGATCGCACCCAAGGCTTCGTTATCCCTAATCCCGCCTTTAAACCCTCGGTTATTGATCCCTCATATACTCTGGGAGTGGTGTTGTTCAACAATTGTTGAACAACACCACTCCCAGAGTATATGAGGGATCAATAACCGAGGGTTTAAAGGCGGGATTAGGGATAACGAAGCCTTGGGTGCGATCTGAAGTGAGCTGTATCAAAAGCCAGCTAGCGTAGCTCGGGAGAGTGCGTCTAGTAAATTGTCGTGATTACTCGGGAGAGATTTACGGTAATAAGAGTGCTCATGATCGGTAGAGAATACTTAGGCGAAATTATAGAAGACATAGCGGGAAGGATTCCGACAATTGGGGAAATCATAACTCTAGACCTCCTTAATCTTGTCTCTAACTCTTAGTATCTTTAGTTGTTAATTTATTATTTTAATTTGTTAATCAATTAGTTAAACACAAGAATCTAAATATCTATAAGTTAGGAACTGTTCAAGCTTGTCTTCTTGGTGATAGTGAACAGCTGTAGCTAAGCCTTAGTTCTCTGTGGGATTCGACTCTGGACTTGTAAACTGGATTATATTTGCAACGACCGCATTGTCCTTTTTATAAGGCATAGTTGGGCGTGATCAGTAGTCGAAATCCCCACTTATCAACTCCCCCAAACTTAAGTTTTTGCTTGTCCTCAAGCAAATAAATTAGTTCCCACCTCCACAAGTTAAAAGCCATTCCATCTAATCAAAGGTGAGTCATTCACATATCAATTGAGACCAACAATTATCCACACCACTCATGAATTATCAATAAGGCAACAAGTTAAACTTTTATGCACAAATAGTTCTAATGTGACACTTAAGTATCAAGAGTTGACTTTACTCATCAAGGAAGCTCGCTCTTTCATGTAGGTTATTGTGGATCCCAAACTCCTCCTCCTCTACTCTCCGTTTTCCTATCTCTCTCAAGAATTTTAGCACTCAATCCAAAGATTTGCAAAAGGTTCACTCATATCTCTCAAAAGAATGTCGCAAGTATGGCTTTAAGTACCATAGGCTTGCCCCTCATGTAGATCACTACTATTGTTAGCTCACTTGGCTTGAAATAATGTAGGACTTTTTTGGAATGCAATGAAGGCTTTTGGACTAAGGTTGGATATGCTATGATAGAACGGGTTCATCTTTCCTTAAGCACTCCATTTTCTGATCTTGGCTCATGCTTTGTCAAATCTTTGAGGCATTTTCTTTTCCTAGGGATGGACTAGAGAGACTTAACATCACTCTTTCTTTATCATGACATTCATTTTCTACCTCTTTGATTTCTTCATGCTTTGTATCATTACTTTTCTGTGAATCCCATCAACTCTTCCACTTATTCACTTTCTTTATTTTTCTTTTTGTTCTTTCCTTTTCATGCCTTTCCTTCTCTTCATTTTTTTTCTCTTTTTGTGCCTTGATACCTCTTTCAAGTTCCTCGTCTCTCCCCCAAACTTACATTTGTATCCAATTGTTTCACAAAGGTGTTAAGAAAATCTCGGGTGCCAGGAGAGGGTCACGACAAAATGGATAAAGGCTTATAACATGGTTATCAAATGAAAAAGGTTCGGGG
Organism: Nicotiana sylvestris; assembly: GCF_000393655.2. NCBI lineage: Eukaryota > Viridiplantae > Streptophyta > Magnoliopsida > Solanales > Solanaceae > Nicotiana > Nicotiana sylvestris. Next base: position 150,418,572 of record NC_091065.1, on the reverse strand, counting down.
CTCAAATGGGTTGACTAGGGATAACAACATTGGTGGGAAAACTTTAAACGGGTCAAGGAGCGCCTACAATCACTTCTCAAGCCAATCAAAACTTAAAATTTCGCCTAGAAACACATTCAGGGCAAATTCTAAATCATTCACACGGGTAATTGGACTTGCAACAAAAGCATATCACCTCTCATGCAGCTGGATTGTTAAAGAGGAAAGAGTCTAGGGCCCACAACAACCATTTTAAGATTGAAAATCACTATGGTTTGATTAAACCACTCGATGATTTCCTAAATCAACACAAGAGTCACAAGTCAGTAAGTAGAGCTATTTCTTTCCAAAAACCTTGTTTTTAACCATAAGCCTGTAGTAAAGTTTGTTGGTACCAGGTGAAGTACGTTTGACTCTTCGAGCATCAGCTCTTTTTATTCATTACTATTATTACCTAGACACCAAAGACGGACTCAATCCCTTAAGAAGGTTGTCACTCCATCCATCATTGGGAAGAGCTACCTGGTTCACAAAAAAAACACATTTGGAAAGAACCGTGACATTAAGAAAACCAAAGTCTTATTATCCACTAAACTATAGAAAGAGCTATTAAAGCAAAAAGAAGCTACTAATTCAAAAAGGAAACAAACATAAAGATAAAGAAGCTATAAAGCAAAAAACTATTGAAAGCGTAACAAATATACATAATGAGAGAGAGAGAAGAGAATATATACATAATGAGAAAGAAGAAGAAAATAGTATTAAGTTAATTATAGGTCAAATGTCTCAAAGTCATCAAAATACAGAATCATCAAAATATGTCAAAGAAACTCCCCCCCCCAAGAAGAAAAAATAAGCATTGTCCTCAATGCTTAACAAAATAAGAGTAAAAGAAGGGTAAGAGTGAAGAAAACTCTCTATGGCTCTGTGTCCATCTTTGTGTCCCAGCAGTGGCGCCGACCTCAGCCTCATCCAACTGGATCTCATCATCCTTAAGTCTAGGAGTGGCTGGGTTTGTGAACATCTTACGTACTACCTCGGCAGTGTCAGCAGCAATCTATGGCTTCTCATACTGGCCAGCTTGTTTTGTAGGTGTTGTAGGATCTGGGCCTGGGTGGTGCGGGTCAATCAGCATATCAAATGGAATGTCTCCGGCTGCTGCAAGCTTGGTGACCTATCTTCGGAGCTTATCCACTAACTTCTTTGAGGCCTGGGACTTCCGTATCTTCTTCACTTCTTTGTCCAGCTCTTTTATTACTAACCCATGATGTACCAACGTGGCCATAATTGTGTTCTGATTCTCCAAGAGCTTCTTCAAGTTTCTTCAACTGCAGGGGAATATTGGGTGCCAGAATGGATAACTGTGTTGCAACATGACTGGATATGTCAGACAAGTTTGCAGAAGTTGTCTACAGCCAGTTGTTGAGGCTCGCCAATATCTGGGAGACTCGCAACAGAGAAAGTGGAGCAGAGGGCATAGGCACCAGCTTCAAAGCTGAGATGGAAGGCAATAAGGCTGAAAGTGGGGGCATGGTAGCTGCACTGGATGAAGGCTCTGCTGAAGTGGATGGCATACTGGCTGTCTCTGCAGCTACCAATGATGGCTCATTAGACTGGCCTACGGTGGTAGTCGGCTGACCCTTTCTCTTAGGGTTGTGTGCATCTATCAGAGAATACCATGAGAAGGGTTTCTTAGCCCGAACCTTCGTGTCAAAATCTCCCGACTCCACCCGTGCATCTGTAAGGTACTCAGTGATGGTGTTGGGATACAGGTAAGAGGTATCAGCTTGCCTGGCGACAACGATTATGTTGGCCAACATCATGGCACCCACATTGATCGGGTACCCGGCCATAATGGAGGAGACTAGAACTGCCCGTGGGATAGGAAGGTTTGTTTCATTCTGGCACGGGTCTAATCTGTTGCAGACAAAGGTTTGCCATCCCTTCACCTAATAGCTTAAGGTGTTCCGCTGAATAGGAACCCCTGTTGTGATCCATGGTGGTGGTGCCCCTGGGGCTACAAGAATCTCGGCTAGCCATGGGCGAGCTGCATCTCCCATCGCCAGCTTCTCCAAGTATTATGCAGGCTCAACATCCTCAACCCCAAGTAGGAGTTTAGTGTGTGCTGGTCAAACCTCACCTTCAGATTCCTCAATTTGGTCACTTTGGTCCCTTTCTTTATGTGCGCCACAATGGCATAGAACTTCCGGACCAGATACTCTTTTGCGTCCACTACACTCTGGGTGAACCATATCCCCCCTTCCACTCTCGGAACTGTCTCAAGACTGCTGGATTATACTTGTCAAGGTCTTTTAGTTGGAATTGTCGCTCAAGAGTGAGCGATCTCACCGACCAGCACCCACGCAAGCTAGTGAAGGTAGCCAGACTGACGAGCCGATCCTCCCACACCTCTTTCTTCTTCGACCTTTCAAGGCCAGCAACTGTAGTATCACCCCCTCGGTCATCATCTGGAATATCATCAACATTAGTCATTAGTGCCTCAGGAACAGGTGTAGAGGATGGCTCAAAAGCCTGACTGGCACTCTCTGAACCCTCGGAGGTGCTATATGATATGGAAGGCTTGCCCCGGAGTTGATACCTTCCTGGTGGCTTTAATTGGACAGCCGGTTGTTCTTGAACTGAGTCGGATTCGGAGGGCTCTGTATTTCTTCTTCGGTCGGTTGTAGCCTTCTTTGTGATTATCTTCTAGAGGGCGAGGGGTAAAGTACTTTTGCCTCGGCCCCTAGAAGGTTCACCCCTCCCCTTTGATGTATCTCCTCGGCCACAAAATCCAACCATTTTCTGTAACAAGCAACAACAGGTATTAGTTATAATTCAAGTGCAAACAGATAGTGAACACACAGTGTAAAACATGCTTGCAGGGTAAGGGAGTGCAGTCCGCATAATTATAAGTGAGGCTGCAGTCTGGGCTTTGCAGACCGCACAATTTGATCTTACAGCCGCAGAACTGGATCAGTGGTCCGCATAACTATTAGTGCGACCACAGAACTTGAGCGCGATCCACACATTTTCTATTGCAGTCGCACATCAGATTCATCAAAATTCCAACTCTCTAAAGATAGATATTGGGCTCTTTTGCTACCGCACTCACTTTTCTGCGACCGCGATGGAATTTCTACGGTATGTATAATTTTTCGTGCGGCCGGAGAATCAAGGTTACTTATAGTACCCTAATCCAAACTTCTACGTACCGTACAATTTCTTGTGTCGCCGTAGATTTCAAAACATTTACGAGCAAAATTCTAGGGTTAACAATGTTTTCACAAATCTGATATGGTATTAACAATTAAGCATGAAAATCAATTCACCCATTCCCCAAAGAGAAATTACCAGTGGAACCACTACAGTTTAAACCCCACATGGTTGTAAAAGTGAAATATACTGACAAATGGCCTAAGACTACCTAACAAATTATAAATTAAACTAAAAATTAAAAAATTGTATGAGTTATTGAAGCATATCGAATTTAAAGTAGTGCAAATGAGTGATCACAGATGTTGATTGTATGTGGCAGATTATTTAGCATATGCTTTCAATGTTTTAGATTTTTGAGTGCTCAGAGAGGGAAAAAAATGTATAGTAACCCTAGGTTTGCTATTTATACAGGACGGGCTGACTAAGGGAAAAAGGTGATGAGTGAGGCCACAGAATTCCTTCTGCGGTCAGCACTCTGGTACCTGGGACTCAAATGCCCTTGCTGATCTGTGGTCCACAGAATTTGCAATGCGACCGTAGATTTTTATTGCGAACCACAGATTTTGGTGTGCGGCCGCACTTTGGCCATTTCTCTGACAAACCAAACTTTAGAGAGTCTGCATTTTCCCTTTTCAATTTGTGCGGTCCACACTGCAATTGTGCGGCCGCAGTTTCCTTTTTGCTTTAGCAATTACAATTGTGCGGTCCACACTTTTTCCATACTTAGACAATCTTCTGGGAACAGTTCCTGTAAAGTACACTCATCCCTACACACACTTCAAATCTAGTTAGCACAAAAAATAACACCTATCTACAAAAGAAGAAAAGAAAAAAAAAAAGAAAACATGGGTTGCCTCCCAAGAAGTGCCTGATTTAATGTCGCGACACGATGCAAATTACCATCATTTCAAGTGAATAACTTCTACCACATGGCCATCATCAATCTTTCCCAAATAATGCTTCACTCGGTGACTATTGACTCGGAATACCTCATCATTTTTGTTCTTCAAGTTCAATGCACCAAAAGGTATCACACCCATACTTTCAAAGGGATCATTCCACTTAGATTTCAGCTTTTCGGGAAACATCTTCAATCGTGAGTTGAACAACAAAACAAGATCGCCCACCTTGAACTCCTTGTTCTAAATATATTTGTCATAAAGGTACTTCATCTTCTCTTTGTACAAAGACGAACTTGCATATGCATGGTACCAGAACTCATTTAATTAATCAAATGTGCAACACGCAATTTAGCGGTTGCATTCCAATCAAGATTCAACTTCTTTAAAGCCCACATGGCTTTGTGCTCAAGTTTCACCAGAAGATGACAAGCTTTGCCAAATACCAACTGGTATGGAGACATTCCGATAGGAGTTTTGAAAGCAGTCTGATAAGCTCATAGTGCATCATCAAACTTTTTTGACCAATCCGTACGGTTAGCATTCACTGTTTTAGACAAGATACTCTTTATCTCCCAATTGGCGACTTCCACTTGACCGCTAGCTTGTTGATGATAGGGAGTCGTAACTTTATGAGTGACACCATACTTGCTAAGCAAAGTGTCAAAAGCCTTGTTGCAAAAATGCGACCCTCCATAGATTATAATAGCCCGTGGAGTACCAAATCTTCTGAAAATGTTCTTCTTCAAGAATGCCACCACTTCTCGCTTCATTGTTGGGTAAAGAAATGCCCTCAACCCATTTAGACACATAATCAACTGCAACCAAGATGTAAGTGTTTCCACACGAACTCATAAAAGGACCCATAAAGTCAATACCCCACACATCAAAGATATCAATCTCCAAAATAGCAGTGAAAGGCATTTCATTCTTCTTCAAGATTCCACCGGCCCATTGGCATTCATCACAATTTTTCACCATATCACTTGCATCTTTGTAAAGAGTGGGCCAATAGAAACCGCAACTTAGCACTTTGGCTGTTGTTCTTGCTCCGCCATGGTGACCATCATAAGGCGAAGAATGGAAAGCCTCAAGAATAACACTTTGCTCTTTGTCTGGTACACATCTTCTAATTACCCCATCCGTGCAAATCCAGAAGAGGTATGGATCGTCCCAATAATAATCTTGACGATCCCATTTGAGCTTCTTCCTTTGATTTGAAGAGAACTTGGCAGTGATGATTCCACACACAAAGAAGTTTGCGAGATCTGTGAACCATGGCACCTCCTTCATTGAAATAACCAAGAGTTGCTCATCAGGGAAGGAGTCATTGATTTCAAGGCCATCATGCAACCTCCTCTCCTCCTCCAAATGAGACAAGTGGTCCGCTACTTGATTTTCACTCCCTTTTCTGTCTTGGATGTCAATATCAAACTCTTGCAACAATAGCACCCATCTCATCAACCTAGCTTTTGAATATTTCTTTCTCATAAGACAGCGAAGTGCCGCATGATCCGCATGAACAATAACTTTTGCACCCATCAAGTATGGGTGGAATTTATTAATTGCAAACACAAAGGCAAGAAGCAAATTTGCTAAACAATCATCAAAGGAATCCCCGACTATGGAGAAGTCATCCATGAAGACTTCAAGGTAGTCCTCTACCATATCCATAAAGATCGCCATCATACCTTTGAAAAGTCGCCGGTGCATTACATAAGCCGAATGGCATCTGCTTGAAAGCGAAAGTGCCATAGGGACAAGTGAAAGTTATTTTATCTTGCTTTTACGGGGCAATAAGGATTTGTTTGTAGCCTGAATATCTATCTAGAAAGCAATAGAAAGCACGGTCGGCCAACCTATCAGGCATTTAGTCGAGGAAGGGAAGTGGAAAATGGTCTTTGCTCGTGACTTTGTTTAGTTTGCGATAGTCCATACATACTCTCCACCCGGTCACTGTTCTTGTGGGAATCAACTCATTCTTGTCATTGATGACCACTGTCATGCCCTCCTTCTTTGGGACACATTGCACCGGAGAAATCCACAAACTGTTGGAAATAGGGTAGACAACCCCGGCATCTAACCACTTGATGATCTCCTTTTTAACCATGTCTTGGATGGCCTCATTGAGTCTCCTTTGATGTTCAATGGATGGTTTGGCATCTTCCTCCAAGTTAATCTTGTGCATGAAAAATGCGGGGCTTATTCCTCGAATATCCGGCAAAGTCCACCCAATAGCTTTCTTCCTTTTGTAGAGCATAGCCAATGTAGAGTCAACCTGCACATTAGTCAAACAAGAGGAAAGAATAACCGGTAAAGTAGAACAAGGGCCAAAAAATTCATACCTAAGATGTGGAGGCAATGGCTTCAACTCCAAGATAGGAGGCTCTTCAATTGAAGGCTTTGTAGGAGGATTTTTCCTATTTTCAAGATCCAAGGAAAGTTTTTGGGGTGCATAGTTGAAAGACCCAATTCCTTGAAAAGAATTTACATATTCCATGAAGCCATCCATCTCGTCATCATCAAAGTTGAGCAAGACAGCATCCAAAAAATCATCCACATTAATCGTGGCACTTGTATCATCAATAATCACATCGGTCACCAAGTCCACAAAAGAACACACTTCATTGCTATTTGGTTGCCTCATAGATTTGCACACGTGGAACACCACCTTTTCATCACCCACCTGGAAAGTGAGTTTTCCGGCTTCCACATCAACAAGAGCCTTACCCGTAGTAAGGAAAGGTCAACCAAGAATAATTGTCACCTCAGAGTCCACTTCACAATCAAGAATAACAAAATCCGCCGGGAGAATGAACTTATCAACATGAACCAATACATCTTCAATCACTCCCAATGGTCTCTTCATTGTACGATCGGCCATTTGTAATCTCATAGATGTGGGTCTTGGTTGCCTAATTCCCAAGGTCTTGAAAACCTAATAGGGCATCAAATTGATACTTTCCCCAAGATCACAAAGAGCTTTAGCAAACTCGCACTTCCAATGGTACAATAGATTGTGAAAGCACTAGGATCTTCCAATTTATGAGCCATAGAATGCACAATTGTACTCACTTGATGAGTGACTTTGATAGTTTCAAAATTCATTGACCGCTTCTTTGTCACCAAGTCCTTCATAAACTTTGCATAACTAGGTATTTACTACAAGGCTTCAACTAATGGCACAATTATCTAGAGACACTTAATCATATTAATAAACTTTTTGAACTGATTCTTGCCATTTTCTTGTCAAGCCTTTGGGGATATTGAGGAGGTGGCTTAGGCAATGGTGCCTTAGCCTTTTGCACTACTGGTTCTGGTATGTCAATAACATGATCCCTCGACGGGTTCACTTTCTCTAGATTCTTATCCACATTATCATCAATATCAATCCGCACTTCATCATTTGCTTGTACCACATTGCTTGGGATCTATTCTTCTTCTACCACTTGCTCATCATCCACAATTTGCCTTTGACTTGAGGTAGGTACATTCCCACCTCTTCTACTTCTTGTATTAATGACCATGGCATGCCCCGTATTGTCCCCACCCTTTGGGTTCACCACCGTGTCATTTGGTAGTGCCCCCTTAGAACGAGTATTTAAAGCTTGACAGATTTTCCCTATTTGCACTTCTAAGTTGTGGATCGATGTGTTGTGTGAAGCAAGTTGGGCATCGAAATCGTAATTCTTCTCCATCATTTGCTTGAACATGTTCTCAATACGGCCTATTTCATTATTGGAAGAACTAGGACCATGGGAAGGATAAGGATGTGGGTTGCTCAGTAGTTGATACATCGAGGCCTTTGAAAACCCGACCCCCGATTTCCTTGATTGTTGCTCCACCCGCCTTGATTGTTACCTCACCAATTGCCTTAGTTATTGTTGTTATGCCAATTCTCTTTATTATTGTCTCCACTCCAATTGCCTTGATTGTTGTTGTTATTCCAATTGCTTTGATTGTTTTCACCACTCCAATTACCTTGGTTGTGAGAATTCCAATTGCCTTGATTATTTTGAGGTCACCGTTGTTGTTGGTTAGGGCCTTGGAAGTTGTTTCTTTGCCCTTGAAAGTTGTTTACATATTGGACCTTTTCTTCTTGGTCATTATAAGAATCATCTTGATCAAATCCATTATCATCTTGCACAAAATTGTCCACTCTTTGTTGCACTTGTGGACTTCTTGTTCTTTTCTTGTTCACCATCATATTTACTCCCTCCACTGCATTGACTTGCCTTGGGTTTTGCACTTGTTAAAGTTGAGCCTTTGCCAATTGGTTCATGGTGATAGTCAACTCGGTTATGGCTTGACCATGGTCATGCAACTCTTTGTGAAGAAGAATCACATTGGGATCACCCTGTGGAACATTGGCCCAAGATTTCCATGCTGATAAGTATCCTCCATCTCATCCAAGATATCACATACCTCCGCATAAGGCGTAGTCATGAAGTTCCCACCGGTAAGTTGATTCACTACACATTGGTTGGTTGCATTGATCCCCCAATAGAAAGTTTGTTGAATCATGTTCTCTGTCACATCATTGTTGGGGCACTCTTTCTCCATTTTTCTATAATTTTCCCATATCTCATGTAGTGGTTCATTGGGCTCTTGCTTGAATGCTAGAATTTCATCCTAAAGAATAGCCATGTGCCCGGGAGAGAAGTACTTATAAATAAATTTCTCCGATAATTCATCCTAAGTATGAATGGAATGATTTGGCAAACGTTCCAACTAATCTAAAGCTTTCCCCCGTAGAGATAAGGGAAAAGCCTTAGCATCAAAGCATCATCGGAGACATTTGTTTGTCTACTCTCCCAACACGTATTACGAACCCCTTCAAGTGTTTATATGCATTTTGACCCGGTGCACCGATAAAGAACCCTCGTTGCTTTAGCAAAGTGAGCATCACGCTGGTCATTTGAAAGTTGCTCGTCCTAATACGGGGAGGGACTATAGCACTTTCATACCCTTCATTCGGCAACACCCAGTGTGGAGCCCCTCGTGGTGGAGGTGGGGGAGGAGCGGGCACATTTTCTTGAGGCACTCGGCCTCGTCTATTGACTTGAGGTTCAAGAGGGACCTTATCCATTTGATCATCCCCAACGTCCACATCCCCCAAAGCTATGTTTCCAAGTTCATTATTTGCCATGATTGCACCTATAATAACTCAACACGTTAGTAACAAGGAAGGAAAAGAAGATATTCCCAAAAACACACCTAAATATATGGCTAACACAATTTTTAGCTCCCCGACAATGGCCCCACCAATTTCACACCTCAATTAAAGGTTATGAAATGGTCGATTGCAATGATAGTACCCAACAAGAGTCGGGGTCGAATTCTGCAGGGAGCTATAGATGGGAGTTAGTAGTATATATGGTAGTATGTGAGTTTGACTATCTCAATTTACACTTCCATACAAATTAGGTTGTTTTTAAGTCTAATTTAAAACTATAATTGCAATTTGAGAAATAAAACTAAGAAATTGTTTTCAAATTTTTCAAGTTTTGTAAACGCCTAGGGCTATGACCATCGCCTAGGTATTTGCCTAATCGGATATAAACCTTAATATTTGTTTTATTAGTCGGGGTGTATTATAGCTATCAACACTCAATTACCCACTCAATACCTCTCGGTCAGAGAGTGATTTTGCCTAATTTGGCTTTTTCAAGTCCAAATGGGTATTGAACAAAATGGTTGATAAAAGCTCAAGTCGGGTTGTTATGATCTCTAGGTTGAACTCTTTGATTGGGATTATCAATCTCTCAATTGACCCAATTTCTTGTTATCCAAGTTTTCCTAGACATTGTTTCTCTTTCTCAAATAGAGACCAAGTCAAATAGGCATGAACTAATGTTTGCAACTATTAATGCCACAAATAAAAGCAAGAACAAGGCTAAATAATAAACACCCAACCATAAATAAGCATTAAATTAAATACTCATAAGATTTACACACTGGGGTTGGGTCAAAACCCTAGTAAAAATCTAGCTACTCGCTTGAAATTAAAGAAATAGAATAAGAAATGATAATTAAACTCATATTGCAAGATTAAAATGATAAAATCTATGTTAAAATAGCTCAATATATGAAAAACTACTCAAAGAATAGGAACGGTTACTGTAGCTGTTGATGTCAAAAATTAACCTAAAATTATGAAACTCGTCTATTTATAGAGGGCTGGAAAATTCGAAGAAAAATGCCTTTCGGGGGTTCTGCGGCTGCACAATTCCATGTGCAGTCCACACTTTTCTTCAACTTGTCAGGACTGAAAGTCTGCGGCCGCATAATTCTGATATGCAGCCGCATGGCACTCTTTCTGTGGTCGACAATTTTACATGTGCGGCCGCACTTGATCTTCTGCGGTCCGCACTTTTACTCCTGCAGCTGCAAGGCGCTTCTTCTGTGGCCGCACAATTCTTGTGCAGTCCACACTTTTGATGGACTTGGAATGCATATTCTCTGAACTTTGCTCCTGGGCCAGCTTTTGCAGCCACAGAATTCATGTGTGGACCACACTTTGCACAAAACTCTACTGGCTTTTCCTTCATCATTAGCGGCCGTATATGATATTCTGCGGTCCGTACTTTTGAGATTATGTGCCTTTTATGTCTTTGAGTTCAGATTACTCCTTTTTGTGTTGAATTCCATATCGAAAGTTCATCTTCCAATATTCCTGCATTTAAGCACATTTTATCAGTTTTCAGGAGCACAATTAAACACTTTTGGACTAAAATAAAAGTAAAAAGGCACTAATAAGTAGTTAAAATCCCCACTTATCAACTATCAGTTGAACATTTAAGGTCACACCGTTTGCTGCAGTTTCTTTTGTTATTAAATGAAAGCTATAGTAACAAAAGGAGTAATGTTCTAGCAAAGAGACATGTAGTGGATGTTAATGAAGTGTATGCAGTGGTCACTCAGGAAGAGAGTCAAAAGTCCTTAGGTGTGGTTGATACACATAGGAAACCACTTAACATGCTAGAAGGAAGGGGTCGAGATTTTAAAGGTAAAAGGCTAGGGATCACTTATGAGCATTGTGGATATAAAGGTCATCTTAAGGAAAACTATTTTAAAATAATTGGCTATCTAGATGATTTCAAAAGTAAAAGAAAAAATCAAATTGGAGAAGGAAAGGTTTATACCAACAATGTGAACACAAACAATGAGGAAGGCAAGGCAGCAACTGTGCAAGTGCAAAGGACTGGACAATTCTTCACAGAAGAACAATACAAATAGCTAGTCAAGATGTTGTCAAAACTAACAATATCAGAGTATTCCAAAAACATGACATGTATAATTTCCTTGCTAGCAAATGCAGGTATATGTGCTTGGGTGATAAGACATAGAAGCAACACATCATGCCACATATTGTAAGGACATTCTGAGCAGTGTGAGAAGAACTGATGATCAAGGAAGAAATGAAGTGCAGTTACCTCCAGGAAATGAGATACAAATAACACATACAGGAGAAACATCTATACTAGGGAATAAGACAGTTAAAATGTCTTATATGTACCAGATTTTAAATTTAATTTGTTATCAGTATCAAAACTCACCAGAGATCTCAGTTGCTCAGTCACATTCTTTCCTAATTTCTGCATGTTTCAGGATCTTTACTGTGCAAAGTGATGGGAATTGGTAGAGAAAACAATGGATTATATCTGCTAAAGGAGAACATAACTATAGCTGCAGTAGGTTTCTTTATGAACAAAGGAGCAGAAAGTGAACTCTGGCACTTGAGATTAGAAAATGCATCATTGAAGTCAATGCAACATATTCTAGAGTTAAAGAATAAGGTGGATATACAGGAGCAGGAAAATCGCTATGTCTGCCCATTAGCTAGACAATGTAGGTTAAAGTTTCCTTTAAGTAACACCAGCTCTATTAGTTCTTTTCAGCTTGTTCATCTAGATGTTTGGGGACCCCATAGAGTATCTGTATATGATAGAAAGTATTATTTTGTCACTATTGTAGATGACTACAGTAGATTTACCTGGGTATGTTTGATTCAATCAAAATGTGAAGTGTTAGTTGTAACAAAGAACTTTCTTGCTATGATAAAGAATCAATTTGATTTGACTGTGAAAGTATTAAGGTCAGATAATGGTAGTGGGTTCTTTAATTCTCAGTGTAGAGATTTATTGACATCTATGGGAATCAAACATCAGAGTAGCTATCCATATACACCCCCAGCAAAATAGCATAGTTGAAAGGAAGCATAGACACATCCTAGAAGTTGCAAGGGCACTAATGTTCCAAAGCTCAGTGCCAATGAGATTCTGGGGTAACTGCGTAAGAACATCAACATATTTGATAAATAAGCTGCCCACAGAGGTGCTGCAAGGGAAGTGTCCATATAAAGTACTGCATATTAAATCAACAAAGATAAAACACTTAAGGGTGTTTGGTTTGTCTGTGTTTTGGAAGTAACTTGTTTGGAGGTGATAAATTTGCTCCAAGAGCAAGAAAGTCAGTCCTTATAGGATACTCAGAAACCCAAAAGGGGTACAGGTTGTATTATTTAGATAGCAGAAGAGTGTTTATTAGTAGAGATGCCTTATTCAGGGAACAAGTGTTACCTTTCAAGGAAGGAACTCAGATCATTGAAGACTTATTTCCATGTGATGAACCTCCTGTTATGACAAAGAACTTATGCATGAATAGTTAAAGCATGCTTCTCCTGATGAAGAGCAGGCAACCACTGAAGAGTCAGACATTTCTACCACTCCAATTGAGACTGCCCATGATCATATCTCACCTGCACCAGTCATGGAACCAACAGCTGCAGTAGACACTCAGACAATGGAACCAGTTGATACCACAATGCATTCAGTTGATACTTCTACTATGCCCCAGTCTGTAGAATTGGTTAGAATGCAACTGTCACAAGTAAGTCAAATATGGAACCTAAAGATGAAGCTAGTGTCAGGAAATCTAGTAGGATTTCAAGACCTTACATATGGCTGAAGGACTATATTACACCCTCGAGCACCCAGAATCATCCTCATTATATCTCAAACATTGTGTCCTACTCTCATCTGTCAGTAAACAACAAGGCCTATTTGGGTGTGTTCTCAGCAACAGTTGAACCAAAGAGCTTCAAAGAAGCTTGTCAAGACAAAAACTAGGTATAAGCAATGTCATAAGATATTAAATCTCTTGAAGACAATGCAACATGGGAAATTGTTGATCTATCTGCAAGAAAAAAGGCAATAGGATCCAAATGGGCGTTTAAGGTAAAGTATAAGGCAAATGGGGAAATAGAGAGATACAAGGTTAGGCTGGTAGCAAAGGGTTATACACATCAAGAATGGTTGGACTATCATGAGACCTTCTCTCTTGTAGCTAAAATGGTTACTGTGAGAACACTCATAAGCTTAACAACCTCTAGAGGATGGAATCTGTTTCAAATGGATGTCAATAATGTTTGTTTGCAAGGGGATCTTTATGAAAATGTTTACATGGATCTGCCTCAAGGTTTCCATAAACAAGGGGAGTATAAGGTTTGCAAACTACTTAAATCATTGTATGGTCTTAAGCAGGCCCCAAGGCAATGCAATATCAAAGTAACTGAGGCCTTGGTGGAAGCAGGGTATCATCAGAGTGCTTATGATCATTCACTCTTCACTAAGAATACAAACTCTGACATTGTTGTTATCTTAGTCTATGTGGATGACTTGCTCATTACTAGAAGCAATACATAACTGATAGATGAAGCCAAACTAACACTACACAGTTCCTATAAAGTTGAGGATTTAGGGGAGCTGAGATATTTCCTTGGTATTGATGTTCTAAAATCAAAGAAAAGGATACTGCTCACACATAGGAAGTATGACCTTCCGTTGATATCAGAAGTTGGGCTTGCAGGAGCTAAATCAATCTTCATCCTAATAGAACTTAACTAGAAGTTAACCACTATTGAATATGACAAACATGTTGGGGTGAATGGGGATGAAGAATTGGAAGACATAGGAAGCTATCAAAGACTTATTGGCAGGCTGCTCTACTTGACCATCACCAGACCAAATCTCAGTTTTGCAGTCTAGGTACTCAGTCAGTTCATGCATCATCCCAAACAATCTCATTGGGATACATCATTGCAAGCAGTGAGATATGCAAGGCAGCACCAGGTCTTGGTATTTTGATAAGCACAGGGCCTATAGATACATTGTCTGCTTATTGTGATTCAGAGTGGGCCTTCTATCCTAATACTAAGAGGTCTGTCACAGGGTATGTCAGCAAACTAGGAGATTCTTTACTTTCATGGAAGTCAAAAAAGCAACAAACTGTCAGTCGAAGCTCAGCTAAAGCTGAGTACACGAGTCTAGCAACAGCTACTGCAGAAATCGCTTGGTTCTTAGGATTGCTTAAGGAACTGCAGGTCCATGTTCAGCAGCCAGTGTTTTACACTGTGATAGTAAGGTAGCTCTGCAAATAGCTGCTAATCCTATATTCCATGAACGCACTAAACACATCGAGATTGATTGCCATTTTGTTCGAGAGAAGATCAAAAATGGATAGTTGGTACCACAATATATTTCTACCAGTTTGCAGTTGGTTGACCTCATGACAAAGGCATGGGTTCATCCCAACACCATTTCCTCTTGTCCAAACTTGGTGTGTTCAATGTGTTTCACCCCCCCCCCCCAGCTTGAAGGGGAGTATTCTTGTATATACTAGATCGGGGTGTACTTGTAACTAGTTGAGGGGCTAAAGTGTAAATAGGAATGAGGAGTTAGTTGGAGTCGGTTAAGTGATTTATAAAAGGGGACCACTCAAGTGTAACGAAGACATAAGAAAGAAAACCAGCTTCATTTCATTTCTGCATCTTTCCACTTCTTCTCTCCTTCTCCTTTGATAATGTTTTGCTTGCATGCATACTATTCCTGATGAATTGAGCTGAATTTATCATATATATTAACTCAAAAATAGGACCAATCCTAGGTCCAAGTAGCATGACAAAAGTTTTGGCATGGAAACATCCTTCAAGTACCATATTCAAATTTTATGGATCCGGATACGGAACTCTATAACATCCCCTCCAATTTATTAGGTTCGAATCTATTATTTGTACAAAGTAAAATCTTATGTACAAAATTTAAGTCAATACTATTGAGTTCAGATTAACTCATAGCTTATCCGCTAGATCCACTCCTAATCTACTCGGACACTAGCTTAGCAATGGCATAACAGAAAGTGTGAATATAAACAAGCTTTTGGAAGTAACTAACTTCAACCATAAAAACTTGCAAGCAATAAACTTACAGATGGAAATTAAGGACAAAGGTGCTTAAAGGTGAATAGACAAAATATGAAAAATGTAAAGATTACAATTAGATAAGCTTCTTCTTTTCAAAAAATGACTTCAAATGCCAAACTTGGAGACCAGCCACGGACAAGCAAATAAGTAAAGATAGTACAGTAAAAATGGCCATCTTGGAATTAGTTGCTCTGTTCAATTCTTGCATTTCTTCCTCCCTGTACAACTCACAAAATAAAGGTTAGAAGCTAATTATACACATGGACAGTGTAAAGAAATTATATAACACATCTACTATGCTGGCAGCTGTATTTTCAAGTAACTAATTTCATTTGCTATACTTGATTTTATGAGATTTACAGAAAAATTTAATTTTATACTGTCAATATATAGAAGCAATAGCAATGACATGTTTATGATGGTACCGTTCGCGAAGATAAAACATCTCATCATGAATGGAAGTGATTATATCGAACAGTTTCTGCAGCTCAATTTCCATCACCTACATGCAAGGGTTTGTTTAGTGACAAATAACTGTACTTTTCTATCAATATCAAATTACACTTATTCAGAGTTTCAGACTGCAACAAGAACCTATCGATGAAAAACTGTACTCCCTTTTAAAGAAATGGAGAGATTGAAAATCAACGGACAATTAGCCGTGAAAACAGTCTATTGCATAAATGCAAGGAAAGACTGGATAGATATTGGCTCACTTTTGTCGAAACGCCAACTTAATTCACGGGTTAGCCATTTCTTTTTCAAGAAACATATCCATTAATTAATGCTAAAAGTAGCAACATAAAGAGATTTACACAAAAAAGTGGAAGTAATTAGTGATCCATGAATTAAAAGAGCTAAATTGCTTACTTCAATCTGGCCTTTCTTGGCAATTTTAGACCAATCTTTAGCAGCAACCCCAGATTTCCATTCAAAGTCTATTGACAAGTTTAGTGGTGGCTTATGATCTGCTGCCCAAAAACAAGCCATATAGTCACCTCCTTCAGATGCTGTAAAGGCAAATGTGCCAGATTCTACATGATCCATGAAGTGATAATTGTTCCCATATGGAGAAGTGACCTGCAACAGTAATCACATCGTAAAGATTCCATAACAACAACAAATGCACAAGCTGATTGTTAAGAGTCTCGACTAGTGGCGGAGCGAGTATTTTCACTAAGAAGAGCCATATTATAAAGAAGTAAATTTATAAAGAAGCTAAAGAGATTCTATATATTGTATATATACATAAAACAATTTTTTTCACTTAGCTACAGACTGTAATTTTCCGGTAAAAGAGTGTGACTCTGCCACTGGTTCCGACGTTGTCTTTACTCCAATATACTGACAAGAAAAGACGATATTTGTTGTGCAAATAAAATAGTAAATGTGGACATTTCAGTTCAATTATCTTTCATTTGCTTGTCGAACGAGTGTGACATTAGTCTAACTACTTAACGTAAAATTCTCAAAATAAATCAAAGATAAACAAAGAAAATGCATGCACTCATTTGAATAATTACACTTCATCGTCCATACTTTATGTGACATATATTAAGGTCACACAGACAATTAGCTCAAACTCCAAATGGCATGTCATTTTAAACAACATAAATATATAAAAAGAAATTTACACTATCAGTATATATAACTTAAATTCATATCAAATTAGGCTAGTCTATTTAAAAAGCAAATTTTGCATGAATGAGAGAATTTCCAAAACTTACTAAATGAAAGGTAAAACTTGGAAGAAAAAATTACCCGAACAGTGACTTTGTGGTTATCGGGCAAAGGGTAACCGTCGTTAGGATTGACAAGAGAGTATTTGCCAACAGTCATGGCATCGTGCTTAATGTCCTCTGCTATACATTTTGACGTTCCAGAGATCAACTCAAATCGCATTGCATCCACCAATGGTGATAATACTGTGATTACCCAAATCATAATTGAAACTAACATCTTTAATCTCCACGTTGTCTTTCTAAACATGATCATCTCTATAAACTAAAGACAGAGAGCGATAGAATTTGAGAGCAAAATTGGTAATTAGGAGGTGTAAATTTGTGAGCATTAGATCTCATATCACAGAGACATTGGTTATGTTGCAAAGATCCTTTATTTGTTTTGAATATATTTGTGTCAAGAAAATAGGTGCACTATGTGTTGGGTATTTCATAAGAATTCTTTAAAACATTTTTAAAAAAAAAATACACGTAACTGCATTAAATACTTACTTACATGCTTTGTTCAATATTTTATATGATTATTATTTTGATTTAGAAGTCATTTTATAGCGACGTACTACTTCTGTTCCATCTTGCATGATACATATTTGGAAGTTTTTATTACTCTCTTTATTTCAATTTCAATTTGTATGACTGTGATTTGACTCGGTTCGGAGTTTTAAAGAATTGAAATTTGTAATCTTAAAAACTTAAAGAGTAAAAAATTTATGGGCCTATACTATGACTATAAAAGTTTCTCATTAATAGTAAAATGAGTGAAATAAAAAAATTAAAGTTTAATTTTCAAATGTAAATATGTGACACTCTCTTTGGAACAAACTAATAAGAAAAATGTGTCATATAAATTGAACTGATGGAACATCATTTATAAGATTTAAGTACAAGTGTATTGAACTTGAGATATTTGTGTAATTAATGTATATAGCAAGGGTACTTGTAAGTTTCTACTTTAGAAATTGATTTCACGACGCTTTCCTATTACATATTGAACTTCAATTAATTGGTTGTTGTAGGAGAGAACTTGCTTGATTTGAAATTTTTAGTGAAAGAATTTAAATGGAAGAATTTCTAAGATATCTATGGAATAAACAGACTTGAAAAGGGATAATAAAGGAGTGGAAAACCCACAACCCACACTCGTGCTTTGCTATAGTACCAAAATAAACTTCTTCTAGGATGACTATGAAGTATGAAACTAAACAAAATTAAACTATAAACATTACCCTCCTTTCTTCACATTATTAAACTATAAAAATCGGACTATTGAAAGGTTCCATTTAAATTATTAACCTCTCATTCTTCTTTTTTCTTTCCCCGAAAGCATCCCATATGGCATATAATAAAAGAGTCAGAAAAATTACAAATAATGGCAAACCATTGCTTGTTTACGATGTCTCCTTTCTTCACATGTTTCACTTGGATTTAAGTTCATTCTCCTTTTCCCTCAATTATAAAATTACGTAATAACATTTGAAAAGCAAAGAGCTGTTATCCAGATTCTTGCCTAAAGCTTTCTGCAAATTGTCCCTTCCTTCTGCATTATTATGTAAATTTCATCTGCTTCTCTTGTACCCGCTGCTACTAGAGTTAAACTCACTTAAAGAACTCAATTCTCCAAGAAGATAAGAAAACGGTAACAAAAGTAATATCCCACTTTCACATTAGATTGGATCATCTGCTGAATGATCCTTTCACTATATTCTGTCAATAGGGGAAACGAGTACAACACTTAGAGATGAAAACGTTCAAAGCTAGGGGAACGAAAAAGATCATAGGAAACAATAAAATCAGGTTGCAGGTAAGACGGTCTATATGGTATCCAGAGCCTGAAGAATATCAGCTTTCAAATCCTCAAAGTCTTCCACTCCAAAGCTGAATCGAACCAAGTTGTCCAAGATCCCATACTTTGCTCTGTCTGACTGGCTAAGATCCCTGTTTTCAAAATGATAAAGAAAGTTTATCCACTTATTATCCAAGTCCGATAAGGTTTCTTTAAGAATGTTTTCCCCAAGAGTCATTTGATCCAACATGCTGGACAAAGGCGGATTCAGGATTTGAACTTGATGGGTTCAACATTTAAGGTTCTTAGCACTGAACTCGGAACTCGTTGTACCTTTGAAATTATGATTTCGAATTCAATATTTGCAGAAACTTTAGTGGCTTTTTACGCAGAAATAGAAGTTCAATTTTGAAAATACTGGGTCCAGTTGAACATATTGAGTAAAGGCCACATCTGCCTCTAATGGTGGATGCTTATACATCCACCTAATAAAACCACATTACTGTTAGCACCTTCTAGTATATCAATCCTTGGTGTCACATTTATTGGATGTCCAGAGTCTCCATAAACATGCTTTGTCAAGCCCCGGAAAGGGAGAAAGGGAGAAAGGGAAAAGGACACTGCCAGCCATATACAGAAAATTGACATACCAGTAAGACATTATTGCTGGTTGATCCACAATGCTCTCGCAGCCTCCAAATGATGGAGCAATATAAGGAATTTTCAGAGCATCAATGAATTTTGCAGTAGTCAGCAGATCCCCATCAACCTAATTAATAATATGACCTTCTGATTAACCATCCAGAATATAGGACTTGACAAGCATAAACTTGGAATAGATTGTAAAATACAGACCTCAAAGCTGACCACACCACCAAAACCAGTCATTTGTTTCTTTGCCAGCTGATGTTCTGGATGACTCGGCAAGCCTGGATAATAGACACATCTCACCTGCAACTCAATTTTCTCAGATATGATAGCAGTTGGAGCATGGAACAAAGAACTCTGAAGCAAAGAAAATACAAGGCAACCACAATACATAGATGTACAGCTAAATATTTATGGTAGAGTAAACATGGAATATAAGCAAAAAAAAAAGGCAAGCAACTTTGAGCCAAACAGAAAGATAAAAACTAGTTTTAAGAAAAACTGGCAAGAAGAAATCCTTCATCAACACTGACCGGTTTTTCTTATCCTCTTTATTCATTTATCTTTATTTGCCTCTGTTCTCTTTGCAATTGTTTGTGTGTTTTGCCACGGAATGAAACCAGCCAAGTTGCATTTACAGTGAAAGAGCATCATCTTTGTTAACAAAAGAAGCGAAAAAGTAAATCAGAATCACCCCATCCCGCAAAAGAAATGAAGCTTTGTGATACTAGCAGCAGGATCTTAAGGTGCAAAAGAGGAGACAGACTTCCAGTTTACCCGGCATTGCTGCAACTAACAAATAAAGGAAGAAAACAGGAGACTGGAACTTCTGCAGTGGCCACTTTCCATATCTTGATTATCTTTCACACACTTAAGGTCAAATTAGCTACATACAACCTACAAAAATAGACTATGCTGTGTGTGTACTAGGCTCCCTGTTGCAAATTATTATATCAGTGCACATTAAATAGAACCTTGTTTATTTCCTCAAAGATACATTTCTCTTGAATTCTTTTATTTTTTTCCTTGAGAATTAGTTTAGGCAGTTGTATTCTGCTACAAATGTCGAATCACTGACATAATTACTGAGAGCTTAGAATACCTTGGGATGAGCCTCTAAAATTTCGGCTATCCTTTGCGCAGTTGAGTTCTGTTGCTGTACACGAAGATGCAGCGTCTTCATACCTCTGATGATCAAATACGCAGCATTCTGATACATGGGAGAAAACTGAATCAAGCTTCAACAAAATACAAGCTAAAACTGAGCAAGTACATATCTTTCATCCTTTATACACAATGCCATAATACCACGACTACTATCTAGAGTCCATTTAAAAGAAAAAAGCAATTTCCCATCCCAAGGGTTAACTCTCCTTTAAAATAGTGAGGGTTTCATGATGAATAATAAAGGGTTATCCAATTCAGAGGCACGTGGAATTGAAGAATAGATTGGATAAATTTCATCTGGACCTTAATCTTGCATACCACACAGGCCCATATAGCATAAAATGCATGTGAAATAAGTCAAGCAAGACTACTCACCGGATTGATAGCACCACCCAGGATATGATGCAAGTTACGAACTACTGAAACTAACTTTTCAGGTCCACTAATGCAACCAGCAAGAACCTGCAACAAATGCAATTGCATAGCATCAGTCTGACTAATTTTAGTTGTGCATAGTAGTTTAAATTGCTATAAACATCATTTGACGCCACCATACATCATTGTGGCCACCAATATATTTTGTTGCAGAGTGCACAACGAGGTCAGCCCCTAGAGCAAGGGCCTTTTGGTTAAGAGGAGTTGCAAATGTCCCATCGATGCAAACCAATGCTCCATTTTCATGGCAAAGCTTTGATACCAGCTCAATGTCAACACATCTCAGGAATGGATTTGTTGGAGACTCGGTAAAGAAAAGAGTCACCTGTACCGGACAATGTTCCAGTCATTGGGGATATCTTCAGTTATTCCACAAATATAATTCAAAACAGTTAATGCAATAAGCAGCATACTCACTTTCTTCTGTTTTAGGACTGACTCTAGAGCTCCAATATCAGCTGGGTCAATGACTGTGGCCTGCACTCATAAAGGAAAAGGGACTATCACTACACAGCATAAAGGTGCGAACCATTTCAGACTTGGATATATAAATTATTCATTAGAAAAAGAAAAAAAAACTATAGCCCAATGATTCAGTCAAGAGCTGTTTCCGGAGAGACTTTCATGGAAATTTGAATTTATTTCTACCGTTTATGTTTATGAGTAAAGCTAAGCCAGCTTCTCAGTTCTGAATCCAATTTTCTTCTTGTCTCAAGAAATCTTGGCATACCCTATGCTTCAAACTTCAAGCATAAACATGCGGAATAGGTAAATACCGTGATTCCCATTTTAGGCAGTATTGTCTCAATAAATATCCGGGTCTTTCTGTAGCAATCTGTTGTTGTTACAATATGTCCACCAGCAGGAACTAATGCCAACAACATTACAGTACTCGCACACATTCCAGATGCCATTAACAAGGTTGATTCAGCACCTTCCAGTGCACTGTTGCAGTAGAAATAATACATTGCCACTTAGCTACCAAACACAAAAGAAACGGAGAAGGGAAAGGAAAATTCTCTTAGTTAACTCACCTTATCTTCTCCTCAGCAACAACAGTAGTGGGGTTTCCATAGCGCCCATATTCAAAACTTGCATGTCTTTTCTCCTGCAAAAGTATCATATATAGAAATCAAACCAAAAATTCAATTCAGCTAAACCCAAAGCAGAGGCAGATCCAAGATTTGAGCTTTATGGGTTCGAGTTCGGGATTCTACCACCACACATCTGATTTATTGGCTTCGAAATCAATTGTTTGTATTATTTAGTAAATTTTTCAACACTTATACAGGGTCCGAGCCAAAGCTACTGGATTCAGATGAACCCATATTTTACCCACTACATCAGCCTGTGCCCAAAAGATTATGTTCTTGGCATTCTCTATAAGCAAATATGATGATACACTAGTACAATATTACTAATCACAAAATAAATGATACACTACTATAATATTTCACATGAGCTGACTATTGACCAAAGAACATCACTTGCCTTCCCTAACTGATATGGCTCACCTTTTCTGGTGTAAACTCTTCATTGGACTTGCCTAATGAACCTATTTTACAGGTCATACACCACAAAGAAGTAAAGGCACAAGAGCAAATGTAAGAATAGCAAATACCTTGAAATCAATGAGCTCAGAAGTCTTCTTGAAGAAATAAGCAGACGTATTAACCACTGGGGTAGTTATTGCATCGGTAACAATACCACGTCCTAACCTCTCACCTGTGGAAAAACAAATCAGGTTATCAAAAAACAAAAAGAATTAACAAATCAATCAACTACGCCTCAATCCCTATATCCCCACTCTTTTCCAATCTTATAAGAGCCCGTTTGAGTTAGCTAATTAAAAGTAGCTGATAACGAATAGAGTTCAAAAAGTGGGCGGATTGTGGTTTGAATCCCTCTCTTTCCGTTGATGACTTGATTTTTTAAATGTGGTTTCTTTCTTTGTTATCTAGTCAAAATGCTTGAAACTGATAATAAGCATTTGTGTAAAAGAAAAGCTGATAAGCACTCCAGCAGTATCAAGTATATATAATCAGAAATATTCAGAGTAAATCCACAAAACCAACGCATAACACAAAATAGAGACAAAATTAGACGTACGACTTTCTAAAAATACAAAACTAGAAGAGCATTAAAAGTATACCGGCATGAATAGCAATACTTCCATCAGAACTCAAAAACGAAGAATATTTTCCCCGTGTCACCTCCTCAATCTGTACATTTCGATCATCACAAGCCGGATTTTCATTTTCCACCATTACCGTCACCTCCTCATCAACAGGAGCAACGGCAGCGGCGGCGGCGGCTGAGGCATCAACGGCCTTAGCCGCCGCCGGAGTGAAGTCAGGGGAACCGAGGTTGTTTGACCAGGAAGCCGCAACGACTTGTGCAACGCCGATGTTGCTGCAGTTCCGACGAGCTTTGACGCTCAGTTGCCGCACGAAGTTTGGCGGAAACCTAAGGATCAGAGAAGACATGCCACCGTGAATCGACGATCCGTGATTTAACGAGTTTGCCTTGCCGGAGAAACGGACGCCGGAGGAGTTTTTTGGAACGTCGTTGTGACGTGGAACGCCGCCGGCGAAGAAGTCGGCATCGGAACGGCACTCGAAGGATGGAAATGCCCTAGCTGCAGCTGCACAGCTTGAAACGGCCATTGGATTTGTGATGAATTTGAGGGTTAAAGTGTGATTTCACCGGCGGCGCCCTCTGCCTTCTCTTAAAAGAAAATGAGAGAGGAGATTTTAGTTCAGAGAATCTGTCGCCAACTACTAATCAAATGGATTTGGACGGAACCGGAAAATGCCAATTATAAGCCCTACAATGACTCGATAGTCAATAGTCAAAGACTCGAATCATACCACATTGTTTAGAGCACTATTGAGTATGTGGATTGATTCTCTATTTGGGTCCAAGTTGAGCTGTATGTATAATTATTTATCCTTCCTAATTTATGTTGCATACTATTTTAGTATGTTCCCAACAAAAAAAATGTCATTATTCTATATTTAAGAACAATTTATTATTAAAATTTTTATTTATAGCTATATAAATTTATATGGCCTGTTTCGGATTACAATTTTATAAATTTGTACGTTATCAAACAATGCCACATAAATTGAGACATGAGAAGTCTAAAACAATGTCACAAATTACAGAATTTTTTGCTCAGTCAAATAACCTATATAAATTAAGACAGGAGGAGTCTAAACCAATGCCACAAATTTTAAATAATTGTATTTAGTCAAACAATGCCAAATAAATTAAGATAGGAGGAGTCTAAAAATTTACTCCCTCCGGCCTAGTTTATTTGTCTACTATTGACTTGGTACACCCCTTAAAAAAATAATAAGTAGCATGATAATTTTACTATATCACCCATAATTATTTACTATTGAAAAACTAACTTTGATGGTTATAAATAAAAATATTTGTAAATAATAAGGATATATTAGGTAGAAAATAATAAATTATACATTGATTTTTCAAACTGGCAAATTAAAGTAGATATCTATTTCTAGTATTGTGGACAAGTAAACTTAGACGGAGGGAGTAAAATGATATGTTTGTACACTAAAAATATATGCCTAAAGTTACATATGTATATCACTAATAATTTTCTTAGTACGAATGAGATTCCTTCGCCCTTAACTAGGGGTTTTGTGTTCGAACTCTATAAATGTTAAAATTCTTGGTATGAAGTGTTATTCCCCTTTAATGGGCCTTACACAGATACCATGACGATAATGTGAAGGTGGTATAAAATACCTCCCGCCATACAACTAATTATATGTCTTAAGATGATGCTAGTTCCATTAAATATAAGAATATGGGGTAATAGGTCATTCACAAAATATTAAGAGGTCATTCGGATGGGTTGAATTTAAGTATTGTTTAAGCATCAAGTGTTGAAAAGAAGATTTTAAGTGTTGAAACTTATTTCATAAATAAGCAGTTATGCATTTGAATTTTTTCTTCGAAATAGTATTCTTACTTTATTTCGATGATCCTCGATACGGAAGAAAGTTATCAAGTATTATTAAATATGAGACTACAGAAACACATGTAGTCATCAAAAAAGATGATTTGGACATTAGCAGATGAATGCCATAAATTCCTCTGAAGAATCATAAAATATTGTACGACCATACAATTATCACAACTCGAAATCCCAACCACAGGACTGACATCTACTTGCTAGGAAAGCAAACTCTAATAAATCACATAATTAATTTTAACAATTTAAAAACAAAGGATTAAGAATATAAGTTGAAATACTCTATAACATAAAAATCTAAAACAACGCAATCTGGTTTACACCTAGTAACTAGTGTCATAAGTATATGAGCTGCTAAAAGTATTACAAATAAGGTCTGAATAAAAATACAACTATCTGAAAAAATGAACAGTAATATTGATAAGAAGGGGATTTCAGTGTCTGCCAATGCCGTGCAGCTCTACCTCAAGTCTCCGGATAATGACAGTTTGAGCAAGCCTCCACTAAACGCCGCTGGGGGACCAACACCAGAATTTGCACAAGAAATGCAGAAGTGTAGTATGAGTACAACCGACCTCATGTACTCCATAAATGTCAAGCCTATCCTCAACGGAGTAGTGGCGAGGCTATAACAAGGCACTCACTATAAACATGTACGAGTATAAGTAAAAATAATAGCATAATAGAGAAACAACGATTAGCATGAAAACTAGAACAGAAAACACATAACAAAAGGCCCTAGAATATCATCTATTCTCAAATTCACAATACAATACGTATACGGAACCAACAAGTACCAATATCATTTGCAGCGTGTAACCCGATTCCAAATATCATATTAATATTGTTGCAGCGTGTGACCCAATCCCAAACATCATATTAATATATGTTGCAACATGCAACACAATCCATATATATATATATATATATATATATATATATATATATATATATATATATAGAGAGAGAGAGAGAGAGAGAGAGAGAGAGTAATACGACAAGTAACTACGGCGTAGCTCACAACATACGAGAAAGGAACCAAAATAAGTAAATACTCTAATACAAACCAATATGACAAACCGAAGTGAAATAGAAGCAAGTAACGGCAAGTAAACAATTAAAGGCATATAACAAGTAAAAACTGACAACAAGTAAAAGCATGGATGCATGAAACATGTAGAAAATGAAGGCATGTAGCTATAAGGACATGTATTTAATAAATAAAGAAAAGTAAAATTGAAGGCATGACATGAATAATAACACGGAGTAAAAGAAGGTATGATATAGTTAAAATACACAATTAAGAAGGTATGATTAGGCCAGTTAATGCAACCCTACTCACTTAGACTCAGGTTTCAGAGATGTTTTTGAGAGAGTTTGTTCCTCAGACCCTTTGAGATTTATGGCGCACAAAGTTTGATCAGTTGCATCAAGGGTCTATGTCAGTGTCAAAGTATGCTATCAGATTAAGTAAGTTGTCCCAACATGGACCTGCCTTAGTTTCTACAGTCAGAGAGAGAGTCCGCAGATTTATCGAGGGGCTCAGTTATGGTCTTAGATTCATCATGGCTCGAGATTTGGAGACGGATACTCCATTTTAACAAGTTGTTGATATCCCTCCAAGGTTATAAGGTATGCAGGGCCGAGAGAGGGATGACATGGAGGATAAGAGGCCTCGAGATTCTGGAGGATATAGTGGTGCTCGCGCTTCGGTTGCAGGCCATCATGGCAGAGGCTATGTGAGCTGCCTAGTTTATTTAGCACTTCCAGCTACTAGTAGTGCTCCGGTTATTCCCAGGTCTCAGGTTACCCATTATGCTCAGCCACTTTCTAGTGCACCTCCTTCATGGGGTGCCTTCAGCGGTCAGTCTAGCCGACCAATCCAGAGTTAGTTTCAGCAGCCACGTCCACCGAGAGTTTGTTTTGAGTATGATGATACCAGACATATGGTAAGGGACTTCCTTAGACTCAAGAGGGTGTATCTCCACAGATTACACAAGCTCCACGGATTTCACATTGTCCACGGGGTTCTCAAGACATGGTTGTTGCTACATCTACTGCTCCACCTACACCATCAACTAGGGTGGAGGTCAGGCGGGTAGAGGTCACCCTAGAGGAGGAGGCTAGGCTCATTTCTATGCTTTTCCTGGTAGGATAGAGGTGGTTGCATTGGATATTGTCATCACAAGTATGGTTTCGCTCTGTCATAGGGATGTATCGGTTTTATTTGATTCGGGTTCCACTTATTCATATGTGTCATCTTACTTTGCTTCGTATTTAGATATATCTCGTGATTCTATGAGTGCTCTTGTATATATGTCCATGTTTGTGGGAGATTCTATTATTGCGAGCCGCGTTTATCGGTCGTGTTTAGTCGATATTGTTGGTTATGATACCAAAGTTGATCTTGGGCATGTATTTGTTGTCGCCCTATCACGCTATTCTGGATTGTTACTCCAAGACTTTGACACTGGCTATGCTAGGTTTTCCGCGATTAGAGTGGAGGGGTACATTAGATTATATTCCTAGTAGGGTTGTGTCCTTTATGGAGGCGCAACGAATGGTTGAGAAGGAATGTGAAACATATCTAGCCTTTGTGAGAGATGTTAATGCTGGTACTCCTATCGTTGAGTCAATTCCAGTGGTGAAAGATTTTTCTGATGTGTTCCCAAAAGACATATCGGGCATGCTGCCCAATAGGGATATCATTATTTGTATTGACATGGTGACGAGCACTCAGCCATTTCTATCCCACCATATTGTATGGCACCAGTGGAGTTGAAGGATTTAAATGAACAACTTCAAGAATTGCTTGATAAGGGTTTCATCCGGCCGAGTGTTTCGCCTTGGGGTGCTCCAGCTCTATTTGTGAAAAAGAAGAAGGATGGTACTACGTGAATGTGTATTTATTACAAGTAACTAAACAAAGTTACAGCTAAGAACAGGTACCCACTATCGCGCATTGATGACTTGTTTGATCAACTTCGGGGTACTAGAGTGTTCTCAAAGATTGATTTAAGGTCGGGGTATAATAAACTGAAGATTCAGGAGTAATATATTTTGAAAACTGCTTTCAGGACTCGATATGGTCACTACGAGTTTCTATTGATGTCATTTGGGCTGACTAACGCCCCAGCAACATTTATACACTTGATGGATTGTGTGTTCCAGTCATATCTTAATTCTTTTGTCATCATATCCATTGATTACATCTTGGTGTTTTCTCGTAGCCGGGAGGATCATGAGCAGCATTTGAGGATCGTGCTCCAGACCTTGAGGGAGAAGAAGTTATATACAAAGTTCTCCAAGTGTGAATTTTTGCTTGATTCGTTGGCGTTTATAGGTCACGTGGTGTCTAGTGAGGGAAGCAAGGTAGATCCAAAGAAAATTGAGGCAGTTTAGAGTTGGCCCAGACTATCTTCAGCTACTAAGATCCGAAGTTTCCTTGGTTTGGCCGGATATTATCGTCGTTTTGTAGAGGATTTCTTGTTCATCACTGCACCTTTGACTAGATTGACCTAGAAGGGTGCTCCTTTCAGATGATCTAAGGAGTGTGAGGAGAGCTTTCAAAAGCTCAAGAATGCATTGAATACAGCCCCAATGTTAGTATTCCCTACAGGTTCGAGGTCTTACATTGTCTATTGTAATGCATCGCATATTGGGCTTGGCACGGTGTTGATGTAAGACAGAAGGGTGATTGCCTACGCATTTCGGCAGTTGAAAGTTCATAAGAAGAATTACCCTGTGCATAACTTAGAGTTGGTGGACATTGTTCATGTATTGAAGATTCGGCGGCACTATCTGTATGGAATTCCATGTGAGGTCTATGACGACCATCGGAGTCTCCAACATCTGTTCAAGTAGAAGGAACTTAATTTTCCACAGTGGAGATGGTTAGAGTTGCTGAAAGACTATGATATCATGTGATGACCCAAATGGTCATCACTTGATTTGCAAATAAATTCTATGTTCTAAGGCCTTAGAAGCCTCCTTTTTCCTTACCTCAATTTGCGTACGCGGTCTGGGCATATATCCGGAACGCTTTTTATGTGGAAATATGATGAAAATGTTAATTCGGCCTTTAAAATTGAATTTAAGTTGACTTCGGTCAATATTTTGGGTAAACGGACCCGGACCTCTGATTTGACAATCCCGAAGGGTTCGTAGGAAAATATGGGACTTGGGCGTATGCCCAAAATCGAATTTCAAGGTCCCAAGCCCGATAAATGAATTTTTGAAAGAAATTGTTTTACTGAAAAATATAAGAGTTTTTGGAAATTTGATTATATTTGAAATGTATGATATCGGGCCCGTATTTTGGTTCCGGAGCCCGGTATAGGTTCAATATGACATTTAAGATGCGTCTGTGAAATTTGGTAAGAAACGGAGATTGTTTGATGTGATTCGGACCCGTAGTTGTGAAATTTGATACTTTGAAAGTTTTGAGATTTTTCTTAGATTTCTATGCTAAATTCATTGTTTAAGATATTATTTTGGTGATTTGATTGCACGGATAAGTTTATATGATGTTTTTGAGTTAGTATGCATGTTTGGTTTGGAGCCTCGAGGGCTCGGGTGAGTTTCGGATAGGTTTCGGAAGGTTTTAGACTTAGAAAAATTGCAGGTTTTTAGTTTCTGGTGTTCTGGAGTTTTGTTCTTCGCGTTCGCGGAAGGACTCTCGCGAACGCGAAGGGTAAGTCAGGCTGAAGGAATTTTCCTTCTACGCGAATGCGAGAAACAGGTCGCAAACGTGAAGCTTTGGGAGTGCTTCCCTTCGCGAACGCGGACCTGCTATCGCGAACGCGAAGGCCTTTGGGCCTGGGTAGGGGGGAGGGATTTTACTCTACGCGAACGCGGTCACCTAACCGCGAAGGCTCGAGGAGATGAAACTCCGCGAACGCGAGCCCTTGAACGCGAACGTGATGGCCATCTGGGCCTGACCCATCGCAAATGCGACAGGCCTATCGCGAACGCGATGAAGGCCTGCCCGGTTATTTTAAAACAGAACCAGAACTGGGCAGAATCTATTTTACTCCATATTTTCGAACTCCCAAGGCCTAGAGGCGATTTTCTTCCCACAAATTCATCCCCAAAGTGTTGGTAATCAATTCTAAACTTTACTCTTTCAATTACCCATGTTTTTTCATCACTTTCTAATCAAAAATCAAGAGTTTTCATTGTAGAAATTAGGAATTTGGTTAATGTTAGGACTTTTTGAATAATTGGGATTTTGACCTCATTTTGGGGTCGAATTTCGAAACTAATTGCATATTCAGGCTCATGGGTGAATGGGTGATCGAGTTTTAGTCCGAACCTCGAGTTTTGACCAAGCAGGCCCGGGGTCGATTTTTTACTTTTTGGGGGAAAATGATAGAAAACCTATAATTAAGCATTGGGTATGAATTCTTTAGAATTTATTGATGTTGTTAAATCAATTTGGACTAGATACGAGTTATTTGGAGGCGAACTCTAAAGGAAAAGCGGTGTTTGATGCTTGAGTTGGCCGTGGAAGTTTAAGGTAAGTGTTTGGTCTAAACTTAGCTTGAGGGATTAGGAGTTGTGTCTTATTTGCTACGTGTTAACTGTGGAATACGACGTATAGGCATGGTGACGAGTATCTATACGTCAGTGTCAAGCATGCCATGAGTCTTGTATTGTAATATTTATGACTCCGTTGTGGTTTATTCGTGCTTCATATGAGAATTATATTAAGAATTATATTATTGTTCCCTTTCCGGGATGTTGTTGTGATATTATTGTTCCATTGCCGGGATGTTGTTGTAATATTATTGTTCCCTTGCCGGGATGTTATTATTATGTTATTGTTCCCTTGCTGGGATTCTTTTATGATTGGTGTTGATAAATGAAATGGGAGCTGTAAGCACGTGATTTTTGCCCAATATGATAATTACTCCCAAAAATTCAAAAATAAAATAATTTTCCTTGGTGTGGAATTTTTGTGATATTTTGTGATATTTTGAATAATTATTTGTATTTGTCTGTGCATGTTTATTTGCTAAATTAATAAAAAATATAAAAATATGTCACATTTTGCATGTAGGATTTAATTCTACAATTGTTAGTAATTAAATTTGTTTTACAAAAATTAAAAATTACAAAAATAGGCATTGTTTGCATTTTTAGCATTTAATGTCCAAATATACAATTTTATGCTTAATTATTACTTAATTGTGCGTTAATTGTTATTGGGAGTTAATTTGCGCTTTTATAACTTAATTTAATTCTTAATAATAGTTTAAGTATTTTTTATAATTTAGTTTTAGAGAAATAAAAGAAGAAAAGAAAGCGAAAATATAAAGAAAGTCGGAATTGGGCCTCTTCTTCAATTTCAAGCCACAGGCCCAAAAAATGGCCCAATCTTCCCTACGACCTAGTCCATTTCGAACTGGGTCGACCCAGTCCATAACCCAACACCCTATTATCTTACAAACAACACAAAACAAAAAGAAAAAATGAAGAAAACCCTAAAAAAATGCTAACCCATCCGCCACCCCCCACTTTTGCTTCTTCTTCTCCAAGTTTCTCCAAAGGTCATCCATGGCTGCCCCCCCCGCCCCACAAACCCCAGCCTGCAACGTCGACCACCCTCCCCCACGAACACCCCCTCACCCCGTCACACTCACGCACACACGCACCAACAACTCCATAGCTGCCCTCCTCCATCAAGCTTCGTCATCGTCGAGTTTGAGCTCATCCATGGCTTCCCCTACTGCGTTCAGCTGCTTCTCCTTCTTGCTGCGTTCAGCTGCTACTTCTTCTTCGTGTTTTCGTCGTCATCCATGTCGTTGCTGCTTCTGTTTCAACCAAACGACCTCCGAACGCGACCGAACTGCTGTTGCTCGCGCAGCTGCGTTCAGCAACCTCACGTCCAAACACGCCTATCGCCGTTACTTCTTCGTCATTACTGTCCCTTCCAGCTCGAACTGGTTTCAGCTGGGTTGATTTTGCCGCGTCCAGCTCCCCGCACATTCACTGTTTTGCTTCGTCTTCCTCGTCTGCTGTCGCGACTGTGTCTTCTCTTCGTCGCCGCGGCTATCGCCGCTACTTCCTACGTCGTGCTGCTGCTGCTCGTCGCAGCAGGTGTTGGACGGACTGCTGCTGCTGCTTGTCGCGGCAGTAGCTGCGGACTGCTTCTACTTCTTCTTCGTCTTCGTCGTCCTTCGTTCGAGATTTGGTCGAGGCTTGGACAGATTTGTTTACAATCGAAGTTCTTCGTTGATTCATCTCCGGTTAGTTGTTTTTGAGTTTTATTTTGTCCATATTTCGTTTTTATATTTCTCGAAGTTAAAATCGTTAAATATTTGATTCTTGTTTTGTTCGTTGTTCATCGTTGAAATAATTTTCTAGTTTGTTCATGTGTTTTGTTGATTTTAATTTTCAGATTCAAATGGTAAATTAATTAAGTTATTTTTCATGTTTATTTCATGTTTGTATTGTTGTTAGAATAAATATTTGTTAGTTTGATGTTTGTTAGATTCAAATTGAAATTTAATTGATTATTTCTTCAATTTGTTTCATGTGTTTATGTATTTTTAGAAATTGTTAATATTGTTAAGTTCAAGTTTAAGTTCATAATTGTTTCTAACAACAAATCTTGTTATTTGTCTAAAAAAAAGAATTTAGTTGTGTTGAAGGAAATATATTGATTTAATCGTTTGAATCTGTCATGCTTGTTGTTTAATATAGATTTAATTCATGTTCATACTTTGTTTGATTGTTCTTGAATCCGAAATTTGTATAGCTTGATTTCTTGTTTACCATTTGTGATTATTTCTTGAATTTGTCTCATAAAGTTTAATATAGGAATTGTTGGTTGTAATGTTGTTAGAATTGATTTTAAGTTCAATATGATTGAATTTAGAAATCTAAATATACTTGTTTGTTGTTGTTGAATCCGAAAATAGGATTGTTTGTTGCTAACATATTGTTCAATCAAATTTTAGTTATTCTTTGTTGTTCAATTTGTGTTCATGTGATTTGTTGTTGAAATGTTGTTGAAATCATGTTCATGTGCTTTGTTGTTGAAATGTTGAAGAAATCATGTTCATGAAATTTGTTGTTTGAACATTGTTAGAAATTAATCATATTGTCTATATTTTGGTTAAGTTTGATTAATTGATGTGTTATAGCTGATGGGTAGTTTGGTAATTTATAGTACTTTCGGGGGTAAAATAGTAATTTGCAATAGGGTCGGAGGGGTAGTTTAGGAATTGTACATTTTGTAATTGTTTATATGAAGCATGGGGGACAAAATGAAATGGGGTGGTTTGTGATATAGTTGTTTAATATAAAGGGGGGACAAGACAAAATTTAGTGGGGAGAATCTTGTATTATTTTATGTTAGGCATGGGGGACAAAATATAATGGGGTGGTGTGATATGTTTATTTAATGTAATGGGGATGAGTGGGAAGATAATGGGTTGGGTAAAGAAAAAGTATTGATTTTAATTAATTGAAAGATTTATGGGATGAGTTATAAGAAGTCTTGAAATCTTAACAGAAAAAAAAGGAGAGAGAAGAGACAAGAAAAAATACACATACAGATACGAGAGAAAAAAACACAGATAAGAGAAACGAATCTGAGAAGAAAAATAGAAGAGAAAAAAAAGGGCTGAACATTTAAGAGAAAGAAAAATTCCGAAAAATATTTAAGCTTTCAAAATAAAAATAAAAACTAAAAAAATCTTCTGCTTTCTTTCTTTGTTTGAAATTAGTATTAATGGTTGTTGTTTCATTCAAAGCTTGAGGCTTTTGTTTTTGGGATTACTGTTCTACTGGTTTGCAAACTCTGTTCCTGGGTTGTTACTGCTGCTGGATTGTTGTTGCTGCTGTGCTATATTGTTATTACTGCTGCTGATTCTCATCTTCATTTTTTTGCTTCCAATATCAGGTACACAACTGACACGCTGGTTATTGTAATCCGAAATATGAAGCATGAATACATATGAAGAATGAAAATTTGAAGTTTTAATTTCGTTTTTCTTTGTTCCTTTTATTGATTGTATTTAAGCTATTTCATGTATTACTAAATAATAATTGGAATAAGAAAAAAAAATAATAATAACATAAGTTAGTTTTTAATGAATCAGTTTGGCAAAACTAGTTAACTCACTAGTTAGGAAGGTTTCAAGATTATCAACCGTAGGTTAATCATGAATAAGTAGCTAAATTTAGCTAAGGCATGAATTTAAATTAAATTTCGTAAATTAGGCATTAAGACATGATTTGAGTTCAAGCAAGATTAGAAGAACGTTTAAGTCTAATAAACTTTCTAATAAGCTTTAGTAATTATAGCTAAATCTAGTGTCAAATGGTTGTGAATAATTAATATCAATAGTTTTTTTTTATATAACAATGTTGAGTTGTATTTGATTCTTTTGGATATTAGTTGTTGAACTTTTATTTTATTTATAATTTCGAAATTAAGAATAAAATTCCTTTTTCATCAATATTTGTATTAATCAAGCAATTAGCATGTCATGTTTTCTTAATAATAATAATAAATAAATAAAAACGTAATTAATTAGGATTTTCTTTATTCATTTTAGAGACTAATTTTAAATAGCAAAATGTAGTCGCTTTAAGATTTGTCCATTTAAAATAAATGAGACGAGCCTCGCCAAATAAAACACACAAATTGCGGGGCCCTCGATAAAAATTGAATTGATTACTTAAACTTCGGGATGGGCCGTTTAGCAAATTTCACGGTCTTCCCCAAAGTAATAAAGCGCTAATCGCTTTAGGCGCGATATAATAATAATACATTCTTAAACACGGGTACGCATTTATGCGACCCAAATCCAAATCCCAAAACATTGAATAAAAATATGTTCCGGATCGTGGATGCATTTTATGTAACGCAATCCAAAGACATGTTTTTAAACGATGTTCACATTCTTTAAAAATATAATAATAACAATAAAAGCGGTTAAAAGTTAAAATTGCACTATAGTTTTTGAACATGTATTAAAATCAGATATTTTAGCCATTACAACAGTTTAAGCGACCGTGCTAGAACCACGGGATTCGGGGGTGCCTAACACCTTCCCTCGGGTCAACAGAATTCCTTACTTAGAATTTCTGGTTCGCAGACTTCATTTGGAAAGTCGAATATTTTCCTCGATTCGGGATTAAATTGGTGACTTGGGACACCCTAAATCTCCCAAGTGGCGACTCTGAAATAAATAAACAAATCCCGTTTCGATTGTCCTTTAATTGGAAAAACTCCCTTGTCCCCTCTCGGGGGCGGAAAAAGGAGGTGCGACAGCTCTGGCGACTCTGCTGGGGACAATAACCAGAACCACTGGTTCAGGGTTCAAGAATTCGAGCTTAAAATAACTGTTATAGTTGGCTTTATTTATTATCTGATTTTTACATGATATATGCTTAATGTGCTAAATGATGCTTTTACCGCTTTAATATTATCTGAATTGTGTATATAAAACTGCTACGAAACCCTTCTTCTTTCTGAGTCTTCTAAATTTATGGTGTACACGTGCGCGTGGCCCACCTTTCTGTTAGAAGTCATACCAAATAAGACGAAGTTGGGACAAGTAACTAGGCCGGGCAGACTTTCGTGCTCCCGGTACGTTGCCCCCATTTCGGCTCAAGCTGTCCACTTGGGTAAGCCAGGGCTAGAACAATATGCCTCAGGTTTTTTTTCACTTAGAATAACTCAGCTTCATGCCGGATCCCTAGTAGGAACGTTTGTTTGCATCACGTGCATTTGACTTTGGAGGCTCAACACAGGGGTTGGGTCTGTCTAGGACAGGTGTACCAAAAAAAATGAAAATGACCATCCTGATGCATCTTACTTGCTGCTACTTGCGCATTTATTTGATCCGGATTTGTGTGTTGACTGACTTTTGAATATCAGGAATAATATTTTGAAATTGAAAAAAAAAAGGAAATAGCGGTTAGGGAATTGATTGTTTATTTTTGAAAAAAAAAAACAATGCCCAAATACTGTCAAAACTCTGCCGAAATTTTGAGAAAATGAAAAAAAAATGTCTTATTAGTTTGTTTTATTAAAAGCAAAGGAAAAATAGAAAAAAAAGAGTTGTTGTTCTGTCTTGTTTTTCAAAAAAAAACAAATTAGAAAAAAAAATAGTTTGTCTTGCCATAAAAATGAAAATGAAAAAGAGTCTTGTTTTTAAAATGGGTTTTTATTTATTTATTTGTTTAGATGCCAAAATAAAAATAAAAATAATAAAATAAAAAGAGTCGGGCGTTGAAAGTGGTTTTATTATTTGTTGCAAATATATATATATATATATAAATCCAAAAAGTTTTTCTTTATTTCCAAAAAATGTATATATATCTTTATTTGTTGCAAAAATATTTGTCCTGCCAAAAAGTCTAGAAAAGTTTTTTTTAGACTCCCAATTTTCAAAACAAAAAATCCAAAAATATTTTCCATTATTGACTTCTTTAGAAAGTCTTTTTAATTATAAAAAAAATATATAATAAAATAAAACAAATCCAAAAATATTTTCCTTCTTCTTTAAAAATTGAAAAGAAAATTCAAAATTCAAAAAAAAATTTAGAAAGCATTTCTTTTATTAGAGGTAAAATTCCAAAAAATATTTTCTTTCTTCTTTAGAATAAGAGAAAACAAATAAAAATTCAAACAAAAAAAAATCTTCCTTTTACTTTTGAAATTATCAAAGTTCAAATCAAAAGAAAAGGAATTCTTAGAAGTCTTTCTTTCAAAAAGAAAATCAATCAAAAATCCAAAAAAAAATATTTCCTTTCTTCTTTTAAAGAAGTTCTTTTACAAATTCAAAAAATAATAATAATAATTTAAAATCAGTTTATTTACTTTATTCATGACCTGCTCGAACTACGCGAGTTTGATTCTCACCGGATGTGAGATACGTAGGCAACCCACATCGGGTCCAACCCCCCTTTTTGCTATAATAAGCCAAAAACCAATAAATAAATAAAAAACGTGTAAAATTTTTAATTTTGTTGTAAATAAGTCGGGCAGTGTCCAGCCTCCACTTTTTGCTAAAACAAAATAGCCAAAAAAAAATATGTCAAATTTTAATTTTGTCATAAAGAAGTCGGGTGACGCTGTTTTATCAAGACATAGCCGAATGTTCCCAAAAGGGACGCCGGAAGGCTGACTTTGCATAAACAGCCACCTTTGGGTCATTTTTTAAAATTTGGTTCAGTTGACCCACACAGCCTTAAAAAATCTTCGTCCCCGAGGCGCTGAAGGGCCGTGTTGCAACACCTGATTTTTATTGTAATTTGAAAAAAAAACAAAGAGTCAACGGTCAGGTGAATACCGTTTTTGGTCAAAATAAGCCGAGCCAGCTTTGGCCGCGTCTTAAACCGTTCTTGCCGAAATAGCCTCAGAGTATCTTTCAGTTGTCGAAAGGCTATTTTCGTAAAAGAACGGACAAGTGTGTAAAGTGTCATAAAATAATCCTCTCCGGCCTCAAAATTTGGACGGGGCCACATTTGCAAAAATAACCGTTTGGTTGCATTTGTCAAACGGAGAAAGGAAGCTGGCCGTTTGTTTTGGAGTTTGTAAAACTTTTGATTATAATATGTGGGTCGTTTGATTTTCAAGTTTGTAGGTCATTTTTAAACCTTTGAAACCCAATATGAAAATTGAAAAAAAAATGATTAGTATTGCTTATCTTTTATTGGTCCGAACTACGCAAGGTCTGATTCATGCGGGGTCATGATACGTAGGCAATCTCCATAAGATTCGACCACCACTGAAAAAGAAAAAAAGGGAAGAAAGAAAAATAAAGGAAAGCGCAAGTGCATCGCATCTCTGATAGAACGGTTTAACTGCTTAGGTGCATTGCATCTCTAATATATGATTATCTGTCAAATGCCCTGACACTAACGTGATGGCTTCCCTTTGCTGTGTTCATATATAGAAAAGTGGTTGGTTGTGGTAACTCCTCCCTGCAAAGCAAATGACACAGAACCTCAGAACAGGGTGGGTCGGTACTGATGACCGACAACAATTGGTTGAACAGAACAACGGGTTGGTAGAAGAAGTGAAAATGCTGAGACAACATGTGGCAGACATGTATCAGGCATGGATAACTGGGAAAGCACCACCCCCACCACCGCCAAGCTTTTCAAACTCTGGCATTACCCATCCCCCATACTCTCCATCCCAACCCACTTATGACAGCTTTCCTAGCTACCCGAGTAGCTCCATCACTCGTCCACGCTACTCCCCTCCCCAATGCTACTTCTCTCCACGAGATTCCCAAAGACGGGCTTCACTTTCCAAATACCCAGCTCCACAGAAGGCCTATCCACCCTCACAAGCCTACCGGAAGCCCCCTGGATCAGGTTTCCGGCCCAATCAAGCATTTAGGAACGAAAGGTTGCTGAAACGAGGAAAGGCTCTCACCCCTATCGGAGTATCTTATGCAAGTCTGTTTGAAAGGCTAAAGCATGCTGGCTTGATTGAGCCGCTCCCCGCATATACTCCAGATCCACATGCAAGAAACTTTGATCCGGCAGCGCGATGCGCGTACCACTCCAATGTCATAGGGCACAACATTGAGAGTTGTCGTAATTTGAAAAAGGAAGTAGAGAAAATGATCCAAGAAGGGCGGATTGTGATCGATAACAGTGACATGGAGCACTCGAACCCTATCGAGAACTTGTTGACGGAGGTTGATGACGTGGAAGCTGATAATGCTCTTGGCAATACTAATGCAAAGCTTAGTGGCTAAGATGCCAATTTTGATAAAATGGGAGGACGCTCCGTTCCTTGGTTAGCAAGAGAGAAGCTGGTGGTGTCTTATTTTGTTGTCATTTCTGTTGTCCGGATTATTCTTAGGGTTGTAATCCGAATATTGTCTTGTGTCAAACCTTCTTATCTTTCCAGTTTGTCATATCAATTTGTTTAAGTTTTGTCAAGGCTGTGTTAGGATTTTTTTCTGGTTGTTTTGTTTGTTTTATTATTCAAACCATTTCGCCGGTAGTCTAATACAAAAGTCGATCTTTTGTTGTTTCCAGTCATCTTTTGTTTAGTCCTTTTATCATTTTTTGTTAAGCGCCGATTCTTGTGACATGTCATGCGCACATATTGGGCCTAATCTTAAAAGTTAATCATAAAACCCTCGGAAGGTGATTAAAGCATTTAAAGGAAATAAGAACGGTTTGAGATTATTTGAAGCCCGAGTCATGTGGAACTGGGGCAAGTTAAACATAAAGAAAACCGTTAAATGCAGGGTTCGCCAAATTGGCATGAGGGTCGTTCATGAGAATGAGAGTGAGAGTGTCGCCCAGCAGTGCTTTAGAAATGACAAATGAAAAAGCAAGTGTTTAACATAATTGTCAAGTCCAGCACCATCGGAAGAGACTATAAATCTATGTTCAATTGTGTTGTTTGCACTTGGCATGTTTTAAAGACTGGAATGATGAAGGCATTTTGTTCTGCTACCTAAACACTTTATCCTTCGTTACCCCTTTTGAGCCTTATTTATTTTCTTTCATACCCCTCGTTCGGAATCAATAGCAACGACTAGGAAATACGAGTCTGGAAGGTAAAGAAAAAATCAAGAAAAAAAAAACGAAAAAAAAGAAAAGAAAAGAAAAATGATAACAAAAAAACAAAGGAAAGTCAAATGAAAACAGAGGAATTGGGAACTACGTTTGACCTGATTCCTCAAAGAGGATACGTAGGCGCCTCACGGCTCGGTCATAGGGTGCATAGTGTGCATAATGTGCATGGTGTGCATAGTGTAACAAAAAATTAAAAAAAATATAAATAATAAATAAATAATCCCCAAGCAAGAAACTGGGGAAAGAGTTGCGCTTGTTATAAACAAATATGATTTCGAAGGTTGTAATTTTGAACCCCAAATTGATTTATTTTTGAGCCTTTAATACCCTTTCTTTCTAAGCCTATCCAAAAAACCCACATTACGGTCCAAAGAAAGACCTTCTGATCAGTCTGCAAAAGATGCCAAGTCAGACAAATGAGAGTCTTACCGGCGAACATAACATTCTGTTCCACAGCAGAAAGGACTCTAATCTCCAGCAGAGAGAGTCATACCGGCAACACTCCAAATCCCCAGCTGGAAAGTGATATAAATGAGAGAGTCTTATCGGTGAAAATCTTCACGGACACCATAAGGCGATGAAAGCTGAGAGAAAAACCAAAATGAGAGAGACTTGATGGTGAAAACCTTTTGGGCGCTACAAGTCGAATAAGATTGGGAATCAGATGGAGGATAGTCAAGGGAAGATCTT
Source organism: Nicotiana sylvestris (assembly GCF_000393655.2). NCBI lineage: Eukaryota > Viridiplantae > Streptophyta > Magnoliopsida > Solanales > Solanaceae > Nicotiana > Nicotiana sylvestris. The sequence continues at coordinate 150,378,173 of NC_091065.1, read as the reverse complement.
GAAAGACGATTGACAACGGAGGATAGGCCACATATGCATGTCATGACCATTAGAGTCGGTGTCTGCGTTTGATAGGTTTTTATTTATAATTTCTTTTGTTAAAGAGTCATCTTTTTCCTTTGTCTTTTATTCTGTTCCTTTTTATCTTTCTCCTTTCATAGAAAATTCCCCAGTAGAGTCTGTTTGGTCAGAACCAGTGGGAAATGACTTCAAAATAGGCCATCAGCTTTCCAATTATGCAAGATGAGATCTGGCTAGTACATCCAAGTGGTATAGTCAGCAAGGAACGAGCACAAGGCCAGTGTCAAGAAAGATATCCCCAGCAAAAGGGAATTGACAAAAGGATTGACGAGCGTCAAGAGGGATATCCTTGTCGAAATCAAAGGTTATTAAACCTCAAGGCCAAAGCCCGTGGACAAATCAAGGAGAGCAATGAACATGATTTGGGAAATTCATATGAGACTAAAAGGTCAGGGAAATGCCAGTTACCGAGCTGTGCCACAAAAGAAGAGGGATATCCCCAGCAAAAGGGATCATTCCCAGCAAATAATATCATCCCCAACAAGTTGTGGAACGCAGAGCAAGGAAGGAGAAAGGGAAAGTCATCCCCAGTAGGAGTATCACAACCAACCACCGTGTTTTAAACTAACAAATTTTGTTTAATTTGAAACAGGTAAAGGAAATGGCATTGATTACAGAAATGCATGCCATAAGGGAGACTGTCAAACTGGGGCAGAAAATTTTCCTTTCATTTGGAAAATTTTCTGGAAGTCAGGTACCCATTCGAGGAAGAATAAAGATAACACCAGTCTCAAGGGAAATGGTCTTTGAACCAGTGTTGCCCCAACATAATAAGTTTCAATGGAGAAGTTGTTCCCCAGCAGACATAACAAAGGGATGACACTTGTGCTCAGAAAAACAAAAGCCATTATCATCCCCAGCAGCTTCCAGAAGAATGAAGCATTGATTTGAAGGGATAAAATTCCCCAGCAGCGTTATCCTCAACAACGTTATCCCAAGAAGATAACACTTTTATCCCCAGCAGTGTTGAAAAAAAAAACAAAAAAATAAAAATAAAATAAAAAAAATTTGAATTTGAAGAAGGGGAAGAAAGGAGACTCCCCCAGTGGTATTATCCCCAGCAAGCAAGAACAAAGCAGCGCGAAGGAAGGAGAAAAGAAAAGAAGAAATTACGAAGGTAAGTTTCTCAAATCATTGATCTTTATATTTTCCTCCTAGGATCAAAGTCTAGTCTGATGAATTTTCTCTTAGGATAATTTGAAAAAAAAAAAGAATTAAAAAAGAAATCAGGCGTCCACCTGGAGAATGAGGATGAAAAAATTTAAGAAGAAGTCAGGCGTCCACCTGGAGAATGAGGATGAAAAATTTAAGAAGAAGTCAGGCGTCCACCTGGAGAATGAGGATGAAAAATTTAAGAAGAAGTCAGGCGTCCACCTGGAGAATGAGGATGAAGAATTTAAGAAGAAGTCAGGCGTCCACCTGGAGAATGAGGATGAAGAATTTAAGAAGAAGTCAGGCGTCCACCTGGAGAATGAGGATGAAGAATTTAAGAAGAAGTCAGGCGTCCACCTGGAGAATGAGGATGAAGAATTTAAGAAGAAGTCAGGCGTCCACCTGAAGAATAGAATGACGATTTATTGGTTGAAGTCAGGAGCCCGCCTGAAGAAAGGAAAGGCATTTTAAAAAAAAAGGGTTGTTAAAATCGTGCCAGCCAAAGAAAGGAATGGCACTTTTGAAAAAATGGTTGAAGTCAGGAGCCCCCCTGAAGAATAGAATGGCGATTTATCGGTTGAAGTCAGGAGCCCGCCTGAAGAGAGGAATGGCGATTATTTTCAAAGTTGTTGTTGAAGTCAGGAGCCCGCCTGAAGAGAGGAAAGGCGATTATTTTCAAAGTTGTTGTTGAAGTCAGGAGCCCTCCTGAAGAGAGGAAAGACGTTTTTAAAAGTTGTTAAAATCTTGCCAACCTAAAGAAAGGAATGGCGATGTATTGGTTGAAGTCAGGAGCCCGCCTGAAGAGAGGAATGACGATTATTTTCAAAGTTGTTGTTGAAGTCAGGAGCCTGCCTGAAGAGAGGAAAGACGTTTTTAAAAGTTGTTGAAATCTTGCCAACCTAAAGAAAGGAATGGCGATGTATTGGTTGAAGTCAGGAGCCCGCCTGAAGAGAGGAATGGCAATTATTTTCAAAGTTGTTGTTGAAGTCAGGAGCCTGCCTGAAGAGAGGAAAGGCGTTTTAAAAAGTTGTTGAAATCTTGCCAACCTAAAGAAAGGAATGGCGATGTATGGGTTGAAGTCAGGAGCCCTCCTGAAGAGAGGAATGACGATTATTTTCAAAGTTGTTGTTGAAGTCAGGAGCCCGCCTGAAGAGAGGAAAGGCATTTTTAAAAGTTGTTGAAATCTTGCCAACCTAAAGAAAGGAATGGCGATGTATTGGTTGAAGTCAGGAGCCCGCCTGAAGAGAGGAATGGCGATTATTTTCAAAGTTGTTGTTGAAGTCAGGAGCCCGCCTGAAGAGAGGAAAGGCGTTTTTAAAAGTTGTTGAAATCTTGCCAACCTAAAGAAAGGAATGGCGATGTATTGGTTGAAGTTAGGAGCCCGCCTGAAGAGAGGAATGGCGATTTATTTTCAAAGTTGTTGTTGAAGTCAGGAGCCCGCCTGAAGAGAGGAAAGACGTTTATTTTAAAAGTTGTGTATTTGAAGTCAAGAGCCCGCCTGAAGAGAGGAATGACGCTTATTTTTAAAAGTTGGTGTTGATGTTGGGAGCCCGCCCAGATAACAGAGGCATACATTTCAGTCTTTACATTTCAAGCATTGAAGTTGGGAGCCCACCCAGATAACAGAGGCATACATTTCAGTCTTTACATTTCAAGCATTGAAGTTGGGAGCCCGCCCAGATAACAGAGGCATACATTTCAAGTCTTTAATTTTCAAATATTGAAGATAGGAGCCCGCCCATAGAACAGAGGCATACATTTCAAGATCAAGTCAGAGGACAATAAAACAAAGGGTTATAATAGGAATCCCCAACAGGAAACAATAAAAATCCCCAGCACTGGGAAGCAGAAGGTTGCAACAAGAGGTCACAGCACAAACTCAAGTGCATGTGTCAAAAAGAAGAAAAGCACCGGAAAAAATGCAAGCAGACAAGAAAGCAAGGCAACAAGAAAAATTGCAGTATAGCTTAGCTTCTTGTTTTCTTTTAAGCATGGTGTAACAAGGAGATCGGTAAGCAGTGGTAATAGCATGCAACAACAGTAACAATGCAGTCCCACGGTAGTCCCAGCTACCAAAATTTCCCGAACTACATTGACCTGATTCCTGTTTAGCCCAGGATATGTAGGAAACCTTTGAAGCAAAGGTTCGGTCAAATCTTTTTCAAAAAATGCTTCACACGGAGTACTCGGATGGGCAAAAAATCGCTCGCTTTATCTTTGCACGAAAACCCTTCGTGTCTTCGGGCAAAGAGGGGCAGCTGTAAGCACGTGATTTTTGCCCAATATGAGAATTACTCCCAAAAAATTCAAAAATAAAATGATTTTTCTTTGGTGTGCAATTTTGTGATATTTTGAATAATTATTTGTATTTGTCTGTGCGTGTTTATTTGCTAAATTAATAAAAAATACAAAAATATGTCGCATTTTGCATGTAGGATTTAATTCTAAAATTGTTAGTAATTAAATTTGTTTTACAAAAATTAAAAATTACAAAAATAGGCATCGTTTGCATTTTTAGCATTTAATGTCCAAATATACAATTTTATGCCTAATTATTACTTAATTGTGCGTTAATTGTTATTGAGAGTTAATTTGCGCTTTTATAACTTAATTTAATTCTTAATAATAGTTTAAGTATTTTTTATAATTTAGTTTTAGAGAAATAAAAGAAGAAAAGAAAGCGAAAATATAAAGAAAGTCGGAATTGGGCCTCTTCTTCAATTTCAAGCCACAGGCCCAAAAAATGGCCCAATCTTCCCTACGACCCAGTCCATTTCAAACTGGGTCGACCCAGTCCATAACCCAACACCCTATTATCTTACACACAACACCAAACAAAAAGAAAAAATGAAGAAAACCCTAAAAAAATGCTAACCCATCCGCCACCCCCCACTTTTGCTTCTTCTTCTCCAAGTTTCTCCAAAGGTCATCCATGGCTGCCCCCCCACAAACCCCAGCCTGCAACGTCGACCACCCTACCCACGAACACCCCCTTACCCCGTCACACTCACGCACATACGCACCAACAACTCCATAGCTGCCCTCCTCCATCAAGCTTCGTCATCGTCGAGTTTGAGCTCATCCATGGCTTCCCCTACTGCGTTCAGCTGTTTCTCCTTCTTGCTGAATTCAGCTGCTACTTCTTCTTCATGTTTTCGTCGTCATCCATGTCGCTGCTGCTTCTGTTTCAACCAAACGACCTCCGAACGCGACCGAACTGCTGCTGCTCGCTCAGCTGCGTTCAGCAACCTCACGTCCAAAGATGCCTATCGCCGTTGCTTCTTCGTCATTACTGTCCCTTCCAGCTCGAACTGGTTTCAGCTGGGTTGATGTTGCCGCGTCCAGCTCCCCGCACGTTGACTGTTTTGCTTCGTCTTCCTCGTCTGCTGTCGCGACTGCATCTTCTCTTCGTCGCCGCGGCTGTCGCCGCTACTTCCTACGTCGTGCTGCTACTGCTCGTCGCAGCAGGTGTTGGACGGACTGCTGCTGCTGCTCGTCGCGGCAGTAGCTGCGGACTGCTTCTACTTCTTCTTCGTCTTCGTCGTCCTTCGTTCGAGATTTGGTCGAGGCTTGGACAGATTTGTTTACAATCGAAGTTCTTTGTTGTTCAATTTGTGTTCATGTGATTTGTTGTTGAAATGTTGTTGAAATCATGTTCATGTGCTTTGTTGTTGAAATGTTGAAGAAATCATGTTCATGAAATTTGTTGTTTGAACATTGTTAGAAATTAATCATATTGTCTATATTTTGGTTAAGTTTGATTAATTGATGTGTTATAGCTGATGGGTAGTTTGGTAATTTATAGTACTTTCGGGGGTAAAATAGTAATTTGCAATAGGGTCGGAGGGGTAGTTTAGGAATTGTACATTTTGTAATTGTTTATATGAAGCATGGGGGACAAAATGAAATGGGGTGGTTTGTGATATAGTTGTTTAATATAAAGAGGGGACAAGACAAAATTTAGTGGGGAGAATCTTGTATTATTTTATGTTAGGCATGGGGGACAAAATATAATGGGGTGGTGTGATATATTTATTTAATGTAATGGGGATGAGTGGGAAGATAATGGGTTGGGTAGAGAAAAAGTATTGATTTTAATTAATTGAAAGATTTATGGGATGGGTTATAAGAAGTCTTGAAATCTGAACAGAAAAAAAAAGGAGAGAGAAGAGACAAGAAAAAATACACATACAGATACGAGAGAAAAAAACACAGATAAGAGAAACGAATCTGAGAAGAAAAATAGAAGAGAAAAAAAAGGGCTGAACATTTAAGAGAAAGAAAAATTCCGAAAAATATTTAAGCTTTCAAAATAAAAATAAAAACTAAAAAAATCTTCTGCTTTCTTTCTTTGTTTGAAATTAGTATTAATAGTTGTTGTTTCATTCAAAGCTTGAGGCTTTTGTTTTTGGGATTACTGTTCTACTGGTTTGCAAACTCTGTTCCTGGGTTGTTACTGCTGCTGGATTGTTGTTGCTGCTGTGCTATATTGTTATTACTGCTGCTGATTCTCATCTTCATTTTTTTGCTTCCAATATCAGGTACACAACTGACACGCTGGTTATTGTAATCCGAAATATGAAGCATGAATACATATGAAGAATGAAAATTTGAAGTTTTAATTTCGTTTTTCTTTGTTCCTTTTGTTGATTGTATTTAAGCTATTTCATGTATTACTAAATAATAATTGGAATAAGAAAAAAATAATAATAATAACATAAGTTAGTCTTTAATGAATCAGTTTGGCAAAACAGGTTAACTCACTAGTTAGGAAGGTTTCAAGATTATCAACAGTAGGTTAATCATGAATAAGTAGCTAAATTTAGCTAAGGCATGAATTTAAATTAAATTTCGTAAATTAGGCATTAAGACATGATTTGAGTTCAAGCAAGATTAGAAGAACGTTTAAGTCTAATAAACTTTCTAATAAGCTTTAGTAATTATAGCTAAATCTAGTGTCAAATGGTTGTGAATAATTAATATCAATAGTTTTTTTTTATATAACAATGTTGAGTTGTATTTGATTCTTTTGGATATTAGTTGTTGAACTTTTATTTTATTTATAATTTCGAAATTAAGAATAAAATTCCTTTTTCATCAATATTTGTATTAATCAAGCAATTAGCATGTCATGTTTTCTTAATAATAATAATAAATAAAAAAACGTAATTAATTAGGATTTTCTTTATTCATTTTAGAGACTAATTTTAAATAGCAAAATGTAGTCGCTTTAAGATTTGTCCATTTAAAATAAATGAGACGAGCCTCGCCAAATAAAACACACAAATTGCGGGGCCCTCGATAAAAATTGAATTGATTACTTAAACTTCGGGATGGGCCGTTTAGCAAATTTCACGGCCTTCCCCAAAGTAATAAAGCGCTAATCGCTTTAGGCGCGATATAATAATAATACATTCTTAAACACGGGTACGCATTTATGCGACCCAAATCCAAATCCCAAAACATTGAATAAAAATATGTTCCGGATCGTGGATGCATTTTATGTAACGCAATCCAAAGACATGTTTTTAAACGATGTTCACATTCTTTAAAAATATAATAATAACAATAAAAGCGGTTAAAAGTTAAAATTGCACTATAGTTTTTGAACATGTATTAAAATCAGATATTTTAGCCATTACAACAGTTTAAGCGACCGTGCTAGAACCACGGGATTCGGGGGTGCCTAACACCTTCCCTCGGGTCAACAGAATTCCTTACTTAGAATTTCTGGTTCGCAGACTTCATTTGGAAAGTCGAATATTTTCCTCGATTCGGGATTAAATTGGTGACATGGGACACCCTAAATCTCCCAAGTGGCGACTCTAAAAATAAATAAACAAATCCCGTTTCGATTGTCCTTTAATTGGAAAAACTCCCTTGTACCCTCTCGGGGGCGGAAAAAGGAGGTGCGACAGGAGCGGGTTGCACGCCTGCAACGGTAATACATGAAATGGGAGCGGGTTGCACGCCTGCAACGGTACTATATGAAATGGGAGCGGGTTGCACACCTGCAATGGTACTATATGAAATGGGATCGGGTTGCACGCCTACAACGGTATTACATGTGTACTTGTCTCTATTTCCTTATCTTTTGCTGGTATTTGATTTATGGCGTTCCTTACATTTCTCTACTGTTATTCTGCAGTTACCTGTTACTCCTCGCAGCATGTTTCCCCTGCCCAACTTTAGTTGTAATTTTCTGCTTCTATTTCTGTTGTATATGATTTAACTGCACAGGTTTATTTGGTAGTCTGGTCCTAGCCTCGTCACTACTTCGCCAAGGTTAGGCTAGGCACTTGCCAGCACATGGGGTTAGTTGTGCTGATACTACACTCTGCACTATGTGCAAATACTGATACCGGAGTTTTTGGACCGCAGTGAGGGTGTTGTCTTCAGTCCACTCAGGTGACCCAAGGTAGACCTGCAAACATTTGCAGGCCTTGGCGTCTCCTCCTATCTTTTCTCTTCCTGTTTTTACTTATTCAGAGACAGACTTATGTATTACCATTCAGACCTTATTTGTAGTAATCTTAGATAGTCCGTTACTTGTGACACCAAATTCTGGGTAGTATTGTACTTCAGATTATGTAGCAGTGTTTGGTTAAATTATCAAGTTTTCGTCCTCCGCATTTCTGGTTTTAATTTATTCCGCTGTTTAATCACTTATTATTTTAAATGGATGAACATGTTTAATAAAAAGGAAGGTAATGATTTTATAATATTTGGCTTGCCTAGCTTCCACGAGTAGGCGCCATCACGACTCCCGAGGGTGGAAAATCCGGGTTGTGACAATTTGGTATCAGAGCTCTAGGTTACATAGGTCTTACAATTCACGGACAAGCTTCGTAGAGTTTGAGGGATCAGTACAGAAACGTCTGTATTTATCCCCTAGAGGTTATAGAGTTAGGAAAAACTTCACATCTATTCTTTCCTATCATGCGGTTTGGTTTCTCAATGCTAATTGAAATTCTACTCTGTCCTTTCGTAGATGGTGAGAACACGTTCTTCCTCATCCACTAATCAGTAGCCTGAGCCCTCAGCAGCAGCTCCCACGAGGGGTAGAGGGTGAGGCAGAGGCCGTGCTAGAGGTCGAGGCAGGGGCAGAGCTCAACCTAGAGCAGTAGCGCCAGCGGTGGTGCCTCAAGTTGAGTTTGATGATTAGGTTCCGGCCCAGGCAGTTACGGTGGGCCCAGCTCAGGTCCCAGAGGGGTTAATTGCTATCTTAGTACTCTAGGATGCTCTGGTCCGTCTAGTGGGCCTTATGGAGAGTGTCACCCGGGCAGACTTGCTTTCTGTAGCACCAACCGTCTCTCAGGCTGGAGGAGAAGCCCAGACTCCTGCTACCCACACTCCGGAGCAGATGGCTCCTCAGTTTCAGACTCTAGCAGCTCAGCCAATTGGAGTAGTTCAGCCGGGTATGGTAGCTCAGACCGGTGATGGAGTAGTTATGTCTGCCAATGCCTTGTAGAGATTGGACATGTTCACCAAGCTCTTCACTACCACTTTCAGCGATGCATCTTCTGAGGATCCCCAGGATTATTTAGATAGCTGTCATGAGGTTCTCAGGAACATGGGGATAGTAGAGACCAATGGGGTCAACTTTGCTACTTTTCGCTTATCTGGATCCGCCAAGACTTGGTGGAGAGATTATTGTTTGGCTAGACCAGTTGGGTCACCAGCTTTGACTTGGGATCAATTTTCTCGTCTATTTATGGAGAAGTTTCTTCCTATCACTCAGAGAGAGATCTATCGGAGGCAGTTTGAGCGTCTCCAGCTGGGTTCTATGACTGTTACTCAGTACAAGACCAAGTTTATTGATTTGGCTCGTCATGCTCTTCTTATACTTCCCACTGAGAGAGAGAGTGAGGAGGTTTATTGAGGGACTCATTCAGCCTATTCGACTTCAGATGGCTAAGGAGATGGGGACTGAGATTTATTTTTAGGAGGTGGCCAATGTGGCCAGGAGAGTTGAGATGGTTCTATCGCAGGGAGGTGGTCAGGGGTCTGACAAGATGCCTCATCATTCAGGTAGATTCAGTGGCGCCTCGTCTGGAGGCAGGGATTTGTATGGTAGAGGCCATCCTCCTAGGCCTTTTCAGTCAGCACTTCAGGTTTCTCATGGTGCTTCAGGTGGCCGTGGTGCTCATATACAGTATTCTGATCAACAGTCCTACAGTGCACCACCAACTCCTATCAGTGCACCGCCGCTTCAGAGTTTATAGGGTCGTCAGCCCCAGTAGCCGAGGGCTTGTTTTACTTGTGGCGACACAAGGCATATTGCTAGATTTTGCCCTCGAGCACCGAGCAGTTCTCAGCACCAGGGTTCCCGTACCATGGTTCAGGCACCAAGTGTTCCACCGCCCGCCCAGCCAGCTAGGGGTAGGGGTAGGGGTAGGGGTGCTAGAGGTGGAGGTAGAGGTATTAGTGGTGGAGCTCAGGCCGCTAGAGGTGGAGGCCAACCAGCAGGAGGCCGTCCCAGAGATGTAGTTCATGGTGGTGGGCCCCAGCCTCGATGTTATGCTCTTCCAGCCAAGCCTGAGGCTGAGGCTTCTGATGCAGTTATCACAGGTACTATTTTGGTTTGTAGTAGAGATGCTTCAGTTCTATTTGATCCAGGATCTAAGTACTCCTATGTGTCATCTTATTTTGCACCGTATCTGGTCATGCCTAGTGATTCCTTGAGTGCTCCTGTATATGTGTCTACACCAGTGGATGATACTATTGTGGTTGATCGTGTCCATCGTTCATGTATAGTTGTGATTGGGGGTCTGGAGACTCGTATAGATTTATTACTTTTAGACATGGTTGATTTTGATGTCATATTGGGAATGGACTGGTTATCACCATACCATGCTATCTTAGACTGTCATGCCAAGACTGTGACCTTAGCCTTGCCGGGTTTGCCTCGTTTAGAGTGGAGGGACTTCTGGTCATTCTACCCGTAGTGTTATCTCATATGTGAAGGCTCGGCGTATGGTCGAGAAGGGGTATTAGGCCTATTTGGTATATGTTCATGATTCTAGTGCTGAGGTTCCTTCTATTGATTCTGTGCCTGTTGTTCGTGAGTTTCCTAAGGTATTTCCTTCAGACCTGCTGGGTATGCTACCCGATAGGGATATCAACTTCTGCATTGATTTGGCTTCGAGCACTCAACCTATTTCTATCCCGCCATATCGTATGGCCCCGCCTGAGTTGAAAGAATTGAAGGAGCAGTTGCAAGACTTGCTTGAAAAAGGCTTCATTATACCTAGTGTCTCGCCTTGGGGTGCGCTGGTGTTGTTTGTTAAGAAGAAGGACGGATCGATGTGAATATGTATAGATTGCAGTAATTGAACAAGGTTACAATCAAGAATACGTATCCATTGTCGAGGATCGATGATTTGTTTGATCAGCTTCAGGGTGCCAAGGTATTTTTGAAGATTGACTTGAGATCGGGCTACCATGAGTTGAGGATTAGGGCATCTGATGTCCCTAAGACAACTTTTCACACTTGGTACGGGTATTATGAGTTCTTGGTGATGTCATTTGGGTTGACAAATGCCCCAACAGCTTTTATGGATTTGATAAACCGAGTGTTCGGGCCTTACTTGGATTCATTTGTGATAGTCTTCATTGATGATATTTTGATTTATACCCGCAACCGAGAGGAGCATGAGCAGCATCTGAGAGTGGTTCTTCAGACTTTGCGAGATAGTCAATTGTATGCTAAGTTTTCGAAGTATGAGTTTTAGTTGAGTTCAGTTGCTTTCTTGGGTCATGTTGTTTCAGTAGAGGGTATTCAGGTAGATCCAAAGAATATAGAGGCAGTCAAGAACTGGCCTAGACCCGTATCAACTATAGAGATCCGGAGTTTCTTGGGTTTGGCAGGCTATTATAGTCGGTTTGTGGAGGGGTTTTCATCTATTGCAGCCCCGATGACCAGGTTGACCCAGAAGGGTGCCCAGTTCAGATGGTCGGACGAGTGTGAGGCAAGCTTTCAGAAGCTCAAGACAGCTTTGAAGACGGCGCCGATGTTGGTTTTGCCCACAGGTTCAGGGCCATATATAGTTTATTGTGTTGCATCTCGTATTGGACTTGGTGCGGTGTTGATGCAGGATGGCAAGGTTATTGCATATGCTTCACGTCAGTTGAAGATTCATAAGAAGAATTATCCAGTTAGCAGCCATTGTTCACGTGTTGAAAATTCGGAGGCATTATCTATATGGCGTGTCATGTGAGGTGTTCATGGATCACAAGAGTTTGCAATACTTGTTCAAGCAGAAGGAGTTAAATTTGAGGCAGAAGAGGTGGTTAGAGCTATTGAAAGACTATGATATCACCATCTTATATCATCCGGGGAAGGCCAATGTAGTGGTCGATGCTTTGAGTAGGAAGTCAGCCAGTATGGGTAGTCTTGCGTATATTCCGGTCGGTGAGAAACCGCTTGCTTTGGATGTTCAGGCTTTGGCCAATCAGTTCGTGAGGTTGGATGTTTCGGAGCCCAACCGTGTATTAGCTTGCACAGTCGCTCGTTCTTCTTTATTGGAGCGTATCCGAGATTGACAGTATGATGATTCTCATTTGTGTCCTTAGAGACACGGTGTAGCACGGTGCTGCCAAGCAGGTTACATTAGGAGATGATGGGTTTTTGAGGCTTCAAGGTCGAGTTTGTGTGCCTAATGTGGATGAACTCCGGGAGTTGATTTTAGAGGAGTCCTATAGTTCCCGGTACTCTATTCATCCGGGCGCCGCTAAGATGTATCAAGAATTGCAGCAGCACTATTGGTGGAGGAGGATGAAGAAGGATATTGTTGCGTATGTGGCGCGATGTTTGAATTGTCAGCAGGTAAAGTACGAGCATAAAAGACCTGGTGGTTTGTTTCAGAGGATTGAGCTTCCCGAGTGGAAGTGGGAGCATATCACTATGGACTTCGTTGTTGGACTCCCACAGACTCAGAGAAAGTTCGATGTAGTGTGGGTTATTGTTGATAGGCTGACTAAGTCAGTGCATTTCATTCCTGTGGTAGTCTCCTATTCTTCTGAGAGGTTAGCTGAGATCTATATCTGGGAGATTGTTCCTCTTCATGGTGTGCCCGTGTCTATCATTTCTGATCGAGGTACACAGTTTACCTTGAATTTCTGGAGAGCAGTTCAGTGTGAGTTGGGCACGTGGGTTGAGTTGAGCACAGTGTTTCATCCTCAGACGGACGGGCAGTCCGAGTGAACTATTCAGATTTTGGAGGATATGCTCCGAGCTTGTGTCATTGACTTTGGAGGCTTGTGGGATCAGTTTTTGCCTTTAGTGGAATTTGCCTACAATAACAACTACCAGTCAAGTATCCAGATGGCTCCTTATGAGGCTTTGTATGGTAGGCAATGTCGGTCGCCGGTTGGATGGTTTGAGCCGAGAGAGGCTCGGTTATTGGGTACAGATCTAGTACAGGATGCCTTGGACAAGGTCAGGATCATTCAGTATAGGCTTCGTACAGCTCAGTCCAGGCAAAAAAGTTATGCCGACTGTAAGGTTCGTGATGTGGCATTCATTGTTGGCGAACGGGTTTTTCTTCGAGTGTTGCCTATGAAGGGCGTGATGAGATTTGGAAAGAAGGGCAAGTTTATCCCTAGGTTCATTGGCCCATTTGAGATTCTTGATCAAGTAGGGGAGGTGGCTTACAGACTTGCATTGCTGCCGAGTTTATCAGCTGTGCATCCAGTGTTTCATGTGTCCATGCTTCGGAAGTATCACGGTGATCCATCCCACGTGTTAGATTTCAGCACTGTCTAGTTGGATAAGGACTTGTCATATGAGGAGGAGCCGGTAGCTATTCTAGACCAGCAGGTTCGTCAGTTGAAATCGAAGAGTTTCCCTTCTGTTCGTATTCAGTAGAGAGGTCAACCTGCTGAGGCATCGACCTGGGAGTCCGAGTTCGATATGCAGAGCCGTTATCCCCATCTTTTCTCCGACTCAGGTACTTCATTCTTATGTCCGTTCGAGCACGAACGGTTGTTTTAGAGGTGGATAATGTGATGACCCAAAAAGTCATCACTTGATTTGCGAATAAATTCTATGTTCCGAGGCCTTAGAAGCCTCTTTTTTTCCTCACCTCAATTTGCGTGCACTGTCCGGGCGTATATACAGAATGCTTTTATGTGGAAATGTGATAAAAAAGTTAATTTGGCCTTTAAAATTGAATTTTAGTTGATTTCGGTCAACATTTTGCGTAAACGAATCCGGACAGGAAAATATGGGACTTGGGCGTATACCCGAAATCGAATTTCGAGCTCCCAAGCCCAAGAAATGAATTTTTGAAAGAAATTGTTTTACTGAAAATATAAGCGTTTTTGGAAATTTGATTATATTTGAAATTTATGGTATCGGGCCCGTATTTTGGTTCTGAAGCCTGGTACAGGTTCAATATGACATTTAAGATGCGTCTGTGAAATTTGGTAAGAAACGAAAATCGTTTGATGTGATTCGGACCAGTAGTTGTGAAATTTGATACTTTGAAAGTTTTCAGATTTTTCTTAGATTTCTATGCTAAATTCGTTGTTTAAGATTTTATTTTGGCGATTTGATCACACGGATAAGTTCATATGATGTTTTTGGGTTAATATGCATGTTTGGTTTGGAGCCTTGAGGGCTCGGGTGAGTTTCGGAAGGTTTTTAAACTTAGAAAAGTTGCAGGTTTTCAGTTTCTGGTGTTCTGGAGTTTTGTCTTTCGCGTTCGCGGAAGGACTCTCGTGAACGCGAAGGGTAAGTCACGTTGAAGGAATTTTCTTTCTACGCGAACGTGAGAAACAGGTCGCAAACGCGAAACTTTAGGGGTGCTTCCCTTCGCGAACGAACGTGAAAGCCTTTGGGCCTGGGCAGGGGGAGAAAGATTGTACTCTACGCGAACGCGGCCACCTGACCGCGAATGCGAAGGCCTGAGTAGCTTAAACTCCGCGAATGCGAGCCCTTGAACGCGAACGCAATGGCCATCTGGGCCTAACCCATCGCGAACGTGACAGGCCTATCGCGAACGCGATGAAGGCCTGCCCAGTTATTTTAAAACAGAACTAAAACCAGGCAGAACCTATTTTACTCCATATTTTTGAACTCCCAAGGCCTAGAGGCAATTTTCTTCCCACAAATTCATCCCCAAAGTATTGGCAATCAATTTTAAACTTTACTCTTTCAATTACCTATGTTTTTTCAGCACTTTCTAATAAGAAATCAAGAGTTTTCATGGTAGAAATTAGGAATTTGGGTAGAGCTATGGCTTTTTGAATGATTAGGATTTAGACCTCGTTTCGGGGTCGGATTTAGAAACTAATTGCATATTCGGGCTCGTGGATTAATGGGTGATCGGGTTTTGGTCCGAACCTCGAGTTTTGACCAAGCGGGCTCGGGGTCGATTTTTGACTTTTGGGGAAAATGATAGAAAACCTATAATTAAGCATTGTGTATGAATTCTTTAGCATTTATTGATGTAGTTAAATCAATTTGGACTAGATATGAGTTATTTGGAGGCGAATTCGAAAGGAAAAGTGGTATTTGAGGCTTGAGTTGGCCGTGAAAGTTTGAGGTAAGTGTTTGGTCTAACCTTAGCTTGAGGGATTAGGAGTTGTGTCTTATTTGCTACGTGTTAACTGTGGAGTACGACGTATAGGCATAGTGATGAGTATTTATATGTCGGTGTCAAGCATGTCTATGAGTCTTGTATTGTAATTTTTATGACTCCGTTATGGTTTATTTGTGCTTCATATGAGAATTATATTATTGTTCCCTTGCCGGGATGTGACCTATCACCATGTTATATTATCCTGGGAAGGCCAATATGGTAGGTGATGCCTTTAGTAGAAAGGCAGAGAGTACAAAAAGTTTGGCATATTTACCAACAACAGAAAGGCCACTGGTCATGGATGTTCAGACTTTGGCCAATCAATTTGTGCGATTGGATGTTTCAGAGCCTAGCTGGGTTCTTTCTTGCGTGGTTTCTCGGTCTTTTTTGTATGAGCGCATTAGAGCGCATCAGTATGACGACCCCCATTTGCTTGTCCTTAAGGACACAGTGCAGCATGGCGATGCCTCAGAGGTTTCTATTGGTGATGACGGGTTATTGCGGATGCAGGGCCAGATATATGTGCCCAATATAGATGGGTTGTGTAAGTTGATCCTTGAGGAGGCCCATAGGTTGCGGTATTCTATTCATTCGGGTTCCACTAAGATGTATCAGGAGTTGAGGTAGCACTATTGGTGGAGAAGAATGAAGAAAGATATAGTAGAGTATGTGGCTCGGTGCTTGAACTATCAGTAGGTAAAGTACGAGCATCATAGGTCGGGCGGTTTGCTTTAGAGACTTGAGATTCCTGAGTGGAAGTGAGAGTGTATTACCATGGACTTCATTGTTGGGCTCCCCTGGACATTGAAGAAATTTGATGTAGTATGGGTTATTGTGGATAGGCTGACCAGGTCAGTACATTTCATTACTATGGTGACTATTTATTATTCGAAGCACCTGACTCAGATCTATATTCGATAGAAATTTCATCTCCATGGTATGTCGGTGTCCATCCAATCAAGTCACGCAATTCACATTGAATTTTTGGAGAGCTGTGCATCGTGAGTTAGACACACAGGTTGAGTTGAGTACAATATTTCACCCCCCAGACAAATGGGTAATCCGAGTGCAACATTCAGATCTTGGAGGACATGCTACGTGCCTGTATTATGGATTCGGGGGTTCATGGGATCAGTTTTTATCGCCAGCAAAGTTCGCCTACAACAACAGCTACCAATCGAGTATTCAGATGGCTCTTTATGAGGTCTTATATAGGAGACGGTACCATTCTCTAGTTGGTTGGTTTGAGCCAGGAGAGGCTAGGTTGTTGGGCACTGATTTGGTACGGGATGTCTTGGAGAAAGTCAAGTTGATTCAAGATCAGCTTCATACAACATAGTTTTGACAGAAGAGTTATGTTGATTGGAGGGTTCGTGATGTAGCATTTATGGTGGGAGAGAGGGTTTAGCTTCGGGTTTCACTCATGAAGGGTGTGATGAGGTTCGGGAAGAAGGGCAAGTTGAGCCCTAGGTATATTTTTCCCTTTCAAATCCTAGAAAGAGTTGGTGAAGTGGCCTACAGACTTGCATTACCACCCAACTTATCGGCAGTTCACCCTGTGTTCCATGTTTTTATGCTCTAAAAGTATTATGGTGATCCATCACATGTATCAGAAATCAGCTTAGTCTAATTAGACAATGATTTGACTTAAGTTTAGGAGTCGATGGCCATCTTAGACAGGCAGGTCCGAAAGTTGAGGTCAAAGAATATTGCTTTAGTGAAGGTTTAATGGAGGGGTCATCGGGTCTAGGAGGCGACTTGGGATACCAAGCACGACAAGCAGAGTCATTATCATCACATTTTCGTCACTTCAGGTACGTCTTATGCACAATCTTGGACGAACATTTGTTTTAAGGTAGAGGGAATGTAATGACCCGATCGGTCATTTTGTGTATTTGAGTCTGTTTCCTCTTTTTGTGCTTCACATATGTGTATTTGTGGTTTTATGACTTTCGGGGTTGATTAGTTTCCTGGAAGGTTTTGGGTTGATTTTGACCCTTTGGTTCTTGCTTTAGAAGCCTAAGTTGGAAATGTTGACCAAAGTTTGACTTTTGTGAAAACAACCCCGAAATGGTAATTTTGATAGCTCCGAAAGATTCGTATCATGATTTTGGACTTGGGCGTATGCCCGAAATTAAATCCAGAGGTCTCTAGGTTGATTTGGCTTGTTTTTTTTCGCCAAAGTTGGCAATTTGAGGTTTAGAAGTTTTTTCAAGTTTGACTGTAGGTTGAATTTTTTCTATCGAATTCAGAATTTGGTTTTGGGACTTAAAATAGGTCTGTTGTGCTATTTATAACTTGCTTGCAAAATTTGATGTCATTTGGAGTTGGTTTGATAGGATTTTGATGTTTGGTTGCAATTATGAGCACGTGATTTTTGCCTCATACGAATTACTCCAAAAGAATTTCCAAAATTAGGTCTTTTCTTTAATTATGTGTTATTCTAGGAATTACTGTGCAATTTTCTTGATTGTTTGCATATTTAATTTTAAATTAAAAATACCAAAATATAGCATCTGCACTTAGGATTTGATTTTACATTTTTGGTTAATTTAGTAAAATGTTATTTTTACAAAAAAATGAAAAAATGCACAAAAAATAACGTACTTTACATTTTTAAAGTGTTTAATGTCAAATTG
The DNA here is from genome assembly GCF_000393655.2 of Nicotiana sylvestris. NCBI lineage: Eukaryota > Viridiplantae > Streptophyta > Magnoliopsida > Solanales > Solanaceae > Nicotiana > Nicotiana sylvestris. Next base: position 150,360,715 of record NC_091065.1, on the reverse strand, counting down.
TGTGATTGTTTTATTTTTATATAATTACTTGTGATAAATATTATTTGAAGTGGATTAGTATTTTAAGTCAATTTTGGTTTTATAATTTGAGTTGGGATTTTGGTTTTAATTTTTTTTAGACAATTTAGGAAGAAAATAATTAATAAAAGAAAAGAAATCGGAATTGGGCCGAAATTAAATTAAATCCCCAAGGCCGAAATCCTTACAGCCCAATTCAAACACCCTTGTACCCGGTCCAACACGACCCAGTCCCCAACCCTAAACCAAATGGCCCCGTTTTGTTAAGCGACTCAATCGGGACCGTTGGTTTCCATCCATCCAACGGTCCAGATTAAGTCTTTGATTTAATATGTCACACCCCCCATACCCTTAAACCCATCTCCATTCCCAAATCCCCCCCCGTTCCAATCGTCTCTTCAGAGACCGAAAATCTCTCCCCCAAAACCCTAGCCGTCGCTGACCTGCTCCACCGCCCAAAACCCGACGGCCGGTATTCCAATGGCCACCAAATTCACACCCCAGCTTCCCCTCGACCTCCCCAACCTAACCCCTCTAACCATCACCCTCGAATCATGACCGACTGCTTCGAATCTTAGATCGAAGACAAGACCTCAAACCTTAAACCTACCCAATCATTCCCAAATTAACACCATACCACCACTAGACCTCCTTCGTCCCTAATCCAACACCATTTTCCTTCGAATCAAGGTGGATTCCTTCGAATTTGAAATCGATTGGACGAACCCTAAAAGAACCAAGCCAGGGGATCGATACGCGTAAAAAACTAAGGTCGTAATCGACCTTAGTCGTGTGTTCTCAGTCGAGAACACTCGATTAAGGTCCATTTTGGCTTCAAAATCAAGTTGAAGCTTCGAGTAGGACGGATTCGAATGGTCTAAAATTCCAAGGTATTTCTTTCCATTTATTCTTTTTCGTTTTGTTGTCTTCTGATTAATTTTCGTTGTAATTCGTCTTTTGTCAATTATTTTCTTCCTCCTCTTTCGGACCCTTTTGTTGGTCCAGTTTGCTTGGTTGAATAACATACGTTATAAACTGTTGAATCAATTTAAATAGTTTCGTCCATTAGTCCATTTTCTTGTAGCTAATTCATGTTTGTAGTTAGTTGTTCTCTTCAAGTTATATGACGTTGGTTGTTTAATTTTCCGATCCGTATATTCTCAGCTTCAGGGGTTCATTGTTAGTTTTGAGTTTTGCTACTTGAATCAGTAGTTTTTTTAAATTCATATTCGTTTTGAATTGAGTTACAATCAATCGAAATTTAAGGTAGAGATTCAAGGGGGCTTTAATTTAAAAAGTTGGACTGAGGGTAACATGACAGCATGGGCTGTCAGGGCACTTTTTAATTTAGAAAACCATGCTGCCCATAACTAGGGGAATAAAATAATGAAATTGGGATGTAATAGGGTAACTGACACTTCTATCTTGGTTTCTCTATGAGTGGAAAAATCAGAGGGGGTGATGGGAGGAAATACTTTCTTAATAGTTAAATGCTTTTAGGAGGTGGAAAGTAGAGAACATGGGGGGATGATAAAAAGAAAAGGGGTACACATAGTAAGGGGGAGGCTGGAAAGAAAAAAGGAGGAATGAAAGGAGTTGATGCTAGTCTTTAAAAAGGGACACGGGCATTGTGATACAAGGGGGAGAGAGACCTAAAAGCTTTGGAGATTGAAAGGAGAACATTCTAAGAACTCTAAGGAGTAACACTGTTCCATTGAGTGATTGGGGATTTCTAAAGTTTTCTTAAGGCTAAAACAATTTCTGGTTAGCTGATAGTTGAAATAAGTTGAAGTCAAGTCAGGTTAAGGTCTTTTGCTCATGTGTTTGGATTGAAACTGTTTTCTGGGCTGGTATTTCACTTTTCTGGGTTGGAAACTGATTGAAAACTGTTGCTGACCACTATTCTTGCTACTGTTCTGCTGCTGTCTCCTCATCTTCTGTGTTGTTTTCGAATTCCAGGTACATATCTTTGACTCTAGGCATGTAAAGGTGGTGGACGTGATCTTGAAATGAAGGCCTCCCTTCTTATTAGCTATTTCTTTCTTCATTTGCCTTATTCCACCTGATTTGTTGGTCTAATCTTCCTGTTATAACATGTTTAAAACAAGGCCATGCTGTGAACTTTGAGGCTTGCCTTGAAAATTTGTAATTGGACCCTTGTTTGGTATTTGCTGATTCTGTTTCGTCTTTCTGTACTCACTTACTGAAGAACAAATCTGCGTGGTTGAGAATCTGAGTGTGATCTTGAAGTCCAAGTACTTTATATGTTGATTTTTTGGGATTCTGATGGCATTGAGGAGAGTTTTATCGAAGTTCAGGTTTTTCTTAAGTAGTAGTTAGTATAAAACGCATGTGAGGAGAAAGAAAAAATGGTTGAGATTTTTTTAAGAGCCTGCAGTGATTTACTTTGATTGGCATATGAGCATGTTTTTAGTTAAAACTGGTATCCGAATTTCCGAATGCTCAGATAGTTTATTCAGGATTCAATTTGTAGAAAAATGCAGAAGTATCATGTTAGCTCAATGGCATGTTTCATTAGTTGTGATTGAATTTTGCATTTTTGAATGAGCTTGTACCAACAATTGGGCTCTGAAATCTGGGCTTAAAATGGGCCCAGCAAAGAAATATCTTTCCTCGAATCCATGGTACGTTCTGAGTCCAGAATGGGGCTCATCTTGGACCCCGGATGAAAGGCTTCAGGCAAATGGGGTTGATGACCCAAAATATGTTCTTCTTTCCTAAATAATCAGCCTTGTCTCTCTTTAGAACATTTCCCTATTAATTAGTTTGTGTGCCATATAAAATGGAATTCAGTCCTTTTAATATTCAAGTAATTAGAACCCTTCAATTATTTGAGGGATGCCGTATTAAGCAAAATACAGTCATGACCTTAAAAATTTAGTTTAACCTCCTTTTTAAAATTAGAAACAAGGTGCACCGTGCCGGATAATAATCTCAAATTACATGGTCCTCGCTTTAGTTAATCTTGTTTACCCTAGAACTTGAAGAGCGACGTCTAGTAAATTTCATGGCCCTTGCAAAGTTGCAAACACGTAGTTGCTATAGGTGCGCTACTTAATAATTTATCTTCCTAAACTCGGGTGCGTATTTATGCGACCCAAATCCAAGTCTCAACAATGTTAGATAAAATATATCGTGGACCGCGGGTTCATTTATGTGACGTGGTTCGAGACATATTTTAAATGACGTTGCAATCTTCCTTTAAAAATGAATAGAAGCTGTTAAAAGTTAAAATTTCACATAGGATTAAACATGTTTAAAATTAGATAATTAGGCCAATAATAACAATTGAGCGACCGTGCTAGAACCACGGAACTCGGGAATGCCTAACACCTTCTCCCGGGTTAACAGAATTCCTTACCTGAATTTCTAGTTCGCGGACTGTAATACAGTGTCAACCTTTTTCCTCGACTTGGGATTTGAACCGGTGACTTGGGACACCATAATTATCCCAGGTGGCAACTCTGAATCTTTTAATAATAAATCCCGTATCGATTGTCCTTTAATTGGAAAAACTCCCTCTACGCCCCTGCGGGCGCAGGTGAAAAAGGAGGTGTGACAGCTCTGGCGACTCTGCTGGGGACAATACTCAGAATCTCTGGTTCAAGGTTCAGAATTCGAGCTTTAAATAATTGTTATAATTGGCTTGTTTTATCTGATTTTTACATGTTTGGGCCTAATGTGCTAAGTGATGCTTTTTACCACTTTGATATTATTTGAACTGTATATATAAACTGCTACGTAACCCCTCTCTTCTCTCTCCTGAGGAGTGCACGCTGGTCGTGACTTCTTTCTGTTAGTGTCATATCCCAAAATAGAACGAGGATTCGGAGGAGTTGCAAAATCGGATGATCTTTTGGTTACCGGTACACAGCTCCCATCCTCGGCTCGAGTTGTTCGCTCGGGTAAGCCAGGTCTAGAACAATACACCCAGGCATTAAACCTAGTAAAACAAAATCTCATGCCGGATCCCTAGTAGGAACGTTTGTGTGCATCATATGCGTTTTTTGACTTAGGGGACTCAACACAGGGGTTGGGTCCGTCTAGGACAAGCAACCTGAAAGGAAATGGCCATTCTGCTGCATCCTATTTGTTTTACGCATTTATTTGCTTCAAATTTGCATGCTGACCGGCTTCTGAAAATATGGGAATATCGGAAAAAGTGGGAAAAAGAGAAAAAGAAAAATAGCAGTGTAGAGAGATAATTACCTATTTTTAGAAAAAAAATAGTGCCCAAATAGCGGCGAAACTCTGCCAAAATTTTGAGAAAATGAAAAAAAATATATATTTAGTATGATTTACTTGGAAAAAAAAACAAAAGAAAGAAGTCTTGTTTTCCAAATTAGTTTATTTTCTTTGCCCGAACTACGCCAGTTTGATTCTCACAGGGTGTGAGATACGTAGGCAACCCTCATCTGGTCCAACTTCCTTTTCGCAAAAATAGCCAAAAGAACAAAATTTTACTTTTATTTGAAAAATAGTTAGAGTGATGCCATTCTTGTCAGAAATAGCCGAATGTCCTTAAAAAGGGCGCCGGAAGGCCGTTTTTGCAAGAACAACCACCTGTGGTCATATTTGTTTTGCAAGGCTTTCACTAGTGAGCCAACACATCCTTAAAATCTTCATTCTCGAAGTGCTGAAAGGCCGTATTTGCAAAATCGGAGTTTTTATTTTATTTTTGAAAAAATGTGTGTTAATTTTATTTTGAGTCAAATAAGTCTTAAATTTTAAACACCCCAATAAACATGCAGAACAGGATAAGGTCAATCTACATTTGGGGGGTCTCACCGGGTTATTAAAGATCAGACCTAGAGGAGACATCACAAAGGCTTTGGTTACGTTCTGGGACCCGGCCCATAACGTATTTCACTTTTCGGATTTTGAACTCACCCCGACCTTGGAAGAGATAGCAGGTTATATGAAAAGTACTGCAGGTTTGAGGCATAAGTATCTGATCGCTCCAATGGCCGTTAACTCTCACAAATTCATGGATTTGCTAAAGATAAGCAAGGGAATCCCATATTCCGAGTTGGAAGGGGTTTTTTCCACTCTACGTTTTATATACCAGAAGTACGGGCATGTAGGAGGGTTCAATGATCCAGAAAGCGGGGTTTGCAGTAAAGGGAACCGAACAAAATGGGACGAGCATAGGTGTTTCGCTTTCATGGTAGCATTCTTAGGCCTTGTGGTGTTTCCCCGAAAAGACGGGAATATCGATTTGAGGGTGGCTGGAGTCGTCAAGGTCCTGGTTACCAACGCCAAGAGCACTCTCGCCCCTATGATAATGGCTGAGATATACCGAGGTCTCACAGCTTGTAAAGCTGGGGCAGACTTCTTCGAGGGATGCAATTTGCTATTACAAATGTGGATGATCGAGCACTTGTGCCATCACCCTCAGTATATGAGTTATGGATTCGCAGAGAAAAGCTGCATTGAAGAATTCAACACAAGGGTTTCAGGGTTCAAGTTACCGGAGGGGTTTGGAGAATGGATAGCCCGCCTTCGCGCCATCACTACGGGATAAATAGAATGGACACTAGGTTGGCTTCCTATTGAAGAAATTATGTATATACCCGCCACAGGTCCTTACTTCCTCCTAATGGGTCTTCGATGTATTCAGACTTACGCTCCCTACCGAGTAATGAGACAATTAGGAAGGTGTCAGGTGATGCATCCAGATGAAGATCTCAGTATCCACGCGGTTGAGATTAGTTCCGACGGCTAATTTCACGAAGAAACAGTTCGTTCTGTTTGGAACGAGTGCCAGTATTTGACGGCAAGCACCCGAGTGCGGAACCTATCTAAAGGCGAGGTCTCACCCGCCTACCTTGCCTGGTATAGAAAGAAGAACGCTGCAAGGTCCGAATCAAAAAGGCCGGACAAAAAACCACACATTCATGAATTCGCCGAGGCGTCGCAAGAACCGTGGGCTTGGTTGGCCAAAGAAAACGAGTACAGGGTTACAATAGGCAAATTGGAGAAACAAGTCATGGATTTGCAATTTGAGAAAGATCTGCAGGCCGCGGTGGATGAGGGTGAAAAGAAAAGGTTAGCCAAAGAAAATGAGGCCCTCCGAGATCAAATTCAGAAACTAAAAGTAGCGGCAGAAAATCCAGTCCGAAGTAATAGAGATGAAAAGCTCGTAGCTAACCTAAGGCAGAAAGTGAGTAACTATAGTTTCTATTTGAACAAAGCAGAAGGTGAACTGGTTGGGGCTAAAAAACAATTGGCTAAAAATGTAGATGAACGGGTATGCCTGGTTAAGCAGTTAAGAGAAAGGTACGACGATGAGGTCGCGGGGTTGAAGAAAAGGGTTATCGCCACGAGAAACAAAATGATCAAGCAGGCAAAAGACTTCAAGGTTGAAAGGGAACACTGTTACACGACGTTGGCGCAGTTAGAAATAGAGTTGCAACAACTTCAGGAACAAAACTATGCAGCCAAGCAAACCTTGGAGGCCAGGGCCCAGCAGATTGGGCATTTGTTACAAGAAAAGGGCATCATAAGAGAGAGAATTAGAAACATCGCTGACTACATCGTTATGAAGTGCCACATTTGTGAGGATATGACTCGCACTACATTTTTTGCAGCGGTGATGACCTTTGTTAAACAAATAATGAACAACTTGGACCGACTCCAAAGGGATCTTTCACATAGGCCTGTGGCGAGACCGAATGATGTCCCACGGACACCAGGAGCATTGATGTACTCATGATTTTCCGTTTGAATTTGTATTTCCTTTTCTGTCAGAGTTTGTGAGTCATGTTAGGTTTGTATTTTCTTTCTGTTTTGAGTCTGTATTTCTTTAGAGTATGATAGCTTAATTTTGGAGTCTGTTTGTCGTCTTTGCGTCAGAGTTTGTTAGTCTTTTGAAATTTGTTGATATTGAGTCTTTGTAATCGAAACATTTGTTTTTATAAAAGCTAAAAACCCCAAAAATGTTTTATTTACTTGCACGCTTATCTGACAGAACTACGCACGGTCTGATTCATGCGGGGACATGATACGTAGGCAATATCTATAGGATTCGACCACCACTAAACAAGAAAAGGGGAAAATGAAAAAATAAATAAAGAAGGACAGAATAAAGGGAGCTTAAAAGAAGGGGCACAATTATGAGAGGCCAGAATGACGCACGCAACCGAAGCAAATGCATGATAGAAAATGGTTAATTGCCTAGGTGCATTGCATCCCAACGTGTAATTGCATATGTGTTAAACTCTAAAAACTAACAAGTTTGTTGATTTCCAGAGAATTCAAGCAGTTAGTTTATTTAGAGGATACTGGCACATTACCATTACCAAACCAGATCGAAGGGACCAATACCGGAAATCATGTCTATTCCAGATGTCGACACTAGTGTTGAGGTAGAAGAGTTGGATGTCTACAAAATGAAAGAGGAGATGCTCAAGCTTAATCAACAGGTGGCCGAAATGTACCAAGCCTGGTCCAAAGGGCAATCACCGCCAGCTTACCCTGCTAACCCTGCTTTTACCCCACCATTAGCTCAGTCTTAGGATCATCCCGCCACCGATCCAGGTTTTCCCATTTATCAACACTACCATGGCACTACTTCTCATACGCCACAAGCTCCACCACCAAAATCAATTCCACACCCTCCTCCGCCAATCACCCCTGTCTTTGTGGCATCTCCACCAGCTGAACTCCATAAATCCCCGAGCGAACCTATGTGCCAAGCTCAGGACAACCAGTATTATCCCCCGAAGCTCACCTTCAAAGCACCCGAAGCCTATCCATATGATCCACATTCTGACCTACCGGAGAAAGCACAAAAACCGGCCAGAAATCCTGAACAGGAAGAGATGTTCAGAAAAATGAAAAGCATAGAGCAATCCTTTAGGGATATGAGAGGGCTAGGAGGTCATGTAAGCATGTCTTACAAAGATCTGTGTTTATTCCCGAATGTACAACTACCGACAGGGTTCAAAATGCCCAAGTTCGACTTGTACAACGGGCACGGTGATCCGGTGGCTCATTTGAGAGGCTTTTGTAGCAAGATGAGGGGAGCGAGCGGAATAGATGAATTACTGATGGCGTATTTCAGCCAAAGTTTGAGTGGATCGGCGCTAGAATGGTACACCAGGCAAGATCATAACAGGTGGTACACCTGGGACGATTTGGCCCAAGCATTCGCTTGTCACTTTCAATATAATCTTGAGATCATTCCAGACCGACTGTCCCTGACCAAACTGGAAAAGAAGCATAGTGAAAGTTTTAGAGAGTATGGGTTCCGGTGGAGGGAGCAAGCAGCAAGGGTAGATCCCCCAATGAAAGAGAGCGAGATGGTTGATTACTTTTTGCAGGCTCTGGAGCCAACTTACTTTGGTCATTTGGTATCCGCAATTGGCAAGTCTTTTAACGAGGTTGTAAAAATGGGAGGTATGGTCGAGGAGGGGCTTAAGTCCAATAAAATCATGAGCTATTCAGCGATCAAGGCGACCACTCAGGCCATCCAAAGCGGCACTGGGGGTATACTTGGGAAGAAGAAGAAAGAAGATGTCACGACTGTTGTCCGGAGCCTGGTTCAGATCTAGAGGCCCGTCACCCTACTATAGCCAACCACGACCCTACCACCAAAATTACCCCCATACTCCATATAGCCCTCCACAACATTACTACCCACCGCTAGATCCCCATTTTTCCGTCCATCATGCACAAACCTATACCCAAACTCCGGCACACGCACAATGGCATGCGCCATCTCCGCAAAATCCCTACCCAGCTCCACAAAACACATATCCACCCCCAAGGGCCTACAGAAATCCCCCCGGGCAGGTTTCCGACCAAACCCAGCCCTCAAGAATGAGAGGTCACAGAAGCAAAAGACTTTCACTCCACTGGGGGAATCATATACCAGTCTTTTTCACAGATTGAAGCAGTCGGGCATGTTGAATCCAATTGAGCCTAAAATGCCAAATCCTCCCCCTAGAAATCTTGACCATTCGGTGAGTTGTGAGTACTGTTCAGGGTCCCCAGGGCACGATACAGAGAAATGTTGGAAGCTGAAAATAGCTGTGCAAGAGCTTATCGATACTCATCGGATCGAGGTTCAAGTACCAGAAGCACCATATATTAATCAGAATCCACTGCCAGCTCACCATGAGACACACATGATTGAGTTGATACACAAAGAGGGGGAGCCCATAAAGCCCTCACAGACGGTAATGATGATCCGTTCTAGTGAAACCAACTCAAAGGAAAAAGTAACCAGTGGGAAATCAGTGGTCCAGTTGAGAGGGGTAGATGATAAGCCAGCTGTGGTAGCCGAGAGAGGGTCGTCGAGCCTTGTTGCAGTGAAACCCAAGAGAGCTAAAGTGGTAGTGCCAGGGGTTGCAAGTAAACCTGTTGTGGTCGTGAAGGGTTCTCGTACAGGGCCTGTTATTATAAAACCGGTAACTCAGCTTCCAGTGATCAACAACAAGGCTGTTCCTTGGAATTATGAACGGTTGATGGTGATTTACAAAGGGAAAGAAGTCAAAGGAGAAGTGTGTAAAGCCCAAGGTCTAACTCGTTCGGGAAGGTGTTTTGCTCCCGCAGAGTTAAGAAGGGCCAATCCAGTAGCAATAAAGAATCCAGTTACCGAGGAAGAGGCGGAAGAATTTTTAAAGAAAATGAAGGCGCAAGATTATTCCATTATGGAGCAGTTGAGGAAGACCCCGACACAGATCTCATTGTTATTCTTGTTGATCCATTCAGATGAGCATCGCCAGGTATTGATGAAAATTCTGAACGAAGCCCATGTTCCGGATAAGATCTCTGTGAACCATCTGGAGAAAATAGCAAACAAGATTTTTGAGGTCAACAGGGTCACTTTTTCAGACGATGAGTTGCCCGTGGAGGGTACAGAACATAATAGGGCCCTCTATTTGACTGTGAAGTGTGAAGACTCGGTAGTCACTCGAGTACTGATTGATAATGGTTCCAGTGCCAATATTTGTCCTTTGACCACCTTGAACAAACTGAAGGTCGATGGTGACAGAATTCACAAGAACAACATCTATGTTCGAGGGTTTGATGGTGGTGGTACAAACACAGTGGGCAACATCATACTTGAACTAACAATTGGTCCGGTCGAGTTCACCATGTAGTTTCAAGTGTTAGACATGGCAGTGTCATATAATCTTCTGTTGGGGTGACCTTGGATCCACACCGCCAAAGCAGTGCCTTCTACATTACATCAGATGGTCAAATTCGAGTGGGATAGGCAAGAGATTGTAGTATATGGGGAAGACAATACAAGCGCTGTAAGTGATGCCATCATACCCTTCATAGAGACTGACGATGACAAGGGGCCGTGGGTTTACCAGGTTTTCGATACGATTTTAGTGGACAAAGTTCCCGAGGGTGAAAGCATCCCACTTCCCAAAATAGTAGCTGCAACTGTCATGGTAGCCTCGGAGATGTTGAAAAACGGGTTTATGCCAGGCAAAGGTTTAGGGGCTGATCTTCAGGGTATTGTTCAACCGGTTTCTTTGCCCAAAAATATGGATACCTTTGGGTTGGGGTTCAAGCCTACAGTGTCGGATGTGAGACGGGCCCGCAAATTGAAGAAAAGAGTCCGGGTCCTTCCCAAGCCAATCCTGCGCCTGTCCAGATCTTTTGTCAGGCCGAGCATCAAAAAGCAATTGCTATCCAAAGTTACAGGGCCTTGGATTGGTGCAGATGGAGACTTAAATGAAGTCTTTAAAAGATTATTCACCAAAATCAACATGGTAGAAGTTGGGGAGGGGTCCAGCAAGGCGGATGTGCAGTTTGTGGGGCCAAAGGCAAAAATCAACAATTGGATGGCTACTCCTTTTCCCATTCGGAGGGAGTCTTGGTAGTTGGCTCTGATTTTTTTTCCTGTTGTCTGGATTATTCCAGGGTTGTAGTCCAGATTCCTTTTATTTTGTTGTGTTCATCAAAGTGTGAAACCTTGTTATCCCGTAATTCAATAAAATAAAAAGTTTCTTCTTCATTTCTTATTTTATTTTAATTTTGTTTCTTCTTTTCTTTTTCTGTACAGTTCTCTTTATACTGGTCTTAATGACATGGTGTGCATAAGGAATTCTCAGCCCAGTCTTAAAAATCAATCGGATTCCGCAATGATAGTTCAAGAAGTAGATTGTGATTACGAATCAGAATATGACGATGAGGATGAAGCCTTCAAAGAAATTAGTAAGGAGTTAATTCACTTCGAAGAAAAACCCAAACCCAATTTGAATGACACGGAAGCCGTCAATTTAGGGGACACATACAACGTCCGAGAGACTAAAATAAGTGTCCACCTCGAGCCAAAAATCCGGGAGGAGTTAATCAAAACACTCATCGAGTACAAAGATGTTTTTGCGTGGTCATATGACGACATGCCAGGTTTGAGCATTGATTTAGTGGTTCACAAATTGCCCACTGACCCAGCATTCTCCCCCGTCAAGCAAAAGTTTAGGAAGTTCAAGACTGATATGAGTGTAAAGATTAAAGAAGAGGTTACCAAACAGTTGGATGTAAAGGTTATCCGGGTCACCCGATATCCTGTTTGGTTGGCTAATGTTGTGCCTGTGCCGAAGAAGGATGGCAAGATCAGAGTATACGTCGATTACCGCAATCTTAACAAAGCAAGTCCGAAGGATAACTTCCCACTACCCAACATCCACATTTTGATCGATAATTGTGCCAAGCGTGATATCAGATCTTGTGTGGATTGTTATCCCGGGTATCATCAGATTCTAATGGATGAAGAAGATAAAGAAAAAACGACATTCATCACACCCTGGGGAACTTATTGCTACCGGGTAATGCCATTTGGTTTGAAGAATGTTGGGGCAACTTATATGAGGGCAATGACTATAGTGTTTCATGATATGATACACAAGGAGATTGAAGTATATGTAGATGATGTGATCATAAAATCAAAGCTTCAGGCCGACCACGTCGAGGATTTGAGGAAATTCTTCCAGAGGCTTCGCAGGTACAACCTCAAGCTTAACCCCGCCAAGTGTGCATTTGGTGTTCCATCCGTAAAGCTATTAGGATTCATAGTCAGTCGGCGAGGCATCGAGTTGGACCCATCAAAGATCAAAGCCATACAAGATTTGCCCCCTCCGAGGAACAAGACTGAAGTGATGAGTCTGTTAGGAAGGCTGAACTACATCAGCAGGTTTATTGCTCAGCTCACGACAACTTGTGAGCCTATTTTCAAGTTGTTGAGGAAGGACGCTGTGATCAAGTGGACTGATGAGTGTCAAAAAGCGTTTGAAGGTTACTTGACAAACCCACCTGTGCTGGTTCCGCCAGAACCAAGGAGACCTTTGATTCTTTACTTGACAGTCTTGGAAAATTCATTTGGATGTGTATTGGGGCAGCATGACGTCACCGGCAGGAAGAAGCAAGCCATCTATTATCTTAGCAAGAAGTTCACAGCTTATGAGGTTAAGTACACTCACCTGGAAAGGACATGTTGCGCCTTAACTTGGGTGGCACAGAAGTTGAAACATTATTTGTCATCCTACACTACTTACCTCATTTCACGCTTGGATCCATTGAAGTATATCTTTCAAAAGCCTATGCCGACAGGAAGGCTTGCAAAATAGCAGATTTTTCTCACAGAGTTTGACATAATCTATTTGACTCGGACTGCGATGAAAGCTCAAGCATTGGTCGATCATTTGGCCGAGAACCTGGTTGATGAAGAGTATGAGCCACTGAGGACTTATTTTCCCGATGAAGAGGTGATGCTTACTGATGAACTAGAACAGGCCGAAAAACCAAACTGGAAACTTTTCTTTGATGGGGCTGCTAACATGAAAGGAGTCAGAATAGGAGCTGTGCTTATTTCTGAAATAGGGCATCACTATCCTATTACGGCTCAACTTCATTTTTATTGTACCAACAATATAGCTGAGTACGAAGCATGCATTTTGGGTTTAAGGTTAGCTGCGGACATGGATGTCCAGGAAGTCTTGGTCTTGGGAGACTCGGACCTTCTAGTACATCAAATTCAAGGAGAATGGGAAATGCGAGATCTGAAGCTCATACCATACCGACAATGCTTACCTGATCTTTGCCAACGGTTTAGATCAGTGGAGTTCAGGCATATTCCAAGGGTCCATAGTGAGGTCGCCGATGCTTTGGCTACCCTAGCATCAATGCTGCACCATTCGGACAAAGCTTATGTCTATCCTTTGCATATTCAAGTCCGAGATCAACATGCTTATTGTAACATGATTGAAGAAGAACTGGACGGCGAACCATGGTTTCATGATATCAAGGAATACATCATAATGGGGATATACCCAGTGCAAGCCACAGGGGATCAAAAGAGAACAATTCGACGGTTGGAAAGTGGATTTTTCTTGAGTGGAGGAGTTCTGTATAAGAGAACACCAGACCTGGGATTGTTAAGATGCATAGATGCTAGACAGGCTATGGTTGTCATGTCCGAAGTACATTCAGGAGTCTGTAGACCACATATGAGCGAATATGTGCTAGCAAAGAAAATTCTCCAAGCAGGTTATTATTGGCTCACCATGGAGCGAGATTGTATTGGTTTTGTGCGCAAATGTCATCAGTGCCAGATACACGGAGATTTGATTCATTCTCCACCATCGAAATTGCACACAATGTCAGCGCCATGGCCCTTCGTCGCTTGGGCATGGATATCATTGGACCAATTGAGCCAACAGCATCCAACGAGCATAGGTTCATTCTGGTAGCCATTGATTATTTCACCAAATGGGTTGAGGCCAAAACTTTCAAATCTGTGACCAAGAAAGCAGTAGTCGACTTTGTTCAGTCACATATCATCTGTCGATTTGGAATCCCGAAGGTGATCATCACAGATAACGGTGCTAATCTTAACAGTAATTTGATGAAAGAGGTATGTCAACAGTTTAAGATTACACACCGCAATTCCACCCCATATCGTCCCAAGGCGAATGGAGCAGTTGAGGAAGCCAACAAAAACATAAAGAAGATACTTCGGAAGATGGTGGAAGGTTCGAGGCAATGGCATGAAAAATTACCATTTGCATTATTGGGTTATCGCACTACTCTCCGTACTTCAGTAGGGGCAACTCCTTATTTGTTGGTATATGGAACCGAAGTCGTAATACCTGCGGAAGTTGAAATCCCGTCCCTTCGGATTGTCACTGAAGCTGAGATTGATGATGATGAGTGGGTCAAAACTCGTCTGGAGCAGTTGAACTTGATTGACGAAAAAAGTTTGGCAGCTGTGTGTCATGGCCAGTTATATCAAAAGAGAATGGCAAGAGCATACAACAAAAAGGTGCGTCCCTGGAAGTTTGAAGTGGGCCAGCAAGTGCTGAAACGCATCCTTCCACATCAGGCTGAGGCAAAAGGCAAGTTCGCCCCGAATTGGCAAGGTCCATTCATTGTAACCAGAGTGTTGTCCAATGGTGCTTTATGTCTAACAGATATCGAAGGAAAATGCATAGACATGACTATCAATTCTGACGCAGTTAAGAGATATTATGTATGATTTCTTTTAATTGTAATTGTTGTTTGTTTGCATTTGGCATGGTATCGGAGAATGAAATGACGGAGGAAATTTGTTCTTCCATCCAAACACTTCAACCTTTGCTTCCCCTTTTGAGCCTTATTTATTCTTTCACACCCCTCTTTTGGAATCAGTAATGAAAATGAAAAAGGGAGAAAAGAAAAATAATAATAATAAAGACAAAAGAAAAGTCACAAGAAAAACAAAGGAATTGAGAACTAAGTTTGACCTGATTCCTCAAAAAAGGATACCTAGGCGCCTCACGGCTCGATCATAGTATAATAAGAATCAAAAATCCCCAAGCAAGAAAAACTGGGGCAGAAGTTGTGTTTATAATTTTAGGAAAGAAAGTTGATTCCAAGAGTTGTAACGTTTTACCCATCAAACTTATTTTAAATTTTTCTTTAGCCGTACACCAGGAACCCATATTGGTATCCAAAAGACCTCCCGATCAGTATCCGAGAAATGCCAAGTTGGGCAAATGGAAGTCTGGAGTAACACTCTGGTCCCCAGCAGAAAAGAAATGAAATGAGAGAATCCCCAGCAGAGAAGAAAGGAAATGAGGGAATCTTGTCAATAACACCCCAATCCCCAGCTGAAAAGAAATAAAATGAGAGAGTCCTATTGGTGAAAACTTTCACAGGCACCATAGGGCGACGGAAGTTGAGAGAAATAAAATGAGAGAGTCTTATTGGTGAAAACCTTCACAAGCACCATAGGGCGACGGAAGTTGAGAGAAATAAAATGAGAGAGTCTTATCAGTGAAAACCTTCACAAGCACCATAAGGCGACATGAGTTGAGAGAAACGAGGGAGTCTTATTAGTGAAAACCCCTCGAAGGGCACTATAAGGCGACAGGGAATTGAAAGTGGGCAAACGAGGTAAGGTTTACAGAAATGATCCGTCGAGGCATCAAGCAGAACAAAGATGTTGATTCGGCAAAAGAATTGGGTTGCGGAACCTTTTGAAATGCAAAGTAAGACCATTAGAAAGATTGAGTGATACAATAGATTGGGTTGATTAAGCCGAAATGCACGACATGATCATTGAGATCGGTTACACCATTCAGATAAGTCCTTTTCCTTTTTTCTCTTCAAACAATTCTTTAGGAAGATTTTTCTTTTTATCTTTTGAAGTCATCATCTTTCATTTCTTTTGGTTAAATATATTTATGGTAGTTTGTTTTTAAGAATGATTTTCAAAGCCAACTCCCAGTCGCCAACATGGGGCAAGGTAAATGGGGATAAGACAGGCTAAAGATAATGTGACAGGACAAGAAAGACGTCATTATAAGGCCAAATGATGGATTGGTCCAAGATTTCAGGACAGTATGGAGCAAAGGTAGAAAACAGCGGTGGAGAAGTTGGTGAATACAGAATCATCAAGAAGGTCGGGAGTTATCAGCCAAGTTGCAAGATGGTTGAACAACGCAGAACATGGAAAAGAGCGAAAGGGAAAACCATCCCCAGCAGGAACGTCCCCCACGTTTTAAACTAACAAATTTTCTTTGATTTGAAGCAGGGACAGGAAATGTTATTGATGACGGAAAGACATGCCACAAGAAAGATTGTCAAACTGGGGCAGAAAATTTTCTCTCATTTCGAAAATTTTCTGGAAGTCTAACACAAGTTTTGAGGGAAGCGGTATCCCCAATAGTTTTCGGGAGAAAGCAAAACAAGTTTTAAAGAAAGCCGTTTTAGGGGGGAAGACAACACAAGTCTTAAGGAAAGTAGTTTCAGAGGAAGGAAAACACCAGCTTTAAGGGAAATAGTCTTTGAAGGAGGAGAATAACATATTTTTGAATGAAACACCGGAATTATCCCCAGCAATTTTTAAAGGAATGAAATACCAGTTTTGAGGAAAGCAGTTCTGAAAGAAGATTATTCAAGTTAGAAGGAAAATGGATCAGGAGGCAGGAAGGAACAACGGCAATAGAACGTATTTTTAAGTTGTGTTGGAAGTCAGGAGCCCGCCTGGAGAATGGAGGTGTTTTATCTTCAAGTTGTAGTTGAAGTCAGGAGCCCGCCTGGAGAACGAAGGTGTTATATTTTAAGAAATTATTGAAGTCGGGATCCCGCCTGGAGAATGGAGGTGTTATATTTTAAGAAATTATTGAAGTCAGGAGCCCGCCTGGAGAATGGAGGTGTTATATTTTATAGGCGAAGTCAGGAGCCCGCCTGGAGAATGGAGGTGTTATATTTTAAGAAATTATTGAAGTCAGGAGCCCGCCTGGAGAATGGAGGTGTTATATTAGTTGAAGTCAGGAGCCCGCCTGGAGAATGGAGGTGTTATATTTTAAGGAGTAGTTGAAGTCAGGAGCCCGCCTGGAGAATGGAGGTGTTATATTTTAAGAGTTAGTTGAAGTCAGGAGCCCGCCTGGAGAATGGAGGTGGTTGTATTTTTAAATTGTTTATTGAAGTTAGGAGCCCGCCTGGAGAACGGAGGTGTTATATTCTTATAGTCGAAGTCAGGGGCCCCGCCTGGAGAATGAAGGTATTATATTTTTAAGTCGTTGACAAAGTCAGAAGCCCGCCTGGAGAATGGAGGTGTTATTGTTTTGTTGTAATTGAAGTCAGGAGCCCGCCTGGAGAATGGAGGTATTGTCTTGTTGAGTCGTAGGAGAAGTCAGGAGCCCGCCCGGAGAGCGGAGGGCTGCAACAAAAAATCCTCAGCATAAACTCAAGTGCAGAAGTCAAAAGAGAGGCAACGATGGTCAAAGAAAGATAATTCGCATATCGAAGGAGAAACAATTCGAATATCACAAGAAAGAAAGAAATGTCAGAGGAAACACAAGCCAACAAGAAAGCAAGGCAACAAGAGCAAGTTTAAAGATCTAGATAAGATTTTGTAACTCCTAGTTTAGTCTAGCTTCTTGTTTTCTTTTAGCATGGTGTAACAAGGAGGTCAGTAAGCAGGTAGCAGCAGCAGCAATAGCAGTGACAACAAAACCACGGCTTCATGGTAGTCCCAGCTACCAAAACTTTCCGAACTACATTGACCTGATTCCTTTATAGCCAAGGATATGTAGGAAACCTTTGAAGCAGAGGTTCGATCAAATCTTTCAAAATGCTTCCCCACGGAGTATTCAAACAGGCAAAAATCACTCGTATCCGCTCACTTTATCTTTGCACGAAAACTCTTCATGTTTCCGGACAAAGAGGGGCAGCTGTGAGCACGTGATTTTTGCCTCATACGAATTACTCCAAAAGAATTCCCAAAATTAGGTCTTTTCTTTAATTATGTGTTATTCTAAGAATTACTGTGCAATTTTCTTGATTGTTTGCATATTTAATTTTAAATTAAAAATACCAAAATATAGCATCTGCACTTAGGATTTGATTTTACATTTTTGGTTAATTTAGTAAAATGTTATTTTTACAAAAAAATGAAAAAATGCACAAAAAATAACGTACTTTACATTTTTAAAGTGTTTAATGTCAAATTGTGTGATTGTTTTATTTTTATATAATTACTTGTGATTATTTGAAGTGGATTAGTATTTTAAGTCAATTTTGGTTTTATAATTTGAGTTGGGATTTTGGTTTTAATTTTTTTTAGACAGTTTAGGAAGAAAATAATTAATAAAAGAAAAGAAATCGGAATTGGGCCGAAATTAAATTAAATCCCCAAGGACCAAATCCTTATAGCCTAATTCAAATACCCTTGTACCCGGTCCAACCCGACCCAGTCCCCAGCCTTAATCCAAACGGCCCCGTTTTGTTAAGCAACTCAATCGGGACCGTTGGTTTCCATCCATCCAACGGTCCAGATTAAGTCTTTGATTTAATATGTCACACCCCATACCCTTAAACCCATCTCCATTCCCAAATCCCCCCCTCCCCCCGTTCCAATCGTCTCTTCAGAGACCGAAAATCCCTCCCCCAAAACCCTAGCCGCCGCCGACCTGCTCCACCGCCCAAAACCCGGCGGCCGGTACTCCAATGGCCACCAAATTCACACCCCAGCTTCCCCTCGACCTCCCAACCTAACCCCTCTAACCATCACCCTTGAATCATGACCGACTTCTTCGAGTCTTAGATCGAAGACAAGACCTCAAGCCTTAAACCTACCCAATCATTCCCAAATTAACGCCATACCACCACTAGACCTCCTTCGTCCCTAATCCAACGCCATTTTCCTTCGAATCAAGTTGGATTCCTTCGAATTTGAAATCGATTGGACGAACCCTAAAAGAACCAAGACAGGGGATCGATACACAGTAAAAAACTAAGGTCTTAATCGACCTTAGTCGTGTGTTCTCAGTCGAGAACACTCGATTAAGGTCCATTTCGGCTTCAAAATCAAGTTGAAGCTTCGAGTATGACAGATTCGAATGGCCTGAAATTCCAAGGTATTTCTTTCCATTTATTCTTTTTCGTTTGTTGTCTTCTGATTAATTTTCGTTGTAATTCGTCTTTTGTCAATTATTTTCTTCCTCCTCTTTCGGACCCCTTTCTTGGTCCAGTTTGCTTGGTTGAATAGCATACGTTATAAACTGTTGAATCGATTAAATAGTTTCGTCCATTAGTCCATTTTCTTGTAGCTAATTCATGTTTGTAGTTAGTTGTTCTCTTCAAGTTATTTGACGTTGGTTGTTTTATTTTCCGATCCGTATATTTTCAGCTTCAGGGGTTCATTGTTAGTTTTGAGTTTTTCTACCTGAATCAGTAGGTTTTTTTTAATTCATATTCGTTTTGAATTGAGTTACAATCAATCGAAACTTAAGGTAGAGATTCAAGGGGGCTTTAATTTATAAAGTTGGACTGAGGGTAACATGACAACATGGGCTGTCAGGGCACTTTTTAATTTAGCAAACCATGCTGCCCATAACTAAGGGAATAAAATAATGAAATTGGGATGTAATGGGGTAACTAACACTTCTATCTTGGTTTCTCTATGAGTGGAAAAATCAGAGGGGGTGATGGGAGGAAATACTTTCTTAATAGTTAAATGCTTTTAGGAGGTGGAAAGTAGAGAACATGGGGGGATGATAAAAAGAAAATGGGTACACATAGTAAGGGGGGAGGCTGGAAAGAAAAAAGGAGGAATGAAAGGGAGTTGATGCTAGTCTTTAAAAAGGGACACGGGCATTGAGATACAAGGGGGAGAGAGACCTAAAAGCTTAGGAGATTGAAAGGAGAACATTCTAAGAACTCTAAGGAGTAACACTGTTCCATTGAGTGATTGGGGATTTCTAAAGTTTCCTTAAGGCTGAAACAATTTCTGGTTAGCTGATAGTTGAAATAAGTTGAAGTCAAGTCAGGTTAAGGTCTTTTGCTCATGTGTTTGGATTGAAACTGTTTTCTGGGCTGGTATTTCACTTTTCTGGGTTGGAAACTGATTGAAAACTGTTGCTGACCACTATTCTTGCTACTATTCTGCTTCTGTCTCCTCATCCTCTGTGTTGTTTTCGAATTCCATGTACATATCTTTGACTCTAGGCATGTAAAGGTGGTGGACGTGATCTTGAAATGAAGGCCTCCCTTCTTATTAGCTGTTTCTTTCTTCATTTGCCTTATTCCACCTGATTTGTTGGTCTAATCTTCCTGTTATAACATGTTTAAAACAAGGCCATGCTGTGAACTTTGAGGCTTGACTTGAAAATTTGTAATTGGACCCTTGTTTGGTATTTGCTGATTCTGTTTCGTCTTTCTGTACTCACTTACTAAAGAACAAGTCTGCGTGGTTGAGAATCTGAGTGTGATCTTGAAGTCCAAGTACTTTATATGTTGAATTTTTGGGATTCTGATGGCATTGAGGAGAGTTTTATCGAAGTTCAGGTTTTTCTTAAGTAGTAGTTAGTATAAAACGCATGTGAGGAGAAAGAAAAAATGGTTGAGATTTTTTTAAGAGCCTGCAGTGATTTACTTTGATTGGCATATGAGCATGTTTTTAGTTAAAACTGGTATCCGAATTTCAGAATGCTCAGATAGTTTATTCAGGATTCAATTTGTAGAAAAATGCAGAAGTATCATGTTAGCTCAATGGCATGTTTCATTAGTTGTGATTGAATTTTGCATTTTTGAATGAGCTTGTACCAACGATTGGGCTCTGAAATCTGGGCTTAAAATGAGCCCATCAAAAGAATATCCTTCCTCGAATCCATGGTACGTTCTGAGTCCAGAATAGGGCTCATCTTGGACCCCGGATGAAAGGCTTCAGGCAAATGGGGTTGATGACCCAAAACGTGTTCTTCTTTCCTAAATAATCGGCCTTATCTCTCTTTAGAACATTTCCCTATTAATTAGTTTGGGTTCCATATAAAATGGAATTCAGTCCTTTTAATGTTCAAGTAATTAGAACCCTTCAATTATTTGAGGGATGCGGTATTAAGCAAAATACAGTCATGGCCTTAAAAATTTAGTTTAAGCTCCCTTTTAAAATTAGAAACGAGGTGCACCGTGCCAGATAATAATCTCAAATTACATGGTCCTCGCTTTAGTTAATCTTATTTACCCTAGAACTTGAATAGCGTCGTCTAGTAAATTTCATGGCCCTTGCAAAGTTGCAAACACGTAGTTGCTTTAGGTGCACTACTTAATAATTTATCTTCCTAAACTCGGGTGCGCATTTATGCTACCCAAATCCAAGTCTCAACAACGTTAGATAAAATATATCGTGGACCGCGGGTGCATTTATGTGACGTGGTTCGAGACATATTTTAAATGACGTTGCAATCTTCCTTTAAAAATGAATAGAAGCGGTTAAAAGTTAAAATTGCACATAGGATTAAACATGTTTAAAATCAGATAATTAGGCCAATAATAACAATTGAGCGACCGTGCTAGAACCACGGAACTCGGGAATGCCTAACACCTTCTCCCGGGTTAACAGAATTCCTTACCCGAATTTCTGGTTCGCGGACTGTAATACAGAGTCAACCTTTTTCCTCGACTTGGGATTTGAACCGGTGACTTGGGACACCATAATTATCCGAGGTGGCGACTCTGAATCTTTTAATAATAAATCCCGTTTCGATTGTCCTTTAATTGGAAAAACTCCCTCTACGCCCCTGCAGGCGCAGGTGAAAAAGGAGGTGCGACAGCAATTCTAGAGGTTCTTGAGTTTCTTTTGAAATCCATGCGTTTTAGTGTCTGAATAGATGTTTTTTTTGTAATTTGACTGCGCGAGCGAGTTCGTATGATATTTTTAGACTTGTGTGGATGTTTGATTTGAAGCCCCGAGGGTTCAAGTGAGTTTCAGAAATATTTCTCAAAGGTTTGGACCCAATTACAGGTTGCTGGTATGCGGATACCTCAGGTGTCAGAATTGCGAACACCAGCATCACAATTGCGATCTTAGCAGAGGGCCTCAGATGTCGCATTTGCGATGCCTGGATTGCAATTGTGAAGTAGTACCTAGGCAGAGTGGGCTCGCATTTGTGATAATTATGTCGCATTTGCGATAGGAACAGGCTTCGCAAATGCGAAGCCGATGTTGTATTTGCGACTTACCACTTAGGCTGTCACTAGCCGCAATTGCGAGGCTTTCTTTGCAATTGCGAGGGTTCGCAATTGCGACATCTACAACGGAACAAAGGGCTGGAAAGTCGGGATTTCATCATATTTCTCTCATTTTAGAATCCTAGACTCGACAGGAGGCGATTTGGAGAGGGAATTTTTACATATTATCATTGGATAAGTAGTTTTAATCAATTTTCAACTATATTTCATGATTATATATGAGATCTAACTTCAAATTTATGAGAATCAAAGAGAGATTTTGGGGATTTTTGTCTAAGTTTTGAAAAATAAAAAGTTAGAATTTTAGAGTCGAATTGGACTCAGATTTGAAAATAAAATACATATATAGACTCGTGGGGTTATGGGTACTAAAGATCTACCCCTTGACTCAGGTTTTGACCGGGCAAGCCCGAGGTTGACTTTTGTTGGCTTTTGGAGAATTGTGTAAAGACCATAGCTTTATTAATCGTAATTGGTTTCTCTTGCATTTGTTGATGTTATTAAGTCATTTTTTGTTAGATTTGAGCAGTGTGGAGGCAGATCTTAATTGAAGGTTGTTTTTGAGTGCTGATTTGGCCTAGTCAAGGTAAGTATCTCGCCTAACTTTGTGTGGAAGAACTACCCCTTATGATTTGGGTTGATTGTATTATTTGAATTATGTTGAATACGTGTACACGAGGTGACGAGTGCGTACGAGTTTATATGTGGTATTTGACCGGTTGAGACTCTTAGCAATTTAATTCTTTTATTTCCATTATAAGATTATATATCATATTCTGTTCAGGCTTTCTTTTATCCAGTAGGTGTTCTGATCTGGCCTCGCCACTACTCTACCGAGGTTAGGTTTGATACTTTCTGGGTACCGTTGTGGTATATCATGCTACGCTTTTGCATATATTTATGCAGATCCAGGTACATCTGCTCGTGCCAGACACTAGTGATTGACCAGTTATCTCGGAGACTTTAAGGTATACCTGTTAGACGCTCGTAAGCCTCAGAGTCACCTTCTTCTTTTGCTTTACTACTGTTTATCTTTATTCCAAATAGAGTTGTATTTAGAGATTATGAGTGCATTCTCTGTAGAGCTTATGACTCAGTTCTACCGAGTTTTGGGAGTTATTTGACAGTTGTACTTTTTGGATTTATTTATGATAGTTTAATAGTTTGATTTGATATTGAAGTTATTCTTGCTAATTATCAATATATGTTAGGCTTACCTAATCTTCAAGACTAAGTGCTATCACGATATTTTAAGTAAAAAAATTATGGTCGTGACATAAAAGCAAATGATTAAGCAGCAGTTTTATTTTATTTTATCTGTTGAATGTTATTCCCCCACCTCCTCCTACCCCAACTATTTCTAGGTCTTCTTTTCTACTCAATTGCTTTGCAGTAGTGATTCATTTATCTCAATTCTAGTTTTTTTTCTCTTTGGTACTATCGACTTTTTTGCTCTTTTTTTGTTTTGGAGTTTTTATTCTTCCTTACTTTATTTAATTTATTGATGCAAAAGGAAGAAAAATCCGGTTCCAAAAAGACTCCAAATTAGCCTTCTTGATGACTCGAAACAATTTCCAGAACCACACCACAAATGACTTTTTTAATAACATTGGTGGTGAATTTTAAATAATTGTTTGGTTTACTAGGTAGAGTGTAAAGTATTTACAAGTGTAAGCAATGGCAAAATTATTTATATAGTTTTGAAAATGTAAAAAATTGTCGAGTATTTTTATGATCTGTGACTGAATTTTTTTAATAGCAGTAATACTAATTATAGTTTCCTCCGTTAACTTTAAGTTCTACATTTATGGAAGGGGCGGAGGTACAGTAGTGGGTGCGGGTTCGGCCGAACCCAGTGACTTTTTCCGAAACCCTGTATTTATATTGAAAAACTTGTCACATCTATATAAATATATCATGATGAACCTAGTAATCAAAAGAGGTTTGGGTTCAATGGTAAGGGTTGTGGGTTCTTTGGAAAAGATGTGGGTTCGATTCCCATATAAAGTAGTGCTTTATTTTGGTGTTGTTTTTTTACGTTTTTTAACAAATCAAAATGTGAGCGACGACGTTTTCTTCTTAATAAACAAAAATCATAAGCTTTCCAGCTTTAACGTTTCTTCTGACTTTCGTCTCAACAAACACTACAATAATATTATTTAATAAATAAAATACAACAACTTGTTTTCTTTCTAATAAACAAAGACCAGAAGCTTTCCAACTTTAAACACAAACGTTTTCCTCCAATTCCCAAATCAAAAAAAAAACTAGGGTTCTGCTCAGCTGCTGCACCTCTGCCTGTGCGATTGATTGACAATCACTGGTACCACAATCTGTCGGACGCCCTCCAACTCTCCACTGTGTATCAGTGTATGCTCTTTGTCCCTTAGAAGTTAGACCCTTCTAAGTTCTTCCTTCTTCAATTCTTATTTTCTGATTTTTTGCTTCATGTTTTAATCTTATATTTTATATTTGATAATTTATGCAAAATTTAATTTTTAATATTTGATTCTAGGGTTGTCTCATAGTTTGACCTCTATTCTCTTTGTCAATTTATGAGAACTAACTAGCTACACTAAGTTTTTAAATTTTGGGAACAAATCATATTATAGTTACAAATTGAACTATGTCAAAGGAGATAAAGAATAGTTTGTTATAGCATTTGAAACATAAAACTTCAAGTGAATTTGTTTTTTCTGATTTTTAGGTTTTTCTAGCAAAAATCGCTATGATATCCTCCTAAAGTGTGGGATTATGAGTCCGATCCTGCTAAAAGAAAATCAATTTCAGAATATCCTCCTAATTTACGTGACCGCATAAGGAGAAATTATATACAAAATGGACCTTGTCAACCTCGTGGTTTGTCTTCCCAAAAAGAGATTTTGGAGGAATAATGCGTTACTTTAGTCCTAAATGGTTTAAAACTTCATGTTCTCAATGGTTAGAATATAGTATTAAACAAGATGCAACATTTTGTTTATGTTGTTACTTGTTTAAAAAGGAGGTTGGAGGATATGGAAAAAAAGTAGGTGATGCTTTCACAACGATGGTTTTAGAGGTTGGAATAAAGGTTTAGAAAGGCTTAAATCACATGTGGGTGACATGAGTAGTGTTCATAATCGATATTTCAAGATGATGCTAGATTTAATTTGATGAACCAAACACAATCCATTCTAACTTCTTTGGACAAGCAATCGGAGAAAATTAAAAGTGAACATCGAGTTCGTTTGAATGCTTCAATAATGTGATAAGGTATCTTTTGAAAGAAGGAATTCCTTTTCGGGGCCATGATGAGAGTGTAACTTCTACTAGAAGAGGAATTCCTTTTCGGGGCCATATATTGTGTTTGTCTTTTGTTGCTTTTTAAATATATATTAAATATCGATACTAATTTTTTAGTCAGTTTGATATTGTATATTAGTTTTAGGTCATAGCCCTATTTTAAATTTTAGAACCCACACACTCTAAATCCTAGCTCCGCCTCTGATTTATGGTATGCTATTCATAAAAATTTATGTCTAAAAAAAAAAAAGAAACACGCATGATCTTAATATTTTGGATTGACTACTCAGTGAACATGGTGGTACTTGACGAACTATTGATTGAAATTTCTAGATATGTCACCTCCATATTGGTTCAAAACAAATGTAATAATTAAAGAAAAGGAAGCTCATGAGTGATTCGAAAAGCCAATTTGGTATTGTTGATCCATCGGGTACTGTTAGCTATCACGGAAAACTATGCTAGATCAACTATAAAAATATATTCCATATTATTGCCTAGTTTTCTCTCTTTCTCTTCCCCCCTCCCCCCTCCCTCCTCCCTTTGTAGCCAAATCTTTGACGTTTTCTTTAAATAATACTCCCTCCGTTTCAATTTATGTGAACTCATTTGACTGGGCACAGAGTTTAAGAAAAGAGAGAAGACTTTTGATTTTATGGTGTAAAATAAGGCACATATATTTTGTGTGGCTATAAGTCATTTTGTAAAGGTAAATTGTTTCCAAATAAAAAAAAGAATCATTTTTTTTTTGTACGAATAAAAAAGGAAATAGGTTTACATAAATTGTAGGGAGTACTATAAGATGTCACCGCTAGTATTCCCAAGGAGGGGACAGAGGGTAGCAAATCTAAGACCCCATTAAGCATATGCACATGGCTAGGCAAGGAAGTTGGTAGAACACGATATCTAATATAATAAGAGACACTAAAATAAATCAATCATTTGCTAGCCAGTGCTTAAACACGTTTGAATGTGGAATATCTAAAAGGAGAGACACTAAAATAAATCAATCATTTGCTAGCTAGTGCTTAAACACGTTTGAATGTGGAATATCTAAAAGGAGATTCACAAAATCAGGAGCAATTTGATGCTAGTGAGCTGTAAGTGGCCATAATTTTAATTAATTAATTATATTATTATGTTGTTAATATGTCTTCTTATGTATAGAAATACTTCTTTATTCATGGGCCAAACACATAATTAATGTTTTTACTTTTTGGATGATGGTGAGATTTGAATTCAAGACCTCTGGACTACTCTTATACTAATCGAATTATGTGATCCTTTCGTCTAACATGTTATTGTCACTACCCAATTCTATTACAGGCTATGATTGCGCCCAATACCATTGCTAGGCAAGCCAACACCGAACAATCTAGTGATTTCCCGTTTAGTAAGTTAGCCAAGTGAATAACTTTCCTCATTTTAAAAGATTTATGAAATAACAGTTGTAAAATACGTAAACAGAAGCAATTGAGTACAAATCGAAATCATACAGTGAATCCAAAAATCATGAATCTACTGATGTGTGTGCCAAGACCTGGTGTTACAAGTATATAGGTTACTAGTAGGATATAAAAAAGAATTCTACTCTACTGTCTGAAATAGAATAGATAGAAAATAAATCAAAAGAGAGACTCCGGCTGCTGCTGAATGGCTCGGAAAGGCAACTCACCGTGTAGTCTCGATCATAAGTCAAGCGTGCGCGCCGAACTGATAACCAGATATACCTGCCTCAGATCCTGCACAATTAAGTGCAGAAGTGTAGCGTGAGTACATAAACAACATGTACCCAGTAAGTAGTCAGTCTAACCTCGAAAAAGTAGTAACGAGGGGTCGACTTTGACATTTACTATGGGCTAACAATGATATATTAAAATCTTATACTAGTCATGGATTTAATGAATACTGAAAATTCAATAGCAT
Organism: Nicotiana sylvestris; assembly: GCF_000393655.2. Classification (NCBI taxonomy): domain Eukaryota; kingdom Viridiplantae; phylum Streptophyta; class Magnoliopsida; order Solanales; family Solanaceae; genus Nicotiana; species Nicotiana sylvestris. The sequence continues at coordinate 150,333,490 of NC_091065.1, read as the reverse complement.
GAAGTTGTAAATTCTTCTTTTTGCAAATATTAAGTCTCAAGTTTAGTTTCATCATTTAACAACTTGTATTTCAATACATTTAAGCAATATCCATCATGAATAGCTCCAAAGGTTATCATGCGCAAATTATGTCGAGGTCGTACGACCCGATCCAATATAATATTTAAATTGCGCCCTGCCCAGAGTCGAACGTCACGAGTCATAGATGCATCTATCTGCTACCGAGGCGTTCAGCTCGCTCCACAATTAGAAAATATTTCAAATAAAATCACAAATTCTCATTATAGTCAAATGTTCCATTCACAACTTCAAGTAGGTGAGTTTAAGCTTTTACAATTCTTTTATCAACTTCTAACATGACTTAAGCAATTAATTCAACAAGTAGGGGCACAAACATTTCAAGTATAGCATGGTATGGGTCCTAGACTACCTGGACAATAGCATAACTAGTAGCTATGTGCAGACTCTCGTCACCTTGTACATACGTAGCACCCATACATAGGAGCACATATTAGTTATAATTCACCTATGGGGCTAATTCCCTCTTACAAGGTTAGAAAAGAGACTTACCTCGTCTCAAGGCCTACTTTCCGGTCCAAGGTTGTGCTCAAACCCCCAAATTTGGTGCCAAATGACTCAAAACTAGTCAAATATTATATAAAGTAATCAATTTATGCTCAAAAGTTCATACCCCAACTATTAAAGTGATTACCCAATTCTAAATGTAAGATTCTTAAAATTTACCTCCGGGCCCAAGTGCCCGGATTCCGGAAATTTTTGAAGAAAGTTGTTATCCACAACTTCATGAACTTAAATATATGATTATTACTAAATTCTATAACCAATTTCGTGGTTAAATCTCATTTTTATCAAAAACCTTGATTTTCATCTAAACTTTTGATTTTCACTAATGTTTACATCTTAATCTACCCATAATCTATGTATTTAACTCATGTTGTGTAGAAACTACTTACCTCAAAGTGCTAGGTAAAAATCCTATTCCAAAAGCTCTAAAATTCGCCCAAGACATGAAGTGAAATGAGATAAATGGTCTAAGTCCCGCATTAAATGAGCTGGCATAGTTCTCTGATGTCGCATTTGCAACACCAGGTTTGCAAATGCGAAGGTCGCAAATGCGACAAATACCAAATGCGGACCCTGGGCTTTAGCTGCTCAGGTCGAAAATGTGACGGAGGGGTCGCAAATGCGAACACTGCCAGGTCGAGCTTCTTTGCAATTACGAAGCTCTTTTCGCAAATGCGAGGTTCACATTTGCGAACAATTTCTCGCATTTGCGAAACCTGCAATTGCTGCCAAGAAACACCCGAAAATTGATGTGTTTTTCATCCTTCTGAATGTCTGAAACTTACCCGAGCCCTCGGGGCTCCACACCAAACACCCACACAAGTCTAACAACATCATACAAACTTGCTCGCGCGATCGGAACACTGAAATAACATCAAAAACCATGAATCGGACGCCAAAACGCATGGATTAATTTATGAACTCAAAAACTTCTAAAAACACTTCCGCGCATCCGATGCCTATCAAATTAATTTGGATTGATGCCAAATTCTGCGTGCAAGTCTTAAATGACATTATAGACCTATTCCAACTTCCAAAACTGGAATCCGAACCCGATATCAAAAGGTCCACCCTCGGTCAAACTTTCCAAAAACTTCAAATTTTTAACTTTCGCCAATTGACCTCGAAACGACCTACGGACCTCCGAATCCACTTCCGGACGTGCTCCTAAGTCCAAAATCACCATACGGAGCTATTCCCAGGCACGGAATCCCAAACGGACGTCTAGAATGTAAAAGTCTACTTCAACCCAAACTTATAAAATTCACTCAAATGCCAACTTTCACTATTAGGCATGCCAAACGGACATCTAGAATGTAAAAATCTACTTCAACCCAAACTTATAAAATTTACTCAAATTCCAACTTTTGCTATTAGGCACCGAAATGCTCCCGGATCATCCAAAATCCGAGCCGAACATACGCCCAAGTTCGAAATTATCATACAAACCTATTGGGCCCATCAAATCCTGAATCCAAGGTCGTTTACTCAAAATGTTGACCGAAGTCAAACTTAGCCCTTTCAAGCTAGCCTTAAGGAACCAAGTGTTCCTATTTCAACTCGAACCCTTCAAAATCTCGAAATAACCATCCACGCAAGTCATAAAACAATAAAAGCATGTACGAAAAGTCTTATTTAGGGGAACAAGGTTCTAGAAAGTAAAATGACCGGTCAGGTCGTTACAGTTATGTTGTAGGAGAGAGCACACTACATAATATTTTTGTTTACCATGAAAATGGTTATAATAATTAGATTTGATTTTGTGGTTCTAAAAATACTTGATCTGTTTTTATGCTAGTTGTTAGGTAATAGATGATAAGTGAAAGACTTGGGAACAAGATAATAGCTTGAAAACAATGTAATAATCAAATCGAATGACTGGAAATCGGGGGCCTCGGGCTTGCATATTCTGGGCCTCGAGATCGAGTCGGATGCCCGACTAAGGGCAGACGATGGAGGATTAACAGTTATGATAAATTTGATGGTGGCTCTTTATGGCCAATAATGAGTAAAATTGAAGAACAATAAATAGAACATGATGAATGCAAACAATAAATATAAATAAAAAGGGGTCAAGAGAGGATGTGTTAGAGAGCAAAGAGAATGTTCTTGTTTATTCAATATTGTATATCAAATGTCCTTACAAAATGACAAGGATCCCCTTTATTTATGTGCGGGAATTCCAACATAGTATAAATACATTTATTACAAAGATATATGGCTGGTACAACCATTTAATGCCACGGTACGGGCTCATGCTAGCCTAATAAACCTAGGTCAGCTTTAATCACGTACTTTGGGAACTTCCCTTCTATCCATCATAGCCTTTGATTTGTACTGCCTCGGGGTCGACCATTGAGAATCCTCGGGGGCGTACTCTGAGCTAAACTTCGAGCCTTTCGAGGGCGGTCTCTACGAAGCACCCTAACGATCATAAATTCGAGCCCTCCGATTTTACCGTATACAGATAATCCCCGCGTTTCTTAGATTAAAATAATAAGAAACGATTGTGACACCGATCTCCTCGAGCCTCTTATGGTGATGTCATGCTTATGACATCAACTTTTGCGATAATTGAGACATCCCATCGATATGTCTTTTCTAGGAACATTTATTATAGTGCCGGTTTACTTTCTCAAGGTGATAATATCGTCGCCGATCCGTCTCCCAACAGGCATTGATTGCGCCCGTCTATACGTTTCCCAAAGATATTGATTGTGCCGTTAGTTGCGCTGCCACCTTTTCTATAAACGGAAGCTTTTTGGAACCACATCTTCATTCAATCGTTCTTTAACAGCCTTTTTACTCTCTTCTCTTTGTCCTCATCTAGTGTTATTTCTCATGTTTGAAGCCTGTGGCCTTAAGGTCACATGGCAGTGTCCTCATCAGTTACGCCATGGCCCTTTCCCAAAGCTTTCCCCTACTGAGCGGGATTGCACTGATTTTTTATTGTTGTTATTGTTGTTGGCCCGAGGTAATGAGAGAGAAATCTCAAATTATTTTCGCATTAAAGGATATGAAGACTACGAACTTCTACTCATCTCTCTTAACTACCCGGTGCGATGCCTCACTCCTTTTGCTTTCCGTGGAGTGAGTTGGTGCCATCTACTAACTGTTGCATCCTGCACCAGTGCAACGTCTCAAATGGCTTCACAATAGTAGTGCTGGCGAGATCCATACTCGCCAAAATTTTCACCCATCCACTTCTTCATCCCTCTCCGCTTCTTCATCTTTTTCTGCTTCTTCTTCATCTTTTTCTGCTTCTTCTTCATCCTTGAAGATGCCGTTTGGAAGATCGAGATGAGGCCCCCGAGGAAATGGTTCTGGAAGACACTGCCGCCGAGGACACCCCAGAATAGATTAGACTCTTAGTTTTTATATTTTTTTTTGCTTCCTTGTTTCTATGTAAGGACCCTTCTTGGGATTTTTTAGTCATGTGTAAGGACCTTTCATGGGCTTTTGTAATCATGGTTTATTAATGCAAAGATGTTTCTTTGATTTGTCTCTGATTTATGCTGGACTTCCTTTTATTTGTTTATGAAGAATATGAGCATGTGACTCTACCAATTGGTCCGACTATCGGACCCGGGTGTAGGTGTTCTCTCGGTTATTTGATCGGTCAATATGATTTTCCCTGAAACCCTTTGCCGTCTCTCGGACCAAGTCCGGGTTGACTTGGTACAGACTTAGACTGCCGAAACTGGCAACCTTGAATCGAGTGAGAATGGGGCCTCGATTTTTAGAACAAACTTAGCTCCTTTTAGACCCCGTTGGTAGTCTTCGAGGGAGGATTTGCTCAAACGCCTGAGAAAAAAGATAGCCCCAGGACTTTCACAGACAACCCCCTGAGTGAGATTTAGCCTATGTTCAGGTGGCCTAAAAAACTTGATTTGAACTTAGAGTAAAGGTAGCCCTAAGGCTTCATTAGTGATTCTTAAGTGTGAACTGGCTCGAGCTCAGGTAGCTCGAGGGCCAAGGAATCGGGTGAGCGACCTGCATTCGTAATAGCAGAAATCCTCAAGGCAGGATACCACCTCGAGGTTGGGCTTATATATGAGTAGCTATTTAGAGCTTATCTTTCGTTTTGACAGGGATCCTCAAGATCGGGCACCATCACGAGACTCATACTGATATTAATGGCTCCTTAGAGCCTACCATCTTTTTGATGGAGGCATTCGAGATCGGGTACCATCTCGAGGCTTGTAATGATATTAATGACTCCTTAGAGACTTCCTTCTTTTTGACAGAGGTCCTCGAGATGGGGTACCATCTCGAGGCTTGTAATGATATTAATGGCTCCTTAGAGCCTTTCTTCTTTTTTGAGAAGGTCCTCGAGATCGGGTACCATCTCAAGGCTTGTAATGATATTAATGGCTCCTTAGAGCCTTCCTTCTTTTTTGACATAGGTCCTCGAGATCGGGTACCATCTCGAGGCTTGTAATGATATTAATGTCTCCTTAGAGCCTTACTTCTTTTTTGACGGAGGTCCTTGAGATCAGGTACTATCTCGAGGCTTGTAAATGGTATTAATGGCTCCTTAGAGCCTTCCTTCTTTTTTGACGGAGGTCCTCGAGATCGGACACCATCTCGAGGCTTGTAATGATATTAATGGCTCCTTAGAGCCTTTCTTCTTTTCTGACGAAAGTCCTCGAGATTGGGTACCATCTCGAGGCTTGTAATGATATTAATGGCTCCTTAGAGCCTTCAGTCATGGGAGTAGAAATCCTCAAGATCGGGTACCATCTCAAGACTAGGTTGATGCGGAGGCCTTTGATCCTAGAATGACGTATGACAACGTCAATTGTATGAGATGGTTATGAAACAACTGAGGCGATCCCACCGGTTACATCTTCCCAAAGCGATAAAGGCTTAGTCAGTATTTTTTAATTAGCCTTTGAGGCAGGCGGACAATTACCGCTTTCTCTATATAGGTTTGTCTTCCTTCCTTTAAGGATTCCGCTATCCTGAGTAGCTATCCCCCTTCACAGAGTTCTTCTTTCATGCGTTAGGTCTTTCTCCATTTTAACTTTGAAGCCCTCGCTCAAATTCCCGCTCTAATTCTCTGATTTTACCATAGTTATGGCTGTTATGCCGAGATCCATTCTGCAAAGAGAAGGAGGTTCTGTCTCTAGTTCCCACCTGGTTGGTGGTGTGCCGGTGGTGCCAGGCAAGCCAACCTCAAGACATTTTGTTTCGAGGGGGGATTTTTTGTCAGAAAAACCTCCCAACGTTCAGGGTCATTAGGAGTATTCCTCGAAGTTTATTTCTTTAATAGGAGAGGGTCACCTTGAGTCAGTGAGGAAAGATTGTGGATAGGGGGAAAAGGTAGTACTGTGGGTACCTTCCCCGGAGGAGAGCATTATGGATCATGCTGAGGGGTTTTTGAACGTATACACGTACCCCTTTACGCTGGGTCCCCTTGATAGGGTTGTGCTCGACTTCTGTTGGAAGTATTAGGCTACCTTGGCATAGGTTCATCTTCATTTTAGAAGATAGTATTGATGATGCGATTCTTTGCGGAGGAAGTAGGGCTCGAGTTCACCCTTAGCCATCTTATCAGGCTGTATCGGCCTTTTCATCACCGAGGCCTACTAACCCTATGATGCCAATCCACTAGGCCCTTCGTTGTCGACGATGAAAAAGATGGGGATCGGGGATGGATGAGCCGATTCGTCCGAGTACGGACTGTTGACATTATCCCTGCGAAGTTTCTGTAGTTTCCCAAGGAATAGAATTTTACATGTAAGTGGTACACTTTTGCCTTTGTTTTTTTGTTTATGGCAGAGGCGGGCCCCGTAAATGCGCCTTTATTTCCCTTTCTGCAGTAATTATATGGATACCATACGAGGTCCCCAACGTGACAGATTGGGCTTGGAAGTTGATGAACCGTGTTCGTATAGAATAACCGAGCCCTTGACAGCAAAGACGTGTATACTTGTACCAAGTAATCAAAGAATACTTTTACTCCATCAAAGCATTTCGTGTTTCAAAGGAGTTCAGTATTTCTTACAAAAACGACTACAGAGCCAAAAAGTCCCGAACACTCGAGAACTGACGTCAAAAACTCGAAGACGTATGACCATCGAGTTGGAAGCTTCGAACTTGTAAGCCCTCAATGAGGCAACATCAAGGTTACAAAAATGACCCCGAAGCCAAAACGTCCCAAACACTCGGGGACTGACATCAAAAACTCAAAATTGTATGACCCCCGGTTCGGAAGCTTCAAACTCGCAAGCCCTCAACGAGGCAATGTTAAGTCTACAATAACGGATCTAGGGCTAACTAAAATTTCAATGTCCCGGGGACTGCCAAGGCCATAAGACCTCATATGGGCAACCTCAACCCCGTAAGACCTTTATAAGGCAACACCAAAACTGTAAGACCTCAAGCAAGACATGAACCATACTTGTACCAAGTAACCAAAACTGTAAGACCTCAAAAGCATGTTTTGTTTATGGTGGAGGCGGGCCTCGTAAATGTGCCTTTCTTTCCCTTTCTACAGCAATTCCATGGATACCATACGAGGTCCCCGACCAGACGGATTGGGCTTGGAAGTTGACGACCCACTCGACTTATGATGGGCGTAAGTGGCGAGACTTGTCTAAGGGTAGATGAGAGGCAAAACACCATGGTACGTACTACGTGATTTGCTCCCTTTTTGAAAGGCACTTTCTTTTTACGCGTACTAACTCCTTCATCATAGGCATTAGAGAGTTCTTCGAGGTGAGATCGTGCCCTCTCAGAGAAGGATCGTCAACTTTAGGACCAAGGAATGTCAATAACAAGAAAAAGGGGCCTTCACAGGGCGACGGTGCTTGTATCAAGATGAGTTTAGGCCGGGGGCTCAGAGAGGATGTATCAGCCGAGCCTGTAGCACCCGAGATCTCTGGCTTTAGAAGAACAGTCCCTCCTCCGCTACTATCTTCTTTTCTCGTCGAAGGTACTTCGAGGAGCAAGGGTTCTCTACCGCCGACTTCTTCTCCTGTCGAAGGTACTTCGAGGGATGTTTGAAGCCAGTAGTCGCATATATCGGGTGATCGTATACCAACCGGGAGTGGCTCTGCTGGGGTTGATGGAGCTGGGATAGTAGATGTGTGCTCGACTTTTGAGGAAGCTCAGCGGCTTTACTCTGTGGTGAGTTTTAGCCGATCGTATTGGTTTTATAGTTTTTGCAATTTTCACTCTCTTATCGAGTTTCTCTTCCATAGGCTTTTAACAAGCTCAAGTCTGAGCTGCTTTGCCGTGAGGCCAAGCTGCGAAAAGCCATGGACGGGGAGAAATCCCTTAGGATTCTTTGCGATGAAAGGGAAGACGAGTTGGCATACTTGTGGTATGAGGCGAGTCGAAGTCTGAACTACGAAAGCTACCTAGAGGAGCAGGTAATTTTTGTTCCAAAGGGGGAGCGTGCTTCTTCTTCTATATTTTGAGGCTAATGTTTCGTTTACTTTAGTTGCAGAAAAATACGAAAGACCTAGAACTCCTTTGGGGTGAAGTCGGTCAAGCCAAGCATGAGTGCAATGAGCTAGAGGCTCAAATGGACGCCCATATTGCGGCCAATGAGAATGCTTTGGCTAAGGTTTCTAATATCGAGATACCGCTTTGGAATGCCTATGAAAATGGCTTGGTTTAGACAAGCAAGATTGCAAGTCTCGAGTCTGATCTTTTGAAGATGAAGGCCGAGGTCGTGGATGCTCGGGCTGAAGCTGAAGAGATTCGGGCTAAGTTCGATAAGGAAGTGGTTGTCTACTTAAAAGACACTGCTGATGCTTGAGCTAAATCGAGTAGTGCTCCCGATCGGGAGAGCAGAAGCAATGAGTATGCACTGTATAAATCTCGAAGGGAAACCCTCAAAGAGATTCATGCGAGGGGCTTCGATCTCCCGGAGGAGATAGCACAGGTCAAGGCGGATGAATACGATGCCAAGTTCCTTTTGTCTAATACCGAGGATAACGAGGAAAAGGCCGATAGACCACAATCCTCGAAGGGGACGTAGACTAGACTTTTTCTTCTTGATTCTTTGTACAGTGTTCTTGGAGAACTTTTGCAAATGTAACCTTTGTATAGTTTCATACGTGCATATATAAAGAAGCCTTTCGATTTTCTCCTTCTATGGATTTCTATTTGCTTGTGTATTCCCTTCTTTGTTTTTGAGTTTTACGTTTTGTCAATGATTAGCCAGGCGAATTGGCCTTTAAGAAAAAACCTTTAGGTTTACAGTTCGGCCCTGGGGCTCGTCAGGCTGGCTCGCAGGCTCTTATGCATTTTCCTTTAGGCGTATTTAGTTAACTGTTTCGGGCTTAGTCTCCGAGTCGGATTTTGACTCGAGCTTATTGTCCTCAAGTTTTTAAGCTAGCTATTAGGCTCTTACACGTAAGGTCGGTACGACCTCTTAACATGGGCTGGCGACAGTGGCTCTTACGCGTAGGCATCCTCTTAATATGGGCTGGTAACAGTGGCTCTTACGCGTAGGGTCGGTACTACCTCTTAATATGGGATAGCGACAGTGGCTCTTACGCATAGGGTCGGTATAACCTCTTTATGCTTTGTTTTCTCTCGTCAAAGATTTTGAATTTTTTGTGTTTTCCCGACTCTTCGACGGCTTGTTAAGAGCCTCGATTATGAATCGTTATGTAGCGATGAACGAGCACCTCGGGAGGTTTTGCTCGGTGGCTGAATGCTTCGAAGCCTATAATTTGGAGCTGACATGCTCGAAGCTCTTTTGCCTATACCGAGGGTATCCTATTTAACCGGTTCTTTTCAAATTACTTTCGAAGTATTTTAAGGCCTGTGATTTTATAGCAACGGTCGGCATCCCCGAGTCGCATTAGTTTGGCTGGTACAGCCTTGTGACCATAGTCATTGTGTTTGGTCGGAGCATTTCAATCCATGAGTGAAGTAGTTTTGGCGTTTATATTGAGGGTATGCCTTTTTAGGGGTCTTACAAGTTCGAATATATAGCCTTAACTTTAAGGTCAGGATAATGCCTATTTGTAAGGTCTTATAATTTTTACATGCCTTTGAGGTCTTACAGTTTTGGTTACTTGGTACAAGTATGGTTCATGCCTTGCTTGAGATCTTACAGTTTTGGTGTTGCCTTATAAAGGTCTTTTTAGGTTGAGGTTGCCCATATGGGGTCTTATGGCCTCGGCAGTCCCCAGGACATTGAAAGTTTAGTTGGCCCTGGAGCCGTTATTGTAGACTTGACGTTGCCTCGTTGAGGGCTTACAAGTTTGAAGCTTCCGACCTGGGGGTTGTATAGTTTTGAGTTTCTGACGTCAGTCCCCGAGTGTTCGGGACATTTTGGCTCTGGGGCCGTTTTTGTAACCTTGATGTTGGCTCATTGCGGGTTTACAAGTTCGAAACTTCCGACTCGGTGGTCATATGGCTTCGAGTTTTTGACGTCAGTCCCCGAGTGTTCGGGAGGTTTTTGGCTCTGGTGTCGTTTTTGTAAGAAATACCGAACTCCTTTGAAATGCGAAATGCTTTGATGGAGGAAAAGTATTCTTTGATTACTTGGTACAAGTATACACGTCTTTGCTGTCTAGGGCTCGGTTATTCTATACGGACACAGTTCGTTCGACCGTTTGGCCCGGTACATCATTTTCATATCGAGACCCTATTTAGCACATCTTGGCTTTTCCGAAGAGGTGACCTTCCATGGGGATGCCCCCCAGTATTCGAGGTTGATTGAAGAGAAGCCTTGAATACTTGTTGAGTCTTCTTTAAGCAGCATATGGATGTTGCCTCGTTAAAAACCTTGCCGGTAAAACCCTTTTCGGGATAAAAACCCAGTCGAAGGAAAAGAGTGCAACACATGATTTGAAACCTTAAGGTCTTCTAGCTAGATATCGCTTTGAATGTCCTGTTCGGAAACCTGCACGAAGGTTAGTGTAAGATGTAAACAAACAAAAAAGAGGAATGGCCATACCTTAGTGGCGATGGTGCTTTGAGCCTCGATATGCTCCCAATGTTCACTTAGGGGATGCAGTACGATCCTTTGTTCATTGTATTCAAGTGTAGCTAAGGATGTGCCTCGTGAGCGCTATTTTACTATTTGCTTATCCTTTAACTCCTTCCATGTCGAAGGCATTGATACCGGTGCCACATCATACACTACGAACATCTCCTTGGCTGCATATTTTTCCCTATATACGGTTTTTATTTTGTCTTTCATAGGAAATTTAATCATTTGATGCAGGGTTGACGATACTTCTCTCATGCAGTGCATCCATGGCCTCCCGAGCAAGGCGTTTTACCTTATGTCTCCTTCGATGATATGAAACTTGGCGTTTTGCGTTGTTCCAGCCACATTGACCGGGAGGGTGATTTCCCCTTTGGTTGTCTCGCTCTCCATGTTGAATCCGTAGAGGATTCGAGAGGTAGGCACAATCTGGTCGAGTAGTCCGAGCTGCTCCATGACCCTTGACCTGATAATGTTGGCCGAGCTACCTGGATCCACAAGTACACGTTTAATTTGAAATGTATTCACAAGAAAAGAAATTACCAATGCTTCGTTATAAGGCTAAAAAAGGGTCTCGATGTCCTCGTCGCTGAATGTGAGAGTGTCGTCAGGTATGTAACCTCGAGTCCACTTTTCTCTGGTAATGAATATTTTTGTTCTTCTGATAGTGGGTTCCTGTGGGACATCGATTCCTCCTATGATCATATGGATGGCATATTGCGGCTCATTTGTTTCATTCTTCCTGTTCGCATCTCTTTCCCGGAATTGATTTTTGGCTCAGTTGCTGAGGAACTCTCGGAGGTGTCCTTTGCTGAGTGGTCAGACTACTTCTTCCCAGAACTGTCTGCAGTCTTCGGTCCTGTGACCGTATGTGCCATGGAATTCGCACACTAAGTTGTGGTTCCTTTGTGATAGATCCGATTGTACGGGTCTTGGCCACCTAGCATCTCTGATTTTGCCAATGGTAGATACAATGTCCGACACGTCAATGTTGAAGTTGTATTCCGACAGGCATGGTGCCTCCGTCGGTCCTGTGTGCCTATTGAATTCGACTCTATTCACGAGTCCCTGAGGGTTTTGACCTGGGTCTATTCTTCAATCATTTCGGGGTATGTTACGCCTCGGGGCATTTCTCCTGTCTTTGGTGTATGGCTGATACCTTTCTTTGTTTGGATTTGGCTTTTTTGCCAAAGTCTGCTTGGGTATACCGAGCCCAAGGGGGCTCCTAGTTGGTTGTCCTCGACCCTGATCTTTGATTGATATAGGTTGTGAACATCCAACCAAGTTACAACGGGGTACTCAACCAAATTCTGCTTTAGCTGTTTCGAATCCATCGAGTTTGTTCGTTCAAACCTTGAGTGAAGGCCTGCATTACCCAGTTGTCGGAGACTGGTGGTAGTTCCATTCATTCCATTTGAAAGCGAGATACGAACTCTCGCAACATCTCGTTCTCCTTTTGCTTGATTTTGAAGACGTTAGATTTCCTTGTTGCTACCTTGATGGCACCAACATATGCCTTTATGAAGGAAACTGCTAGCATAGTGAATGAATCAATCGAGTTTGGGGCTAGGTTGTGATACCACATCATCGCCCCTTTTGAAAGCGTCTCTCCGAACTTTTTTAGTAGGACATATTCGATCTCATCGTCCTTTAGGTCGTTGCCCTTTACTGCACAAATGTAAGTAGTGACGTGCTCATTGGGGTCCGAGGTTCCGTTGTACTTAGGAAGGTCTGGCATTCTGAACTTCTTTGAAATGTGTTTTGGAGCCGCTTCCTGTGGGAACGGCTTCTGTACGAACTTCTTCGAATCCACACCCTTCAGGATCGGAGGTGTGCCGGGAATTTGGCCGACCCTGGAATTGTAGGTCTCTACCTTCTTGTCGTTGGCTTCTATCTTCTTCTCGCCCGACTCGATCCTCTTTTTGAGGTCCTCGAGCATCTTTATGATGACGGGGTTGGATACCGACCCGTTGTTGCTTGATCTTTCTGGTACCTGCTCGGCTTGGGGAGCCATTTTCGGTGCTACCATGCTGGGAGTTTTCTGGTGGCTTTGTAGCTGAGCAATTGCTAGCTGTTGTGCCTGTAACATTTCAAAAATAACGTGAAGGCTAACCTCTCGTTCTTCCCTAGCTGGGGTTTCTTAAGCTTCTTGTTGGTCTGCTTGGTACGATCCTGTTAATATGGGAGCTTATATCGACGTGTTGGGAATCGCGTGAGACCACATTTGTAGGGATTGGATCCGGCATGCCTTGAGGGTTTAGTGGTGATGCGCCAACACCTAGAACAACTACACCATTCTCTCCATGGTCGTCAAGACCGTTGTTTTCATATGCATATACTGAGTTAGATATTTTGACCTGAAATCAAAGATTCTTGGACAAGAAATATCATAAAAGATAACTTGTGTTATGTAGTAAACCGGCAAGAAAACAATCACTATTATTTTTATCCCCACGGTGGGCGCCAAACTATTTACCGAAAAATAGTTACTCCCTCCGTTTCAATTTATGTGAACCTATTTCCTTTTTGGTCCGTGCCAAAAAGAATGACCCCTTTCCTTATTTGGAAACAATTTACCTTTATGCAATGATTTATAGCCACACAAAATATATTTGCCTCATTTTACACCACAAGTTCAAAAGTCTTCCCTCTTTTCTTAAACTCCGTGCCCAGTTAAATGGGTTCATATAAATTGAAACAGAGGGAGTATAATAATTAGATTTGATTTTGTGGTTCTAAAAATACGTGATCTGTTTTTATGCTAGTTGTTAGGTAATGGATACTAAGTGAAAGACTTGGGAATAAGATAATAGCTTGAAAACAATGTAATAATCAAACCGAATGACTAGAAATCGGGGGCCTCGTGTTTGCGTATTTTGGGCCTCGAGGTCGAGTCGGATGGCCGACTAAGGGCAGGCGATGGAGGATTAACAGTTATGATAAATTTGATGGCGGCTCTTTATGGCCAATAATGAGCAATAACTGAAGAACAATAAATAGAACACGAAGAATGCAATCAATGGAATCAATAAATGTAAACAAAAGGGGGTCAAGAGAGGATGTGTTAGAGAGCAAAGAGAATGTTCTTGTGTATTCAATATTGTGTATCAGTTATCCTTACAAAATGACTAGGATCCCCTTTATATATGTGGAGAGAATCCCAACATAGTACAAATGCATTTATTACAAAGATATATGGCTGGTACATCCGTTTAATGCCACGGTACGGGCTCATGCTAGCTTAATAGACCTAGGTCAGCTTTAATCACGTGCTTTAGGAACTTCCCGTCTGTCCATCATAGCCTTTGATTTGTACTGCCTCGGGGTCGACCGTTGAGAATCCTGGGGGGCGAACTTCGAGCTAAACTTCGAGCCTTTCGAGAGTGGTCTCTACGAGGTGACGATCATAAAATCGAGCCCTCCGATTTTACCGTATACAATTTTAATTACTTAATTATACCGCTCTTCAGAAGCAATTAGATAGCCTTTCCTTTTGTATTGTTAAACGCTACGATCAATTTTTAAGTTTGACAAGTACTATAACTTTCTTTGATACTTAAAATTGTTGCTCCCTGACTATTATTATTTGATGCTACTCTTTCTCTCTTTTATTGAAAATTGTTCCTCCCTTTGTTACTATCTGATGCTACTTTTTCTCCTCTTTTTCCTTATCGCCTTTTGTCTTTGTCATCTGTCTTTCTCCCCCATCTTTCTTCTTCTTCTTCTTCTTCTTCTTCTTCTTCTTCTTCTTCTTCTTCCCTTCCACCTTCTCTTGAGCCTAGGCTTGCCAAAGTGTTGCAGGCATCATAAGAAAGTAGTTTAACAAAAATACATAGTTCTAATAAGTCTTTTTCCACAAAACATTTAACATAAGAGGGAGCTTCAACAAAAATCTCCATTCCTTCACATTCCTCCTTTGCCTTTTTTGCCATGTGATGAGCTGCATTATTCCCCTGCCTGAATGTGTGCCAGAGGATTATCTCCTTATGCTGGTGCATTAACCACCTGCATGCATTAACATATCATCATAAAGCATATTTCCTTGAAAGATCGATTGTATAGCCTCCACAGAATCTGATTCTATTTCAAGGGAGTATAGGTTCCATTCTTTCGCCATTTTGAGCCCTTCTATCATAGCTTTAAGCTCATCTTTTAGTGATCCACTTGCATATGACGACTTTCTAAACCCCACAATCCAGTGTCCTTTAGAATTTCTGAAAGTGCCACCCAAACCACTTTTTTGCGTAACAGTGTTATAGCTAGCATCTATGTTAAGTTTAGCCCACCACTTTTGTGTCTTGTGCCAAGCAACATTAATAGGAATTTTAGGGGGAGTGAAGATGCTTTTTTCAGTAAGGAGTTTATATTCAGTAGCATTTTTAAAGATAAAATCACCATTGATTGGGGATGAGGTGTTTTTATGATTGTTATTATTCCTATTTGTTCATGTATACCAAATTATGAAAGGTAATAGACTGTCCCAATTTATGAGATTGTTAGTCATAGTGTATTTAAAATTTTTCAGTTGGATTAGCCAGTGATCACCTGAATCTTTGTAGTAGTGATGCCAACCAATCCTTTCCCAAAAGGGCTTAATAGCCTTACAATTTATAAAAATGTGAGCAATTGATTCTTCCTCATTATTACTTTTTTTAATAATGTCCTTAATGTGATTTGGGATTTCAAGAGAAAGATTATAAAAATCCCATTTTTTTCCCAATTAGTAACTCCTTTAGTTTAATAGCTTGCTCACTTTTTTGAAGAGGGCCTTCCACAGTAACTCTAAGGTTTCCTACCCCAGGGATCCAATTAGCTTCCCAAATATTTATGTTAGAGAGGATATGGGGTGACCAAGTGATTCCCTTACTGCATAACTCCCAACCCTTTTTGATGCTTTTCCAAATAAAGGTGTTTTTGTTAATAGCATTATTAGAAGCATAGGTGGAGATTATAAGAGTAGCCCAAGGAGAGGTGGGATTTGTGAGCATTCTTCAAACCATACTAGCCAATATGCAGTGGTTTTTTGAAGTAGCACTATGTATTCCTAGACCACCACTAGGTTTTGGTTGGCATATGGTAGGCCAATTTATTAGGTATAATTTTTTCTTTTCATTGGTAGAACCCAGATGAAATTCCTTTGTACCTTGTCAATGTTTTTGAGAATCTTTTTTGGTAGTAAGGTATATTGCATATAGTGGTTAGGAATAGAATTTAAACAAGAGTGTGCCAGTGTAGTTCTGCCGACAATATTTAGAAAATTCATCTTCCAAGCAGCTAGTTGGGATCTCATCTTATCAATTATGAATTGGTAATCTCTTGGCCTAGGAGTGTTATTTAATATAGGGAATCCTAAGTAGGTTCCAAAAAACTCACTTTTCCTAATACCTAGTATATTTGTAATGTCTTTTATGTCAGGTTCAGGACAATTTTTTGAAAACAAAATTTTGTATTTAGCTAGATTAATTTTTGCCCAGAAATTTTACTAAAATAGTCAAGACCATCTTTGATGTAGTAACACGATTTCTTATTGGCTTTAGCCATCAAAGTGAGATCGTCTGCAAATAACAGGTGAAATTTTTTTGGACTCTTCCTGCTAGTAGTTATTGGATCCCATTTCATTAAGTCTACCTGATAATGAATATATCTTGAAAGTATTTCAAGACAAAGTATAAAGATATATGACGAGATGGGATCCCCTTTTCTAATTCCCCTAGTTGGCTCAAAAGAGTTTGTCACAGAGCCATTTAATAGGACAAATATTGAGCTAGCTGTAATACAATTTAACAGCAGTTTTGAGAACTTAGGAGGAAATTTAAAGTACTGAAGGGTATAGTGTATAAACGACCATTCAATACGATCAAATGCTTTCTCCAAATCGATTTTTAGCAGCATTTGGCCTTGTTTTCCCTTTAATTTTTTTTAAGTTTGAGACAATTTCTTGGATAATAACAGCATTATCGGAGGCTCTTCTATTTTTCACAAAGCTAGCTTGGAAGGGACTAATAAGGTTATTTAGAAAAGGCTTTAACCTATTTGCTAGTATCTTTTTTATTATTTTATAAATCGTATTACACAAACCAATTGGCCTAAAATTTCTAATGTTATTAGCGTTAGATATTTTGGGTATTAGGCATAGGTAGATATTGTTAATAATAGGGGGGATTACTTGGATGTCGACTATATCTTTACAAAGCTTCACCACAGAAGGACCTATGATATTCCAATACTTTTGGTAAAAGAAAGGATGAAGTCCATCGGGACCCGGGGCTTTAAAAGGATTGAAAGAAAAAATAGCTCTCTTGATTTTAATTTCTTGCAAGGGTCCATCTATTGTAGTAAGATCCACTTGGCCAATATTTGAACTAGTGTTTAGGAGGTTTTTCCTACTAGTTATTACATGGGAGGAGGTAAAAAGTCCTTAAAATAATTGTTAACATAAGACATAATAAGAAGCGGATCATTGATCCAATTACCAACCTCATCCTTAAAAAAATTTATTTTACTACGTCTTCTTCTATTTGTGGCATAAATGTGGAAATATTTTGTGTTGCAGTCACCCTCGTTTAGCCACATGATCCTAGATCTAATCTTCCAGTAATCGTCTTCAATTAAGAGAAGATCATTGTAAGCACTTTTTAATTCTTTTTCCAGATTTGGGAGGAAGCTACTGGTTGCATAGTGGCTCGATATTTGAATACCATTTAGTCGAGCCAATAGCTCACGTTTTTTTCCCAACAAGTCCCCAAACGTACTAGCTTTCCATTTTTTACATAGTGAACAAAATTTTGGCAGTTCCTAAGGTAATTAGGGTCACACCATATTTTTTCTACTAGGGGTTAAAATTCTGGATGATTACACCAATATGTTTCTAGTCTAAAGAGTTGTTTGTGGAGGAGTCGATTTTTAGGAATTAGTTAAACTAATATGGGGTTGTGATCCGAATAAGTCTTAGGTAAATGGATTATAGAGCTATTATTAGGGAATAATTCAATCCATTTATCATTTCCAAAAACCTTATCTAACCTTTCCATTATTAATCCCTTTTTTTTATGTCTATGATTGGACCAAGTAAACTTGCAACCCTTGAAACCAAGATCAACGAGATTGCAGTTATTAATTTTTTGACCTAAGAAGTTTTGCCCGTGAATCTTTTATAGGTCTACCACCAAACTTATCACTAGTAGAAAATACATCATTGAAATCCCCTCCCACCATCCAAGGTCCTATATGGTTTCTACTAATTTGCTCTAAGTTATCCCACATAACATTTCTATTATATAAAACAGTGCTAGCATAAATAGTACTAAAGAGCCACTGTTTACGTATAGGTAATACCTCAATCGTTGCATGGATTTTCTGATTCCTACGAACGAAGTTTTGGACAATCACCACCTCATGGTTGTATAGAAGCACGATACCTCCTGCTTCGCCATCTGATGGAACTTCTACCATTTCTGTGAAGCCAAATTCATTGAGCAATTCCACATGGATTCCTATTCTTGTTTCCAGTAATTCTACCATGCAAGGTCTATGAGTATCGACCATCTCTTTGAAATTCCTCCTAAAGTTTTCATTATTCCCACATCTTATATTCCAAATAATGGTATTTGTGGGATGATTCATGGGAATACTAAGATTTTGGTTTAGTGGCTCCCCATTTTCCCTCACAGTCCCCAGAATAGGGTTCCTTCTCAAAGCTGGTACTAATATCATGGCCATGTTCCCCACCGTTGGATCCTGGGGTGGCCTGATGTCCATCGAGCATTTGTACAATGCTAATAGGCAGTTGAGTACGTGCCTCTTCTCCTGCATCTCCGAAAAGAGAAATACCTTTACCCCGTCTAGGCTTGAGAACTCTAGGATTTGTTCTAAGATTATATTGAGTGGTTCCTCCTCCTCCATTTCTGCCTCTACTGGTTCTTGGTTTTGGGCTTGTTGGTGAGGTGGTGATGGAGGTTGTTGGGGTGGTTGAGGAATGTACTGCTCTTGGACTGGTGGAGGTTTCTTCCAAGGCATGAAGATAGGGTTGAGTTGGGTTAGTGATTCTGGGGAAAAAACGGCATGTCCAGAAGAGCATTTTGAGGATATATGGGGTTGAAGTGAGGGGGTAAGTTTCAATGATTTCTCATTGCATGCACTAGTTGAGGGTTCACTGAGGGAGCTAGGGTTTGTAGAATGTTGTTTAGCCAAACTTGGTTGAGGTAATTATTCATAGCTAGTTTCATGCCCTTCGCTACTAGTTGAGCCAAGTACTGGGTATTGTGAAGTATCACAATTGAGTCCTGGCCATTGATTTGCAGATTGAATGATACTGCATGACCCATTAATTCCATTTTCATCCATGATACTGGTTGATAGTCTTGTGCTTGTGGTAGTTGGACGTAAATTATCTGAAGATTTTTTACTTGTGGTGGGAAGGGTGGAAGGTTATCCATGGCAATTGCTCTGTGTTGCCTTAGGATTTGTATCAATCTGGTACGTCTCCTTATGGATGAAGGGATTCTGGGCATTTTGAGAGGGGATGGAGATATCTAACGTTACTAACTTAGGCGCGTGAGAGGGGCTAGGGGAAGTTTGAGAGGGATTGGGTGGTAGGATGATGATTTGGTGTTCCGCTTGCATGGCTTTTGGTTGCCCAATTCCATGGTTTATAGGTATTTCCTCTATAAGAGTAGTATCCATTGCTTGATTGTTTTGGTTGGACAAATGTAAGCCTTGGCCATCTTTTTTTTGCCATTTGGCTTACATGCTCAGGGAGGGGGAGATTATGAGATCCTAAAGCAAGGATTTTGTCCCGATTTTTGGTTAAGGTAGTATAATTACAAAAGGTATTCTTTTATTAATATTTGGGGTAGTGGAAGTTGTATTAGTAGAAGGGGTACTAAAGTTATTTTCCCTTAATTCATGCATGAGATTATTTTCTCTTTTTGTTGAGTTGGACACGTTAATATCCAACATGGCACAATCCCCATTTGTGTTGGACATTTGTGCCTCTGCATGAGTTTTTTGATTATTAATAAAAAATTTATTATTTTTGATTGTTCCATTAGTTGTTTCTTCTGAAACCATGTGCTCATTTTCAAGAATATTAAAAATATTTTTAATAAGAAGTGGGGTGGTGGTTTTGGCCATGGTTACCGGATTTTTCATCATGGAGTTTACAAAATTTGTTTTTTCAATTTTTGTATCCATTGAAGTAGGGGAATCTTTCAAATCCTTCGATTTGTATTACAGATATTTAGTATCAAGATACTTACCCGTGCTAGCATTGAACATTTTAACAGGGATACCTGGACCTTTGGTGTTGTGAATTGGCTTGGTGGTATTTTGATGAGTGTTCCTTTGTGCTGGCCTCTTTTCCTTATTGAACGAGACTGTTTTCCACTCTTCTTCTTGTTTTTCCAACATTGAGTTAGTTGCCTGTGCTCCAGTTCTTTCTTTAATGGTTTTGGCATCTAATTTGATAAAGGAGCATTTGTTTTTTGTGTGTCCCAACCTACCACAATTTGTACATAGAAAATTATCTCCTTCGTAATGAATGTGTTTTTTCCCTATAGGTACAAAATAGAATAATATTTACCCGCTTTAGCTTGGTTTTCGCATTTTTAAAATGTAGCGAGAGTTTTTTTTATAAAAGTATATACAAATTTGGTCAAAATATTATAACTTGTATATAAACTTTTCGTTGTATAAAATCCAGTCAAAACATACAACTTACATATAACATGCATATAATTTTTTTATCGCATACAAATATAGTTAGTACATACAATATGCATAAAATTTATATACACCTGGTATACAACTTATTTATACAATATTGTTCTTTTCCCTTTTCGAGTTTCAATCTGAAATTCCAACTAAAATTAACTTTAATTTTCAACCAAACTCCCTCAAAATTGAGATATAAGCTCAACAAGATATCACCCATCGTTTCTAACAATACCGAATCCAAACAAATAATAATTTCAGAAAATTCGATTTTTAAATTCAAAACTTCGAAACTTTTTAATGGTTGTACATGGAGTTTATTTAAGTTTGTTATTTTACATATATAGGTAGAAATAAATCAAAAAAATCTTTGGTGTTAGGGTCCACTCATTCTCGGTTGTTACTCAGCTGATGAAAAAATGAAGCAGATGAAGGATTATGAAATTGGTTACGCTTATACTCCCATGCTCGAAAACCCAAGACATCCTTTGTTTTTACTGCGTCGGACTTGAGGCAGTGACAATCGTGAATACAAAGATCTTGGCACCAGTGAGCTTGAGAAGAATCGATGGCAGGAAGGTCGGAGCTTAAGGGATCCAATTTTTGTATCAATTTCTGTACAATTGATAAATGTAATTATGTTAGGTAATTAAATGGGAACCACATTATTAGTGGTAATAAAGTTTATAATTAGAGGAAAGAATATGTGACTCATCAAATATTTACATTGTATTTATCATTTGTACCTATGCTTTCAGCAAATTTACTATTCGTAGCTATATAATTTTATAGCAAATCCATAAAATAAGAGATTAATTATTTTGAACTGAAATAAGATAACAACAAGCTTTTGTAGCTTAGTTGGTTAGAGCATCCACTTAGTTAGCAGAGATCTTGAATTTGACTCTCAACAAGAATATTTTATTTTCCTGTATTTTGTATTTCGCTTTTGTTGTATTCGTTACGCGAGTAAATACAATCGATACATGTTGTTTCCTTTGTATACAACTCTATATACAGTTGATAAAAATTTTATCCTTTGTATATACCCTTGTATATACATATTGTATTCGTTGCACAAACGAATATAATTGCGCGAATTAATACAGTTGATACACGTTGTACACTACTAAAAATCCGCGTAAAACCGTCCGAAAAAATTGATTAAAATCGGTCGGTAATGGCCAATTACCGTCCAAAACGTGACCACTTACGTGTGGTCGGTATTATCGACCAACTTCAGTCGGTATGCTCCACGATCGTCTGACAATTTAAATGAATTACCAACCAATATTGGCTGGAATGTTATTTTAATAATTTAATTTTACCGAGCAACGTTGGGCGGTGTTCTAAATTTAATAATTTTTTTTACCGACCAACTTTGGTCGGTAATGAAAAATAAATTAATCTACAATATTTTATATACCGACCAACGTTGGTCGGTGTCGCGCCCCATTTTCTCGCGAAAGCGGATTTCGACATGTGACAACTCTTTTGAATATGTATTAAAATAGAAGAGTCGCCACCTTACGATTTTTATGGTGCGTTAGGGTACCTATTTGCGAATAACTTTGTTAGACTAGCCCGTGCCACCAAAGAACGGGTAAGAGCTCAAATTACCTCAAAGAGAAGGTGTTACGAACTCTTCAAGGTCCACAACTGTGGTTCTCGGCCGAAGTTTAAACTATGTGGATTGGATAATTAATCTAGGTGATTAAATAAGCAAAGAAAGATATAGAAGTTGAAAGCTCCATTATAACATAAGAATTAACTATATGGCTAACTGATACAAGTCTTAAAAAATCACAAGGAGCATAGTTGTGTTGATTTATTACTTTATGACTAAATGCCAACAACAAGCATATAAAGAAAGGGGAGTCCTAAGTTTTTTTAGCCTAAAGGATCACCTCGTGCAACATAAATAATACTTCGCAAATCCCTTGAAGTAGGGGTTGATCATATCATTCAGCGGGCACAGACTATCATCTCCTGCTACCCAATTACTGTGTTGAAGTTATTACTTAAAGGCGCTCTAATTCGATTCCAAACCGTATCTTAAGCGTGCACTATCCGTCCTATGCCTATGGTCCAGGAGGCTTTGGACCCACTGTTAGGTGGTTTTAGACTTTACTTAGGTTGCTCAAAATGATAAAATAAGGCGACATTCAAAACAGGATGGACTGCACACAATAGCAATGAAAGGCTCAAGTTAACTTCCACACATAAGTACAAAAGCACGCGATTTCTGGTTAGACAGTTTTTAGACGCATTAGAATCATAAGGTCCTATAGGCATGATTTCTATATGATTCTGATTCCAGTATTATACAGGTAGTGCTGCAGTTTCTGGACTAACGTATAGGTGGATTAAAGCGTTATAGGTCCTATAAGCATGATTTCTAATTTCTTTGCGTAGTAAGATAATGAAAACAATCCCAGAACTTTGAATTACTAGTGCTAATATTATAGATGTGCGTCTTACGCAGGTGATAATATCCTATAAATATAATTTCTAATAGTTGCATAATAAGGCAGTGAAGTAGCTTGAAAACCCAGGATAACAGTGTTGATCTCACAAACAGTTTCTTATGCGAATGATAACATCCTATAGGCAGGATTTCTAACAATTGACAATTAGACTTAGTTTATAATGCTTTATCCCTATAAGCACGTTATCTAAGCGAGGTAGTATAAAAGTAACAGAAAGCAGGTGATCGATTATTTAAAACCTTATAGTCATGATGTCTAGATAAGTGAAGGCATATATTATAGTATCCTATAGGTATGCTATCTAAAGCGATGAGTGGTAGACATGGAACAAATGTAGCAATATATTTTGACAAGTTGAGTGAAGTGTGTGCGTGATTCTATAGGCATGATTTCTATTAGTGCGCAACACACTAAACGATATAACAAATAAGACATGTTGAACTAAATAGCAAATAGAACACATAGACCCTATAGGCATGTTTTCTATCCATTCATGCCCAACCCCCTATTTATTAATTTCCCCATCATTCGTTATTACAAGTTATTATAGATCATATTGAATGATTATAGGCCCAAATACAAATACAAAATAACCCAGTAATACATCTGGTCCTTCAAACATGCTTAGAACTTCATATGGACTGCAGGCCCAATCTCCAAATATGGTCAATGCATTTTAGACTTCCAGTACCACAACATGTCCAACATACCAGGCCCAAACAAATAACTTACTTACCCAAATGGATGCCAAATTCAGCCATACAGGTGACAAACTATTTATAGAATTTAACTAGATAACTTAAACACTTAATTCTTAAAGCTATAGCTAACAACATCTCTAGTTAAGACATGTAAGTAGGACCAAGCTAGATTGAAGGCACACAAGACATATATGAGGCAAGTTGAGGCTTGTAACTTCAGAAAGAAAGATTAAAAGTGACAGGATTGACCACTATAGGATAATGAACCATTCCAAAGAGAGTTTCAAAATAAGGCATGATCCAAAATTAGCCTAAATGACTTTAGACATAAGAGTTTTGACATGAAGGTCTAGTAGAATCAAGGACAGGAACAAGTGAAATAGCAGTCTTCGCATAGAAACTCTAACATGAGAGCCTAGTGAGCATGACAAATAGGCTAGTAGGCATAGTCTACAATGGTTGACAAGAAATCACCTAGTTGAACATGGAAAAACTTAACATGCTGAGCATCATGCATAATACCAAAGTTTAGAAACATTACCAAGATTAACAGGATAGGTAGGCATCAAGGCCTAGACCAGTTAAACATATATAGAAGAAAAGTCTATGTACTGAAGTCTTAGGCAGTATTTTAGAAACACGGACGTGAACAAATCAGGAGCATACATTATACTTTACAAATAGCAAGAAAACATGTCATGCTGGTTCAGAAGTTCAGGAAACTGGCATTTAGAAATTACATGTATAGATCAACCATACAGAAGTTAACAAGTTGTACAAGAATGACTCAATAGGAAATAATATATTAGCACAAATTCTAGGCATGAATTAATCTATCACAAGAATTTAAAACAAGCAGGGAGATGAACTCCTGACATGAAGAAGGATAACATTCAACTATACACAAACACACTAAGCTAAGCCGGCTTAAGACAGTCAGAGGTCATAGGCGTACATCAAAATTTAGAGCTTTACGAAATTTCTAATGCAAGGAAACATAAGGCTATAGGATAACTTCAAAGCAAAGAGGACCACAAACAGAGACAATATAGTAGTATATTGGTTCATCGAAGCTTAAGCGACATAGATATACAGAGCATGAACATAAGCACAAGAAAATAAAATTGCGAGAGTCAAAGGCACTTACAGTTACAAATTAATGAACAAGCAACTTAGAAGAGCAATTTCCGACAGTAATTCAATTAATAGTAGCAAAGCGCAGCAGAATCCCCAAAATCCCAGTGCGTCAGAGTTCCCAAGGGTTTCGAGTGAACCCCGGACTATGCTCGCACTGAAGAGAACATAGTTAAATTCTAATGGCCTTGGCTTTTAGCCGGTCAATGTCTTAAGTTTCAGAATGTAATGAGTGAGGGTAAGAGAATAATAGTGATTGTTAAGGTTTTTCTAAACAGAATAAGGGGAGGGGTTTATATAGTGTTGAATTACGACGTGGTTATATTTTGGGTCGTGACATGTTGGTATCAGAGCCTAGGTTACATAGGTCTCACGAGTCATGAGCAGGTTTAGTAGAGTCTCACGGATCGGTACAGAGACATATGTATTTATCCTCGGGAGGCTGCAGAACCTTTAGGAAAAACGTCATATTCTTGAATTCTATCATGGGAATCTGTTGATCCGAGTATTAAACTTCTATTATTCTATTCTCTCACAGATGGTGAGGACACGTGCTATTGGTCAGGATGGACGACCACCAATACTATCAGTTAGGGCCGCTAGAGGCCAAGGACGTGGTCGAGGCCATGGTAGGGGTAGGGGTATGGCCCGCACAATATCTACGGCAACACTTGCAGATCCCCCCGTCGCCCCAATTTATGATCAGGCTCCAGCTGGGGATGCTCCAACAACACCAGCTCAGGCACCGACTATGCCTATTGTTCTCGAGGAGACTTTGGCTCAGATTCTGACTGTGTGCACCAGTCTTGCTCAGGCAGTCGCAGTTTCTACTATTGCAGCTACTTCTTAGGTTGGGGGAGGCACTCAGACTCCTACTGCCCGTACACCCGAGTAGGTTGTTCAGGGACTCCAGACACCGGAGGCACCACTAGCCCAACAGGTTTCACCCGCTCATGGTTTTGTGGTTCAAGTTATGCCTGATGACGAGCAGCGTCGATTGGAGAGGTTTGGTAGACTTCAGCCTCTGACTTTCAGTGGTGTAGAGGGCGAGGATGCCCAGGGTTTCTTGGATAAGTGTCATAGGATGTTGTGTACAGCGGGTATTCTGAAGACTAGTGGGATCACTCATCTCTCAGTGCCCTTCCAGCTCAGAGTTCGACTCAGGCACCATCAGTTCAGGGCTCATCTATGCCGGGTTCTTCTAGTGGGCATCCCGGTGTGCGGGGCTCCATTCAGGCCCTACCACCACTTGCTACGAGGGGTGGCTTCGAGTGTGGAGATTTGGGTTATATCAAGAGGTTCTGTCCCCGTCTTACGGGAGGTTCATCCTAGTAGAGGAGCCAACCTTTAGCTTCGGCACCGGTTACTTCCCCACCCGCTCAGTTAGCTCATGGTGGAGGTTAGTTAGCTAGGAGTCGCCCTAGAGGGGGAAGTCGATCAGGTGGTAGTTAGGCCTATTTCTATGCCCTCCCAGCTAGACCAGATGCTATTGCTTCAGATGTTGTGATCACAGGTATTATCTCAGTCTGCCACAGAGATGCCTCTGTATTATTTGATCCCGGTTCCACTTTTTCTTATGTGTCATTATATTTTTCCCATGATTTGGATATGCCCCGCGGGTCTCTTGTTTCATCTGTTCATGTATCTACTCCGGTAGGCGATACTATTGTTGTGGACCATGTATATCGGTCGTGTGTAGTGACTATTGGGGTTTTGGATACCCGAGTAAATCTCTTGTTTATTAGTATGGTTGATTTTGATGTGATATTGGGCCTGGATTGGTTATCTCCGTGTCGTGCTATTTTGGACTGTCATGCTAAGACAGTGACATTGACTATGCTATTGAGTGATGAGGTTTGACTGATTATATTCCCAGCAGGGTGATTTCATTTCTAAAAGCCCAGCGGATAGTTGGGAAGGGTTGTCTTTCATACATAGCATTTGTGAGGGATGTCAGTGCAGAGACTCCCAACTATGATTTTGTTCCAATTGTGAGGGATTTTTCCGATGTGTTTCCTGCAGACCTGCCGGGCATGCCACCAGATAAGGATATTGATTTTGGTATTGATCTGGTGCCGGGCACTCAGCCTATTTCTATTCCACCATATCGTATGGCAGTAGCGGAGTTGAAGGAGTTGAAGGAGCAGCTCCAAGAACTCCTTGATAAGGGGTTTATTCGGCCTAGTGTTTCGCCATTGGGTGCTCCTATTCTATTATGTAAAGAAAAATGATGGCACTATGAGGATGTGCATTGATTATAGGCATTTGAACAAGGTTACAATTAAGAACAAGTATCCTCCGCCTCGCATTGGTGATTTATTTGACCAACTTCAGGGAGCAAGGGTGTTCTCCAAGATTGATCTCCGTTCAGGTTATCACCAATTGAAGATCAGGGACTCAGATATTCTTAAGACAGCTTTCAGTACCAGATATGGTCATTATGAGTTCCTGGTGATGTCTTTTGGGCTGACCAGTACCCCAGTAACGTTTATGCATTTGATGAACAATGTGTTTTGGCCTTATCTCGAGTCGTTTGTCATAGGCTTCATTGATGATATTCTGGTGTTTTCACATAGTCAAGCGGAGCATGCAGAGCATTTGAGAGTTGTGTTGCAGCGTTTGAGGGAGGAGAAACTTTATGCAAAGTTCTCCAAGTGTGAGTTTTAGCTCAATTCAGTGGATTTCTTGGGGCACGCGGTGTCCAGTGAGGGTATTTAGGTTGATCTGAAGAAGATAGAGGTAGTTCAGAGTTGGCCCAGATCGTCCTCAGCCACAGAGATTCGCAGCTTTCTTGGTTTGGCGGGTTATTACCGCCGGGTTGTTCAAGGATTTTCATCTATTGCATCACCTTTGACCAAGTTGACTCAGAAGGGTGCTCCATTCATGTGGTTAGATGAGTGTGAGGCGAGCTTTCAGAAGCTCAAGACTGCCTTGACCACAACTCTAGTGTTAGTTTTGCTATCAACTTCAGGTTCATATACCGTGTATTGTGATGCTTTGAAAGTTGGTATTGGGTGTGTGTTGATGCAGGAGGGTAGAGTTATTGCTTATGCTTCTCGTCAGTTGAATACTCATGAGAAGAACTACCCCGTTCATGATTTGGAGTTGGCTGCCATTATTCATGCGTTGAGGATTTGGAGGCATTATCTGTATGGCGTATCTTGTGAGGTGTTTACTGATCATCATAGCCTCCAACACTTGTTCAAATAGAAGGATCTCAATTTGAGGAAGCGGAGATGGTTGGAGCTGCTAAAGAACTATGATATCACTATTTTGTACCACCCAGGAAAAGCCAATATAGTGGTAGATGCCTTGAGTAGGAAGGCGGTGAGTATGGGGAGTTTGGCGTATATCCCAGTTGGGGAGAGTCCCCTTGCTGTTAATGTTCAGGCCTTGGCCAATCGGTTAGTGAGGTTAGATATTTCGGAGCCCAGTCGGGTATTGGCTTGTATGATTTCTCGGTCCTCCTTATTTGATCGCATTAGAGAGCGCCAGTATGATAATCCTCATTTGCTTGTCCTAAAGGACACAGTTTAGCACGATGATGCCAGAGATGTGACTATTGGTGATGATGTGGTGTTGAGGATGCAGGGCCGGATATGTGTGCCCAATGTAGATGGACTTCGGGAGTTGATTCTAGAGGAGGCTCATAGCTCGCGGTATTCTATTCATCCAGGTGCCGCGAAGATGTATCAAGATATGAGACAACATTATTGGTGGTGGATAATGAAGAAGGATATCGTGGAATTTGTAGCTCAGTGTCTCAATTGTCAGCAGGTGAAATATGAGCATCAAAGGCCGGGTGGCTTACTTCAGTAGACAGATATTCCAGAGTGGAAGTGGGAGCATATCACCATGGACTTTGTAGTTGGGCTCCCACAGACTTTTAAAAAGTTTGATGCTATTTGGGTGATTGTGGATCGACTGACCAAGTCCGCGCACTTCATTCCTGTGTGTACTACTTATTCTTCAGAGCAGTTGGCAGAGATATATATATATTCGGGTGATTGTTCGATTGCATGGTGTCCCAGTTTCCATCATTTCAGATAGAGGTACTTAGTTTACTTCATAGTTTTGGAGATCTATACAGCGAGAGTACTCAGGTTGAATTGAGCATAACTTTTCACCCTTAGACGGACAGGCAGTCCGAGCGCACTATTCAGATATTAAAGGACATGTTGCACGCTTCTGTCATTTATTTTGGAGGGTCATGGGATCAGTTTCTACCGCTCACAGAGTTTACTTATAACAACAACTATTAGTCGAATATTCAGATGGCTCCATATGAGGCTTTGTATGGGAGACAGTGTAGATCTCCAATTGGTTGGTTTGAGCTAGGCGAGGCTAGGCTATTGGGTACAGACTTGGTGCATGATGCTTTAGACAAGGTGAATGTGATTCAGGAGGGGCTTTGTATAGCACAATCGCGATAGAAGAATTATGCTGATAAGAAGGTTCGAGATATATCCTACATGGTTGGTGAGAAGGTTCTATTGAAGGTTTCACCCATGAAAGGTGTTATGAGATTTGGGAAGAAGGGTAAATTGAGTCATTGGTTCATTGGGCCTTTTGAGGTGCTTCGGAGGATTGGGGAGGTGGCTTATGAGCTTGCTTTGCCACCCAGCTTATCGAGTGTGCATCCGGTATTTCATGTTTTTATGCTCCGGAAGTATATTGGTGATCTGTCTCATGTTTTGGATTTCAGCACAGTTCAGTTGGATGGTGATTTAACTTATGATGTGGAGCTAGTAGCTATTTTAGAGCGTCAGGTTCGAAAGTTGAGGTCAAAGTATATAGCTTCAGTGAAAGTGCAGTGGAGAGGTCGGCCCGTGGAGGAGGCTATAGGAGACTGAGCGGGAGATGCAGAGCAGATATCCTCACCTATTTGAGGCTTCAGGTATATTTCTTGACCCGTTCAAGGGCGAACATTTGTCTAAGAGGGGGAGGATGTAATGACTCGGCCGGTCGTTTCATGAGTTACCGCTCCGTTTCCCCCATTTCTGCTTCTTACTGTCTTGTACATCTGTATTATATGTTATCGGGTTGATTGGTTTAGGTTCAAAGAGGTTTTGGTAAAGTTTGAGACACTTAGTCTCTTTTGAGTAAGTTTAGATCGGAAAAGTCACCCAAATGTTGACTTATGTGTAAGAGAGCTTAGATGTGAATTTTGATGGTTCGGATTGCTTCAGGGAGGTGATTTGGGACTTAGGAGCATGATCGGAATGTGTTTCGGAGGTCCAGAGTAGATTTAGGTTTGAATTGGCAAAAATAGAATTTTGGCATTTTCCAGTGGATAGGTGATATTTTGATATAGGGGTTGGAATGGAATTCCGGAAGTTGGAGTAGGTCCGTGGTGTCAATTGTGACGTGTGTGCAAAATTTCCGGTCATTCGAACGAGGTTTGATAGACTTTTTGATCAAAAGTGGAATTTGGAAGATTTTGGAACCTTAGGCTTGAATCCTATGTTATTTGGTTGATTCGATGTTGTTTGATGTGTTTTAAAGATTGGTATAATTTTGGATAGTGGTATATGACTTGTTCGTGCTTTTGGTTGAGGTCCCGGGGGCCTTGGGGTGATTTCGGATGGTTGACGGGAAGTTTGGAGTGGGGAATTTGCAGCTGAAGCTGCTGAGTTTGCTGTCATAACTGCACCTGCGGCTTGGGGACCGCAGGTGCGAGCCCGCAGAAGCAGAAGTGAAGTCGCAGATGCGGCCAAGAGAGGGAAAGGCTGGAGCCGCAGAAGCGAAACTTTGGGCGCAGGTGCAGGAATTTGACTGCAGGTGCGGTGGCTGGGCGGATAAGTGAAATCCGCAGATGTGCACCTGGGACCGTAGGTGCGGCTTCGCAGGTGCGATAATTGGACCGCAAATGCGGTTTTGCTGGGTCAGAATATATATATTGCACACTTCGTGAATTTGAGTTATTTTCATAACCATTTCAAACGGGAAGAAGCTTTGGAGAGCTAATTGAAGGGAGAATTCAAGAGGGTTTCTTAGAGGTAAGGTCCTTAGTCCCTAAACTCATTTTTATGATGATTTTTAAGGTTGTAAGCTTGAAATCTATGGGAAAATCAGTAGCAAATTGGGGGTTAGGGTTTGGAAAATTAGATACCTAAAATATGGGATTTGAGGGGTCATTTAAGGGTGGATTTTGGTACTTTTGATATGAATGAACTCGTGGGGGAATAAGGATTCTGTTGATGTAAATTTTGTTGGTTTTCGAGACGTAGGACTGGGGGTCGGGTTTGGTCAATTTCGGGATTTGTATTGTAATTTGATTATTTTCGATTGGGCTTTGTTCCCTTAGCATATTTTGATGGTTATATACTGATTTTGGTAAGATTCGGGGCATTTGGAGGCCACATCAAGAGGAAAAGGCATTGCGGGCTAGGATTTGGCTTGGCTTGAGGTAAGTAATGCTTCCAAACTTGGTTTTGAGGGTTCGAAACCCCGAACTATATGTTCTATGATTACTATTGAGGTGAAGCAATTCCAAGTGACGGGCGTGTGGGCATGCACCGTGAGAAATGCCACCTGAATCATTCCAGGGCACCGCTTAGTTACTCTTTACTGAGTAGATTCCTCAGACCCACTAATGCTTCTTCTTCTACAATTCCCTACATTGTGTCAGCTTGGTAAAAAGTCTGATTCAGATGCGGCACCGGTTGCTCGAGAAGGTAATTAGGTCTGCGCCATGGAGGCGACCAATCATCATACTCCTACCATATATACTGATAGCCGAGCTCGAAGGTAGTACCATGACGCTTCAGCTGTATCGGCTTAGTGATACCCTGGAGATTCTTCCCAAGCCCTTTGCCGGGTTCTTACCCAGACCATGCCAGTTCACTTTCTATTTTTCTACTCCACCATTTGTCATTCTCGACGGCATTGACACGCTCGATGTGATGATAGGTTTCCCCTCCTAACCTTCTTCTGTTTCCAATAACCGGGATGGTTTGACTGGTGTAAATAAGGTTACTCCCATCTCCATGAATGATCACCTCCTGATGGTTCCATTCGAATTTCACGGCTTGATATAGTGTGGAAGCCACAGCCCCAGCGCCATGTATCCATGGTCGGCCCAACAGAAGATTGTATTAGGCGGATATGTCGAGCACTTGACATTAAACGTCGATCCAAGTTGGCCCCATCTGTAGACAAAGGATAATTTCCCTAATCGTGGCCCTTTGGGACCCATCAAAAGCTTTCACATTCATGCTCCTTGCCCATATTTCATGGAAAACTTTGCCCAGACTTTTCAAAGTGTCCAACGGACAAATATTGAGGCTTGAACCTCCATCAACCAAGACCCTGGCAATGAACTTATCTTCAAATTGCACTGTGATATGCAATGCTCTGTTGTGATTCAACCCTTCAGGCGGCAACTCAACTTCATGGAAGATTATCTTATGACTTGCCACCACTTGCCCTACCATATTAGCCATCTCCCCACATGTGATATTGTTGGGCACGTAGGCTTCACTTAACACCTTCATCTAAGCATTCTTACGTTACTCTAAATTTTTCAATAGTGACAATATGGATACATAAGATGGGGTTTTATTCAAATGATCAATGACGGAATATTTCCTTGCTTGCACTTTCCTCCAAAGGTCATCTGGTCCTATTTCAATGACAGGCTACTTGGCAGCAGCATCCTTACTTGGTCCTCCTAAGTGTTCGGGTGTATAGATTCCCGGTCATTCTTTGTGCAACTTTGGATTTCCCCATTTTCGCCTTCCCTTTTTGCCTAGCCTCGGCAACATAGTCCTAGGGTATTGCTTTTTAGTCGAAAGGAGGTGTGGTTGATACTGTCACTATGAAAGGTGTGGCCAATTCCATTTCAAATGGAATAGGGGTGGCCGCAGGCGGAGCTACCTCTAACTCAAATAGAACTGATGCAGTTATCTTAACTTTGATCTATGACTGTGTCTGTACTATAATGGGAGTGAGTGTGACTTCAAGTTTAAAGTCATTGCCTTCCCGAATAAGCCCGATTGACCCCTCGGGATCCCACTCTTCGTTTGTTTCTATCATATGTATCCCGCCACCCCTATGATCAGGGAGGGGGTTATTGCAGACATTGGGTTTGGCTTCCTTCGCCTGTATGACCTTGCTGTCAATCAACATCTGGATCTTATCTTTCAATGTTCGGCATTCGTCAATGGTGTGCCCTTTCATACCAGAATGGTATGCACAGGTTTTGTTTGGGTTAACCCATTGGGAGGGATTCTCTAATGCCACAGCAGGAATATGGGTGATATAACCAGCAACTTTCAACCTTTCGTGTAGCTGGTTGATGGGTTCAGCAATAGCAGCGTATTGTTTGGGTGGCTTGCGGTCAAAGTTTGGTCGTGGTCATGGAAAGTTTTGGCGAGCTGGAGGTGATTGGAAATGAGATGGTTGGGAATTATAGGTATGATAGGCAGTGGCTGGTTGGGAATATTTGAGAGATGATGGTTGATATGTGGGTGGTGGTTCTTGATATGTGGGTGGAGGTGTTTGATATGTGGGTGGAGGTGCTTGATATGTAAGTGGAGATTTCGGGCCTTGAGCTATCATTACTGCCCCCAACGTCTCTTTTCTTTTATATGCCGCCTAATTGTAATGCTTTATTTGTGCCCTGTAATGCCTCAAAATTCGTTACCATCCCGCTTTTGATGCCTTCCTCAATTCTTTCCCCAAGTTTGATGATATCAGAGAATTTATGGGTTTTAATAACCATCAATCTTTCATAATACTGCAGATCATGTGCTCTGACGAAGAACTTGTTCATCTGTTCCTCATCCAAAGATGGCCTGATCTTGTCCGCTTCCGACCTCCAACGAGTATCATACTCGTGGAAGATTTCAGTGGGTTTCTTCTTAAGATCTTGGATATAGAAAACATCTGGTGCATTCTCTGTATTGAACCTGAACCGGTCCATGAAATCCGATGCCATACTCACCCAATTGGACCATTTCTTGGGATTTTGACTGATGTACCAGGACAAAGCATCTCCAGTAAGACTCCTCATATAGAGCTTCATCCGGATCTTTTCGCCTTTCTCGACCCCGACAAGCTTGTCAGAATAGGTCCTTAGATGAACCTTGGGATCACCTGTATCGTCAAACATCTCGAACTTAGGAGATTTGTATCCCTCTGGCAGTTCTACGTCTGGCTATATGCATAGGTCTTCGTAGTTCTAACCTTCTATTCTCTTGCCGCCTTCGACACCCTGAACTCGACTTGTCAACTTCTTGAGTTCTTCAGCCATGTTTTTAATGAGTATGTCCTTCTTGGAAGATTCTGGGGTATAGGAGATTGGTTGGATAAAGTGAGGCACGACTTTCCACATATATGGGGTTATTTTGGTGAGTGCCAGATGCCTGGGTGTAATGGTGGTCATTGGTAGAGTTTTGAGGTTTAAGAATGGGTTGTGGGGTATTCTGGGGAGTATCATAAGTGGCTATTGGTGGGTAATAAATTGGTTGATGGTGGTGTTGTGGCAGAGTTGGTATTGGTAGGGGATTGAGATTTTGGGGTGGGGTTATGTATTGATGCGGTGCAGGAGGGTTTTGTGGATGTTGGTTTGGTGTGTTTTGAGGAGGTGTTTGGTTCTTTATGTTTTGTTGGTTGATGTCGGGGACATTCAGGCTGAGTGATAAGTTTTCCAAGTTGCGAACCTGCTCAAGCTCTCCCTGTAGCTCCAATATCTTTTGTTCCAACCTTAAGACTAGATCATTTGGTGCCGGAGTACTCCGACCATCTGAAGCTTCTGCCTTCTCAGCATTATCCTTTCGAATACCACTTAAGTCATTCATTTTCGCTTTTCCTTTGCCTTTGGTATTGCTTGGAGGAGGAGGAGGTGGAGGGCCTCTAGATCTGGTGTGATATGTTGATGATGCCAGTATGAGCGAACCAATCTTAGGGGATGGGAATAAGAAATAAAGAAAAACGAAAAGGTAAACAAGTCAGTAAGGATTCTGAAATGTTTACAATATTTAAACACATATTGCGGGAATGTGAGCCTCGTTGTGCCCGAGTAGGCTTAGCAACAAATATATTCGGAGAAATTTAGTGCCAATAACTGCCTCATTTCATTAAAATAAAAGTAAACGAACCAAAACAAAACTAAATAAGATAATGTCACTAATGACTCTTGGCCTTATTACATTTGAAAGGAAAGCAAATAAATCTAATCTACTTTGTCCTAGAAGGACCCTCTCCAGACTGGATGCACTTGCGATCAATTCTCCCAACTCGCGCAGGTTCAGTAGCAAGAATGCCCTTGCAAGATGCCCTCCGTCGTTTCCTTCACCGTTCTGGCAGTCAGTGACCCTTTTTCTCATCTTCTCTTCCAACTCTATTAAACTGTACTCCAGGTATTCCAGCCTCTCACTGGATTTAACAGCTCTTTCTTTCAACTCGTTAATCATCTATATATCAGGCTTGTGCAATGCCATATGCTCGACTTCAGACTCTCGAACTCTTTTGCGCAGCTTGTTGTACTTTACCTCAGCTTTAGCAACCTCGTCTATGACCCTGTTTCCTGGACCAGCCCTTGGCTCAACGACCCCAGTTATGTTGTCCTTCAACCATGAAGGGTAAAGGTGCTAGTGGCCCACGTGATATCGGTCTGGATCAATAGTATCCTTCTCCACAATAATCTTTAAGGTCCATATGTGTTGCGCTTCATTCTTATACGAGATGGCGTCACCTTGGAAATTGACTCTGAAGTGACATATTTTAGCGACCCGTGGTATGATTTGCCTCCTTCCTACTTGTCTCATAACCCTGAGAGGAGCATAAGAGTATATGCCCCTCAACCCGATCAGCACCAAGTGCGGAAAATCTCTGGATCTGATTCTGAATTCATCGATAAGGAACCACTAAAACATCTACTGGACTTGATCTTTAGTCAAATTTTTGAAAAACTATACCCATCCCACAACGTCCTCTGACTGAGCAAAGATGTCTGGAATATAGTTCCTTCTTTTAGGATGATGGAAGGCTATATGATCATTCCACAGCCTTCGTAGAATTCTTGACGGTATTGTCCTTTTTGGAGATGTTCCAACAACCAGACCTGTAGTAGCAAGTTGCAACCCTCAAAGAACCTGAACCCCTTCTGACATCGCTTCAAAGCTCGGTATATGTTTGCAATGATCATATGGATTATAGTGTATGTCTCTCCCTCGATCTCATCCATCAAAGTTTTGGTCACCATGGACAACCTAGTATGGATTCTGTCCCCTTGGATTGGGAATACCAGCATGCCCAAGAAATACATAATAAACATGAAGACCCTACGATAAATCCAACCTAAACATGAAGAACTCATCATCAAAAATACAGTAGGAACTGCTGTGACTGTATCTTTCATAAATGAACTCAAAAGGTATGTAGGAGTCCTTTAGACATTTTAAGTTGTCATTCTTCTTCAACCCCACCATTTTCAGAAATACCCTACCAGTGCGATTTTCAGGTGCTAGCAGATTAGGGCTATCCCAAGGCAACCCAGCAAATCCTCCTATTTCTTCTAGGAGGGGAGTCATTTCTATGTTCCCAAAATGGAACACGACCCTTTCCTTGTCCCAAAACATAGTTGCAGCCTCGATCAACATTTTGTTGAGCTGAAGATCCATCAGAGAAGGCTCGTTTCACATGGTTTTGGTCACATGAAGGAAGATCCCTCCACCATTCTAGCAAGAGTGAGGGTGTGCTAACCATACCGAATCTGGGACCTCGTGTCTTATTTTTTGCAAAACAAAGAGAGTTAGGTCCTTTCCCCCTCCAGGTTCGTCTATTTATACAGTAATGATTAGCATATTGGCACTTATTTCTCCAAATTAATGCACATAATCATGGTTACGTCCATTGGGATTATGAAAAACCCGATGGACTTTTGGACAAGGCTTGTTTTAAAGGGTTATTATGCGGACAACATATTAACCCGACTAGGTTTGACCATGATGCATGTACAATTAACTAGAGTAAGGCTGCTATAGAGGTCTAGAATGGGATCCTCAAGCGGAACACTTGAGGGGGAAAGGCATGGAACTGTCGAACGCACCGCTGATCGACTAGTTTTACCGCAAATACGCCTTTCTGAATTTAAAGGGTGATATATAGGAAGAGCGCAAACACCCATCAAGCATTGCTATATGATTAATTACGCACGAGTGGAATATGATATTAAGCATGATTTATGCAGCAATAAATAGCATGTTGCCAAGTATTTGAACGTAAGAAAAATAATAAATGCAGTATTTAAATAATTTAAAGACAGTTACGGAAAAAGTAAACAAGGAGACAAGTCATTTTCAGGAATAAAAGAATCATAAATGCTTGAAAATAGACAGCTAAATTCAAATAAGGGGAAAGGGTATGTGGGATAGAGCATTCTTGGACTAATTCATAAAAGGTAAGTTCGTTATGGTAAGAGCCAAAAAATATCCCCAGTAGAGTCGCTATACTATCGCGCCCCCTTTTTTTCCCTTTCGACGGGGAAGTCCGGGTTTCGACATTCATGGGAAAATAACTTGTTTTCTTTTGGGAATCGAGTATTTGAAGAGTTTCCACCTAATGGATTATGGTGCGTTAGGGCACCTAGAGTAATTAACTCATGGACTAGTTTGCATTACCAAAGATTAGGGTAAGAGCTCGAAATAACCTTGAGGGGAAGGTGTTAGGCACCCCTCGCGGTCCACAACGGTGGGTCCCAGCCGAACTTAAACTATGTGAATTAGTCATGTTAACAAATAAACACTTTTAACACATATTTGCAAATAAAGGCATGTTTTTGACATTCTAAGTACATGTTTGATTCAAGTAATGTAAGTAAGGAAAAAGGATTTGAACAATTTGCACATATGTAAAGAAAGTAAATTCATTTAAAAACAACGGGAGTTCGGGAAAAGGGGTCCTAGGTTGGTTCGCCTACAGGATCATACCACACAATGCCTGGTAATTACTCCTCAATGAGGGGCTACACGTGACATTAGCACGTAGTCATCATATCCTTACTACCCAATTCCCTCCCTTTGGTCATAGCCTAAAGCATTCTAGCAACCTTGAAAGATATCCTATGCGTGCACTACCCGTCCCTTCCTTGTGGCCCTGGAGGTATTTAAGACCTTTAATTTAGGTAGTTCTAGACCATCCTAAAATACTTAAAGGAGAAAAATCTAGGCGTCAATCAAAATAGTTAGGACTGCTTTAAAGTTAACAATTAAAGGCTCACATTTACCTCCACAAACATAACAAGTAAGTGCACGTCTCAAACAACAGTTTTAAGTATTTAAGAGAAAACCTTAGAACATGATATCTAGGTGAGCAGAGATTATACAGTATTGAATTAGGACCAAAGTGTCAAAGACCTATTCAGCTTGCCTACTAATTTTAGACTTGTTTGAATATGAGCAGTCACAGATAACAGAACATAGTTTTACAGTTGCAGGATTTTTAAGCACCTTATAGGCTTGCCTAGACATATAATAGTGATATCCTATGAGCATGATATCTATTTTTGATTAGGAAGGCAGTAAATCAGTAAACAATTTTAAACGGGTAATTTGGATCCTATAGGCATGCTTTCTAGTGATATTGATTAACACGAAAAGAGTAGGTTATTTAATTAAACTGATTCAGAACTTACCAGTATGAGATTAGAGTTAAACAGATTTTAGGTCTAACTAAACTGGTTTTAGATCCTATAGGCATGATTTCTATTTGAACATAAGGTGAAGCAAACAGGATTTATTTAATCAAAGTGAAATCCCTATAGGCATGATTTCTATTAAAACTAATTTTAATCCTATAGGCATGATTTTTAAGGAGACGAATTTGAATGCATGCTGTAATGGGAACTGGACTTCAATTACTTTACACCCTATAGGCATGATATCTAATTATAAAGCTGATTTAGTCCCTATAGGCATGACTTCTAATTGTGTGAAAGTAAAGCATGCAGAATTTATTTAAACCAAAGCATATCCTATAGGCATATTATCTAACAAACACATTTGAATCGAAATAAACCCTATAGGCATGTTATCTACCCGATTTTACCCATAATATGCAACTACCCACCCTTTTTCACTAATCACCCCAATATTTATTTACAATAATTATTACAGACCAAGAACTGAATATAAATTACATAAATAAAATAGAAGCTAAGCTATAGGGAGCCTGAAGCAGGCCCAAAATAGCTATGGTGTACCAAGCCCTTACTGGTCTCAAATGCCCAAAGTTCCATCGCCCAATTCATGTCTAGGTGTGTCAGAGTTCCCTAAGGACCTCAAAGATCCCGGGCAGTGCTCACACCCAGACTTTCCTCAAACAAAGATTGATTATGTGCAATGTGGAAGTGCCAGCCCTGATATCCCAGAGTTCAGAGAGATCTCAAGGGTCTCAAAGCAGTACACATATCAGAAGGGTAGGACTTAGTAATCTAAGAGTAATGTGAGAGTGAATAATGATTTAAAAGAGTTTGGTAAGCAGTAGCAACAGGGCCTTAGGAATTTTCTAAAACCAGTACATAGCTAGGGTGAAAAACAGTTTGAGAAAATCTTAAGAAAATTTTTTCGGATTAGAGAGCGAGTCATAGAACACACAGTTTCAGAACATACTTCACATAAGGAGAAAGGGGTAGGGGACACCTAGAATGCGCCTTAGTGATGGCCAAACAAACACACAGATTCCTCAAGAAGTTATGGAATTGAAAATTTAGTTACAAAGTTATGTTGAGAACACACAGGTCTTAGACACAAATAGGATCTCATTAGTGAAGTAGAGCAAGTTAGACTTAGATGAACAAACTTGACAAACACTTCATGAAGCATTCAAGGTTTTAGAAATACTAATCATATACAGAAGAAGCAGAATTTAGACATGCTAGGTGAGACAGTAAACATACAATACAACTTCGACATACTAGTGAACAATTATCTAAAGCAAGATTGGCATGCTAAACAGTATACTAGCTATAGCTTTTAACAGAATAAACTAAACATGCTGAGTGATACAGTAATCTAGGCCTGCTGATTGCTTATTAAGTAGAATAGCAAATAGAACTGGAAATCACAACTAATGAACTGCAGCAACAAAGAAAAATACATAGTTTTGGAATGGGAATTGAATCAGGACATACCAGTTAAGGAGAGAATACAGAGTATAGAGCAGAGATGGTGCAAGTAGCCAGCCTTGGCTTACAGCCGACTGGATTAGTGAGAATCACAACTAATAGAAGAGAATAGAGAGCTTTTGAGAGTGTGTGAGTGTAGATGAACTAATGTTCGTGTCTAGAAGTGAAGAGTTAAGGAGAGTATATATAGTAGTTAAGAGCAAGGAAAATAAAGTAAAGGGAGTCAACCCTTTTGCAATTAAGGAAGCCACAAAATCAATTATACACCAATTAGTATAATTTTCCTTAATTAAGGATAATTAACCAACAGTAAAGGCTGAATATATTTAAGGAAAGAAAATCAAAAGAGAAGTATGGGTAAATGGACAGAAGTTTAATTAAGGAAATGATCAGTAAAGAATCAGTGAATTTCACGGTTAATTAAATAAGGTAAGAAAGCTAATCAAGATTGTAAATAAAGGGAATAGTCAGGAATTAGCACATAGGTCTTGACAAAGCAATTTGATAAATCAAGAATTCAAATCAATTACTGATTTAAGGATAAAAGTATAGGTTTACCATGAATAGGAAAAAATTGAACATAGACATATAGAATTAGTAGAAAAGTCGAACCAAGAACATCGATAGAGACACATTAGGAGGAGGAATAATAGAAACCAAAGCATAGGACAAAGTGAGTACATAAGTAACCTAGACAAACTCAGAATCCAAACAATAATGTCGGAAAATTAGGGGTTTTAACATAAACAAGTTAGGGTTAAAGCGATCTTTATGAAGTAGGTTAAACACACAAGAAACTGAAGATTAAACGTTCAAAATCACCAAACGTTTTGGAGAAAGAAATTTTCGGGAAACCCTAGTTTGGAAAAACTTAAAGAAGAAAACTGGAAGGCGTGTCAACGTACAGAGATTCAAACAAACAAGAAGTCATAGAAGTCGAAAAACCTGAAGTATTGTAGTGTTGAAAATCGGTCAGTAGTATAGGAATAAGAGAAACTTAAAGAAAAATCACAGAAACTTGAAAAACATTTTAAGTATGCAGAGATTCAAACAGTAGATAGCAAAGAACCCAAAATATAGTGCTAAAATCGGTTAACAGTAAAAAAAAAAAGAGATCTTTAAAGAAAAGTCATTGACAAACTTTGAATCCTTCCAGATCTACAAAGATCGGGACAAATTCATGTCCAAAGATTAGGGTTTTGAGGAGAGAGGGGAGGGGTAAAGAGAACCTGATTTTGAACCAGAGATTTGAGCCATGGAACTTCAATAAAAATTACTCGCAAACCATGGACGAACCCTTAAAGAGCTTTGAACGAGATTTGGACTAGATCTCTTCGAGGTTCTTCCACAAAAATCTCATAATCAAACAACAAAGGGGATAAGAGACAAGTAGAGGCTTCGTACAGCCTTAGGACGCCATAGATCGGACAGGGATTCAAAGGATTAAGGTTGATTTTGGGTGATGACGATTAGGGTTAAGGGTTGGTTTCAGAGAGAACCAGAGAGGAGGGGATCCAAGGGTCACGATATGGAGGAAATGACCAGGTTTGGGGGTCGTTTGGAACTAAAAAAAGGAAAGGGTTAATTGTGGCCATTGATCTCAATGATCAACAACCGAAATTGAAAGGGTTTGGGGCCGGATCGAGTATTAGGTTTGGGCTGGGTATGTTTTGGGTTAAAATTGGGCTGAGTATCGGGTCCAATTTAGAATCAAAATTGAATAGAAATTGGGGCCAGATTTTAAATAGCCAATTTTAATAACTAAATAATTTATAAAAAGTAATAAATGAGTACTAAAATGTTTTTTTGCACTAAAAATGATTTAAAATAGTTTTTAATATTTTAAAAATATAAAAGATCATTTTATGCATAAATAATGTAATTGTACATTAGTATGGGCTATTTTTGCAAAAATATGCAATTTAGCTTAAAAAATATAAATGTAATAACAAAAAATGTACTAAGAATATTTAAACACTATGTTGGCATAAATAATGAATTTAGGTGACTAAATCATCACAAAAGTAGTATAAAGGATAATTATTGGATATTTATATAATAAAAGAGGGAGATAAATTGATTTGGAGCCCTTAAAACTATAGAAAAATTATAAAAATGCTTATGCATGCTTATAACTGCATATGTACTATTTTGAAAGTATATATATGTATTAAAAATATGTGAGGAAAAAACTGGGTATCAACATCTACTTTTCTGTACAATTATCTGTTGCAACCTGTATGGGGTTTGGTTCGTCACTACCATCAGTCCATAGTTTGGACTTGTTATTTACTGAGTTGGTGTACTCACGTTACCCCCTGCACCCCTGTGTGCAGATCTAGGTATCTCAGGGAATGATAGCAGTTGTTGATCTTGCCAGCAGATGATTTCCTGTGGAGATTGCGAGGTAGCTGTTTGGCGACTGCAGTTCCGTCTTCTCCT
The DNA here is from genome assembly GCF_000393655.2 of Nicotiana sylvestris. Classification (NCBI taxonomy): domain Eukaryota; kingdom Viridiplantae; phylum Streptophyta; class Magnoliopsida; order Solanales; family Solanaceae; genus Nicotiana; species Nicotiana sylvestris. The sequence continues at coordinate 150,291,337 of NC_091065.1, read as the reverse complement.
TCCTTATCTTCCTTATAGTACTTTTATTCATACATTTTCAGATTAGGCCGGGTAAGAAGACTACAAATATAATCACTAATGCGATCAAAAAGCTTTGTGATGGCCCCTATGCGACTTGGCGTGATTTCCCATACTCATTGAAGGAGCAAAGTTTCGACCAGTTTAAGGTATAAATCTTCTTTTAAGTAGTTTACTACTATATATTATGATGTTTCCATCTAATATATAACTTTCGAAATGAAGAGTAAGTGTGTATGGGAAGACCTCTATAGCGAGGAAGTGACTGCAAATTTTTATTTTAAAGTCCGCAAGAGATTGGTAGAAAGAAGAACAAGACTCCTGACTTGTGTTTACAACATTTATGGGATGATTTATTAAGGCCATGGCAGACCGAGGAATTTTTATAGAAGAGCAAACTAGGGGAAAAAGCTCGCTCATCCAAGAAGGGAGGCTCCTTGCATATTGGGGGTGCTACCAGCATCGGGACAATAAGAAGAAGATTGGTAATTGCTTAAATTATTAAGTCTTTACTTTTCTAAGTGTCGCGCCCCTTTTTTCCTCGTATAGTCCGGGTTTCAACATTCATTTGGGAACAACTCGTTTCCTTTCGGGAATTAGGTATTTGAAGAGTCGCCACCTAACGTATTAAGGTGCGTTAGGGCACCTAGAGCAATTAACTCATGTAACTAGTTTGCATTACCAGAGATTAGGGTAAGGGTTCGAAATAACCTTGAGAGGAAGGTGTTAGGCACCCCTTGCGGTCCATAACGGTGGGTCCCGGCCGAACTTAGTTATGTGAATTAGTCATTTAACAAGTAAGAGGTCTCAACACATATTTGCAAATAAAGGTAGTTGACACAGTCTAAACACATATACAATCAAGAAATTTTAGATGGTCTAAGCATATATAAATTAAGCAGGTTTGAACAGTCCAAGCATACATACATAAACCAAGGAAGTTTAGGTAGTCTAAGCACACCTATGAGAATTGGGAAAGGGAAGTCCTAAGTTGATCAGCCTATAGGATCAATGTGTGCAATGCCTGGTAATCCTCGTCAACTAGAGGGGCTACACGTGACATCAACGCACAGGTCATCATATCCTTTAACATCTTATTACCCTCCCCTTAGTGGTTATATAAGCGAGTTCAAATAACGAACTCTAAGTGTGCTTTACCCGTCTCTTTCTTGTGGTCCCGGAGGAGTTTAGGACCTCTAGACTTAGGCAATTCTAGACAATCCTGAGGTGTTTATAAAGCAAAAATCTAGGCGACAACAAATAACACATAGAACTGTCAATTAGGAAAGCAAATAAAGGGCTCATGTTTACCTCCATATATATAGACAAATAAGCAGCACGTCTCAAACACAGTTTTTAGGTAATTTCAGAGCAATCCTAGAATAGGGTATCTAGGTGAGCATCAAAACACATAATATGCAACATTATTTTTTAAGGGCGAAATGACAGAACCCTAATCAGTTTGCCTATTGATTTTAAAACCTATTAATCTTGAGCAGTTTTATAAATAATCAGAGAACAGTTTCTCAGTTTTTACAAGGACATCTATTACCTAAGGCTTGCCTAGGCGTGGGGCTATATGCAACCATAGTGATAGAAGCTGCTTAAACAATTTGAAGTTATTTCAACCTATAGGCATGCTGATCTAAGTGATGAAGGTTATAACAAGTGATTTTATACATATTGATACTGGAACTTGATACCAATGCATGAAACTGTGTTAGTCTATTTATTTGAGCAACATGAGGCGAATGCACGCATAGTCCTAAAACATGATCTCTAATGCACATGGAGAAGGTTGTTTATTATGCAGTTTTAATGACCTAGTGGTAAGATTTCTCAGTGATAATGAATTATACAGAATCAGAAATAGAGTAGGGATCTACCACATGCTTCTAGTATGCAAAGTAGAAAATGTAAATACCCTAAAATAGGATGTCTAATGCACAGATTTAGCATGGCTTTAATGCAAATAAACATAGCAATCCTAAAACATGATTTCTAGTGCATCACACAAGCCTAGAACATGATTTCTACAACAGATTTGCATAGTGTAAATCCTAAAGCATGATTTCCGCCCATCATTACCCCACATGATCATATAGATACCCTCCCTTTTAACTATTTACCCCAATATCTATTTACTAAGGATTATTACAGCCCAGGATTGCATAAATTACATAAATGAAATGTAAACTGAACTACAGGGAGCCTGAAGTATGCCCAAAATAAACCTGGGAGTATCAGTCCTTCAATGTAGTCTCAAGTGCCCAGAAATCTCATAGCCAATTTGTGTCCAAGTGTGTCAGAGTTTCCTAAGGACCTCAAAGATTCCGGGCAGTGCTCACACCAAGACTTTTCTCAAAATATGGACTGATTATGTGTAGTGTTCAAGGGTCATCCCCAGTGTGCCAGAGTTCGGAGAAATCTCACGGGATTCCTAGGCAGTACACACACTAGAGGGGCAGAACCTATTGACCTAAGATTAAAGTGAGACTGACTGGCATAGTTTTGAAAGACTTAGTGGAAAAAAAACAGTGTAGAGATAACTTTAGGAGTAAAAAATTGTGAGACATAAATTAGTTGTAAGAGAAGGCTAAGAGTGAAAACCATTTAAAAGAATAGTAAGAACAACCTCTCTACCCCTATCGGGACAGAGGTAAGGTCTGCGTATACATTACCCTCCTCAGACCCCATTATGTGGGATTTTACTAGGTGGTTGTTGTTGTTGTTGTTGTAGTAAGAACATATTTTTAAAATTAGTTTTGAAGAGAGCAAGCACATAGTCAATCAGTCATAGGGTACACAAACATCCAACAAACCAATGTCACACAGGGCTGACAGGGGGTTGGGAACATATAGGAGTCACATTGGGGGGTACATGGATAGGGTATAGAGGAAACATACAGACAACAACTGCAAAAAACACTTAGGGTCTTAGAGACTTAGCAGGTTAGTCATGGACAGTAAACAGTTAAGACATAGATCACAAATGTAATGTAGAAAGTAGGACATGTCTTAAACAGGATTAAGTATACAGGAAGGGTCAATCACATACATCAAATAACCAATATGATCACAAAGTTAAGGGATTAAACATATATTCACAAATGGGCTGGTTAAGTATCAGATAACTAGGTGAAGTGTAGACATGCTAATCATACATTGAACATGACAAAACTTAAACATACTAAGCAAAGAAGTAAATAGGAAAACATGTTGAATTCATGGTCAATGAAATAGTGCAGTAATGAAACACATAGAGTTTAGGTTTCAAAATCTAATCAGAGACGTACCAGTTAAGGAAGAGAGCATAAAATGTAAAGCAAGTGTAGTTCCACATCTAGCCTTGGCTTACATCCGGCTAGATCAGTGATTATCACAAGTAGCAGAGAATGAAATGAGAGTTTTGAGTGTAAGTGTGTATTTTTTTGAACTAATGATCGTGTGTTAAGTAAAACAGAGGAGTTTATATGGTAGTTCAAAGGTAGGGCAAATAAGGTAACATTACTAACTTCAGTCAATCAAGGGAGGATCACAGAATCAATTACATAAAGAAAATCAGTATATTCTTCCCTTAATTAAGGGTAATTAACCAACGGTAAGGACAAGAAATATTTAAGGAAAGAAATTCAAATTAGACTTAAGCAAAGTGTGAATAATTAGGAGTCTAATTAAGAAAATTATCACATAAGGAATCAGTAAATATTATAGGCAATTAAATAAGGTAAGAAGACAAATTAAGGTCATAAACAGAGAAATAATCGAGAATCAGTCAATCAGAATTTCAAAGGGATACAGATTTCTGGAAACATACCAACTACCACTAATAGAAGATAGGCTAAGTAAAATTCCATAAACATAAAGAAATTAGACAGAAAATAATTCTGAAACCCTAATAGGGATTAATTAGGGTAAAAGTCACAAAGCAATGAATTTGACTAAGGAGAAGTATGTAAGTTAAAATACAGAATGAAACAACGCAACGGGTAACATGGAAAAGCTCAAAAGCGAAGTAAAGCATCAGAAAATTAGGGTTTTCACATAAATCGACTAGGTCTTAGGCACCCTTAGCCTAAATCAGTTGAGAAAACATAAGAACAAACGATTAAGCATTAAAAATCAGAAACCCTTTGAGAATATAGCTTATAGTAAACCCTAGTTTAGGAAAAACAGGAAATCAGTTGAAAACCAGAAAACTTTTAAGGAAAACATGTGAAATATGTTAGATTCGTCTCAGATTTGAGAAGATCAGCGACCAAAAAATTAGGGATTTTTAGAAACTGCAATAGAGACGAGAACATAGGCTTAGAAAACCATAGATTCGTAACAAAATAAGACAGATTATTACTCAAGGATGGGCAAATAGCCTAAAACAAGTAAGAAATCCGAAGGTGCAAAACAGACCTGCCTAGGTCCCTTGAAATCCCCTCAAGGATCTAGGAGACAGATAGACCATAGCCGGTAGGAGGCCTGAGATGATAAAGAAACACCATGGAATAACAGCGTAAGCCGTTGACGGCGGGTAAATTAGGGGGTTTTGCTAGAGAGAGTTTGAGAGAAAAAGAGGAAGAATGACGGCGGGGGGAAGGAGTAAATGATTAGGGTTAGAGGGGGTTTGGTTATTTTAATTATGGTAGGAAAATCCTGGACCGTTGATCAAAAATGATCAACGGCCAGGATTGGGTAAGCATTGAGTCGGGCAGGTAAATAATTTGGGCCTAAGGTTTTGGGCTAATTTATAAAGAAGGGTTAGGCTGGTTATTTAGGCTAAAATTGAAAATAAAAGGGTTGTTTATTAAATACCCAAAACAATTGAATTAAATTAATTTGTAAAATAATTAACTAATTATAAAAATAATTTTCATGCATAGAAATGCTTTAAAAATAATTTTCAGTATTTTGAAATATAATGGACTAATTTCTGGTAAAATAACGCAAAAATTGTATGCACGGGCTATAATTGCAAAGTTATTACAATTATAACCAAAAGGTACCAATTTGGCTATTTGTCAAATAATTTAAACTTAATAGGACCATAAATAGTAATATTAAATCAAGAAATATTTTAAAATCATTTGTGATGCAGTTTTGTAATTGTTTATATAAATATAATACTAGAATAAATTAATTTTAAGATATAGAAATTATGAAAAAATATCAATTGATGCTAATGCATAGTTTTGAAGGTATATATGCACTTTAAAATATTATAGGGAAAAATTGGGTATCAACAGATGCCCTCTTTACTTGGGAAGGATGAAAGAGTTTTCGGATAAAGAAATGATGGTCAATTTTGACCGAATGGGATGTTTTGAAAGATGGAGGCCAGACTTTGGTCTTTGATATGCCTACATATCCCTAGTTTTACAGGAATCATACCATGTGTAGTTCCGGACCCACCAGTGAACGAAGCCGTTAGAGTTATTGTAGGAATGATAGCCAATTTCGGCAACGACTCTTTTATGAAGGGTGATGTCGGATGGAGTTATGATTGTGGGTCCAGAGTGTATCAGATGTATTATAGGGTAGATAGTTGGATATCACGAGGTAAGATGGGTAGCTGATGAGAATCAGTTATGAATGGCGAAGTGAAAATGGTATGAGCGGAAACCAGGGCAAATGGTTGCTCCTGTTTGAAAACGGTTACCTCCGAGATCACCTTCAAACTCAAAATACAATGCATGCAATTACGTAGATTACTGCAAAAATTTAAACGTGATGCAAATTCCCTTTGGACCATGAAAGATTGTCTTTAGACGGTGCGGATGACGTCTTTAGATCATGATGTCCTGGGCCATGAATTGTGAGATCCACAGGCCATGAATTGATGTTCTTGGGCCATGAAAATGGTGCCTCCGAACCATGACGCATTTGAATAATGATATGCAAATTTGATAGATCCTCAGGCCATGGCATGGTGTCTTCCGGCTATGAGGATGATGCCTTTAGACAATGACGCCTTTAGACAAATTGGCGATATTTCAGCCCATTATATGTAATTATATGATGCTAAAATTAACAAGCCAAGGCTTAGTCTTGTGAGATTGAGGGCAGAGCTTAGCCCGAAAGAGGAGAAAAATAGATAGTGCTGGAATAGAGCAACATTTATGTAAGGAGGGACAATGCTTAGTCCCATGTAAGGCAGAGCTTAGCCTTTTGCAAATATAGAGGCAGGACTTAGCCCCATGCAAGATGGAGACAAAGTTTTAGTCTCATTCGGGATGCGGGACAGGGCTTAGTCTCATGCAAATGAAAGGTAGAGCTTAGCCTTATGCAAATATGGAGGCAAAGCTTAGCCTCATGCAAGATGCGGGACAAGGCTTAGACCTATGCAAATGGAAGGCAGAGCTTAGCCTTATGCAAAATTGGAGGCAGGGCTTAGCCTCATGCAGGATGGAAATAGAGCTTAGTCTCATGCATGATGTGGGACTGGGCTTAGTCCCATGCAAATAGAAGGCATATCTTAGCCTTATGCAAATATAGAGTTAGGGCTTAGCCTCATGAAAGATGGAGAGAGAGCTTAGTCTCATGCAGGATACGGGGCGTTGGCTGTACTTGCTCTAAAATTTTGAGGGTCCTCCTCAAAATTCTGCCCCAGTTTCTGATCCTGGGGGAAATGGAAATTTTATTATGATATGACCGAACCCACATGGCTGCCTATGTATCCCATCTTAAACGAGAATCAACTCAAGTGTAGTTCAATTACATCATGTTGAAGAAATGTAAATAGTCTAAACATAGTATCTTTTGACTGCGTTTGAATTGAGCGGTTTTGGTCAGACTTCTCCATCCATTTCTGCAAGTATGAGTGCTCCTCCTAGTATCTTAGTTTGACCTTTTTGTTGAAAGCTCTGGACATTATTCTGATAAAGCCGACCGTGACATACTGCATTCATTCTTTTTCCATCAATAAGGGCCAATTGCTCATAGCGGCTCCTTATCTATTCTGCATCGTTGAGTTCGGCTTCCTGTATGATTCTTAAAAAAGGAATCTCTACCTCGGTTGGGATAACAGTTTTGGTACCATAAACCAGCATGTAAGGACTTTCCCCAGTTGATGTGCGAACTGTAGTGCGGTATCCTAACAAGGCAAAGGGTAACTTCTCGCGCCATTGTTTGTGGTTTTCTACCATCTTCCTTAGTATCTTCTTGATGTTTTTGTTGGCGGCTTCTACGGCTCCATTCATCTGAGGTCTGTACGATGTGGAGTTCTTGTGCTTGATTTTGAAAGTTTCACACATGGATTTCATTAGATCACTGTTGAGATTGGTGGCATTATCAGTGATAATGGACTCAGGAACTCCGAATCGGCAAACAATACGATCCTTGACAAAGTCTGCAATGACTTTCTTGGTTAGAGCTTTGTAAGATGCAACCTCTACCCATTTTGTGAAGTAGACGATGGCTACTAGAATGAAACTGTGCCCATTTGAAGCAGTGGGCTCGATCAGACCGATGATATCCATTCCCCAGGTGGCAAATGGCCAAAATGAGCTTGTTGCATTGAGCTCATTTGGAGGCAATTTTATCATATCGGCATGCACTTGACATTGGTAGTATTTGTGGACATATTGGATGCAATCTGTCTCCATAGTCATCCAAAAGTAACTGGCCCTAAGTATCTTCTTGGCCAAGACAAAACCATTCATATGGGGGCTGCAGGTCCCAGCATGTATCTCCTTTTGCATCGACACATCTTAGCAATCCCAAATTAGGAGTTCTTTTATACAAATTTCCTCCGCTGTGGAAGAAGCGATTGGACAATATCCGGAGTTTGCGTTTCTGAGTATGGTTTGCATACTCCAGGTATTCTCATTTCGCCAAATATTCATTGATGTCATGGAACCAAGGTTTTCCATTTGTTTCTTCTTCAACATAGGCACAATACACCGGTTGATTATGAATTCTCACTGGGATGGGATCAATGAAATTCTTATTTGGATGTTGTATCATGGATGACAAAGTGTCCAATGCATCGGCAAACTCATTCTGAATTCTGGGCACATGCCGAAACTCTATCTTCGTGAAACTTTTCTCAATTCCTGTACATAGTGCAGATATGGCAATACCTTAGAATTCTTGGTGGCCCATTCTCCTTGTAGCTAGTGCACAAGTAAATCTGAATCACCGATTACCAGCAGCTCCTGAATATTTATGTTGATTTCCATGTTGAGTCCTAGCATGTAGGCTTCATACTCTGCTATGTTGTTGGCGCACGAAAATCTGAGTTTAGCAGATACCAGATAATGTTGACTTGTTTCTGATACCAAAACCGCTGTAATGGCCACTCTTTTGAAATTTGCATCTCCATCAAAGAACATCCTCCAACCTCCATATACTTCAGTAATGTCCTCTCCTACGAATGACACTTCTTCATTAGGAAAATATGTCTTCAAGGGTTTGTATCTCCTCCCATAGGATTTTCAGCAAGATGGCCTGCCAATGCTTGTCCTTTGATTGCCTTTTAAGTTACATAGACGATATCGAACTCACTTAACAATATCATCCACTTGGCTAACTTCCTAGTTGGCATGGGTTTCTGAAATATGTACTTCAGAGGGTCTATCCTAGATATGAGGTACGTGGTATAGGCACAAAAGTAATGCCTCAATTTTTGGGCCGTCCAGGTCAAAGCATAGTAAGTGCATTCCAACAGAGAGTATCGTGCTTCATAAGGTGTGAATTTCTTACTCAGGTAGTATATGGATTGCTCCTTTCTCCCTATCTCGTCATGTTGTCTCAGAACACATCCAAAGGCTCCATCTAATACAGATAGATAGAGTAGTAAAGGTCGACCTGGTTCTGGCGAGACCAAGATCGGTGGTGTGGACAAGTCTCCTTGATATTATCGAAATCTTTCTAACAATCCTCGGTCCAGCTTGTTTCGTCATCTTTCCTCAGCATTTTGAAGATGGGTTCACACATAACTGTGGACTGCGCTATGAAGCGATTGATATAGTTGAGACATCCTAGGAATCTCATTACGTCCTTTTTGCTCCTAGGTGGCAGTAACTCCTGATAACCTTAACTTTAGACGGGTCCAGCTCGATCCCTTGATGACTGACAATGAATCCCAGTAACTTTCCTGCGGGAACCCTGAAAGCACACTTTGTGGGGTTTAGTTTTAAGTTTTACCTCCTTAACCTTTCAAAGAACTTTCTCAAGTCCTCTATGTGATATGCGACCCTCTTGGATTTGATAATGACGTCTTCCATATACACCTCTATTTCTTTGTGTATCAAATCATGGAAGATGGTTGTCATGGCTCTCATGTAAGTAGCACCAGTATTCTTTAGACAAAATGGCATCATCTTGTAGCAGTATACCCCCCATGGTGTAATAAAAGTTGTTTTCTCTGCGTCTTCTTCATCCATCCAGATCTGATGATAACCCGCAAAACAATCTACAAAGGATTGGAGTTCATGGTTGGCACAATTGTCGATCAGGATGTGTATATTTGGCAGTAGAAAGTCGTCCTTGGGACTTGCTCTGTTTAAGTCTCTATAGTCAACACATACTCTGACTTTCCCATCTTTCTTCAGAACTGGTACAATGTTGGCTAACCAGGTTGGGTATTCAACTACCCTAAGGACCTTGTCTTTGATCTGCTTAGTAACTTCTTTCTTGATTTTCAGGCTCATATCTGGTTTGAATTTTCTGAGTTTGTACTTCACCGGTGAATACATGGGATTGGTAGGCAACTTGTGAGCCACTATGGACGTGCTCAAACCGGTCATGTCATCATATGACCATGAAAAGATATCCTCATACTCCTTCAAGAAATGAATGTACTCCTCTTTCTCTGTCGGTAATAAGTGAATGCTGATACGAGTCTCCTTGACGGTTTCGGCGTCTCCCAAATTTACTGCTTCGGTTTCGTCTAGGTATGAATTAGGCTTATTCTCAAAGTTCTCAACCTCCCTGACAATCTCCTCAAATATTTCATCTGAGTCACTCTCCTTATATTGTGTTTCCTCGTTACATGTCACAGTCATCAGTTCATCAGGAAAAGTAATAATAACGCTGTAGAAAGAAAAGTGAGAAAGGTAATAATGAATGATAAATAGCAATGCATTGATTAGAATTGAAAACATCCAAAATAAGTACAGCTCGATGAATCGAGCATTTATTTGAAACAAGTCATTAAAAACAAAATTACTGAAAATCTTAGATGCCTAGCATGGCTATAGAAAATAAAATTAAATTGATTGCCAAGCTACCCAGGGACTCGGTGGGCCTGGGATGGTGTGGCAGTCCAGTTCCTGAGAACAACTCCCTTCTCCACAGTCTAAATAATGAGGCCTCCTTCCTCTTCCTCCTCAATTATCGCACTGCAATCCATGTCTTCATCATCTAGGAACAGATTCCTCAGCCCAGCTAACGCTTATTCTTCTGCAGTTCCCCATATTGTATCAGCTTAGTGTAAATTCTGACCCAAATGTAGCACTAGTTTCTCGAGAGGGTAATAAGGTCCACGCCATGGAGGCGACCAATCATCATACTCTTGCCATGTATACTGGTATCAAAGCCCGAAGGTAGTACCCTAATGTTTCAGCTATATTGGTTTGGTGATGCCTTGGATATTCTTCCCAAGCCCTTTACCGGGTTCATACCCAGACCATGCTAGTATGCTTTCTATTTTGTTAGTCCACCATTTGTCTTTCTCAACGGCATTGACACATTCGATGTGATGATAGGTTTCCCCTCCTAGCCTTCTTCTGTTCTCGATAATCGGGATGGTTTGACTGGTGTAAATGGGGTTACTCTCGTCCCCATGAATGATCACCTCCTGATGGTTCCGTTCGAACTTCATGGCCTGGTGTAGTGTGAAAGCCATAGCCCCAGTAGTATGTATCCACGGTCGGCCCAACAGAAGATTGTCTGAGGCTGATATGTCAAGCACCTCGAATTTAATGTCGAACCAAGTTGGCCCCATCTGTAGACAAAGATTAATATCCCCAATCGTGGCCCTTTGAGATCCATCAAAGGCTTCCACGTTTATTATTCCTGCCCATATTTCATGGAAACCTTTGCCCAATTTTTCAGAGTGTCCAATAGACAAATATTGAGGCTTGAACCTCCATCGATCAGAACTCTGGCAATGAATGTTTCTTCAAATTGTACTGTGATATGTAATGCTTGGTTATGATTCAACCCTTCAGGCGGTAGTTCATCCTCGTGGAAGATTATCTTATGACTTTCCAGCACCTGCCCTACTGTGTTGGCCATCTCTCCACAGGTGATATTGTTGGGTATGTAAGCTTCACTCAACACTTTCATCAAAGCATTCTTGTGTGCCTCTGACTTTTGCAACAGTGATAGGATGGATATCTGAGCTGGGGTATTGTTCAAATGATTAATGACGAAGTATTCCCTTACTTGTACTTTCCTCCAAAGGTCATCTGGTTCTGTTTCAATGACAGGCTACTTGGTAGTGGCATCCTTATTTGGTCCTCCCAAGTGTTCAGGTGTATAGATTCTTCCGGTCCTAGTCATTCCTTATGCAGCATCGGATTCCTCTATCTTTTCCTTTCCTTTTCATCTAGCTTCTTCAACGTAATCCCAGGGTACTGCTTTTGAATCGAAAGGAGGTGTGGTTGATCTTGTCACTGTAAAAGGTGTGTCCACTTCTATGTCGAATGGAACAGGGGTGGCCGCAGGTGGAGCTACTTCTACCTCAAATGGAAAATGGAACCGATGTAGCTACCTCAATATCGATTGGTGACTAAGTCTGTAGTACAATAGGAGTAAGTGTGACTGTGGGTATAAAGTCATCGCCTTCTCGAATAAGCCTGATAGACCCCTCAGGATCCCATTCTTCGTCTATCTCTATCACATGTATCCTACTACCCCTATGATCCAGGAGAGGATTGTTGCGGACATTGGGTGCAACTTCTTTCACCTGTATGAACTTGTTATCAATCAGTGTTTGGATTTTATATTTCAATGTTCGGCACTCATCAATGGTGTGCCCCTTCATGCCGGAATGGTATGCACAGATTTTGTTTGGGTTGACCCATTGGGATGGGTTCTCTACTGCCACAACGGGAATAGGAGTGACGTAACCAATGGCTTTCAACCTTTCATACAACTGGTCGATGGGTTCAGCAATAGCAGTGTATTGTCTGGGTGGTTTGCGGTCAAAATTAGGTCGTGTTCTTGGATAATTTTTGCGAGTTGGAGGTGATTGGAAATGAGATGGTTGGGAATTATAGGAGTGATAGATAGTGGCCGGTTGGGAATATCTAGGAGATGAGGGATGATATATAGGTGGAGGTGCTTGGTATATGGGTGGAGGTGTTTAGTATGTAGGTAGAGTTGCTTGGTATGTGAGTGGAGATTTTGGGCCCTGAGCCACCATTACTGCCCTGACGTCTTTCTTTTTCGATATGTTGCCTGATTGTAGTGCTTTGTTTGTGGCCTGTAGTACCTCAAAGTTTGTTACCATCCCGCTCTTGATACCTTATTCGATCTTTTCACCATGTTAGATGATATCAAAGAATTTATGGTTTTCAATAACCATCAACCTTTAATAGTATTGCGGATCCTGTGCTCTGACGAAGAACTTGTTCACTTGTTCTTCGTCCAATGCTGGCTTGACCTTGGCCACTTCCGACCTCCATCGAGTATCATACTCGCGGAAAGTCTCGGTGGGCTTCTTCTTGAGGTTCTGAATGTAGAAAACATCCGGTGCATTTTCTGTGTTGAACCTGAATCGGTCCATGAAATCAGATAAAATACTCACCTAGTTGGACCATTTCTTAGGATCCTAGCTAATGTACCATGACAAAGCATCTCCCGTAAGACTCCTCATGAAAAGTTTCATCCGGATTTTTTCATCTTTTCGAACCCGACAAGTTTGTCGCAATAGGTCCTTAGATGAACACTGGGATGACTGTACCGTCAAACATCTCGAACTTTGGATGTTTGTAACCCTCTGGCAGTTCTACATCTGGCTGTATGCATATGTCTTCATAATTCAAACCCTCTATCCCTTTGCTTCCTTCGACACCCTGAACTCGACTTGTCAATTTCTTGAGTTCCTCAGCCATGTTCTTGATGAGCAGGTCCTTCTCAACAGATTTTGGTGTATATGAGGTTGGTTAAGTGGAATGAGGTACAGTTTCCACATATATAGGGTTGTTTTGGTAAGTGACAGGAACCTGGGTGTAGTGGTGATCATTGGTTGAGTTTTACGGGTCGAGAATAGGTTGTGGTGTGTTCTGGGGAGTGTGATATGTAGCGGTTGGTGGGTACTGGATTGGTTGATGTTGGTGTTGTGGCGGAGTTGGTATCGGTAAGGGATTGAGATTTTGAGGTGGAGCTGCATATTGATGCGGTACGAGAGGATTTTGTAGATGCTGGTTTGGTGTGTTTTGGGGAGACGCTGGGTTTTTGGCATTTTGTCAGTAGATATCGGGATATTCAGGGTGAGGGATAGGTTTTTCAAGTTGCGGACCTGCTCAAGTTCTCTATGTAGCTCCAGTATCTTTTGTTCCAACCTTAAAACTAAATCGTTTGGTGCCAGAGTACTCTGACCGTCTGAAGTTTCTGCATTTTCCGCATTTTCCTTTCGAATACCACTTAAGTCATCCATTTTAGCTTTCCCTCTGTTCTTTGTATTACTTGGAGGAGGAAGAGGTGGAGTGCCTCTAGATCTGGTGTGATATATTGATGATGCCAGTATGTGCGAACCAACCTTAGGGGATGGGAATATATAATAAAGAAAAACAAAAGGTAAATAAGTGAGTAATGGTTCGGAGATGTTTATAGTATTTAAACACATATTGCGGGAATGTAAATTCGTGTCCTAATTTGGGAGCCTCATTGTGCCGGAGGTAGGCCTAGTGACAAATAGATTTGGAGAAATTTAGTGCCAATAATTGCCTCATTTCATTATTGTAAAAATAAATGACCCAAAACGACACTAAATAATGTTACTAATTGCACTTGGCCTTATTACATTTAAAAGAAAATCAAGTTAACCTAATCTACTTGGTCCTAGAAGGACCCTCTCTAGACCGGATGCTATTGTCGATCAACTCTCCCAGCTCGCGCAAGTTCAGCAGTAAGAATGCCCTTGCCAAATGCCCTCCTTCGTTTCCCTTAGTGTTTTGGCAGTCAGTGACTCTCTTTCTTATCTTCATTTCCAATTCCATTAAACTGTACTCTAGATATTCCAGCCTTTCGCTCGACTTAACATCTCTCTCTTTCCACTCATTAATCATTTCCATATCGGCCTTATGCTGCGCCATATGCTTAGGTTCAGACTCTTGAACTCTTTTGCGCAGCTTGTTATACTTCACCTCTGCTTCGGCAAACTCATCTATGACCCTATTTCCTGGACCAACCCTTGGCTCAAAGATCCTTGATAGATTATCATCCAACCATGAGGGGTAAAAATATGAATGGCTCGCATGATATCGGTCCGGCTCAATGGTATCCATCTCTACAATAATCTTCAAAGTCCACATGTGTTGTGCTTTATTCTTATATGGGATGGCGTCACCCTAGAAATTCGCTATGAAGTGACTCATTTTAGTGACCTGTGGTATGACCTGTCTCCTACCTGCCTGTCTCATAACTCGGAGGGGAGCATAAAGGTATATCCCCCTTAACCCAATCAGCACCAAATATGGGACGTCTCTGGATCTGATCATGAACTCGTCGGTGGGGAACCACTCGTACATACATTGAACCTGGTCCTCAGTCAACTTGTTGAAGAACTGCACCCATCCTATAGCATCCTTAGCTTGAGCAAACATGTCCGGAATGTAATTCATTCTCTTAGGGTGATGGAAGGCTATGTGGTCATTCCACGGCCTTTGTGGAAACTCTTGGCGGTATTGAACCCTTTGGAGATGTTCTAACAGCCAAACTAGTAATAGCAAATTGCAACTCTCAAAGAATCTAGACCCCTTCTGACAGCTTTCCAAGGACCGGTACATATCCGCAATGATCATAGGGATAATAGTATATGTCTGTCCCTCGATCCCGTACATCAAAGTTTTGGCTACCATGGCCAATCTGGTATGGATTTTGTCCCCTTGGATTGGGAATACCAGCATGCCCAAGAAATACACAATGAACACGAAGACCCTACGATGAATCCAACCCAAGGAGGTGATTGAGAACTCATCATCAAAAATACGGTAAGAGCGACTGTGACCGTATCGTTCATAAAGGAAGTCGAAAGGTATGTAGGAGTCTTTCAAGCATTTCAAGTTGTCATTCTTTTTTAGCCCCATCATATTAAGAAATCCCCTAGCGGTGTGATTTTCAGGTGCTAACAAACCAGGGCTATCCCAAGGCAACCCAGCTAATCCTCCTATTTCTTCTAGAAGGGGAGTCATTTCTATGTCCCAAAGCGGAACACGACCCTTTCCTTGTACCCAAACATAGTGGCAGCCTCGATCAACATTTTGTTTGGTTGAAGATCCAACAGAGAAGGCAAGTTTCCTAAGACTCGTTTCACATGATTTTGGTCACATGAAGGAAGATCCCTCCACCAATATAGCAAAAGTGAGGGTATGCTACCAACCATAACAAATCTGGGGACTTCGTGCCTCATTTTTTTGCAAAACAAAAGATAGTTAGGCCCTTTCCTCCTCCAGGTTCGTTTATTTATACAGCAATGATTAGCATATTGGCACTTTTGGGTGAGGTTTGTCTTAAAGGGTCATTATATTGACAACATATTAACCCTGCTAGGTTTGACCATGATGCATGCACAATTAATCAGAGTAATGTTGCTATAGAGGTCTAGATAGGGACCCTCAAGCGGACAACTTGAGGGAGAAAGGCACAGAACCATCGAACGCACCGCTGATCGACTAGTTTTACTGCAAATACGCCTTTCTGAATTTAAAAGGGTGATATATAGGGAGAGAGCAAACACTCATCAAGAGTTTTTATAGTATTGATTACGCACGAGTGGAATATGATGTTGAGCATGATTTATGCAACAATAAATAGCATGTTGTCAAGTATTTGCACGTTAAAAAAATGATAAATGCAGTATTTAAATAATTGAAAGACAATTACGGAAAAAGAAAACAAATAGACAAGTCAGTTTCAGGAAATAAAGAAAATCATAAATAAGCAGTTAAATCCAAATAAGGGGGAGGGTGCACGAGATAAAGCATGCTTAAGACTAATTCACAAAAATTAAGTTTGTTATAGTAAGAGCCTAAAAATATCCCCAGCAGAGTCACCATGCTGGCCCCCTTTTTCCTCGCGGAGTCCGGATTTCGACATTCATTTGGGAATAACTCGTTTCCTTTCGGGAATTGGGTATTTGAAGAGTCGCCACCTAACGGATTAAGGTGCGTTAGGGCACCTAGAGCAATTAACACATGTAACCAGTTTGCATTACTAGAGATTAGGGTAAGGGCTCGAAATAACCTTGAGGGGAAGGTGTTAGGCATCCCTCGCGGTCCACAACGGTGGGTCCTGACCAAACTTAGTTATGTGAATTAGTCATTTAATAAGTAAGCGGTCTCAACGCATATTTGCAAATAAAGGTAGTTTACATAGTCTAAACACATATACAATCAAGAAAGTTTAGATGGTCTAAACATATATAAATTAAGAAGGTCTGAATAGTCCAAGCATACATATATAAACCATGGAAGTTTAGGTAGTCTAAGCACACCTATGTAAATTGGGAAAGCGAAGTCCTAAGTTGATTAGCCTATAGGATCAATCTGTGCAATGCCCGGTAATCCTCCTCAACTAGAGGGGCTACACATGACATCAGCGCACAGGTCATCATATCCTTTTATTACCCATTACCCTCCCCTTAGTGGTTATATAAGCGAGTTCAATTAACGAACTCTAAGCGTGCTTTACCCGTCCCTTCCTTGTGGTCCCGGAGGAGTTTAGGACCTTTAGACGACAACAAATAACACATAGAATTGTCAATTAGGGAAGCAGATAAAGGGCTCATGTTTACCTCCATATATACAGACAAATAAGAAGCACGTCTCAAACACAGTTTTTAGGTAATTTCAGAGCAATCCTAGAACAGGGTATCTAGGTGAGAATCAAAACACAGAATATGCAACATTGTTTTTAAGGGCGAAATGACAGAACCCTAATTAGTTTGCCTACTGATTTTAAAACCTGTTAAACTTGAGCAGTTTTATAAATAATCAGAGCACAGTTTCTCAGTTTTTACAAGGACATCAATTACCTAAGGCTTGCCTAGGCGTGGGGCTATATGCAACCATAGTGATAGAAGCTGCTTAAACAATTTGAAGTTATTTCAACCTATAGGCATGCTGATCTAAGTGATGAAGGTTATAACAAGTGATTTTATACATATTGATACTGAAACTTGATACCAATGCATGAAACTGTTTTAGTCTATTTATTTGAGCGACATGAGGCGAATGCACGTATAGTCCTAAAACATGACCTCTAATGCACATGGAGAAGGTTATTAATTGAGCAGTTTTAATGACCTAGTGGCAAGATTTCTAAGTGATCATGAATTATACAGAATCAGAAATAGAGTAGGGATCTACTACATGCTTCTAGTATGCAAAACAGTAAACATGAATACCCTAAAAGAGGATGTCTAATGCACCGATTTAGCATGGTTTAAATGCAAATAAACATAGCAATCCTAAAATATGATTTCTAGTGCATCACACAAGCCTAGAACATGATTTCTACATCAGATTTGTGTAGTGTAAATCCTAAATCATGATTTACACCCAGCTTTACCCCACAGGATTATATAGATAACCTCCCTTTTCACTGTTTACCCCAATATCTCTTTACTAAGGATTATTACAGACCAATATTGCATAAATTACATAAATGAGATGTAAACTGAACTATAGGGATTCTGAAGCATGCCCAAAATAAATCTGGGAGTACCATGAATTCAATGTAGTCTCAAATGCCCAGAAATCTTATAGCCAATTTGTGTCCAGGTGTGTCAGAGTTTCCTAAGGACCTCAAGGATCCCGGGCAGTGCTCACTCCAAGACCTTTCTCAAAATAGGGACCGATTATGTGCAGTGTGGAAGGGCCAGCCCCAGTGTGCCAAAGTTCGGAGGAATCTCATGGGATTCCTAGGCAGTACACATACTGGAGGGGCAGAACCTATTGACCTAAGATTAAAGTGGGAGTGCTTGACATAGTTTTGAAAGACTTAGTGGAAAAAAATAGTGTAGAGATAACTTTAGGAGTAAAAGATTTTGAGATAGAAATTAGTTGTAAGAGAGGGCTAAGATTGAAAACCATTTAAGAGAATAGTAAGAACATATTTTTTGAAATCAGTTCTGATGAGAGAAAGCACATAGTCAATCAGTCATAGGGTACACAAACATCCAACAAACCAATGTCACACAGGGCTGACAGGGGGTTAGGAACATATAGGAGTCACATTGGGGGGTACATGGACAGGGTATAGAGGAAACATATAGACAACAACTGCATAAAGCACTTAGGGTCTTAGAGACTTAGCAGGTTAGTCATGCATAGTAAACAGTTAAGACATAGATCACAGATGTAATGTAGAAAGCAGGACATGTCTTAAACAGGATTAAGTATACAGGTAGGGTCAATCACATACATCAAATAACCAACATGATCACATAGTTAAGGGATTAAATAGATATTCACAAATAGGCTGGTTAAGTATCAGATAACTAGGTGAAGTGTAGACATGCTAATCATACATTGAACAGGACAGAACTTAAACATGCTAAGCAAAGAAGTAAACAGGAAAACAGGTTGAATTCATGGTCAATGAAATAGTGAAGTAATGAAACACATAGAATTTGGGTTTCAAAATCTAATCAGAGACATACCGGTTAAGGAAGAGAGCACAGAATGTAAAGCAAGTGTAGTTCAATATCTAGCCTTGGCTTACAACCAACTAGATCAGTGATTATCACAAGTAGCAGAGAAAGAAATGAGAGTTTTGAGTGTAAGTGTGTGTTTTTTGAACTAATGTTCGCATGTTAAGAAGTAAAATAGAGGAGTTTATGTTGGCCCAAGAACAGGTGAAATTTTGAAGAATGACAAATGAACTCAGTCATGGACTAGATCCATCTTGTGAAGCACTGTCATGATCATCCTACATATGTGAGATGCACGTGAAGAAGATAAGTCCTACTGATCATGCAGCAATATCTCCTAATTTGATCGAAAAGGTTGCATATTGGATAAGGGGAGAATGTCTCCTTATATAAAGAGAACACAATCCGGATAAAGAGTGTATTAGAGTTTGATATCTTCAAGGACTCAACTACGATAGAAGATCAGAAATTGAGTCCCAATCAAACTTTGACTTCTAACCTATTAAATGACAGTGATTGTTCTCTTTTACAGGTATTGCACAAATGCAGAAGTTAAACAAAATTAAAAGCAAAAGAGCAAGGCGATTTTACAAGCAATTTGTGTGAGATTTGAGTGTGCACTCCTGAAGCTACTTGAACGAGATAGAAGAACCAGTTTCATTGTATTTTTTCTTATTCTAGTTCAATTGTAGTAGGTGGTTTAAAGTTGTACCTTTCAGCTTTTATAGAAGCAATTGTATTAGGTACTTTAGTGTTCAAGTTATAAGCTAACTTGAAGTTGTCGCAACAGTTGAGGCTGTGTGCTACAACATGATTAGAGGTAATCCTTAGGTTTACAAAGAGTTTTGTAAATGCTATTTTGGCTTAGTGATTTTAGTGAAAGTTTGGTAAAATCCTACTGAGTAGTAGGTCGTGGTTTTTTCACCTTTTGAGCCAGGTGTTTTCCACGTAAAAATCTCTGTGTTCTTTACTTTATGTACTTTTTATTCCGCAAACAGTAATTGTTAGAGCACCTAGAAGAACCAGGTTCTTCTAGAGCGAAAATTGGGTACCACACAAATCATCCCCCTCTTGTGTGGTATTGACGTTTAGAACATCAATAGGTATCAGAGCGGGTTATCCTTGAAGAGGCTAACACCTTAGGAAAAGATCAACATGAGTGCACCACCTGGGAATTGGGAAGGGCAATTCACTACTAGGCCTCCACTCTTCAATGGTCAGTACTATTTGTGGTGGAAGAACATGATGAGGGATCATATCATCGGAGAAGACTATAAACTCTAGGACATAGTCACTGATGGTCCTCTAACAACTACTAAGAAGAATTCCAAAGGAGTGGATGTGCCAAAGACAAGAGCTGACTGCACTACTGAAGACCTGAATAAGTGGGAGAAGAATGCCAAGGCCAAGAAGTGGCTTGTGTGTGGACTAGGTCTAGATGAGTACAGTAGAATTCAAAGCTGTACCACTGCTAAGAAAATCTGGGACACTTTGCAAGTGGCTCATGAAGGAACACCTCAGGTGAAGAGGTCCAGAGGAACACTGCTGTATTCTCAGTATGAGAATTTTACCATGAAGTAAGGAGAAACCATCCAAGAGATATATACAAGGTTCACTACACTGACAAATGAACTTAAGTCTCTTGGAAGGATTATTCTTGAAGAAGACAAAGTTGAGAAGATTTTGATAAGGGTTCTGCCAATCTCTTGGGAAAGCAAAATCACTGCTATTCAGGAATCAAAGAACATTGCTACCCTTAAGCTGGATGAATTAATTGGAAACCTTACTACCTATGAACTGAGAAGGAAAACCATGAAAATGGATGCACCAAAGAAGGAAAGAAGTCTGACTCTCAGAATTGCTGAAGGTTCAGATCTGGAGGATGATGAAATGGCTTTTATCACAAGAGATTTCAAAAAGTACCTGATGAGAGGAAATGGTTCTTCAAGAGGTACAACCTTCAACAAACCAAGGGATTCTGAGAAACATACCAATGAGGGTTGCTACAAGTGGGTAAGACCAATAACATGATCAAGAATTGCCCTCAATGGGAAATTGAGTGGAAGAAGTTAAGGGCTGAAAGAAGGAACATGAAGAAGGAACAGGTTCAACCAAAAAGGAACAAAAGATCAACAAAGGCTATGGTTGTTGCCTGGGGAGAAACATCACATGAGGACTCAGAAGATGAAGCTGGAGATGAATGAGCACTTATGGCCATTGGAGAATCAGATGATGAACAAGAGGTAAGTATTCTTCATCTCAAAGACAAGATTAAATTCCTATCTAAAGAAAGGTTGTCTGAGCTACTACTAGACTTCATTGATGAGTATGAGATAATTAACAATGAGAAGGAAGAGCTTTCTAGGGAACGTATGATCCTAGAAGCCAAGTGCAAAAATCTAGAGTCTAGGGCTAATGAGAGTGAAAGTGAAAATACTGAGTTGAAGAACCAGGTTCTTGAACTTGACACTAGTGCCCTAGAACTTAGTTCTGAGAACTTAAAACTGAAACTAGGAACAAGAAAGAAGAAAGCTGATCACACACATCTCACCCTAGAAGAAAACTTAGGAAAAATGAAGGATAAGTTGTACAGGAAAGATGAGCAGATAAGAGTATTAAAAGAAGATCTAGAGAAGATAAAACATGAACTAGACAGAAGTTGCAAATGGAACAAGGCTTCTGATGCACTCTCCTAACTACATGAACAATACAGTAGCAACAAAAGAGGACTTGGTTATGGTACTCAAGCACCTAAATGGGATCCTAAAAGCAAGTACCTCACTCTTCCTGAGAACAAAATTTGCACACACTGTTGCTAGACTGGCCATTACAAAAATGAATGTAATGCAAAAGAAAAGGCCAGTCAAAAGAACAAAATTTTTGTTCAAGAAAACAATAGGTTGCCTGGGTGGGCTAGAAGGAATCTGATTTATCCCTTTGCTCATAGAAAGGGACCCAAACTAGTTTGGGTTCCTAAGACTAACCCCTGATTTCTTTTTGCAGGTCCAAGTGAAGGGAAGCAGCCAAATATGGAACATGGATAGTGGCTGCTCAAAACATATGACTGGAAGCAAGAACCAGTTCCTTTCACTTGAGAACTTAAGGGGAGGCAATTTCTCCTTTGGAAATAGGAAGAAAGGTGAGATCATTGGGGTTGGAAAGGTAGGTAAGATAGACTCTCACTCCATTGAGAATGTCTACTTGATAGATGGCTTGAAATACAGCCTGATCAGTGTGTCACAACTATGTTACAGAGGTAACCTTGTATCATTCACCTCTACTAAATGCTTTGTGATTAACCTTACCACTGACAAGATTGTTTTGCAGGGAAAAAGAGTTAACAATTTTTACATTGTAGATTTGTCTACTCTCTTAGAAAATGAACTAACCTGCCTAAGTGTGCTGGATAATGATCCCCTCCTGTGGCACAAAAACCTTGGTCATGCCAGTCTGAATCAGCTAAACAAACTGGTTTATAAGGACTTGGTGATAGGGTTATCCAACATCAAGTTCAAAGAAGACAAATTTTGTGAGCAGGTAAGATCATCTTTCAAAAGCAAGAAAATGGTAAGCACAACCAAGTCGTTGAAACTGGTCCATATGGATCTCTGTGGTCCAATGAGTACCATGAGTAGAGGAGGAAAGAAATATGTATTGGTACTTGTTGATGATTATTCTAGATTTACCTGGGTACTATTTCTAACATCTAAAGAGAAAGCATTTGACATGTTCACTGCCTTTGTTAGAAAAACTCAGAAACAATTAGGAAATCAACTTGCATTAATCAGGTCTGATCATGGAACTGAATTTAAAAATGCTAAGTTTGCTGAATTTTGTGATGAAAATGGTATAGTTCATAACTTCTCCACCCCTAGGACCCCTCAACAAAATGGAGTAGTTGAAAGAAAGAACAGGACTCTTGAAGACATGGCTAGGACTATGCTTCTTTCTAGTAAACTGCCCCATAACTTCTGGGCAGAGGCTGTAGACACTGCATGTTACATTATCAATAGATGCATGACTAGACCTCTTGTAGAGAAGACTCCCTATGAGTTACTTAAAGGGTGAAAACCAAATATATCCCATCTTAGGGCATTTGGATGCAAGTGCTTTGTGCACAATAATAGAAAAGACTCCCTAGGTAAGTTTGATCCCAGAAGTGATGAGGGAGTATTTTTGGGATATTCTTCACATAGCAAAGCATATAAAGTGTTCAATAAAAGAACTTTGTGTGTAAAAGAAAGTGTACATGTAGTATTTGCTGAAACTAACATTCTTTTTGAGAGACAGGAATATGAAGATGAAGCCATTGGATTGGTAAAGGATTTGACTGAAGCCTCAGCACAAGTCAAAGTGGCACCAAAAGAAGGAACAGGTGATGGAATAGGTTCTTCCATCCAGGGCAACCTGACAGGGGGAACTGATCAAAGAAGAATTGAAATAAATCCCCTAAAAGAACCTGTTCATGACCTTGTTCCTCAGCAACTAATCATGGGAGAAACATCTAGCAAAAACCAGTTGGTTGTGAAACTTTACAAGTATCAAAGTTCTCATCCTATCAAGAACATTATCACTGATCCAACTTTTGGAGTCAAAACTAGATCACAATTATAGAATCTGTGTGCTTTTGATGCCTTTTTATCTCTTATTGCACCTAAAAATGTTGTTGAGGCTTTGCAGGATGCAGATTGGGTGAGTGCAATGCAAGATGAACTCAATCAGTTCGAGAGAAGTCAAGTTTGGCATCTAGTTCCAAGAACCAAGGACAGATCAGTTATTGGTACAAAATGGGTCTTCAGAAACAAACTTGATGAAGATGGAAGAGTTACAAAAAACAAGGCAAGACTGGTGGTCCAAGGTTACAGCCAAGAGGAGGGCATAGATTATGATGAGACTTTTGCTCCAGTTGCAAGACTAGAGGCAATCAGACTCCTCATAGCCTTTGCAGCACACATGGAATTCACTATTCATCAGATGGATGTCAAAAGTGCCTTCCTGAATGGCTACCTGAAAGAAGAAGTGTTTGTAAAACAACATCCAGGGTTTGAAAGCAAAGAATGTCCTGAACATGTGTACAAGTTAGACAAGGCTCTCTATGGACTCAAGCACGCCTCAAGAGCATGGTATGAATGACTGTCCAAATTCCTACTGGAGCATGGTTACAAAAGAGGTAAAATTGACAGTACCTTATTCTTAAGGAAAAAAGGTAAGGACCTCCTTGTGGTACAAATATATGTTGATGACATATTCTTTGGGTCCGCCACTGATATGCTAAGTAAGGATATTGCAAAATTAATGGGGAGTGAGTTTGAAATGAGTATGATGGGAGAGCTTAACTTCTTCTTAGGCTTGCAGATCAAACAAAGTCCTAATGGAACCATGTTCCATCAGCAGAAGTATACAAAAGAGCTTATAAAAAGGTTTAAAATGGAAAAATCAAAAGAAATAGACACACCCATTGCAACTGCCACTAAATTAGATATTGATGAACCTGGTTCATCAGTTGATCAAAAGTTGTATAGGGGTATGATTGGTTCACTCTTGTATCTTACTACTAGCTAAGGCTGTACTGTGGGCCGGTATGGGCCTGGGACCGGCCCAGGACCGCGGTCCAAACGGGCCTAATGGGCCGGTTTAAGTGGGCCTAGGCTTAAGTAGTGCAAAAGACCGCGGCGGGCCGGTTCAACATAAATAGCCCATGAGCCCGGGACCGGCAGGCGAGCTTGGGCTGGTTCAAACGGGCCCCAACGGCTATTTTTAAGAAAATTTTAAAAAAATGCCCAATGGATAGATTTTAAAATCTGACCGTTGGGATTCAAAATTGGTCTGTTATGCACTTTAAATAATATCCATTTGGTCCCCAAACTTTGCTTTAACCCCAAACTTTTTATAATTACACTTTTTTCCAATTCTCAACTATAAATACCCCCCCCCCCCAATTCTTTCATTTTTACTCACAAATTCATCAATCGCTCTCTGATTTTCTTCTATAATTACTTACTTTATTATTGCAATTTCGTGAAAAATTGTGAAGTTGGTGAATGGAAGTATTCAAGTCTTCAACGATATTCAATTTTCAAGAAGTTGTTCGTCAATTCGGTAAACTCGTTCCAACTCTTAAGTATTAATATTATAGTTTTGTTAGTTTTATTTAGTATAATTATAATTAATATGGCATTTTCTTTGAAATTTTTATTTGGTGGTAAGGGTAAGGGAAAATCTAAAATTGGTGAATCTAGTAGCCAAGCTACTACTCTTACCTCAGCTCCCTGACCCAGACCTGTTACCCGTCCTCTTCCACCTATTATTCTTGATAGTGATAACCCTTGTTTTCAATTTTCCGATAGTCAATTTTGCCATGATGTTGCACCGGGTCAACAATTAAATGAAGAAGTTATGAATGCTATTTATCCTAATGAAACTATCTTTGAAAATGATGAGAAAAATGATGATTTAGATGAAACGCAACCGGATTTAGATGATACACCTACTAGTCCTGTTAATAACCCAAATGATGTCCCGCCTAACCCTCCTATAGTAACCCCTACTTTTAATTGACAACCTGCTAAACGGGTTGAAACATCTCTTGTTTGGCACTTTTTGACTCAACTAAGAGAACAAAATAAGGCTAAGTGTAAAACTTGTGGGTCTCAACTAGTTCATAAATTTACTGGAGACCGTACCGGTACTGGTAGTTTGACTAGACACATATTGAAACACCCTATAGATAAAGCTAGATTTTTACAAATGAAAGCTGCGCAAGAGGGGACAAGTGTAGATAGTACGGTTAACCCTAGTACAGGTTCAAATCTAGTTCAACCGGAAATTAACACTGTTATCGGTGGCATTTTATATTATGATCCAAATAAAGATCGTGAAGAATTGGCAAAAATGGTTACAGTTATGTGCTTACCCTATAGTTTTCCTTCTAACCCTCATTTTGTGCATTATATTAGAAGAGTTTTTAATCCTACTTATAAAGGATGGCCTCGCGCAAGCGTAAAGAGCGATATTTATAAATATAAACATGAATATGAACAATATTTGCGCTATTTATTTACTCATATAGATTGCCGCATTGCTATTACTACTGATATTGGTAGAAGTGTTAATGACTGTGATTATCTAACAGTTACAAGTCATTGGATAGATGAGGAGTGGATAATGCAAAATCGCATTATTGCTTATAGAATAATAAATTTACGCCACACAGGTAAGTTTATTGCTAACACAGTTGCAGATATTTGTAGATATTTTTGCATTAGAGATAAAATTATGTCAGTTTCAATGGATAATGCTTCTAGTAATACTAATGCTATTGGGTTGCTTACAACTACACTAAATCCTGCATTTAGTAATATTTTTCATGTTAGATGTATTTGTCATATTTACCATTTAATCGTCGGTGCTGGTATGAAAGTTTTAAATGTAGAAATTGAAAAGGTTAAAATGGCTCTTAATTGGCTTTTTTATTCAAACCGTAGAAGTAGACTTAGAGACTATTTTAAAAAATGTGATGAATTTGGCCTTAGAGAAAGAAAGGTTCCTAAACCTTGTCCGACTAGATGGAATTACATGTATGAAAGTTTAGTTGTTGCATATGAATATAGGAACCCAATAAGCGCAACGTATAATGCTCGTGTAGGTGATGGTGATGATGATGAGCACCTTACAAATCAAGATTGGAGTAATTTTAAAATGCTTGTAGACTTTTTAGATCAATTTCATATTGCTACAAATGAATTATCTGGCCATTATTATCCTACTATTTCTAACTATTTAGTTTATATTGCAGCATTTGTAGATTTATTTACTCAATTTTTAGAGGGTGGAGTAATTTATCACGAAGCTATTAATTCTATGAAAGCTAAGTTTAAAAAATATTTTTTCACTATCCCCCCTATTTTTGGTGTTGCTGCATTGTTAAATCCTACAATAAAATTAGGAGGTCCTCACTTTTGGTGTTCAAAAATTTATAACACTTTATCACTTTAAGCTGAGGGATTTGCTACACTTGGAGATGCAAAAGCCTCAATTAAAATAAATGCTCAAACAATTTATAATGCTTATCAACTTGCCTTAGATCAAGCTAGACCAAATGTTCCAACTCCTACTTCGTCTAGTTTGCAAGCATCTAAAAGAACTGCAGGCCTAAAATCCCTTAGTTCTTGGACGGAGTTCAGGGGTTCTTAAGGTGATAATTTTGGTGATAGTTCACAACTAAATAAGTTTCAAGTTTATTTGTCGCAGGGACTTGAATCAGAGACGGCTCCTTCGATGTTTTGGAATGGTGGAAGGACAAACAAAAACACTATCCGGTTCTTTTAAGGATGGCTCGAGATATTTTAAGTGTTCAAGCTTCAACAGTGGCATTGGAGAGCGCATTCAGTCAAGCGAGGCTTCAAATCGGTGATCATAGAGCGTCTATGAGGGAGAGCTCGGAAAAATTAGTACTCTTCAGAGATTGGATCCGTTCAGAAAGAAGAAATTTTGGACTTGCAGAATCACAACCGGAGATAGATGAAGCTTATGAAGAAATGCTAGCGGAACTTGCGCAGGATGCTGCTTCGCCCGGAAGTGGTGATGAACAAGCTTCTTTTCCACCACCACCAACGGAAATTCCTCTGGACCTTGAAGGATTTATGAGATTTTTTAGAGATAATACATAGACTAACATGTAACTTGTATTTTGGCACATATTTCTTAGTTTTTTTTCCTTTTAATGGTGGTATTAGTACCTTGTTGTGCTCATTCCATTGGGGGGAAGAAGACTAAGAAAGATATTGTCATTCTTTGTTAATGTCATAATAGTAAAATATATAAGACATTCCCTTGAATATTTCTTTGCAATTTATTTTGTGTTTAAATTTGATATAGTATATATATTATATATCTAATACATATAAACTCTCTCTTGTAAAGACTTTTAGCTTCTTAGCTTCTTCATTTTGTAAATCAGTTGAAGTAAATAAAGTTTCGAAATTCAGTTCACCATCCTCAGGGCCTTGCATCCTGGCCTTAAAGGTATTTGTTTATTTTAATTTTATAAGTATTTAATTACTTTGTTTCTCTCCCCTGCCGTGACTATGTCCGGCTAAACGGATTCATATCTATGTTGAAAAACTAACTTCTCTTGCATATTAACTATGAAGAATCCAGACTCTTTCAAAATATAAAAGAATTTTAATATAGTTTCTTGGCTTGGTTCCAAGATTGTGGTACAGTCGACTCTGGTACTACTCTTATTGGCTTTGCCTTAGTGGCTACATCTAGCCAGTTGTGATATTAAAGCCCGCTGAAGTTGTCAAAATGGCTATCCCTTTCATAGTTAGAACTGCTAGACACATGGGCTCAATAAGAGTATGTATCGGACCTAGACAGACCCCTTTCTTGGGTAAAAGGATAGATCCTTCCATACATCCATTAAAACTATAATAAAATCCTAGTATATTTCAAATTTATTGGTCGTGCGGTCTTCTGCCAACTTTTAAATGTACTAAAGCAGCTAGATCTAGATGGACGTGCGGATTATTGCCAGCCAATTAGATCCTGGTGTAAATGGTATCAGAGCCTAGGAATTGTTTATAGTAAATATGTAATAGATGTGAAATTTTCAACATAGATGTGAAGCTTTTGGAATGGATCTGGGAGAAACAAGTACTAAAAGTACTAGACTTGAAGAGGTAGATATACCTCAAAACCTTGATTTGTTAAATAAATGGACGATTTCTAAAGTTTCTATAAAAACCATTTATGATTATGGTTGGTTTGATAAACTTTCTTCAAAACAATTGATAAAAACGACTGAACAGTCTTTGGCGTTAAATTCTTCTAAACAGACTATTCGTTTGTTAAACAAACACGATATTGACTTATACAAACATCATTATCATTACTTGCATATTGGTATGGTTCAAATTGCGTTTAATCCTTTAACCCTTAAAGGGTTACCAGAGACCTTTTTGGAAGCTCTTAGAGATGCTAGAAATCTAAATTTCAGAGAGTCTCTGATGGGTTCGATTGAATCTATTGTGGCCTATGATCCAGTATATTTTAATACTCAACCCAATCTGCAACTATCTCTTTCTGATGTTAATATTCTTGATGCCTTGACTTTAAATGTGAAAACGCATGATTATAATTATGCGCCTGGTTCTGAACTTATATGTCTGTCTTATAGGATTTATTTTAAATTATTATCTACTTTGAATCCTAGATGTAAGTTATACGATACATCAGATCAGACCATACTGGTAGAAACCAATTTTGCAAGGTCCAAGGTCACCACTAGGAGACCTATTAGGTGGGAAGAAATTAATTTCCCAACTACTTGGACTTTAAATTCGGTTATATCCCCAAGTCAGATTACTAACGACTTGTCAAATACTGAATTTTCGCATGTTACTCAAAATCCGGATAGTAGGATTTGTATTCAATTTGATGATAAGTCTACTATTTATAATAGACATTCGTTCTCTAATCATAGACTTCTACCTGCTATTCAACATATTTCTCCTGTTGAACCAGTCTACGGTCCAGCTCGCAATCATGCAGCCTCTTTACACACTATTACTAGTAAAGTTAGTAATAAACCTGTTGAAAGGGTTGAAAGGGTTAAAGTTAACCCTCAAACAAATATTGTTCAGGACAATGATAATATTTCTGATAAGGATATTCCTTCTGTATCCGAGATGGATTTCGACCCCAATAGTACTTAATGACTCCACACCAAATTTATTTTAGCCCCGGTTCTCGAGCATGAAAATATATTCAAAAGGAATTTTTAGTGATAAATGGAGCCAGTTTAAAACGTGGTTTTTCGATGCTTATAGCAAAGATGATTTGAATAGTATTTCTGAAGAATTGTATGAAACTTGTGCTTTGCATAATCAAATTATGTATTTTGTTCCTTGGTTTATAACAACTTATTTGCCTCTTTATATAAAGGTACTAGAAAGATCTTATAAAGATGAGAGTGGTAATATTACTAAAGCCATTTATCCTCCTCAGGACCCCTTTATTTTACCTAATAATACTGGTATTACCTTCACTGCTTTTCAAATATTTATTGATGATAACGTTACAGCTATTAGTATTGCAGAAATTAATAAATTGATTTCTCAAAACAATTATTTGGGTTTATATGTAAAAATTTTAGGAGAACATATCGGTTCTCTTGATAAAAAACTTGACGATTTGACTGTTTTAATAAAAGAAATGACTATTAAGAAAGGACCAACTGATGTTGACTCCACTTCAGGAAGTAAAACAGTTGATCAAGCTATTCTTACTCATGTTCAAAGACCTCCCAAGATTCAGGATTTTAAATTTAAATCTCTTGATGACTTGGCACAACTCCTTGATAAAAAGCTTTCTGGTTTGAATGTTAGACCAATTGATTGATCTCAAAATTTTGCTGATAGAATTAAGACCATTTCTGATTATAAAACTGAGACATGGTCAGAGTTTAATAAACTCAAAGGTTTAGTTAAACCCAATAGTAGGTATGCTGACAAGCCTAGGATGCAAACTTACTATTATCCCCGTCCTACTCCTCAAGATGTGTTGATTGAGGAACGCGACTGGAATCAGACTAATACGTCTTATTGCGGTTCCGAAATTTATGAATGGAATCTTGATGTCTTAACTGATAGACAGTTAACTATTCTTGTACATAGAATGCTTATGTACTCGACTATCTGTAAAAGTGTTAAGAACACAGATAGAACTATTTGCAAAAATGATTATTGCAGGCTTTACTGGCCAACTTCGTGGTTGGTGGGATAATTATTTATCCGTTGAAGAAAAGGCTTTAGTTATTAATGCTACTGCCATAGACGAGGGTGTTGATAATATAGGCATGGCTCTAGTTAAGGGTAGAGAAGATGCAGTGTATACCCTTATCCTTACAATTTTAGAGCATTTCAATGGTAGATTTACCTCAAATCATGAGACCATCAGAACTTTACTTAATGGGCTTAGATGTAAGACCCTTAGTGAATTTAGATGGTATAAAGATACTTTTATGAGTAGGGTTATGGAACTACCCGAGAATAAATATGAGCATTGGAAAGCTAAGTTTATAGACGGCCTCCCTTCCTTATTAGCTGAAAGGGTAAGGAAAGTATTAAGGGGTAGTTACAGTGAAATTCAGTATGGTAATTATACCTATGGTAAACTTATAGGAGTGTGTACACAAGAAGAATTAAACTTGTGTAATGAGCTAACGCTTTCTAAACAGCTTAAGATTGATAAGCTAAAAGTCTTTACAAGAGAGAGAGAGAGTTCTTAGAGAGAGAGGGGATTTTTACAATCTGCCTCTTCAAATGAAGAGTTCCTATATTTAAAGAAAGAAAAAAGAAACATAAAGAATCTTTAAATAGTAAATTGGGTCCCATATCTAGGTCCCTATACAATGTTTCTACTGTTGGGAATAGTGTATTTGGGTCCCTTATACAGTGTTTCTACTGTTGAGAACAATGTATCTACTGTTGTGTGGGGTCTTTGGCGGCTTTTAGTCAGAGTCCTCTTCTGTCTAAATCATTCATTTGTTGGAGGAAATTTTCCACCTTGTCCATGTTTTTATCGGATAATATTACTTCCGGTTGTATTGGCTGAGAATCTTCGTCTGCGATATCATCGCCACTTGTTTCACTGTGCATTGATGTGTCTGACCTTTCAGTCTGGTTTATAGTTTGAAGTAGATTTCTTTTTACTTCTTCCAGATATTTATTTATTAATTGTGTCTTATCTCCTTCTTGAACAAAGATTCTTCTAGCAATATGCCTGACTGAGCTGTCGTCAAATATTTTCTTCTGGGGAGTAGTCGAATATCATTGGATCTGTGCTGAAATGGAATCCAATAATTCTTGGCCATATAATAATTTTGTTTTGGGATCATTCTTCATCAACTTATCACAAAAATTATTGTAGAAGACCCTGTATAAGCAAGGAATCTGTTCTTCAGTAAACCCCAATTCGGGGGTCCATTTGTGAATCCACGAAATAGAGAATTCAATGAAGAAGTATATCTGATCAATCTTTTCTAAATAACAGATATGATCTGTATGATATAAATCTGTTAAGAACGGAGAAATTTTTGTCCATTCTTTGTATAACTTAAGAAATGGCTCAGGCAAGATCTTTGTTATGGGGCCGTGATGTGCCCACCAGTTCAGAAACCAATTAGGGATAGGTTCTATAAATATCTTTGCACATATTTTAATAAACCAAGTGTGTTTATGTCTATCATTGTTGTAATATAATACTCTATCGAATGCCTGGATATAATCCCAGTAAGTAAAATTCATGGATGATTTATTAAGGCTTAGCTGCCTCTCTTTCATTGTGGATATCCCCCATTCTTCAACAGATATAATCTACTTGATAATAATTTTTGAGAAGTTATAAACGTTCTCACTTGTGTTATAACCGGAAAAGTGCTGGAATTCTGCACTACCTGTGCTGATGAGGATGGTCTCATAATAAGTGCGGGTTTTATATGATTCACCCGGGTAGTATAACCCATTAATCAGGTATCTCTGGAATATCTTCCATGGTTCATCCTTTCGCTGAATCTCAGAGTTTTCTAGGAGAAATATTATTTCTTTCTTTGGTAATTTTTCGTAGGACTTGATATCATCGTTGTCCTCTTCTCTAGCGATTGAAGCAAATGTATTACTTTGCTTTTTGGCGGCCAAATATGCCCGTAAATGACCATATAATGGATTATCTTCTGGAATATCATCCAGATGTATAGACGGACCTGATAAAGAATCTCCTTTATGAAATATCTTTGAGTTTATTAAACTCTTTTTTCCTGCTTGTATCACCGGAGAATTTGATGAGGATCCTTATGACGATCCTTGAGAATATGATCTACTAGGGGAAGATCTTCCCCTACCTCTGCCTCTGGTGGCCCATGAAGGGTCCATTCTGCATAAATAACGAGTCAATTTATTCTGAGAAGAGGTAATCCAACATATTATCCCTAACAATTTCAGCATAATCATGAATAGAAAAATTATTTTCAATCAGGTTATCAACGATATCTTCAATTATCAATTCAATTATGAGACTTTGTAGATCTCGATTTAATCTAACCACTTTAAGGATAGTAATTAATAATTCTTCCTCTAGAAAAGTCGTATAGAAATTCACAATTAATCAAGGTATTCTCAGGATAAGAAATCCGGAAGGGAATTATCAATTCCTTTTTTGTATTGAATTTCAAAATCAATAGGCGCCAGTTGAGCTTGCCATCTAGCAAATATTAATTTAGACGTATCATGTTTGAAATCTTTGTCAAACATATATTTAACAGATTGAGCATCAGTTTTTATTAAAAACTTTTGATTATATAAATCGTCTTGAAATTTTAAAACATATTTAACAATAGTTAACATTTCATGAGCCACAGTAGCATATTTCTTCTGGGCTTCGGTCCATTTACCAGAGTGAAATCTTATCAGGTATTCACTCTTATTGTTGGGATTCACTTGTTTTAAAATCCCACCGTAGCCAACGTTGGACGCATCAGTCTCAATAATTTTTTGCCATGTAGGATTAGCAAGAGTTAAGCAAGGTAAAGACTTAACACGCTGTTTAATACTTTTGACTAACGTAGTACGCTGGTCAATCCAAGGCTGCTTATGATCCTTTTTCATCCTGTCGTATAGAGGGGCTAGATCACGAGATAAACTTTTGTAGAAAGGAGATATATAATTCAAACTTCCCAAAAATCTTTGTAATTGAGTCCTGTCAGTAATAACATCAGGAAATTTTGAGGCAAAATCAATCGATCTTTGTATCGGGGTAATTTTTCCTTGGCAAATATTATGACCTAAAAATCGAACATTTGTTTGGAATAGACTCATTTTTGGTTTAGAAATTACTAAACCGTTTTGTATTACAATTTTCTTAAAAATATCAAGATGCTTAATATGCATCTCTAATGTTTTAGAAAATACTAATATGTCGTCAATATAAATGATGATAAAATCTAGATAAGGGTTAAAAATATCATTCATAATTTTCTGAAATTCAGAAGGGGCATTTTTTAAACCAAATGGCATGACATTCCATTCATATTGACCAAATGGAACATTAAAAGCAGTTCTATAAGTATGCTCTTTAAAAATTTGAATTTGCCAATATCCAGATTTTAAATCGAATTTTGAAAATATATTGGCGTCATATAATCTAGATAGCAAGTCTCTTTTATTGGGGATAAGATATCTAATCCATTTCAGATGTTTATTCAACGGTTTGTAATTTATAACTAATCTAAGAATACCACATTCCTTTTCTGCAGCATTATTAACATAAAAGGCCGAACATGACCAAGGAGATTTTGAGGGTTTTATCAAACCCTTTTGTAACAAGCTGTCAATCTCGTTTTTGCATAATTCGACTAATTCAGCATTCATCTGGCAAGGTCGAGATTTAGTAGGGATATAATCCTCGGAGAATTTTTCTTCGTAAGGAAGAGTTACAATACGCCTTTTTTCGATTCCAAAAGGCACTAGGGAGATCAGCGCAAACATCAACAACCATCTGTTCAGCAATCAATTTAATCTTTTGCTGAACCTTAGCAGATTGTAAAGTATCGAATATATTCATGCTCAATATTTTTAATTGTAATGAATCAACATGCCTTTGTTTCATATTAATCAAGGCGTTAATATCTCTAGTTACGGGATTCGTAACAAAAGAATAATTTATCTCTTTATCTTGATAAGTAGCAGAAAAACCCTGTGCATCTATGTTATTAAAAGGATAAATAGCATTAATAAAAAGAGTTCCAAGTATAATCGGAGGGTATAACTGGTTTTTTACCAAAAAGAAGAAATGAGGAATACAAACTCTATTTTGGCCAATACGAGTATTTGGTAATTTATACTCTATATCTAAAGCATGACCAGAAGCAGATTTTACCAAATGAGTGGTCTTTTGAAAATATTTAGTAGGAACAAGACCCTCTTGAATACAACTTACATCTTCTCCACTATCAATCATTGCTACATCAGTTAGAGATAAAGTATTATCAATCAAGATAGTACATTTAATGTACCACTTATGAGACATAACAACCTGCATCATTCCTAAAAACATATCAGAATTTTCATTAATCGAATCAATCTGATCAGAAATTTCTTTTCCCTTTTCATTTGAAGATTCGGAAATTCCTTTAGCCGAAAAATCAGTTGGAAAATCAGTTAGAGAATTATTTTTCTCAATTTGAGTAATCCGATGATCACAAATCATTTGATTTTGTTTAAGAGACTTAATATCTCTTTTTAAATTCTATATTTCAATTTTCAAATCATCAAAATAAGCATCTCTGCTAGGTGTACTGGACTTATGAAGTCGTTTATTAATTTCAGACAAAGAATAAGGCGCAAAATATTCAAATTCGTTCTTATATTTTTCAAAAGGTTTTGAACTACTAGAACTAGAACTTGCAGCTAAATTAATAATTTTTTCATGAAGTTTTTCATCGGTAACTTCTTTTAAAAGTTCTATTACATTATCAGATGTAATAGTTTTCATATTCAAATCATGAAATTGTGAGTGCAATTTATAAAATTCGTCATCATCACAAGTACAAATATCACCTTTGCATGTTATGCAAGAAGTATCAACATTTTTATCACTATCAGATAAATCAATTAAATCAACTTCATCCTCAAATTCAGTCTCAGAGTAATAGTCAGATTTTGATCCTGAAGTGTATAACAAGCTATAAACCTTATCGCGTAACTCATCATCGAGTTCTAAGGTCTTCAGCTTTTGAAGCTTGCAATTTGGAGCAATATGACCAAACATTCCACACTTATAACACTTAATATCAGCGAGATCTCTCTTTGATCTATTCTTCGTAAATCGAGTAGATTTTCGATGCGCTTTTCTAGTATCACGCTCTTCCTTAGACCTATATCTTGACCTCTTTTTCTTATACGGGCTATCCGGGTTAGGATACCTATGATATCTGTTTTTCTTCTTCTTCCTACTTTGAGTAGAGGTTCCGGGTAAACCGAACTGGGTACAGAAGTCACCTAATTAGGATTTCTCTTTAAACTTATCAATCTTAAGCTGTGTAGAAAGCTTTAGCTCATTACACAAGTTTAATCCTTCTTGTGTACACACTCTTATAAGTTTACCATAGGTATAATTACCATACTGAATTTCATTGTAACTACCCCTTAATACTAGTATAAGCAATTTATACTAGTATATACATATATAGTTTACAAGAAAGTGCCTTAGATAAAAAAAAAAAAAAATAATAGCCTGGAACGAAAAAGCCCGTTAGGCCCGTTTAGGCCCGCGGGCCCGACCCATTTAGCTTGGGACCATTTGGGCTTAGGACCACCGTGGGCCGGTTCCACACATTGGGACTGTTTGGCCCGGGACCGCCTCAACCCGACCCGCCTCAAGCCCAGGCCCGTTTAGGCCCGTTTGGCCCGGGCCCGGACCACAATACAGTCGTACTGCTAGCAGACATGACATTGTTTTCAGTATAGGGCTTTGTGCTGGTTTTCAGGAAAATCCAAAAGAGTCTTACTTGACTGATGTCAAGAGGATACTAAGATATCTGAAAGGCACCACTGATCTGGGTCATTGGTACCCCAAAGGTAGTAATTTCAATCTAGTAGGATATGCTGATGTTGATTATGTAGGATTCCTAGTGGATAGGAAGAGCACCTCAGGTATGGCTGACTTTCTTGGTTCATGTCTTGTATCCTGGGCCACTAAAAAGCAAAATTCAGTGGCCTTATCCACTGTTGAGGCTGAATATGTTGCTGCTGCATCTTGTTGTGCACAATTGTTATGGATCAAACAGTAGGTGGTAGATTTTGGCAGTGAAGTTGGTTGAATTCCCATATTCTGTGATAACACTAGTGCTATAAGTATGACAAAGAACCATGTTCATCATAAGAGGACTAAGCCCATAGATGTTAGACACCACTTCTTAAGAGATAACATTGAGAAAGGATTGATCTCCATAGAATTCTGTGCTACTGATAAGCAAATTGCTAACATCTTCACTAAAGCACTAAGTAGAGAAAACTTTGAAAGGAACAGGTTGGAATTAGGGATGATTAAGATCACCTAATAGGTCCAGCTCAGAATGCACAATGAAAAAAAATTGAATTATTTTGGCTAGGAATTCTGAACCTGTGTAAATATCTAGATTAATTCTTACTCAGCTTCATACTTTAATTAGTATACTCTGTGACATGTGTATATATGACTCACTGATCTCTTATAACATTTTCTCTATTATGGCATTTAAAGCATGTTCAAGAGAGTTCTATATGAAGAACCTGGTTCATCAGTATGGGTTCATATGAAAGCTCAGGTATGTTTTCTATACTCTGCACAATTAGAAAGATTAATAATTCAATCATGAGCAGAAGTCCTATACTTGTCAAATTCCTAGAAAATTCTATCCGTTGAGTATTGAACCAGTTCCGTCCATCTAGAACTTTAAACCGTGATTTTTGCCCAATATCTAGAGAAGCCAAATCTGTCATTAAAATTCTGGAATTTCAGTTTAATTAGACTTCTATTTGAACCCTGAAAAAGCTGTCGTTACTTACTTAATATCTAATTCACTTTAAATATACACCACATCTCCAGTCTTCTTCATAATTCTAAAAGCGTCAAAAATTCCTCTTCAATTCCAATTGCCCTCTTCTCCAAAATTCCCAAATTCTCTCAAGAAATGAAAAATTATGTCTAACCCACAAGATCATCCTGACAGTCCTCCACCACCATCTCCCTCAAATTCATCATCATCTAATCCACCAAGTGCATCTCCAAAACCTAGGTTTCGAAGGCAGAAAATGCTTGCTCGAAAGACTGTAGCATCTAGGGCTTTGAGGAAGCTTTTAAATGAAAGGTTTAAAGCTAGCCAAGTAAAAGAAAGCCCAGCTCCAAAGTCTGATTCTAGCTCTGAGTCTGAATCCTTTCAATTCGCGACTGAGGGAGATGGACATGGGTCTTCTGGCTCTGAAAAGACTCAAGAATATCCTTTTGAGGTAAGTTCTTCTGTGGTTGAAAACTTAGAAACTAGATTTATTCTGGTTGGACCCATTAGGGATGTTGAGTTTTCTGAGATGAGTAGGAGTGGAGGTAAAAAGAAGTCTGAAAAGGAAAAAAAGAGAGAGGGTGCATGTGATGAAAAGAGGGGAAAAGGGAAGGGAGCAGTTCTTTCTATATGTGGGGTTGCACAAAATAAGTTAGATGATAGTGGCATGAAGTCAGGGGGAAGTGTTTCTAGGGAAGTAGATGAGGGGTTGGTTCATCTAAGCAAACAAAGAGATGAACCTATTTCATCTACTGAAGAAACCTTGGCTGCCCTACTGAAAAAATTTACGGCAAGTTATGACCCAAAGAAATGCAAAGCTACTACACCAAAAGCCCCAAATGTTCCCAAACCATCCAAGAAAAGAAAAGCCACATCTCCAACACCTACTGCCTCTTCAGTGCCTAGGGGTAGAGCCATAAGAAGCAGGGTAAAACAGAGTGAAGCTGATCTATAAAAGGCTTTAGAAAAAAACAAGAAAAAGAAAAAGGATAAGGGAAAGGGAAAGGTTGCAGAATCCTCAGAGGCTATTGAGGAAGAAGAGATGGAACTGGTCCATCAAGAGAGGGGTACAACAGTGGAGGTTCCTACACCCAAGCCTAAGAAACCCAAGACTTCCTCTAAGAAGTCCTCCTCTGTGCATGTAACACTAGCCAAGAAGACAAGATCTGCAGTGAAAGCAAAACAAATCAAAGTTTTTGATGATGATAATTGGAGTGGAGAAGAAGAAGAAGAATATGAATCTTATAAGGAACATGATAAGCTTACCATTTTTGGCAGAAGAAAAATATTAAAAGGTAGATTGTTGAAGGACCTGGTGGAACCAGGGATGATGAGATTGGTAGACTCTTTGGCTACTCACGGATGGAAGGACATGGTCCTTCAGATGGAAGGTAGGCTAGCTAGAAATAAGTTGATTGAATTTATGGCAAATGCTGCTGTTAAGGATGGAGTTGTCAATAGCTAGGTGAAGGGAGTTCAAGTGCAGTTTGATGCTGTGAAACTGGGAGAGATTCTGGACATACCCTCTGAAGGGTTTGATGACTATACTAGGCAAAGGTGACCATGCCTGGACTCCCTCCCCACTGCCCTTGAAATCACCAAAAGGTTATATGATTCAGAGTATGTGAATGAAGCCAGAGTTGTGCAGAAAAGTGAGATGAGGCCTCAGCACAAGGTGGTGTTTGAGTTTGTCAACAAGTGCTTATTGCCAAGACAGGAGAGAAGGCACACTACCAACTACATGGATCTGGTTCTTATGGAATGCCTGGAGAGAGGAAAGTAAATCAACTGTCCTGCCCTCATAGTCAAACTGCTAGACAGGGTCATAAATGGTTCCAATGCTCATGCTACCCCATATGGCTTCATACTAACCACAGTTCTGGACAGGTTCAATCTGCCTCTGAAGAAATGGGAAATGGCCTCGAGCAAAGAACACTTTGGCATCAAAACTCTTACTGGTTGTGAATATCCAGTCAATGCCATCCTAGTTGAACCTGGTTCATCCTTGAGGACACCCATCAACAGCAAGGCTAGGACTTTGGTTCAGGAATGTGCAGCTAAGGATAATGAAACTGCTAGGCTCAAGGCTCGTGAGGTTGAAGTGGAAGCTGAGAGGGATCGTCTCAGAATTGAGCTTGCAAAAGAAAAGGAGAATAATGATGGAATTCTTCAGAACATGCTGAATCTTCTCCAAACTCAACCCTCCAGTTCCTCCAAGCCTTAGAACTCCTAGTTTCTGTCTCATGAACTAGTTTTAGTAACCCTCAGTGATCCAGATTAGGGATTTTTCTTTTTTTTTTGCTCATGGTTTGGATGTTTTTCTTTCTTTTTGGGGATTGTTAATGACAACATATCTCTCTCAATGACAACTGTTGTTTTCTCTTGTTTAATGATTATTCTGACCTTGATAGTTTAAATATGTTTGTTTGATTACTGATGATTGCACCATGATTGCACTTGCAGTTGCCCCAGTGGCCATGAATTCACACTGTGTATGCAACTTTTCAATGATGCCAAAAGGGGGAAGAGATATTGTGCTTTACACATTATTCTCAAATAAGTGATATTTATAACCTAATTATCCTGGTCCTTGATGAAAAGAAAATTTTCTAAAGTTTAGTGTTGATGGTTAAGCTGAGTTCTTACAGGTTTTTTGATTAGTAAAAAGCACAGAGTTCGTCATCATAAAAAAAGGGGAATTTGTTGGTCCAAGAAAAGGTAAAGTTTTGAAGAATGACAAATGAACTCAGTCATGAACCAGGTCCATCTTGTGAAGCACTGTCATGATCAACCTACATATGTGAGATGCACGTGAAGGAGATAAGTCCTACTGATCAAGCAGCAATATTTCCTGATCTGATCGAAAAGGTTGCATATTGGATAAGGGGAGAAAGTCTCCTTATATGAAGAGAACACAATCCGGATAAAGAGAGTGTTAGAGTTTGATATCTTCAAGGACTCAACTATGATAGAAGATCAGAAATTGAGTCCCAATCAAACTTTGACTTCTAACCTATTAAATGACAGTGATTGTTCTCTTTTACAGGTATTGCACAAACACAGAAGTTAAACAAAATTGAAAGCAAAAGAGCAAGGCGATTTTGCAAGCAATTTGTGTGAGATTTGAGTGTCCACTCCTGAAGCTACTTGAATGAGATAGAAGAACCAGTTCCATTGTGCTTTTTCTTATTCTAGTCAATTGTAGTAGGTAGTTTAAAGTTGCACCTTTCAGCTTTCATAGAAGCAATTGTATTAGGTACTTTGAGTGTTCAAGTTATAAGCTAACTTGAAGTTGTCGCAACAGTTGAGGCTGTGTGCTACAATGGAATTAGAGGTAATCCTTAGGTTTACAAAGAGTTTTGTAAATGCTGTTTTGGCTCAGTGATTTTAGTGGAAGTCTGGGAAAATCTTACTGAGTAGTAGGTCGTGGTTTTTCACCTTTTGAGCCAGGTGTTTTCCACGTAAAAATCTCTGTGTTCTTTACTTTATATACTTTTTATTCCGCAAACAATAATTGTTAGAACACCTAGAAGAATCAGGTTCTTCTAGAGCGAAAATTGGGTACCACACAAATCACCCCCCCTCTTGCGTGGTATTGACGTTTAGAACATTAGTTTATATGGTAGTTCGAAGGTAGGGCAAACAAGGTAACAGTACCAACTTCAGTCAATCTAGGGAGGATCACAAAATCAATTACACGAAGAAAATCAGTATAGTCTTCCTTTAATTAAGGATAATTAACCAACGGTAAGGACAAGAAATATTTAAGGAAAGAAATTCAAATCAGACTTAAGCTACGAGTGAATGATTAGGAGTATAATTAAGGAAATAATCACATAAGGAATCAGTAAATATTATAGGCAATAAAATAAGGTAAGAAGACCAATTAAGGTCATAAACAGGAAACTAATCGAGAATTAGTCAATCAGAATTTCAAAGTGATATTGATTTCTGGAAAGATACTAACTTCCAAAATAAAGATAGGCTAAGTAAAATTCCATAAACATAGAGAAATTAGACGGAAAATAATTCTGAAACCCTA
Source organism: Nicotiana sylvestris (assembly GCF_000393655.2). Taxonomy (NCBI): domain Eukaryota; kingdom Viridiplantae; phylum Streptophyta; class Magnoliopsida; order Solanales; family Solanaceae; genus Nicotiana; species Nicotiana sylvestris. The sequence continues at coordinate 150,249,865 of NC_091065.1, read as the reverse complement.
ATAGGGATTAATTAGGGTAAAAGTCACAAAGCAATGAATCTAACTAAGGAAAAGCATGTAAGTCAAAATACAGAAAGAAACAATGCAACGGGTGGCACACCTCCTTTTTACACACCCGAAGGTAGTACAAGGGAGTTTTTTCACTTTAAGTGACATTATTCGAAATGGGATGATTTATTCATTTTTATTCAGAGTCGCCACTTGGGATGGTTTGTTTTCTGGTGTCCCAAGTCACCGGTTTTATTTTTAAATCCCAAATCGAGGAAAATTCGACTTTCCTTTTTGAAGTCTACGAACCAAAAATTCTGAATAAGGAATTCTGTCAACCCGAGGGAAGGTGTTAGGCACCCCCGGATTCCGTGGTTCTAGCACGGTCGCTTAAACTATTACAATTGGCCTATTATTTGATTTTAATACATGTTTTAACCTATGGTATATTTTAAACTTATTAAACCACTTTTAATTATTTTTAAAGAAGATTTCAACATCATTTAAACTGCGTCTTTGGACCACGCCACATGAAATGCACCCGCAGTAAGAGACAAATTTTATTTAACATTGTTAAGATTTGAATTTGGGTCACATGAAATGCACACCCGAGTTTAGGAAAGTAATTTTTAAAGTAGCGTGCCTAAAGCAACTATGCACTTTCAAGTTTGCGAGGGCCAAGGAAATTCAAATAAATGGCACGCCTCGATTTCTAAGGATTAAAATTAATTAAATGAGGGCCATGCATTTTGAGATTTTGTTTGGCACGACACACCTCGATTCTAAATGTTTAAAGAAAATTCGAAACTAAGCTTTTGAGGGTCATAAATTGTACATTTGGCTAATATGGCACACCTCAAACTAATTTTAAGAGGCTAATTGAGTAATTAATGAGGATTGAAACATTATAATTATTTTAGCTAAAGGTTTGACCTTACTTATTAACCAATAGGTATCGTACTAAAGACCAATTATCTAAAGGAAATTGCAAAGTTGCATCTGACGAAACAAAAGACAGGCCCAAGCAGCAGAAAGGGTAAACGATCTATTAACAAATGCCCTCTGGCTTGGGCCCAAATGAGCCCAAATTTGTGAAACAATGAACACCTCATGGGGTGCGTAATTGAATCTGAATTCGACTGTTCTTTAGCTGGGCCAACGTTAGGCCCAGTTCTCATGATCCAAATGATTCATACCCAAATCAAATAATGCAAATCAACTGATGTTAACATGGAACATGAAGGCAAATTAACAAATTTAAATTCTGATTTTAAACATTTAACACAAATTAACTAAGCTAAATTTGTAATTTTATCTTTCATGCATCCTTGAGTCATATCTGCTACCAGAACAATCCAGTAGCCAAATGAATGAGCTGTTGGGCTCAAGAAACGAGCCCAAATAGCGACAGCAGGCCATCTTCCCTTGCAAATGACTTCAGAATCCAAGGCTCGATGAGCCCTAACACTATAACGAACAAGATTGAGGATTCCAGACTCAACATCGAGTCTATACTAAAGCAAAATGACCCTTTGCACTTAAACACAAACTGTTAAATCTCATCACTACCCAATAACTAATACACCAGGAAAACTTTGAATACTACATGAGAATACAGGCTTGACTTCAAACTGACAAATATTCATGCTTAAACTAAACTTACAAACACAGCATGAAACTTTAAACCAACTAACTCTTTTTCAATACCAAAAAGTAACAAAATTTAGAGAATTAATCAACACCCAAACTCTTAAAGAGCACACGTTTATTTGTATAGCATCTTAAGGGCAGGGGAAAAACTGAAAACAACGCGTATAACTTTGGATTTACTACAGAAAGGCTATAGAAATAGAAGAAGCAAAGAAGCAAAGCTCAAAACAATTTCGTATTCAATCAAATTTCCACTCGAAGAGGCATGTTTACAGTCACTAGCCCTCCATAGTTTACAGAAATACCTGAAATGGAAAGGAAAACAAAGAAGTGAAGATTCAGCAGGAGAACAGCAGCAGAAAACTCAACCAAAAGAAGCAGCAGTAGAGTCAGCTAAAACCCAGTAATGAAACAATGTTTCCAACAACAAAGTTTAAATAAAACTTTAAATATCCACAACTCAATCCATTTTAAACCAAGTGCAAGACTGTGAAATTTTCAGTGGTTTTAAACTAAACAATGAGGATCAGAAGAACCAAAAACCAAGCAGAATTTTGAATAGTTTTCACAAAGAACTGCAGGGAATTCAAGGTTATTTCAAAATGTTTCAAAGAAAGCAGCCATTTTAGTTTTCATGATATTTTCTCTAGTTTTTTTTCTCCTTGAATCTCAAGTAATGATGCCTTTATAGGCAAGCTTCTAGGGCAGCCTAAAGGAATCAGTTTTTGCACTTAAAACATTTTTGAATTCTTATTTTTGCTCACATACCCTTAATTTTAAAATTAGATTTTCAGTCTAGTCCCACTGACACCTTCCTAGCAGCTTCCTAATCAGTTACTCAAAAATTTCCCCCACCTACAATTCCTAAACTACCCTTTAGGACCCCTGTTATTTACCCCGGGAACCCATGGGTCATGGGTCAAATTGACCCAATGGCTAAACCAAACATGGGCTCAATTCTGACCCAATACCCTAAATCAAATCCCTTGGAGTGAAGTCTGAAATGGATTTAGAGCCCAAACAGCAGAATGAATTAAACCAAATTGGGCATTTTATGGCAAGCAGTAAGAAAACAACTAAACGATTTCACAAAACTAAAACATAAACTAAAGGACTGGTTAATGCATAATTAAACTAAGTTATCAAATAAACCTAATTAAGTTAAACTAAATGGCTAAACAAATGGGTGAAATCAGAAGTTTAATCATGCTGTTAACAAGAAAGACTAAACAGACCAAGAAAAATTAGGGAACAAAATTTGGAAAAGAAAACTAAAAAGGAACAAAAGGATATTATTTAATCTCGACCAGAAACTTTGGTCAAGTTTCAATTGAATTAACCAAAGAAAAAGAAGAAGAGATGAAGAGGAACGAAAGTTGAAATAACACAAAAAAATGAATAAAGAACGAAGGAAAACTCACCGACCAAAACTCGAACTCGAGATTGATATTCCACCTTAAACCCCCAAATAATGTCAATCACTTGTTCTTTGTCAAGAACAAGCCAATAACGTTATTTTGTGATAAAAATCGGCCCTGAATACTCAAGAAAACTAGAAAAATAACCTTGCATGTATAGATTTGACTTTAGGCTTTTAGGGCTCGAACATTAGATTTAAGATTCGAGAAGTTCTGGCAAGATTCGAGGGAAATTGGTTGTAGATTAGGGGAGAGGGAGCTATGGGGATTTTACGGTGTTAATTTGGGGTGATTTGGAGGTGGCGGCTGAGGCGGTGAAAAATGGGGCGGCGAATTAGGATTATTGTTTGGTTCTCTGAGAAGAGTAATGTGAGGGAGATGATTAGAGGGGGGGTGGTATATTCGGACAGTTAAATAATAATCCAGGCTCCAGTTCCCGTCTATTCGATTAAGTAAAATCAACGTCTCAGATGATGAGAGGCCAGAACGGCGTCGTTTGGTTCTTGAGCGGGTTTGGACCGGACTGGGAACGCGTTTTGGGCTGGTTCTAGACAGGTTTAACCGGGTACACAAGGGGAATTTTGGTCTGGGCTTGGGAATTTCAAAAGTTGGCCCAAAAATCTGAAATCTCCGATTCTTTTTCTTTTTCTTTTACAACTTTTTTTTAATTCTTTTTCTTTTAAACAATAAAAAAAACCTAACTTAATTACTAAACCAAATTATACTACCAAATTAAGTTAATTAACTCTAATAATTACCACAACTAATTAAAGACCAAATTAAAGGAAAACTAACAAAATTCAAAGCTAAAAAAATTAAACAATGCAAAAATAAATCATTTTTTTGTGATTTTTCTATTTTTGTAAAACACTAATTACTAAAAATGTAAAACTAAATCCTAAATGCAAATGCAATATGTTTTAGTATTTTTATGAATTAAATAAAATTAAACATGCACAAAAAAATGCAAATGATCAGAAAAATTCCACAATAATTCCTAAAAATAACAAATAATTAAAGAAAAATCTAATTTTGGGGATTCTGTGGGAGTAATTCAGGTGATGCAAAAGTCACGTGCTCGTAGCTGCCCCTCTTTGCTCGGAGACACGAAGGGTTTTCGGGAAAAGATACAATGAGCAATTATGAGGGATTTTTGCCCGTTTGACACTCCATGAGAAGCATTTTTAAAAGTGTCTAACCGAACCTTGCTTCAAAGGTTGCCTACATATCCTCGGCTATAAAGGAATCAGGTCAGTGTAGCTCTGAAGGTTTTGGCAACTGGGACTACCGGGAAGTTGTGATTTCACTGCTGCTACTGCTACTGCTTGCTGCACTCCTTATTACACCAAAAATGAAAAATAAGAAGTTAATCTAGCTAAACCTATCAACTAAGAGTTACAAGATTCCTATCTATAAATCTCTTGAAGCTTGATCTTGAGTCTCAGCTGGTTTTTGTTGTGGACTCTGATCTGAATCTTGATGCTCGTTAGCTGCAACCGTTGGTTCATTCTTCAGCTTTTGGATCAAGGTGGGACATGTGAATCTTGTGACATCAATCAAATTTTGAGCAGTCTGCATCCTTCTCCACTTCAGCACTTTGAGTTCATTCTTTTTGTTCCTTTTCTTCTTTTCTTTATTTTGGATTGAGACTCATTTTTTGGTCATCTCGAATCTTATGCCTCGAGGTCAAACTGCTTAGATACCAAAACAAACAAAAGAACGAAATTTTTCTGCCCTAGTTTTCACTAGGAAAATTTTGTGAGTTATTTGCAACACAAATCTAAGCTATTTCTTTATTGAGAGCAATAAAAGTCAGGATTGTGTATCCTTGAGAATAGGGAGTGAAGCCCTAAATTGGGAAGATTGCCAGGTTATGCTAGAAAGATGACCGGGTTATGCCGGAAAAGAAAAAGGGTCCTCAGATTATGCCGGGGAAGTCCACGGGTTATGCCGGAAAAGAAGAAAAAAGGTCCTCGGGTTATGCCGGGGAGATACACGGGTTATGCCGGGAGAAAAGAAAAACGTCTCTGGGTTATTCTAGGGAGGTCCACGGGTTATGCTGAGAAAGTCATCATGTTATGCCGGAAGAAAAGAAAAGGTCCTCGGGTTATGCTGGGGAGGTCCATGAGTTATGTTGGGAAAGTCATCGGTTATGCCGGAAGAGAAAGAAGGTCGCCGGGTTATGCCGGGTAGGTCCACGGGTCATGCCGGAAGAAAAGAAAAAAGGTCATCGGGTTATGCCGGAGAGGTCCATGGGTTATGCCGGGAGAAAAGAAAAAAGGTCCCTGGGTTATGCCGGGGAGGTCCACGGGTTATGCCGGGAGAAAAGGAGAAAGGTCCTCAGGTTATGCCGGGGAGGTCCAGAGGTTATGCCAGGAGAAATGAAAAAAGGTCCCTGGGTTATTCCAGGGAGGTCCATGGGTTATGCCGGGATAAAAAAAAGAAAAAAAAAAGATCCCTGGGTTATACCGGGGAGGTCTACGGGTTGTACCGGGGAAAAAGGAAAAAGGTCCTCGGGTTATGCCGGGGAGGCCCACGGGTTATTTCGGGAGAAAAGAAAAAAGGTCCCTGGTTTATGCCAGGGAGCTCCACGGGTTATGCTGGGGAGGTCCATGTGTTACACCGGGAGAAAAGAAAAAAGGTCCTTGGGTTATGCCAGGGAGGTCCACGGATTATGCCGGGAGAAAAGAAAAAAGGTCCCTGGGTTATGCCAAGGAGGTCCATGGGTTATGCCGGGAGAAAAGGAAAAAGGTTCTCGGGTTATGCCGGGGAGGTCCACAGGTTATGCCGGGAGAAAAGAAAAAAGGTCCCTGGGTTATGCCAGGGAGATCCACGGGTTATGCCGGGAACAACTAGGGAATGGGACCCTATTTTAGCTAGAGATTGGAGACCCTAAGCTACCATGATTTGAAATTTGTCTTCTTTTTTTTAGAGTAAAGGTGCATGAAATAACTTGAAGGAAACTTCCCTTTTAGGTTGGTTATTGATGCGAAGCTGTTTCTAGCTCTTGCGCATTTTCCTTTTGGTTGCACCTGCTTCTTGCATGATTGCTTTGGATTGTACCTGTTTCAATTTTTCAAACAAAGAACAATTGTTACTTTGAAACGGTGGTTGGTTTTGTGGCCTTCATTGTTTCTGATCACTTGATCTCGGCCCAACTCTTTTGGTGAGACTGCTGCTTGCTGGCTTTTCTGAAGATTGATCCCTTTCCTAAACCGAGGGACCCAACTTTTCAAAAATTTATCGTGATGGCTCGCCCTTATGGGGCTTTGGTCCTTTCACTTTATTCTGCCTCTAGGGGAATTTGCCTTTGGCTTTCTTTTCATTTCCAATAACTTTGGGTTTCAGAGCATCGGCCATCATGGCCAGTCGGGATCGACTTGATGCACCCGCTGAGGCTGGGTACTTTCTTGGACTTGGCTTTTATTAAGCGGAAACCTGTAAAACCAATCTTGCCACCTTTTCTTTGCATTAGTTTCGGAACAGAGTTAGACCGAAAGGGGTTCAAGGAAAAGTAAACAAAGAACAAGAAAATGAATTTAATGAGAAGTGTCCCTTTCGGGGAGGAAGGACGAACTTATCTAGGGTGCATGTAGACTTCAATAGACATGACATGCTTCTTAGATTGGGTTCCCGATCCGCACAAACTAACCCAACTTCTCATAAACCCATTGCGACCCGTGTTTCAAAACCGAGAAACCTTGCCAGTACTCTTTCAATACCAATGGTGGTGAGGGGTTTCTTCTTTTCGATCAACGGCGCCCTTTGCGGGTTTTCACCAATCAACCTCTCTCATTTCTCTTCTTACCATTGCCTTATAGTGCTCTTTTACGAGTTTTCACTAACAAAATTCTCATTTTCAATTTCTCTACTCGCCATCGCTTCACGGTGCCCGTAGGTTTTCACCAATAAGACTCTCTCATTTTATTTTTCTCATTTTAATTGCATCGAATCCAAACAGTTGCGTTCTCTGATTTTTGAAAACCTTTCACCGATTGATCGGAATGACTTGAACAAGGTTTAGGTAAAAAGAAATTGGATAGAATTACAACTTTGGAACTGTTCAGGCGGGATCATTGCCAAACCATTATAACATCCGCCCCAGTTTCACTTTCGGGGGGGGGGAGGGACCTTGGATTTTTATTTTGGTGTTACTGAACCTCAGAGAGAGGCTGACTATGTATTCTTTCGGAATCAAGTCTAACGTAGTTCAGCAAAACATTTTGTTTTTGTTTTTGTTTTTGTTTTTGTTTTCTCTTTTTTTTCATCATTTCATTCATTGTTTTTGTTTTTTCATCATTTTTTTACAAACGTCTTCGAGTTCCAAAGAGGGTAATGAAAGAAAGGTAACCGTCTCAAAGGGTTAGCAAATGAAAAAGCCTTCGTCATCCCAATCAAACAACGCTATTGCTGCAGAAGGATTAGACATAATACCTTTTGACTGTATCTGCATTCACAGTTGTTTCTAGGTCATTCCCTTCAATGTCTCCCAAATACAATACCCCTTTTGGCAACAATTTTCTGATAATGTATGGGCCTTTCCAATTAGGAGCAAATTTTCCTTTAGCTTCCTGATAATGGGGAAGAATACGCCTTAAGACGAGTTGCCCCACTTCCAAGTTTCTAGGCCGCACTTTCTTGTTGTAGGCACGGGCCATTCTTTGTTGATATAACTGGTCGTGGCAGACTGCGGCCATTCGCTTTTCATCGATCAGGGTTAACTATTCCAAACGGGTTTTGACCCACTCACTGTCTTCAATTTCAACTTCAACCATAATCCGGAGAGAAGAGATTTCTACTTCCGCGGGTATTACAGCTTCAGTGCCATAAACCAAGAGGTACGAGGTTGCTCCAACCGATGTGCGCACAGTAGTGCGATACCCCAACAATGCAAAAGGTAATTTTTCATGCCACTTCCTGGAACTTTGAATCATCTTTCTCAAAATCTTTTTGATGTTCTTGTTTGCTGCTTCGACGACACCATTAACTTTAGGCCGATAAAGAGTAGAGTTTCGATGTGTTATATTGAATTGTTCGCATATCTCCCCCATCAAATGACTATTCAAGTTAGCAGCATTATCAGTGATGATAGTTGCAGAGATGCCGAAATGGCAGATAAGATTGGAGTGCACGAAATCTACCACAGCTTTCTTGGTGACAGATTTGAGAATGATTGCTTCAACCCACTTCATGAAATAGTTGATGGCGACCAGTATGAATCTGTGTCCATTTGAAGCTTTTGGTTCAATCGGCCCAATGACATCCATTCCCCAAGTAACGAATGGCCAAGGTGCTGACATGGGATGCAGTTCTGTAGGCAGTGCATGAATCAAATCACCGTGCACCTGACATTGATGACATTTCCGGACGAAACTAAAATAGTCCTTTTCCATAGTCATCCAGTAACAACCCGCTGGAAGGATTTTCTTTGCCAAAACATACCCATTCATGTGGGGTCCGCACAATCCTACGTGTACTTCATACATGATCCTTCCGGCTTCTTCGGCGTCAACACATCTTAATAAGTTGAGATCTGGAGTCCTTTTGTACAAAACGTCACCGCTTAAGAAGAAACCACTTGCATGTCGTCTAATGGTTCTCTTTTGGTCTCCACTGGCTTGCTCGGGGTATTCATTAGTTTTCAGAATTCTTTTGATGTCATGATACCACGGCTAAATATTTGGTTCTACCTCAACTATATTACAGTAACCGTGCGTTTCCCTAATTTGGATTTCCAAGGGATCAATGTGGGCATTGCCTGGGTATGGCAACATCGAGGCCAAAGTAGCAAGTGCATCAGCTAGTTCATTGTGACAGCGAGGGATGTTCCTGAACTCTATTGACTTGAACCGCTTGCTAAGATCTTCCACATGTTGCCGGTAGGGAATAAGTTTGACATCTCAAGTATCCCATTCTCCTTGGGCTTGTCGGATAATCAGATCTGAATCTCCCATGATCAACAGTTCTTCGACATTTTGGTCGATTGTCATGCTCATACCCATAATGCAGGCTTCATACTCAGCAGTATTGTTTATGCAGAAAAACTGAAGCCAGGCTGTGGCTGGATAATGCTGACCAGTGGGTGAGATCAAGATTACCCCAATTCCAACACCTTTTGCGTTTACCGCTCCATCAAAGAACATTTTCCAAGCATTAGTATCTTCGGATATTGCCTCAACTGAATTTACCTCTTCATCCGGGAAGTAGGTGCTCAAAGGTTGGTATTCATCATCAATCGGGTTTTCTGCCAAATGATCCACTAAAGCCTGGGGTTTCATTGCCTTGCGAGTGACATAGACTATATCAAATTCAGTAAGCAAGATTTGCCATTTTGCCAATCTTCCTGTGGGCATTGGCTTCTGGAATATGTATTTTAAAGGATCCAACCTGGTTATGAGGTAAGTGGTGTAGGCTTGCAGATAATGCCTCAGCTTCTGAGCGACCCAAGTTAAAGCGCAACAAGTTCTTTCCAATAAAGTGTACTTAGCTTCATAACTAGTAAACTTCTTGCTCAGATAGTAAATGGCCTGCTCTTTCTTTCCGGTCACATCATGTTGCCCGAGGACACAGCCGAAAGAATTTTCAAAGACTGTCAGATACAAGAACAGAGGCCTCCCTGGCTCAGGCGGGACCAAGACTGGCGGATTCAACAAATATTCCTTGATTTTGTCAAAAACTTCTTGACATTCGTTTGTCCATTTGATTATGGGGGCCAAGATGCGGGAAGCAAGACTCAGATGGTTCGGGCACATTCAGAGGAGGAACACTGATGCACCGGTGAGAAGGTGTGAACAACTGGCGGTAGTGGGTACGAAGAGAGTTAGAGGGAGACCTAAGAAGTATTGGGGAGAGGTGATCAAGCAGGATATGGCGCGACTTAGGGTTACTGAGGACATGGCCCTAAACAGGGAATTGTGGAGATCGAGCATTAAGGTTGTAGGTTAGGGGAAATTGTGATGTCTTTTTTACAGCGCACTAGAGTGAGACTAGCCAGTTAGGAGTTAGTCTTAGGATGCTATTGATCAACTACTGATGATGGGCTTTATCTGCTGTGTATTAATACCTTATATCTTTCTCGTATTTCCTATATCTCTTATATTGCTGTTACTTTGTTTTTTATGGCATTTATGTTATGTTATGGATTTCATGGTATTTTATGTTGTTTTATTATGAGTCTATTGATAGTACTAATATAGTGTCTCTTGTTGCCTCTTTGATCCGAGGGTCTCCTGGAAACAGCCTCTCTGCCTCTCGGGTAGAGGTAAGGTCTGCGTACATATTACCATCCCCAGACCCCACTTGTGGGATTACACTGGGTTGTTGTTGTTGTTGTGGTATCTTTGTTCAACAACATGAATGTGGGTTCACACGTGGATGTCAACTGAGCAATGAACCGGCTTATGTAGTTCAATTTGCCTAATAAGATCATCACATCCTTTTTGGTTCTCGGAGGAGGCAAATCTCAAATGGACTTTATCTTTGTTGGGTCTAGCTCGATGCCCCTCCGACTGACTATGAATCCCAAAAGTTTGCCATATGGAACTCCAAATGCACATTTGGCTGGGTTTAGCTTCAGATCATATTTACGCAGTCGCTCAAAGAATTTTCTCAAATCCCGAACATGGTCATCCTGGGTCCTGGACTTAATGATCACGTTGTCCACATACACCTCTATCTCTTGGTGCATCATGTCATGAAAAATGGCAATCATGGCCCTCATGTAGGTTGCCCCGGCATTCTTTAGACTAAAAGGCATGACCCTGTAACAGTATGTGCCCCAGGGTGTGGTAAAAGCTATCTTTTCTGCATCCTCTCCATCCATCAACACCTGGTGATATCCTGCATAACAATCCACGAAGGATTGTATCTCATGTTTGGCGCAGTTATCAACAAGGATGTGGATGTTCGGTAAAGGGAAATTACACTTAGGGCTTGCTTTATTCAAATCTCTGTAATCCACACACACTCGGGTTTTCCCGTCTTTCTTTGGAACTAGAACTACATTGGCTAGCCATGTGGTGTACCGAACCACTCGGATTACCCCTGCTTTCAACTGTTTCGTGACCTCTCCTTTAATTTTGTCACTGATATCAGTTTTAAACTTTTTTTGCTTTTGCTGGACAGGGGGATAATCAGGGTAAGTTGGCAACTTATGAACCACCAAATCAACACTTAGTCCTGGCATGTCATCATATGACCAAGCAAACACATCGTTGAACTCAAACAAGAGTTGGATCAATGCGTCCCGGGTTTTCTCATCTGTGTGAATGCTTATCTTGGTTTCCCTGACTTCCTCAGAATTACCGAAATTAACCGGTTCAATATCATTTAAGTTCAGCTTAGGTTTATTCTCAAATTGTTCCAATTCTCGATTTATTTCCCTAAAAGCCTCTTCTTCATGATATTCCGGTTCTTAATTCATTATTTCACAGTTAGACAGCGTGTTTGAATCTGGGCATGAAGTCCGCAAGCATGTCACGTTATTTAAAAGCACATTATTAGAACTGAAAGAAAAGTAAAAGAGAAAATAACAAAAATCAGAAAGAGTAGAGAGATGAACGATGAAATATTGATTTCATTTCTTTGAATTTAAAGATAATAGGGTTTACATTGGAAATTTAAAGAAAGGAAACTAAATAAAACATTCGAGTTACACCCTAAAATAACTCGCGATGCAGAAAAAGTGGCAGGACTAGACTACTAGGACTCCCGCCTGATTGGGAATGGAGTAGCCTTCCAATTTTGTAGTTTGGCACTGGGTCCCATGTATAGCACCTCAACGGTGCTTGAGTCTTCCCCTGGTTGGACCATGTGAGTTTCATACAACATCTGCCTCATAACCCCGTAGATTTCTTGAATTTCTCAACCGTAAAGGCTGCATCTTCCTCTTCCTCATTGTATTTAGGCTTGACAAATGTCCTGTAAAGATGCAAAATCGACTGAGGCAAGACCCAACCATTATTTTTTTCTTTCATCCTCCCATTTCCCATCAGCCGATATGGGTTGGAAACCTACCCCAAAGAACTTCTCACTAGCAGTCAGGGTGATAGGTTCAACGATTCCTTGCAATGATTTCCTAAGCCCTTTCCCGGGTTTGTAACCATGTCTGATCATTTCTTTGGCCACCACAATTGATGCATTTGAAATAAAGGGTTGAGGACAAGGGTTTCCTTTTCACATTGGTCCGCGACCACAATCTCAAAAGCTTGATAAACTATGTGTTCACTTCCCTCTCTAGCTTCAAGACAAGGGACTGACGGGTCCCGATAGATCGATTGCTCATTTTCCCCATGAACTACAATATCCTGATCTTCATGTTTGAATTTCACCATTTGGTGGATAGTAGAAGGAACAGCCCCTGCTACGTGAATCCATGACCTTACCAAGAGGAAATTATAGGAGGTATCCATGTCCAAAACTTAGAAGGTCACTTCGAAGTCCACCGGGCCGATAGTCAGGATCAGATCAATATTGCCTATTGTATCTCTCTTTATGCCGTCAAAGGCAAGCATACAGACGTTGTTGGGTCTGATTCTCTCGGTACCAATTTCCATTCGTTGCAAAGTTGAGAGTGGGCAAATATCTACCCCAGAACCACCATCGATCATGACCCTTTTCACATAATACCCTTCGCATTTGACTGTCAGGTGACGGGATTTGTTGTGTACGGCGCCCTCCGAAGGCAAATCATTCTTGCTGAAAGAGATTTGATTGATTGCAAAAAACCTTTCTGCCATCCTCTCCAACTGTTCTACAGTGGTTTCAATGGGTACATATGCTTCATTAAGGGTTTTGATCAACACTTTTTGGTGCTCAGTTGAGTTCATTAGCAGGGACAAAAGAGAGACTTGGGCAGGAGACTTTCGGAGCTGATCGATTATCTCGTAGTCTGCCATTTTCATTTTCTAAAAGAATGCTTCTTCTTCTTTAGCACTCACTAGCTTATTAGGCGGGAAACACTTCTTTGTGGCATTATTCACTTCATCCAGATTGAGGTACTTCTCAGCCGGGTTATTTTCCTTGACTTCTCCCGAGATTTCTTGACCTTTGGAAGTTACTACCGATTTGTTATAATTCCATGGCACGGCAGTGGGATCTGTCATGGGCCTTTATGGCGCGCGGCCAATAACCACAGGCTCACTCAGCCTGGGTGGAAGTATTGGCCCCCACATCACGTAGGTCCCCTTGGGCACATACATTTGAGTTCCCTTGTTTAGTTCAAACCTCCTAGGAGGACTCAATGACATCTGTTCTTTCTTGCGGCCTCAAAGGACATAGAGAACGACATCTTTGGAGGGCGCTGCCCCAATTTCAATTTCCACTTTCTTTTCCGTCTTCTGAGGGGTGGTTTTGCTCTTTTTCTCCCCCTTGTCTTGTTTCGCGACATCTTTTGGCTTCTTTTCCACATCGTCTATGGCAATGATGGCTTTTAGAGCTGGTTCAAACTCCCTATCTTCACAAATCATCCCAATAACCGGTCCGTTGTTGTGAGCCGGTAGCGGATTGTTGGTTACATTAGGGATATCTTCGTCCCTTAGCATTATTCTCTTTTGTTCTATCAGATCTTCCACAGCCCTATTCAAGGTCCAACAATTATCTATATTGTGCCCTTCTTCCCCTGAATGATAGGCACATCCGGTGCCATGTTGGTAAGAGGGTGACTCTGGGTTTTGCTTATTCGGGGGTACGGGTTGCAACAAACCCATTTGGACCAATTTTGGGAATATCCTAGAATAGGACTCACCAATGGGTGTGAATTTTGTTTTCCTTGGCGGCCCCCGGGCACGGAAGTTGTTTTGTAGGGGTCGGGGATTATTGTGAGCTTGGTAAGGAGGTTGATTTCTGGGAAGTGGAGCTCTGTTCTGGTTAAATTGTTGTTGTAGCCTAACATAGGGTTGGGCATTCATCACTGTGTATGGCTGAGGAGCATAAACCATATCTTGGTGGGGATAGTAGTGTTTTGGGGTTCTTTCAGAGAAAAGAGATCTGGGTAGACGGGGTTTTCTTACACTCGACGTTTCCATTGCTGTTTCTTCCTTTTTCTTTCGATTTGCTACTCCTCCAAACCCGCCCTGGATGGCTTGGGAGGTAGCCCTTATAGCAGACTGACTCAAGATTCGCCCTGTTTTCAACCCATTTTCAACCATTTCACCAACTTTGATGGCTTCGGCGAATGGCTTACCCATCGCAGACATCATGTTTTGATGATAATCGGCCTCTTGGGCTTGAAGGAATATGCTGACCATCTCTGTTTCGTCCATGGGAGGTTTAACTCTGGCGGCTTGTTCGCGCAACTTGACGGCATACTCTCAGAAGCTTTCCGAGGACTTCTTCTTTAGGTTTGACAATGAATTCCTATCAGGAGCGATGTCAATGTTATATTGGAATTACCTGACAAAGTCCCAATCCAGGTCGTCCCAGATATGCCAGCGAGATATATCCTGATCCATATACCATTCTGAAGCGATACCGACCAAATTTTCTCCGAAGTAAGCCATGAGCAACTCTTCTTTTCCACCCGCTCCCCGTAGTTGCTTGGAATACCTTTTGAGGTGGGCAAGGGGATCCCCATGCCCATCATATTTATCAAACTTTAGGGTTTTGAAGCCCAAGGGTAGATGTACGTGGGGGAACATGCACAGGTCGGCGTAAGACACGCTCTTTTGCCCACTCAACCCCTATATGTTTTTGAGACTTTGCTCCATGCTTCTCATCTTTCTTGTAATCTCCTCTTGTTTAGGGGTTTTTGCAGTTTTCTCCTGCCCTGCGGTAAACTCATACCGAGGCGGCTGAGGATAAGCACTAGTAGTAAACTGGGTTGGTTCCATTAGGAAAGATGGTGTTTGAAAAATGAAAGAGGATGGATCGAAGCTAGGCCTGGGTAGAGTAGGTTGTGTCATAGCTGAGCAAGGTGGCACGGTGAATATGTTTGAAGTTGCACGTGAAGCTAACATATGGGGGCGAGCCTGAAAAGGTGTTCCCACAAAGTTGGCGGAAATAGTAGGATATCCCAATGGGGTGTTTGGGTAGCTTATGGGGATGTTGGAGGTCTCATTTTCCCTGGGAAAAAGCTCGGGAAATCCAGGGATTGCACTTGGTGGTTCTTTTCTGTTTGCCCAGGCGTCCCACATTTCCATCATGCGGAGATGTAGAAATCTATTTTCCTCGGCCGATGCCGATTCTGAGGTTGGGATGCCCGAGATCGGACTATCATCTGCAATAGGAACTGTTGGCAGAGGAATTTCCGAAGACATTTCAACGCTTCCTTTCGACCTCGTGAAGTATGGATGTGAAGCCAAACTACCACAAAACCAACCACCTTACTATAAAACCTGAGCTTACAGTAGACAACAAACTGGTTAGTTTGGAGCAAATAACACATAGGTAATCGCACGTTGGGGTATGATGCACCTATACAGTTAAATGTGTTTCTACATGTTTCGCCACGGTTGCATGCTTCATCCCGGCTTTGCTTACTTTCCCCAATTTTCTTTCCTTTCTACTTTGGCCTTTTGTGCTTCTATTCTCACGTTCCGCTCTTTTCTTTCATCTCTTTCCTTGCTCTTTTTTCATTTTTGTTTTGATTTTTCCTCGGCTCTCTTTTCTTTCTTTTTTGGGTTTTTCCTTGGGTCTTTCTTTTCACATCATTCTCTTATTGGGTCTGACCGGATCCGATGAGGATTGCCTACGTATCACGATGCCACGTGAATCAGATCATTATGTAGTTCAAGAAAAATAAATGCTGAAAATAAAGAAACAATTTTTGGGAATTTTCGATTTTCATTAATAAAAACTCCTAAACCTTTCTATTACAAAAGACTTCAAACTACTCATTTTCTTGGAATTTAGAAACTATGAACAGACTCAAAACAGCATTTTAAAAATACAGACTCGATAGATGAAAAATCATGAATACATCAATGCTTCAACTCCTGGGGCCCGTGGGACATCATTCGGTCTCGCCACGGGCCTACGTGCGAGATCCCCTTGAAGCCGCTCCAAATCACCCATTATCTGGCGGACAAATGTCATTACTGCAACGAAGAAAGTGGTTCGAGTCATGTCCTCGCATGCTTGGCATTTCATGACGATGTAGTCGGCAATGGATCTAACACTCTCTCGGACAATACCCTTCTCCTGAAGCAAGCGCCCGATTTGCTGATTCCGAGCTTCTAGCACCTAAGTGTCATGCTGGTTTTGATTCTGCAATTGTTGCATATCTTCCTCCACCTGAGCCATCAAAGCATAACAATGTCCCTATCGGCTTTAAAGTTTCTAACCTGTTTGTCCGCCTCATTTTCAAGGGTGGTTAGCTTTCTCTTCAAATTGGTGATTGTCCCCTCATATTTTCTTTTCATTTGTTGCACAAATTATGCCCGCCCTTCAGCATTCTTTGCCAATTGTGCCTAGACTTTTGCTAAGTCTTAGATTTTTCTAGGTCATCTCGACACTCAAGTACTTTATTTCTCAGACTGCTTATAAGCCTTTCATTCGCTCGGCTTCTTTCCGGGTTTCTAGCAGTTGTTCTCATTTTCTGGATTTGAGCTTTGAGGGCTTCGTTTTCCTGAGTTAGCTTTTTCTTTTCCCCTTCATCTACGCCAGCCTGGATACTGTTGCCAAATTTTAGGTCCCTGATTTGTCCCTCTAATTTACTTATTTTGGCCCTATAGCTTTCTTCTTTTGCCAAACAACCCCACTGCTTTTGCGAATCGTTAGTGAATTGTTGTACATGGGGTCTCTTAGCTGGTCTCTCGGGAATCTGAAACCTTTTATCTAACAAAATAATGTGCTTGGGGTCTACCTCACCTCTTTTTATATCCCGCACCATAGTCTTAGGTTCGAGAAATCGGCACTCATTCCACACTTGGAGAACTCTTCCTTCCGGAAATACGGCCTTTGGGCCCAATTTGACGACATGCCTACTCAAATCTTCGTCATGGGGAGCGGTTTGAAATCTGCCCAGTTGGCGTATAACCCTGTAAGGAGCATACAGCTGGATGCTCCGGATGCCCATCAGGAGAAGATAACACACTTCGGCTAACATGTATACGGCTTCGGTGACAAGGAGCCATCCTAACGCCCACTCAATTCTATCAAAAGTTAAAGAACTTAAGTGTGCAAACCAAGCTTTGGTACCCTAGGGAAATTTAACACCCACCACTCGGTTTTCAAATTCTTCTATGCAATTCAAATTGGTCATACCGTAGTTCATATACCCGACACAGTGGCAGAGGTGTTCCCGTATCCACAATTGTAGTAGTAAGTTACAGCCTTGGAAGTACTTTCCACCTTCTCGACAAATGGTCAAAGCTCGGTAAATCTCAGATAAGATCAGGGGAACCAAAGTGTCATTAGCTTTATTTATTGCCACATCAACCATTCCCACGAGGCCCAATTCTATGTTGCCATCTTTTCGCGGACAGATTATAACACCCAAGAATGCTACTATAAAAACTAAACCCCGCCATGACTCCCACTTATCTTTATTTCCGGCATGGGTCAGAC
This sequence comes from Nicotiana sylvestris, assembly GCF_000393655.2. Classification (NCBI taxonomy): domain Eukaryota; kingdom Viridiplantae; phylum Streptophyta; class Magnoliopsida; order Solanales; family Solanaceae; genus Nicotiana; species Nicotiana sylvestris. The sequence continues at coordinate 150,232,304 of NC_091065.1, read as the reverse complement.
CAGTATTCGGTGCTTCAAAACCTTGGGGGTTACCATAGCATTGATAAAAGAACTGGAAAGTGCAATACCCTTCAGACAAGTTCCCATCCTGAATATCCCGGCTAATACTCAACATATCCAGAAATTTGTGGGGAGATACCGGTCTTGGTGACACCGGGTACCGACTTCTAAAGTTTCCGTTAAGGTCGGCGTAACATGCAATTTCCTCTAGTGTGGGTCTGAGCTCAAAATCAGAAAAGTGGAACACATTTCGAATCGGATCCCAAAAAGGTATCAAGGCTTCAATCACGTCCAATCTTGGCTTGATGTTCAAAAGTCCGATAAGACCACCCAAAACCTTTACCACGGTTCCTCTACTGACTTTCCCTAAATCATTCCTCATCCTGCACATTTATTTGGGTGATTTAATTAAAAGAAAAATTATGACTTATTTTGACTCAAGAAAAAGCTATCACTACTTTTTTTCAAAATTTTCATAAAAAATTCGGCTTTGCAAATACGGCCTTTCAGCACTTCGGGGAAGAAGATTTAAGGTTGTGTTTGCTAACAGGCCAAAACCTTGAAAAAGCGACCAAAGGTGGCTGGTCTTGCAAAAAACGGCCTTCCGGTGTCCTTTTGGGGACATTCGGCTATTTTAGACAAGAATGACATCACCCTACTTATTTACCATAAAAAATAAAATTTTTGTTCTTTTTGGACTATTTTTGCAAAACGGGAAGTTGAACCCGAGGGGGGTTGCCTATGTATCCCACATCCGGTGAGAATCAAACTGGCGTAGTTCGGGCAGATTTGACAAAATAAAAACCAACTATTTTTTAAAAAAAATAGAATTTTCTCTTCTTTTTTTCTTTTCAAAATTTCGGCAGAGTTTCGGTATATTTTTGGACACTGGTTTTTTCAAAAATAGGCAATATCTCTCTTAGCCCTCACATTGATTTTTCTTTTCCCAACTTTTCTCTTATTATCCAACAAACCGGTCAACATGCAAATCCGAAGCAAATACAAGTAGCAAGTAGGATGCATCAGGATGGTCGTTTCATTTCGGGTACACCTGTTCTAGACAGACCCAATCCCTGTGTTGAGTCTCCAAAGTCAAATGCACGTGATGCAAACAAACGTTCCTACTAGGGATCCGACATGAGGTTTTGTTATACTAGTTTTAAAACCTGGGTGTATTGTTCTAGATCTGGCTTACCCAGTGGACAGCTCGAGCTGAGGGGGGCAGCGTACCGGAAATACAGAAGCTTCACCAGCTTTGCAACTTGTCTGAACCTCGTTCTAAGATTGGATAAGACTCTAAACAGAAGGGAAGTCACACAAAGTACACACTCCCCAGATGATTAGAAGACTCAGAGAGAAGAAGGGTTTCGTAGAAGTTTATATATACAGTTCAAACAATATCAAAGCAGTAAAATCGGCATTTAGCACATTAGGCTCGACATGTAAAAATCAGATAAAAACAAGCCAACTATACCAATTATCCTAAGCTCGGATTCTTAAACCCTGAACCAAAGTTCTGGGTTTGTATCCTCAGCAGAGTCGCCAGAGCTGTCACACCTCCTTTTTACACACCCGAAGGGAGTACAAGGGAGTTTTTCCACTTTAAGTGACATTATTCGAAATGAGATTATTTATTCATTTTTATCCAGAGTCGCCACTTGGGATGGTTTATTTTCTGGTGTCCCAAGTCACCGGCTTTGTTTTTAAATCCCAAATCGAGGAAAATTCGACTTTCCTTTTTGAAGTCTGCGAACCAGAAATTTTGAATAAGGAATTTTGTTAACCCGAGGGAAGGTGTTAGGCACCCCCGAATTCCGTGGTTCTAGCACTGTCGCTTAAACTATTACAATTGGCCTATTATCTGATTTTAATACATGTTTTAGCCTATGGTATATTTTAAATTTATTAAACCGCTTTTAGTTATTTTTAAAGAAGATTTCAAGTCATCTAAAATGCGTCTTTGGACCACGCCACATGAAATGCACCCGCTGTACGAGACATATTTATTTAACATTGTTAAGATTTGGATTTGGGTCACATGAAATGCACACCCGAGTTTAGAAAAGTAATTTTTAAAATAGCGTGCCTAAAGCAACTACGCACTTTCAAGTTTGCGAGGGCCATGAAAATTCAAATAAATGGCACGGCTCGATTCAAAGGATTAAAATTAATTAAATGAGGGCCATGCATTTTGAGATTTTATTTGGCACGGCACACCTCGATTCTAAATGTTTAAAGAAAATTTGAAACTAAGCTTTAGGGCCATAAATTGTACATTTGACTAATATGGCACACCTCAAACTAATTTTAAGAGGCTAATTAAGTAATTAATGAGGATTGAAATATTCTAATTATTTTAGCTAAAGATTTGACCTTAATTATTAACCAATAGGTATCGTACTAGAGACCAATTATCTAAAGGAAATTGCAAAGTTGCATCTGATGAAACAAAAGACAGGCCCAAGCAGCAGAAGGGTAAACGATCTATTAACAAATGCCCTCAGGCTTGGCCCAAATGAGCCCAAATTTGTGAAACAATGAACACCTCATGGGGTGCGTAATTGAATCTGAATTCGACCGTTCTTTAGCTGGGCCAACGTCCAGTTCTCATAATCCAATGATTCATACCCAAATCAAATAATGCAAATCAATTGATGTTAACATGGAACATGAAGTCAAATTAACAAACTTAAACTCTGATTTTAAACATTTAACACAAATTAACTAAGCTAAATTTCTAATTTTATCTTTCATGCATCTTTGCGTCAAATCTGCTACCAGAACAATCCAGTAGCCAAACGAATGAGTTGTTGGGCTCAAGAAACGAGCCCAAATAGCGACAACAGGCCATCTTCCCTTGCAAATGACTTCATAATCCAAGGCTCGATGAGCCCTAACACTATAACGAACAAGATTGAGGATTCCAGACTCAACATCGAGTCTATACTAAAGCAAAACGACCATTTGCACTCAAACACAAACTGTTAAATCTCATTACTACCCAATAATTAATACACCAGGAAAACTATGAATACTACATGAGAATACATGCTTGACTTCAAACTGACAAATATTCATGCTTAAACTAAACTTACAAACACAGCATGAAACTTTAAACCAACTAACTCTTTTTCAATACCAAAAAGTAACAAAATTTAGAGAATTAATCAACACCCAAACTCTTAAAGAGCACACATTCATTTGTATAGCATATTAAGGGCAGGGGAAAAACTGAAAAAAACGCGTATAACTTTGGATTTACTACAGAAAGGCTATAGAAATAGAAGAAGAAAAGAAGCAAAGCTCAAAACAATTTCGTATTCAATCAAATTTCCACTCGAATAGGCATGTTTATAGTCAGTAGCCCTCCATAGTTTACAGAAATACCTGGAAATAGAAAGGAAAACAAATAAGTGAAGATTCAGCAGGAGAACAGTAGTAGGAAACTCAACCAAAAGAAGAAGCAGCAGAGTCAGCTAAAACCCAGCAATGAAACAATGTTTCCAACAGCAAAGTTTAAAACAAAAACTTTAAATATCCACAACTCAATCCATTTAAACCAAGTGCAAGACTGTGAAATTTTCAGTGGTTTTAAACTAAGCAATGAGGATCAGAAGAACCAAAAACCAAGCAGAATTTTGAATAGTTTTCACAAAGAACTACAAGGAATTCAAGGTTATTTCAGAATTTTTCAAAAAAAGCAGCCATTTCAGTTTTCAGGATATTTTCTCAAGTTTTTTCGTTTCTCCTTGAATCTCAAGTAATGATTCCATTATAGGAAAGCTTCTAGGGCAGCCTAAAGGAATCGGTTTTTGCACTTAAAACCTTTTTGAATTCTCATTTTTGCTCACATACCCTTAATTTTAAAATCAGATTTTCAGTCTAGTCCCACTGACACCTTCCTAAAAGCTTCCTAATCAGTTGCTCAAAGATTCCCCCCACCTACAATTCCTAAACTACCCTTTAGGACTCATGTTATTTACCCCGGGAACCCATGTGTCATGGGTCAAATTGACCCAATGGTTAAACCAAACAAGAGCTCAATTCTGACCCAATACCCTAAATCAAATCCCTTGGAGTGAAGTCTGAAATGGATTCAGAGCCCAAATAACAGAATGAATTAAACTAAATTGGGTATTTTATGGCAAGTAGTAAGAAAACAACTAAACTATTTCACAAAACTAAAACCTAAACTAAAGGACTGGTTAATGCAGAATTAAACTAAGTTATCAAATAAATCTAACTAAGTTAAACTAAATGGCTAAACAAACGGGTGAAATCAGAAGTTTAATCATGCTGTTAACAAGAAATATTAAACAGACCAAGAACAATCAGGGAACAAAATTTGGAAAAGAAAACTAAAAAGGAACAAAAGGATATTACTTAATCTCGACCAGAAACTTTGGTCGAGTTTCAGTTGAATTAACCAAAGAAAAAGAAGGAGAGATGAAGAGGAATGGAAGTTGAAATAACACAAAAAATGAACAAAGAACGAAGGAAAACTCACCGACCAAAACTCGAACTCGAGATTGATATTCCGATTTAAACCCCCAAATAATGTCAATCGCTAGTTCTTTGTCAAGAACAAATGAATAACATTATTTTGTGATAAACACCAGCCCTGAATACTCAGAAAAACTGGAGAAACAACCTTGCATGTATAGATTTGGCTTTGGGCTTTTTGGGCTCGAACTTTAGATTTATGATTCGAGAAGTTCTGGAAAGATTCGAGGGAAACCGGTTGTAGATTAGGGGAGAGGGAGCCATGGGGATTCTACAGTGTTAATTTGGGGTGGTTTGGAGGTGGCGCCGCCGGTTGAGGCGGTGGAAAATGGGGCGGAGGATTAGGGTTATTGTTTGGTTCTCTGAGAAGGGTAATGTGAGGGAGATGATTAGAGGAGGGGGGTGGTATATTCAGACAGTTAAATAATAATCCAGGCCCCAGTTCCGTCTGTTCGATTAAGTGAAATCAATGGCTCAGATGATGAGAGGCCAGAACGACGTCGTTTGGTTCTTGAGTGGGTTTGGACCGGACTAGGAACGGGTTTTGGGCTGGTTCTGGACGGGTTTAATCGGGTACACAAGGGGAATTTTGGTCTGGGCTTGGGAATTTTAAAAGTTGGCCCAAAAATCCGAAATCTCCGATTCTTTCTCTTTTTCTTTTACAACTTTCTTTTTAATTCTTTTTCTTTTAAACAATAAAAAATAAAAATAAAACCTAACTTAATTCCAAAACCAAATTTTCCATCAAATTAAATTAATTAAATTAAAGGAAAACTAACAAAATTCAAACCTAAAAAAATTAAACAATGCAAAAATAAATCATTTTTTGTGATTTTTCTATTTTTGTAAAACACTAATTATTAAAAATGTAAAACTAAATCCTAAATGCAAATGTAATGTGTTTTTGTATTTTTATGAATTAAATAAAATTAAACGTGCGCACAAAAATGCAAATGATTAGAAAAATTCCACAATAATTCCTAAAAATAACCAATAATTAATGAAAAATCTAATTTTGGGGATTCTGTGGGAGTAATTCAAGTGAGGCAAAAATCACGTGCTCACAACGGGTAACATGGAAAAACTCATAATTGAAGCAAAGCATCAGAAAATTAGGGTTTTCACATAAATCGACTAGGGCTTAGGCAGCCTTAGCCTAAATTAGTCGAGAACACATAAGAACAAACGATTAAGCATTAAAAATCAGAAACCCTTTGAGAAGATAAATTATAGTAAACCCTAGTTTAGGAAAAACGGGAAATCAGTTGAAAACCAAAAAACTTTCAAGGAAAACATGTGAAATATGTTCGATTCGCCTCAAATCTGAGAAGATTGGAGACCAAAAAATTAGGGTTTTTAGAAAGCGCAATAGAGACAAGAACATAGGCTTAGAAAACTATGGATTCGTAACAAAATAAGAACGATTCTTACTCAAGGCCGGAAAAATAGCCTGAAACAGGCAAGAAATCCGAAGGTGCAAAACAGACCTGCCTAGGTCCCTTGAAATCCCCTCAAGGATCTAGGAGACGGATAGACCATATCCGGTAGGAGGCCTGTAGAGGCCTGAGATGATGAAGAAACACCATAGAATAGCAGCGTAAGCCGATGACGGCGGGGAAATTAGGGTTTTGCTAGAGAGTGTTTAAGAGAGAAAGGGGAAGAATGACTGCGGGGGAAGGGGTAAATGATTAGGGTTAGAGGGGGGTTTGGTTAGTTTAATTATGGTAGGAAAATCTTAGACCGTTGATCAAAAACGATCAACGGCCAGTATTGGCTAAGCATTGGGTCGGACAGGTAAATGATTTGGGCCTAAGGTTTTTGGCTAATTTATAAAGAGGTGTTGGGCTGGTTATTTAGGCTAAAATTGAAATAAAAGGGTTATTTATTAAATACCCAAAACAATTGAATAAAATTAATTTGTAAAATAATTAACTAATTATAAAAATAATTTTCATGCGTAGAAATGTTTTAAAAATAATTTTCAGTATTTTGAAATATAATGGACTAATTTTTGGTAAAATAATGCAAAAATTATATGCATGGGCTATAATTGCAAAGTTATTGCAGTTATAACCAAAAGGTGCTAATTTGGTTATTTGTGAAATAATTTGGACTTAATAGGACCATAAATAGTAATATTAAATCAAAAAATATTTTCAAATCATTTGTGATGCAGTTTTATAATTATTTATATAAATAAAATACTAGAATAAATTAATTTAAAAATATAGAAATTATAGAAAAATATCCATTGATGCTAATGCACAGTTTTGAATGTATATATGCACTTTAAAATATTATAGGGAAATATTGGGTATCACCAGCTGCCTCTCTTTACCCGGGAAGGATGAAGGAGATTTCGGATAAAGAAATGATGGCCAATTTTGACCAAATGGGATATTTTGAAAGATAGAGGCCGAACTCTGGTCTTTGAGCTGCCTACATATCCCTAGTTTTATAGGAATCAGGCCATGTGTAGTTCCGGATCCACCGGTGAACGAAGCCGATGGAGTTATTGAAGGAATGGTAGCCAATTTCGGCAACAGCTCTTTTATGAAGGGTGATGTTGGATGGAGTTATGATTGTGGGTCTAGAGTGTATTAGATGTATTATAAGGTAGATAGTTGGATATCACGAGGTAAGATTGGTAGCTGATGAGAATTAGTTATGAATGGCGAAGTAAAAATGGTATAAGCGGAAATCGGAGCAAATGGTTGCTCCTGTTTGAAAACGGTTACCTCCGAGATCACTTGAAAACTCAAAATGCAATGCATGCAAGTACGTATATTACTGCAAAAATTTAAACGTGATGCAAATTCTCTTTGAACCATGAAAGATTGTCTTTGGACGGTGCAGATGACGTCTTTAGACCATGATATCCTGGGCCATGAATTGTGAGATTCGCAAGCCATGAAATGATGTTCTCGGGCTATGAAAATGGTGCCTTCGAACCATGACGCCTTTGACAAAAGATATGCAAATTTGAGAGATCCTCAGGCCATGGCATGGTGTCTTCCGGCTATGATGATGATGCCTTTAGACAATGACGCCTTTGAACAAATTAGCGATATTTCAGCCCATGAGATGTAATAATATGATGATAAAATTAAGAAGACAAGGCTTAGTCTTGTGCGATTGAGGTCAGAGCTTAGCTCGAAAGAGGAGCAAATAGATAGTGCTAGAATAGGGCAACATTTATGCAAGGAGGGACAATGCTTAGTCCCATGAAAGACAGAGCTCAGCCTTTTGCAAATCGTGAGGAAGGGCTTAGCCTCATGCAAGATGGAGACAGAGTTTTAGTCCCATGCAGGATGCGGGACAAGGCTTAGTCCCATCCAAATGAAAGGCAGAGCTTAGCCTTATGCAAATATGGAGGAAGAGCTTAGCCTCACGCAAGATGCAGGATAGGGTTTAGTCCCATGCAAATGGAAGGTAGAGCTTAGCCTTATGCAAAATTGAAGGTAGGGCTTAGCCTCATACAATATGGAGACAAAGCTTAGACTCATACAGGATGTGGGATAGGGCTTAGTCCCATGCAAATAGAAGGAAGAGCTTCGCCTTATGCAAATATAGAGGCAGGGCTTAGCCTCATGTAAGATGGAGACAGAGCTTAGTCTCATGCAGTATGCGGGGTGTTGGCTGGACTTGCTCCGGAATTTTGAGGGTCCTCCTCAAAATTATTCCCCAATTTCTGATCCTGGGGCAAATGGAAATTTGATTATGATATGACCGAACCCACAGGGCTACCTGCGTATCCCCTCTTAAATGGGAATCAGGTCAAGCGTAGTTCAATTATATCATGATGAAGAAATGTAAATAGTCTAAACATAGTATCTTTTGACTGCGTCTGAATTGATCAGTTTTGGCCAGACTTCTCCATCCATTTCTGCAAGTATGAGTGCTCCTCCTGTCAGCACCCTATGAACCATGTAAGGACCTTTCCAGTTGGGAGAGAATTTCCCTTTGGCTTCATCTTGATGTGGGAAGATCTTCTTCAACACCAGTTGTCCTAGTGCAAACTGTCTTGGTTTGACACTTTTGTTGAAAGCTCTGGACATTCTATTCTGATAAAGCTGACCGTGACATACTACATTCATTCTTTTTCCATCTATAAGGGCCAATTGCTCATAGCAGCTCCTTATCTATTTTGTATCATTCAGTTCGACTTCCTGTATGATTCTTAAAAACAAAATCTCTACCTTGGCTGGGATGACAGTTTCGATACCATAAACCAACATGTAAGGAGTTTCCCCAGTTGATGTGCGAACTGTAGCGCGGTATCCTAACAAGGCAAAGGGTAACTTCTCGCGCCATTGTTTGTGGTTTTCTACCATCTTCCTTAGTATCTTCTTGATGTTTTTGTTGGCGGCTTCTACGGCTCCATTCATCTGAGGTCTATAAGATATGGAGTTCTTGTGCTTGATTTTGAAAGTTTCGCACGTGGATTTCATTATATCACTGTTGAGATTGGTGGCATTATCAGTGATAATGGACTCAGGAACTCCGAATCGGCAAACAATACGATCCTTGACAAAGTCTGCAAAGACTTTCTTGGTTAGAGCTTTGTAAGATGCAGCCTCTACCCATTTTGTGAAGTAGACAATGGCTACTAGAATGAAGTTGTGCCTGTTTGAAGCAGTGGGCTCAATCAGACTGATGATATCCATTCCCCAAGCGGCCAATGGCCAAAATGAGCTTGTTGCATTGAGCTCATTTGGAGGCAATTTTATCATATCGGCATGCACTTGACATTGGTAGCATTTGTGGACATACTAGACTCAATCTGTCTCCATAGTCATCCAAAAGTAACCGGCCCTAAGTATCTTCTTGGCCAAGACAAAACCATTCATATGGGGGCTGCAGGTCCCAGCATGTATCTCCTTTTGCGTCGACACATCTTAGAAATCCCAAATCCGGAGTTCTTCTATACAAATTTTCTCCGCTGTGGAAGAAGTGATTGGACAATATCTGGAGTGTGCATTTCTGAGTATGGTTTGCATGCTCCGGGTATTCTCATTTCGCCAAATATTCCTTGATATCATGGAACCAAGGTTTTCCATCCGTTTCTTCCTCAACATGGGCACAATACGCCAGCTGATTATGAATTCTCACTGGGATGGGATCAATGAAATTCTTATCTGGATGTTGTATCATGGATGACAAAGTGGCCAATGCATCGGCAAACTCATTCTGAATTCTAGGCACATGCCGAAACTCTATCTTCGTGAACCTTTTTCTCAATTCCAGTACATGGTGCAGATATGGCAATATCTTAGAATTCTTGGTGGCCCACTCTCCTAGTACCTGTTGCACCTCCTTTTTCCGCGCCCGCGAGGGTGCGTAAGGGGTTTTCTCCAATTAAAGGACAGTCGAAACGGAATTTGTTTGTTTGTTTCAGAGTCGCCACCTGGGAATTTTAAGGCGTCCCAAGTCACCGATTTTAATCCCTGAATCGAGGAGAATATGACTCTGTCTATTTAACAGTCTGTGCACCAGAAATCCGGATAAGGAATTCTGTTAACCCGGGAGAAGGTGTTAGGCATTCCCGAGTTCCGTGGTTCTAGCACGGTCGCTCAACTGTTATATTCGGCTTGATTATTTTGATTTGCTAAATACATTTTTTATTGCATGATTTTATTGTTACCGCTTCTATTTAGATTTAAAGTCCCTTCTTTGAATCGAATCACGCGTACGTATATTCGTGTTATAAATTATATTTTTAAAACATGCGGAGTTGTGTCACGCGCACGTGTACACAATAATATAGATAATATTTTTATTAAAATAATTATTTTCGAAATTATGCTTTAAATAAAATCAAGAACATTCGCCCTTTTGGTATAATTAAGTAGTGAACCTCACATCTCGGGTTTTTATGAAATTAATAATGATATTCTCCGAGAAATCCCTTTTATTAAATATTCGATCGAAGTTGCGCGAACGCATAATCCGAATTGCCTTTAGAAATATAATTAGGTTACGCGAACGTATCCCTAATCACAAAAATATTCTTGATGGTAGTATAAATTTGTTTACAAATTGTTTATTATATCCACGTATTTTTATGTGAACATCATGAGAAATAAATATTCTTTTAGTCTCTAAATTCCTTAAAAAGAATTTACAATTTATTGGACGTTGATCGCAATTTATGTTTTTCGCGTATGAATTATATTCCTCAAACCATTCGAATTTGTGGAGTAAAAATAAACGTGTGATAACTACTACCATTTAGTGAATACAATATTTGCCTACCCAAATAGTCAACATGCAAATTACGTATAAAAATTGGGAAAGAATGGATGTAAGGAAGTGATATTTTTGAAGAATTTTCATTGTTCTATTTGAAGCGAATGCTAAAAAAATGTTATAATCTATAAACCTAATCACCTTCTACATTAATTGTTTTTAATCCAAAGTTATAATCGTTTGATTAATTTGTTTATGATGGTAGATAGGCATCAAGTTGATAAGAAAGGGAATTATTATACAAATCGATTGAATAAAATTGCCTTACATGCAACACAATTGTCCGTCTAAAACATTCATAACACTCTAACATCGTAACGAGCTATATCAAATCACCTTCCATATATGATTATATATATACTCATCATCATGCCATATATGAACATACAACTTATATCAATCTAAACCAAAATCAGATTTTTTACAAGATATACTAATAATGTAATTTCTTGATACTTCCATTCTACTTTACATTTAGCTAACAATATTACGGGATGTAATTAATGGCCCATTTTATGTCATGTTCCCTACCTTGATAATTCAATCATGACTTCACTTAATGAAAATTCCGAAATAGGTGATATTATTACAACACTTATACGAACTTTAAGAGGTAACAATTATCTTATATTCATCACGACAAACATACTACTATATTAATCAACTGAAACAAAACCAAATTTTAAACTAATGAACTTGAACGAATGGAAAACAGAATTATAATTCCCGAACTTCATTAATATGTCATGTTGAAGCTTTTCATGACATGAATTTACAGATATGTACCTGATATTGGAAGCAAAAGAAAATGAAGATGAGAATCAGCAGCAGTAATAACAGTACAACAGCAACAACTGCCCAGCAACAGTAACAACCCAGTAACAGACCGGTGGAGTAGTAATCTCAAAAACAAAAGCTTTAAGCTTTGAATGAAACAACAACCATTGATACTAATTTCAAACAAAGAAAGAAAGCAAAAGATTTTTTTAGTTTTTATTTTTATTTTGAAAGCTTAAATATTTTTCGGAATTTTTCTTTCTCTTAAATGTTCAGCCCTTTTTTCTCTCTTCTATTTTTCTTCTCAGATTCGTTTCTCTTATCTGTGTTTTTTCTCTCGTATATTTTCTTATCTCTCTCTGTATTTTTTCTCTCTATGTCTTCAAGACTTCACATATATAACACATCCCATAAACCTTTCAATTAATTAAAATCAATACTTTTTCTCTACCCAACCCATTATCTTTCCACTCATCCCCATTACATTAAATAAACATATCACACCACCCCATTATATTTTGTCCCCCATGCTTCATTTAAAATAATGCAAGATTCCCCCTTTAAATTAAATCTTGTCCCCCCTTTATATTAAACAACTATATCACAACCCACCCCATTTCATTTTGTCCCCCATGCTTCAAATAAACAATTTCAAAATGTACAATTCCTAAACTACCCCTCACGACCTTACTGAAATTACCAAACTACCCCTGAACGTACTACAAATTTACCAAACTACCCATCAGCTATAACACATCAATTAATCAAACTTAACCAAAATATAGACAATATGATCAATTTCTAACAATGTTCAAACAACAATATGAACACGGATGAACATCATAACAACAATATCACATGAACACGATTTTAACAACATTTCAACAACAAATCACATGAACACAAATTGAACAACAAAGAACAACTAAAATTTGATTGAACAATATTTTAGCAACAAACAATCCTATTTTCGGATTCAACAACAACAAACAAAGTATGAAGATTTCTAAATTCAATCATATTGAACTTAAAATCAATTCTAACAACATTACAACCAACAATTCCTATATTAAACTTTATGAGACAAATTCAAGAAATAATCACAAATGGTAAACAAGAAATCAAGCTATACAAATTTCGGATTCAAGAACAATCAAACAAAGTATGAACATGAATTAAATCTATTTTAAACAACAAACATGATGGATTTAAACGATTAAACCAACATATTTCTCTAACACAACTAAATTCTTTAAACAAATAACAAGATCGACGAAGAAACAATTATGAACTTAAACTTGAACTTAACAATATTAACAATTTCTAACAATACATAAACACATGAAACAAATTGAAGAAATAGTTAATTAAATTTCAATTTGAATCTAACAAACATCAAACTAACAAATACTTACTTAAACAATAATACAAACATGAAATAAACATGAAAACAACTAATTAAACTTCTATTTTGAAATCTGAAAATTAATTTAACAAACAACATGAACACACTAGAAAATTATTTCAAAGATGAACAACGAACAAAACAAGGATTAAATCATTTAACGATTTTGGATCCGGAAAATATCAAACAAAATATGAACAAAAATAAAACTCAAAAACAACTAACCGGAGATGAATCAACGACGAACTTTGATTGTAAACAAATCTGTCCAAGCCTCGACCAAAGCTCGAACGAAGGACGACGAAGACGAAGAAGAAGTAGAAGCAGCGGCGGAGGAAGGAGGAGCAGCGGCAGCGTCGCGGACAGCCATGGCTGCTCGTCGCAGCTGACTGGGAGGAGGAAAATGAACAGCATCACGGTAGCAGCAACATCGTGGCAGCAGCAGCGGCGACCAGAAGGAGTAGAAGAAGAAGCCGCGACAGTAGCGGCGTGGCGCAGGCAGGTTGTTTGGTCGCCGTTGGTGCTCGCGACTGTGGTCGGAGCTCGTGACTATGGTCGCGCTGGCTGGGGTTCGATGACGAGGAACGCAGCCATGGCTGCTAGAGAAGCAGTGGTCGTCCATGGATGTCGAGCTCAAGCTTGAGCTCGACGAAGAAGATGAAAGCAAACGCGGGCAGCCATGGCGCAAAAACAAAAACGACAATGGTGAAGCTTGAGGGCAGCCATGGTTATGTGGTGAAGGGGTGGTTGTGGTGGAGATGGTGAAGTAGCCATTGATGGAGCTTGTCTTTCTTGAGGAAGAAGAAGAAGAAGAAAGATAAGAAAGGGGGGGCGGTAGTTTAGTGTTTAGGTTAGGGTTTTCTTGATTTTGTTTTTGTTTTGTTTTTTGTAAAATGTAAGACAAAGGGGTTTGGGTATTTTGGGTTATGGACTGGGTCGACCCAGTTCGAAATGGACTGGGTCGTAGGGAAGATTGGGCCATTTTTTGGGCTTGTGGCTTGAAATTGAAGAAGAGGTCCAATTCCGACTTTCTTTATATTTTCGCTCTCTTTTCTTCTTTTATTTTTCTAAAACTAAATTACAAAAATACTTAAACTATTATTAAGAACTAAATTAAGTTATAACAGCGCAAATTAACTCCCAATAACAATTAACGCATAATTAAGTATTAATTAAGCATAAAATTGTATATTTGGACATTAAATGCTAAAAATGCAAACGATGCCTATTTTTTGTAATTTTTAATTTTTGTAAAACAAATTCAATTACTAACAATTGTAGAATTAAATCCTACATGCAAAATGCGACATATTTTTGTATTTTTTATTAATTTAGCAAATAAACATGCACAGACAAATACAAATAATTATTCAAAATATCACAAAATATCACAAAATTGCACACCAAAGAAAAATCATTTTATTTTTGAATTTTTTGGGAGTAATTCTCATATAGGGCAAAAATCACGTGCTTACAGCTGCCCCTCTTTGCCCGGAGACACGAAGGGTTTTCGTGCAAAGATAAAGCGAGCGATTTTTGCCCATCCGAGTACTCCGTTGAAGCATTTTTTTGAAAAAGATTTGACCGAACCTTTGCTTCAAAGGTTTCCTACATATCCTGGGCTAAACAGGAATCAGGTCAATGTAGTTCGAGAAATTTTGGTAGCTGGGACTACCGTTGGACTGCAATGTTACTGTTGTTGCATGCTATTACTACTGCTTACCGATCTCCTTGTTACACCGTGCTTAAAAAAAACAAGAAGCTAGGCTAGAGTACAATTTGTTTTTGTTGCCTTGCTTCCTTGTCTGCTTGCATTTCTTTCGGTGCTTTACTTCTTTTGACACATGTACTTGAGTTTGTACTGTGACCTCTTGTTGCAACCTTCTGTTTCCCGGTGCCGGGGAATTTTATTGTTTCCTGCTGGGGATTCCTATTGTAACCCTCTGTTTTATTGTCCTCTGACTTGATCTTGAAATGTATGCCTCTGTTATCTGGGCGGGCTCCCAACTTCAATACTTGAAAATTAAAGACTTGAAATGTATGCCTCTGTTATTTGGGTGGGCTCCCAACTTCAATGCTTGAAATATAAAGACTGAAATGTATGCCTCTGTTGTCTGGGCGGGCTCCCAACTTCAACAACTAAAATGTAAAGACTGATATGTATGCCTCTGTTATCTGGGCGGGCTCCCAACATCAATAACAACTTTAGAAATAAACGTCATTCCTCTCTTCAGGCGGGCTCCTGACTTCAACCAATACATTGCCATTCCTTTCTTTAGGTTGGCAATATTTCAACAACTTTTTATTAAAAACGCCTTTCCTCTCTTCAGGCGGGCTCCTGACAACAACTTTGAAAATAATCGCCATTCCTCTCTTCAGGCGGGCTCCTGACTTCAAACAATACATCGCCATTCCTTTCTTTAGGTTGGCAAGATTTCAACAACTTTTAAAAATGCCTTTCCTCTCTTCAGGCGGGCTCCTGACAACAACTTTGAAAATAATCGCCATTCCTCTCTTCAGGCGGGCTCCTGACTTCAAACCATACATCGCCATTCCTTTCTTTAGGTTGGCAAGATTTCAACAACTTTTAAAAATGCCTTTCCTCTCTTCAGGCGGGCTCCTGACAACAACTTTGAAAATAATCGCCATTCCTCTCTTCAGGCGGGCTCCTGACTTCAAAAAATTCTTCATCCTCATTCTCTAGGTGGAAGCCTGACTTCTTCTTCAATTTTTTCATCCTCATTCTCCAGGTGGACGCCTGACTTCTTCTTAAATTCTTTCATCCTCATTCTCCAGGTGGACGCCTGACTTCTTCTTAAATTCTTCATCCTCATTCTCCAGGTGGACGCCTGACTTCTTCTTTAATTCTTCATCCTCATTCTCCAGGTGGACGCCTGACTTCTTCTTCAATTTTTTTTCATCCTCATTCTCCAGGTGGACGCCTGACTTCTTCTTTAATTCTTCATCCTCATTCTCCAGGTGGACGCCTGACTTCTTCTTTATTTTATTTTCAAATTATCCTAGGAGAAAATTCATCAAACTAGGATTTGATATCTTATCTTAGGAGAAAGATTCATCGGACTAAGATTTGATATCTTATCTTGGGAGAAATATTTCATCAGACCAAGATTGTGACTCTAGGAGATAAATCGTCAGACTAGGTCCATTTTGTTGTGATCTTAGGAGAAAGATTCATCCGACTAAGATTTTATCTTGGGAGAACAATTTCATCAGACCAAGATTTTGACTCTAGGAGATAAATCGTCAGACTAGGTCCATTTTGTTGTGATCTTAGGAGAAAGATTCATCCGACTAAGATTTTATCTTGGGAGAACAATTTCATCAGACCAAGATTTTGACTCTAGGAGATAAATCGTCAGACTAGGTCCATTTTGTTGTGATCTTAGGAGAAAGATTCATCCGACTAAGATTTTATCTTGGGAGAACAATTTCATCAGACCAAGATTTTGACTCTAGGAGATAAATCGTCAGACTAGGTCCATTTTGTTGTGATCTTAGGAGAAAGATTCATCCGACTAAAATTTGATATCTTATCTTGGGAGAAAAATTTCATCGGACCAAGATTGTATCGGGAGGTAAATTCATCAGACTAGGTCCATTTGTTGTGATCTTAGGAGAAAGATTCATCCGACTAAGATTTTGTCTTGGGAGAACAATTTCTTCAGACCAAGATTTTGACTCTAGGAGATAAATCGTCAGACTAGGTCCATTTGTTGTGATCTTAGGAGAAAGATTCATCCGACTAAGATTTTATCTTGGGAGAACAATTTCATCAGACCAAGATTTTGACTCTAGGAGATAAATCGTCAGACTAGGTCCATTTTGTTGTGATCTTAGGAGAAAGATTCATCCGACTAAGATTTTATCTTGGGAGAACAATTTCATCAGACCAAGATTTTGACTCTAGGAGATAAATCGTCAGACTAGGTCCATTTTGTTGTGATCTTAGGAGAAAGATTCATCCGACTAAGATTTGATATCTTATCTTGGGAGAAAAATTTCATCGGACCAAGATTGTATCGGGAGGTAAATTCATTAGACTAGGAATTTTTATCCTAGGAGAAAAATGTAAAGATCAATGATTTGAGAAACTTACCTTCGTAATTCCTTCTTTTCTTTTCTCCTTCCTTCGCGCTGCTTTGTTCTTGCTTGCTGGGGATAATACCACTGCGGTAGTTTTCTTTCTTCCCCTCCTTCAAATTCAATTTTTTTTTCCAGAATTTATTTTCTCTCAACACTGCTGGGGATAAAAGTGTTATCTTCTTGGGATAACGTCGTTGAGGATAACGTTGCTGGGGAATTTTATCCCTTCAAATCGATGCTTCATTCTTCTGGAAGCTCCTAGGGATGATAATGGCTTTTGTTTTTCTGAGCACAAATGTCATCCCTTTGTTCTGTCTGCTGGGGATCAATTTCCTCCATTGGAAACTTATTTTAATGGGGCAACACTGGTTCAAAGACCACTTCCCTTGAGACTGGTGTTATTTTTTATTCTTCCTCAAATGGGTACCTGACTTCCAGAAAATTTTCCAAATGAAAGGAAAATTTTCTGCCCCAGTTTTACAGTCTCCCTTATGGCATGCATTTCTGTCATCAATGCCATTTCTTTTACCTGTTTCAAAACAAAATTTGTTAGCTTAAAGCGTGGTAGTTGGTTGTGATACTCCACTGGGACGGCTTTTCCCATTTTCCTTCCTTGCTCTGCATTCCACAAGGGATGATATTATTTGCTGGGGATAATCCTTTTCTGCTGGGGATATCCCTCTTCTTTCGTGGCATGGCTCGGAGACTTGCATTTTCCCGACCTTTTAGTCTCGCATGAATTTTCCAAGTCATGCTTATTGCTCTCCTTGTTTTGTCCACGGGCCTTGGCCTTGAGGTTTTAATAACCTCTGATTTTGGCAAGGATATCCCTCTTGACACTCGTTGATCCTTTTGTCAATCTCCTTTTACTGGAGATATCTTTCTTGATACTGGCCTCGCGCTTGTTCCTTGCTGACTATATCATTTGTATGTACTAGTCAGATCTTATCTTGGAAAGCTGATGGCCTATTTTGAAGTCATTTCCCACTGGTTCTGACCAAACAGACTCTACTGGGGAAATTTCTATGAAAGGAAAAGATAAAAGGGAACAGAATAAAAGACAACGGAAAAAGATGACTCTTTAACAAAAGAAACTATAAATAAAAACCTATCAAACGCAAATACCGACTCTAATGGTCATGACATGCACATGTGGCCCATCCTCTGCCGCCAATCGTCTTTTAAGACCTTCAATTGACGATTCCCCATCTGATTCCCAATCTTATTCGACTTGTAGTGCCCGAAGGGTTTTCACTATCAAGCCTCTCTCATTTTGGTTTTTCTCTCAGCTTGCGTCGCCTTATGGTGTCCGTAAAGATTTTCACCGATAAGACTCTCTCATTTGTATCACTTTCCAGCTGGGGATTTGGAGTGTTGCCGGTATGACTCTCTCTGCTGGAGATTAGAGTCCTTTCTGCTGTGGAACAGAATGTTATGTTCGCCGGTAAGACTCTCATTTGTCTGACTTGGCATCTTTTGCAGACTGATCAGAAGGTCTTTCTTTGGACCGTAATGTGGGTTTTTTGGATAGGCTTAGAAAGAAAGGGTATTAAAGGCTCAAAAATAAATCAATTTGGGGTTCAAAATTACAACCTTCGAAATCATATTTGTTTATAACAAGCGCAACTCTTGCCCCAGTTTCTTGCTTGGGGATTATTTATTTATTATTTATATTTTTTTTTAAATTTTTTGTTACACTATGCACACCATGCACATTATGCACACTATGCACACTATGCACCCTATGACCGAGCCGTGAAGCGCCTACGTATCCTCTTTGAGGAATCAGGTCAAACGTAGTTCCCAATTCCTCTTTTTTCTTTTGACTTTCTTTTGTTTTTTTTTTATTGTTATCATTTTTCTTTTCTTTTTTTTTCGTTTTTTTTTGATTTTTTTTTTACCTTCCAGGCTCGTATTTCCTAGTCGTTGCTATTGATTCCGAACGAGGGGTATGAAAGAAAATAAATAAGGCTCAAAGGGGGGTAACGAAGGATAAAGTGTTTAGATAGCAGAACAAAATGCCTTCGTCATTCCAGTCTTCAAAACATGCCAAATGCAAACAACACAATTGATCATAGATTTATAGTCTCTTCCGATGGTGCTGGACTTGACAATTATGTTAAACACTTGCTTTTTCATTTGTCATTTCTAAAGCACCGTTGGGCGACACTCTCATTCTCATGAACGACCCTCATGCCAATTTGGCGAATCTTGCATTTAACGGTTTTCTTTAAGTTTTACTTGCCCCAGTTCCACATGACTCGGGCTTCAAATAATCTCAAACTGTTCTTATTTCCCTTAAATGCTTTGATCACCTCTCCAGGGTTTTATGATTAACTTTAAAGACCAGGCCCAAACTGTGTGCACATGTCATGTCACTAGAATCGTTGTTGAATAGAAGCAAAACAAAAGGGTAAAGAAAACTAAACAAAGAAGATGAAAAAGACTGGAATTTGCTTTTAGACAAAAGGTAGAACCGTTTACGACAAAATAAACAGTTACAACCCTAAAACTAAACCAGATAACACCACATTAGGTACTAGACAAATAAAAGGATAAGGGGGTTTGACCACAAGACAATATCCGAATTACAACCCTAAAATAATCCGGATGAATGAAATGACAACAAAATAAACCACCAAAAATCCTCTCTGGCTGACCAGGAGATGGAGCGCCTTTCCAATTGCCCAATACGGTGTTTTAGCCATTAAGTTCTGCATCATCATTGCCAAGGCCGTTACCAACTTCAATATCATTATCATCAGTTAGCGGCTTCCCGGGATGACTCTAAAATCCCATGTTACCAGGCATCCTCCCCATAAAGGGTGCATCATGATGTGCAGGTAAAGGATTCTGCGTGATATTCTGGGCGTCATTACCTTGGATCACAATCAGATTTTCCTGGATCATCCTTTCTATTTCTCTTTTCAAATCCCGACAACTTTCAACATTGTGCCCCTGGGCATTGGAATGGTATTCACACCTTTTAGAAGGGTCAAAGCTTCTTGCACGTGGGTCCAGATGATTTGGAGGAATAGATGCAATCATGTCGTGATGCTTTAACCTCTCGAATAAGCTTTCATAGGACTCTCCTATTGGTGTAAAATTATCTTTCAACCTTCGTTCCCCTTTATACTTCTGGCTTGGATGTGGGTTATAGGGCACCTGAAAGTTATGTGGAGGCTTCTGGAGATTTTGTGACGCTCGTGCTCGCCTTCTGGGACGTTTTTGTGGCCGGGCAACATACTGAGGCGGAACAATAGAGTGCTGTGGGTTCTGAGGGGGATAATATTGCTCAGGGGATTTATAGATAACTTTAGGAGGCTGCTCATACCTTCGAGATGTTCTCATAGGACCTCTTCTTGACCCTGATGTCATCATGATTTCTTCAATCTTCTCATTTGTGTCGCAAAAATTATCAGACTCAACCCGGACAGCGTGAGTTGCAGCTTTAAAAACTGCTTGACTTATAATTTTTCCTGTCTTAAGACCATTCTCTATTATTTCTCCCATTTTGATTGCTTCCGAGAAGGATTTGCCAACTGCGGACATCATGTTCTGAAAGTAATCTGGCTCTTGCGCTTGAAGGAAGACATTTATTAGCTCGTGGTCATCCATGGGTGGCTTAACTCGAGCTGCTTGCTCTCTCCATTTAATGGCATATTCCCTGAAACTTTCACTTGGTTTCTTTTTCAGGTTTGAAAGGGAAATGCGGTCTGGGGCCATGTCGACGCTGTATTGGAACTGTTTGAAAAATGCTTGTGCCATGTCATCCCAGACATACCAGCGAGACGTATCTTGATCCATAAACCATTCGGAAGCTACTCCCGTAAGGCTTTCCACAAAATAAGCCATCAACAATTCTTCATTTCTTCCCGCACCTCTCATTTGATTGCAATACCTTTTCAGGTGGGCAATGGGATCTCCATGTCCATCGTACTTTTCAAATTTGGGAGTCTTGAAACCAGGCGGCAAGTGGACATCGGGGAACATACATAGATCTTTGAAGGCAACACTCTTTTGACCAGACAACCCTTGCCTGTTTTTCAACCATTGTTCTAAGTTTTTCACTCTTTGGGTCATTTCTTCTTGTACCATCTTTCGGGCAGGCTCTTCAATCTTTGCAGGAAGATCAAACGAGTACGGGTGGTACTTAGGAGAGTGGTACTGCTCTTGTTGTGTCGCAAATTGTGACTCATGACGAGGCTGTCCTTGCCCACTGGCCCATGCTTGACACATTCCGGTCATTTGCTGTTTCAGTATTCTATTTTTCCGGCACAGTAGACTCTTGTTGAACCCTCTGAACAAACCGACCAACTCAACTTTCTTCACAATTCAAAACAAAACATGTTAGAATGGACTCAGTCCGGTTCTTATTACTAGCAACATCTTTTTCCCTTTTTTTCATTTTCTTTTTCATTTTTTGTTGTGGTCGAATCTTATGGAGATTGCCTACGTATCATGACCCCGCATGAATCAGACCTTGCGTAGTTCGGACCAATAAAAGATAAATAATACTAATTATTTTTTTTTCAATTTTCATATTGGGTTTCAAAGGTTTAAAAATGACCTACAAACTTGAAAATCAAACGACACACATATTATAATCAAAAGTTTTACAAACCTCAAAACAAAAAGGCCAGCTTCCTTTTCCCGTTTGACAAATGCAACCAAACGGCTATTTTTGCAAATGTGGCCCCTTCCAAATCTCACATGAATTTTGAGGCCGGGGAGGATTATTTTGACACTTTACGAACTTGTCCATTCTTTTACGAAAATAACCTTTCGACAATTGAAAGATACTCTAAGGCTATTTCGGCAAGAACGGTTTAAGACGCGGCCGAAGCTGGCTCGGCTTATTTTGACCAAAAATCCAAACGATATTCACATGACCGTCGACTCTTTGTTTTTTTTTTTAAATTGCAATAAAAACCGGGTGTTGCAAACACGGCCCTTCAGCGCCTCGGGGCGAAGATTCTTTTAAGGCTGTGTGGGTCAACTGGACCAAAATCCTAAACATGACCCAAAAGGTGGCTGTTTATGCAAAGTCAGCCTTCCGGCGTCCTTTTCGGGAACATTCGGCTATTTCTTGACAAAACAGCGTCACCCGACTTCTTTATGACAAAATTAAAATTTGACATATATATTATTATTTTTTATTTAATGGTTTTTGGCTTATTATAGCAAAAAGGGGGGGTTGGACCCGATGAGGGTTGCCTACGTATCTCACATCCGGTGAGAATCAAACCAGCGTAGTTCGGGCAGGTCATGATTAAAGTAAGTAAACTAATTTTAAATTATTATTATTTTGAATTTGTAAAAGAACTGCTTGGAAAGAAGAAATGAAGTATATATATTTTTTTTGAATTTTTGATTGATTTTCTTTTTGAAAGAAAGACTTCTAAAAATTCCTTTTCTTTTGATTTGAACTTTGAGAATTTCAAAAGTAAAAGGAAGATTTTTTTTTGTTTTTTCTTATTCTAAGAAGAAAGAAAATATTTTTTTGGAATTTTACCTTTAATAAAAGAAATGCTTTCTAAAAAAAATATTTTTTGAATTTTGAATTTTCTTTTCAACTTTTAAAGAAGAAGGAAAATATTTTCGAATTTGTTTTATTTTATTATATATATATATATATATATATATATATATATATATATATATATATATATATATATATATTTAATAATTAAAAAGACTTTCTTAAAGAAGTCAATAATGGAAAATATTTTTGGATTTTTTGTTTTGAAAATTGGGAGTCTAAAAAAAACTTTTCTAGACTTTTTGGCAGGACAAATATTTTTGCAACAAATAAAGATATATATACATTTTTGGAAATAAAGAAAAACTTTTTGGATATATATATATATATATATATATATATATATATATATATATATTTGCAACAAATAATAAAACCACTTTCAACGCGACTCTTTTTATTTTATTATTTTGAATTTTTCAGAAACGAATAAAAAAACTATTTTAAAAGTAAGACTCTTTTTCATTGTCATTTTCAGGGGAAGACAAACTATTTTCCTTTATATATATTATTTTTTATTATTTTTTGAAAAATAAGACAGAACAACGATTTTTTTTTCTTTCTATTTTTTCTTTGCTTTTAATAAAACAAACTAATAAAATATTTTTTTTTCATTTTCTCAAAATTTCGGCAGAGTTTTGACATTATTTGGGCATTGGTTTTTTTTTTCAAAAATAAACAATCAATTCCCTAACCGCTATTTCTTTTTTTTTTCAATTTTAAAATATTATTCCTGATATTCAAAAGTCAGTCAGCACACAAGTACGAATCAAATAAATGCGCAAGTAGGAGCAAGTAAGATGCATCAGGATGGTCATTTTCATTTTTTGGTACACCTGTCCTAGACAGACCCAACCCCTGTGTTGAGTCTCCAAAGTCAAATGCACGTGATGCAAACAAACGCTCCTACTAGGGATCTGGCATGAAGCTGAGTTATTCTAAGTGAAAAAAACCTGAGGCATATTGATCTAGCCCTGGCTTACCCAAACGGACAGTTTGAGCCGAAGCGGGGGCAACGTACCGGGAGCACGAAAGTCTACCCGGCCTAGTTACTTGTCCCAACTTCGTCTTATTTGGTATGACTTTAACAGAAAGGTGGGCCACGCGCACGTGTGCACCATAAATTTAGAAGACTCAGAAAGAAGGGGGTTTCGTAGCAGTTGTATATATTCATAATTCAAATAATATTAAAGCGGTAAAAGTGTCATTTAGCACATTGGGCATATATCATGTAAAAAAAATCAGATAATAAATAAAGCCAACTATAACAATTATTTTAAGCTCGAATTCTTGAACCCTGAACCAGTGGTTCTGGGTTTAATCCCCAGCAGAGTCGCCAGAGCTGTCGCAACTCCTTTTTCCGCGCCCACGAGGGTGCGTAGGGAGTTTTCTCCAATTAAAGGACAGTCGAAACGGGATTTGTTTGTTTGTTTCAGAGTCGCCACCTGGGAATTTTAAGGCGTCCCAAGTCACCGGTTTTAATCCCTGAATCGAGGAGAATATGACTCTGTCTATTTAACAGTCTGCGCACCAGAAATCCGGATAAGGAATTCTGTTAACCCGGGAGAAGGTGTTAGGCATTCCCGAGTTCCGTGGTTCTAGCACGGTCGCTCAACTGTTATATTCGGCTTGATTATTTTGATTTGCTAAATACATTTTTTATTGCATGATTTTATTGTTACCGCTTCTATTTAGATTTAAAGTCCCTTCTTTGAATCGAATCACGCGTACGTATATTCGTGTTATAAATTATATTTTTTAAAACATGCGGAGTTGTGTCACGCGCACGTGTACACAATAATATAGATAATATTTTTATTAAAATAATTATTTTCGAAATTATGCTTTAAATAAAATCAAGAACATTCGCCCTTTTGGTATAATTAAGTAGTGAACCTCACATCTCGGGTTTTTATGAAATTAATAATGATATTCTCCGAGAAATCCCTTTTATTAAATATTCGATCGAAGTTGCGCGAACGCATAATCCGAATTGCCTTTAGAAATATAATTAGGTTACGCGAACGTATCCCTAATCACAAAAATATTCTTGATGGTAGTATAAATTTGTTTACAAATTGTTTATTATATCCACGTATTTTTATGTGAACATCATGAGAAATAAATATTCTTTTAGTCTCTAAATTCCTTAAAAAGAATTTACAATTTATTGGACGTTGATCGCAATTTATGTTTTTCGCGTATGAATTATATTCCTCAAACCATTCGAATTTGTGGAGTAAAAATAAACGTGTGATTAATACTACCATTTAGTGAATACAATATTTGCCTACCCAAATAGACAACATGCAAATTACGTATAAAAATTGGGAAAGAATGGATGTAAGGAAGTGATATTTTTGAAGAATTTTCATTGTTCTATTTGAAGCGAATGCTAAAAAAATGTTATAATCTATAAACCTAATCACCTTCTACATTACTTGTTTTTAATCCAAAGTTATAATCGTTTGATTAATTTGTTTATGATGGTAGATAGGCATCAAGTTGATAAGAAAGGGAATTATTATACAAATCGATTGAATAAAATTGCCTTACATGCAACACAATTGTCCGTCTAAAACATTCATAACACTCTAACATCGTAACGAGCTATATCAAATCACCTTCCATATATGATTATATATATACTCATCATCATGCCATATATGAACATACAACTTATATCAATCTAAACCAAAATCAGATTTTTTACAAGATATACTAATAATGTAATTTCTTGATACTTCCATTCTACTTTACATTTAGCTAACAATATTACGGGATGTAATTAATGGCCCATTTTATGTCATGTTCCCTACCTTGATAATTCAATCATGACTTCACTTAATGAAAATTCCGAAATAGGTGATATTATTACAACACTTATACGAACTTTAAGAGGTAACAATTATCTTATATTCATCACGACAAACATACTACTATATTAATCAACTGAAACAAAACCAAATTTTAAACTAATGAACTTGAACGAATGGAAAACAGAATTATAATTCCCGAACTTCATTAATATGTCATGTTGAAGCTTTTCATGACATGAATTTACAGATATGTACCTGATATTGGAAGCAAAAGAAAATGAAGATGAGAATCAGCAGCAGTAATAACAGTACAACAGCAACAACTGCCCAGCAACAGTAACAACCCAGTAACAGACCGGTGGAGTAGTAATCCCAAAAACAAAAGCTTTAAGCTTTGAATGAAACAACAACCATTGATACTAATTTCAAACAAAGAAAGAAAGCAAAAGATTTTCTTAGTTTTTATTTTTATTTTGAAAGCTTAAATATTTTTCGGAATTTTTCTTTCTCTTAAATGTTCAGCCCTTTTTTCTCTCTTCTATTTTTCTTCTCAGATTCGTTTCTCTTATCTGTGTTTTTTCTCTCGTATATTTTCTTATCTCTCTCTGTATTTTTTCTCTCTATGTCTTCAAGACTTCACATATATAACACATCCCATAAACCTTTCAATTAATTAAAATCAATACTTTTTCTCTACCCAACCCATTATCTTTCCACTCATCCCCATTACATTAAATAAACATATCACACCACCCCATTATATTTTGTTCCCCATGCTTCATTTAAAATAATGCAAGATTCCCCCTTTAAATTAAATCTTGTCCCCCCTTTATATTAAACAACTATATCACAACCCACCCCATTTCATTTTGTCCCCCATGCTTCAAATAAACAATTTCAAAATGTACAATTCCTAAACTACCCCTCACGACCTTACTGAAATTACCAAACTACCCCTGAACGTACTACAAATTTACCAAACTACCCATCAGCTATAACACATCAATTAATCAAACTTAACCAAAATATAGACAATATGATCAATTTCTAACAATGTTCAAACAACAATATGAACACGGATGAACATCATAACAACAATATCACATGAACACGATTTTAACAACATTTCAACAACAAATCACATGAACACAAATTGAACAACAAAGAACAACTAAAATTTGATTGAACAATATTTTAGCAACAAACAATCCTATTTTCGGATTCAACAACAACAAACAAAGTATGAAGATTTCTAAATTCAATCATATTGAACTTAAAATCAATTCTAACAACATTACAACCAACAATTCCTATATTAAACTTTATGAGACAAATTCAAGAAATAATCACAAATGGTAAACAAGAAATCAAGCTATACAAATTTCGGATTCAAGAACAATCAAACAAAGTATGAACATGAATTAAATCTATTTTAAACAACAAACATGATGGATTTAAACGATTAAACCAACATATTTCTCTAACACAACTAAATTCTTTAAACAAATAACAAGATCGACGAAGAAACAATTATGAACTTAAACTTGAACTTAACAATATTAACAATTTCTAACAATACATAAACACATGAAACAAATTGAAGAAATAGTTAATTAAATTTCAATTTGAATCTAACAAACATCAAACTAACAAATACTTACTTAAACAATAATACAAACATGAAATAAACATGAAAACAACTAATTAAACTTCTATTTTGAAATCTGAAAATTAATTTAACAAACAACATGAACACACTAGAAAATTATTTCAAAGATGAACAACGAACAAAACAAGGATTAAATCATTTAACGATTTTGGATCCGGAAAATATCAAACAAAATATGAACAAAAATAAAACTCAAAAACAACTAACCGGAGATGAATCAACGACGAACTTTGATTGTAAACAAATCTGTCCAAGCCTCGACCAAAGCTCGAACGAAGGACGACGAAGACGAAGAAGAAGTAGAAGCAGCGGCGGAGGAAGGAGGAGCAGCGGCAGCGTCGCGGACAGCCATGGCTGCTCGTCGCAGCTGGACACGGGCAGATGAACAACATCACGGCAGCAGCAACATCGTGGCAGCAGCAGCGGCGACCAGAAGGAGTAGAAGAAGAAGCCGCGACAGTAGCGGCGTGGCGCAGGCAGGTTGTTTGGTCGCCGTTGGTGCTCGCGACTGTGGTCGGAGCTCGTGACTATGGTCGCGCTGGCTGGGGTTCGATGACGAGGAACGCAGCCATGGCTGCTAGAGAAGCAGTGGTCGTCCATGGATGTCGAGCTCAAGCTTGAGCTCGACGAAGAAGATGAAAGCAAACGCGGGCAGCCATGGCGCAAAAACAAAAACGACAATGGTGAAGCTTGAGGGCAGCCATGGTTATGTGGTGAAGGGGTGGTTGTGGTGGAGATGGTGGGGGCGCGAGGGGAGTTTTTTCCAAATAAAGGACAATCGAAACGGGATTGGTTTAATTATTTCAGAGTCGCCACTTGGGAGATTTAGGGTGTCCCAAGTCACCAATTTTAATCCCGAATCGAGGAAAAGAATGACTCCATATTACAGTCTGCGTACCAGAAATCTGGATAAGGAATTCTGTTAACCCGGGAGAAGGTGTTAGGCATTCCCGAGTTCCGTGGTTCTAGCACGGTCGCTCAACTGTTATATTCGGCTTGATTATCTGATTTTATACAAGTGTGAACTTATGTGCAAAATTTAACTTTTAACCGCTTTTATCATTTACTGTTTTTATCAAGAATTGCAACGTTGTGAAAATGTATCTCGAACCGCGTTACAATCAATGTACCCGTGGTCGTCGACACACTTTGACTCCGTTGAGATTTGGATTTGGGTCACATCAATGTGCACCCGAGTTTAAGGAAATTAAATTATTAAAGGCGCGCCTAAAGCGACTAGCGTATTTATTTTGGGTAGGACCGTGGAATTTTACTAAACGGTCCATCCCGAAGCCTAAACAATTTTTAAAGCAATATTTATTGAGGGCCCCGCAATTTGTATTTTTATTTGGCGAGGCTCACCTCGTTCTTTATTTCTAATGAATTTGCAACGTCATGGACATGCATCTCGAACCACGTCACAGTCAATGTACCCGTGATTAGAGAGGCATTTCGAATCCGTCGAGATTTGGATTTGGGTCACATAAATGTGCACCCGAGTTTAAGAAGGTAAAGTTTATTAAAGCGTATCCTAAAGAGACTAGCGCATTATTATTTTGGGGTAGGGCCGTGAAATTCGCTAAACGGCCCGACCCGGAATCTAAGTATTTAATGCATATATTTTTATGAGGGCTCCGCAATATGTACATTTTTATTTTTTGGCGAAGCTTGTCTCGTTTTTTTTATTATTTATTTTTATTTTTATATTTTTAAAAGGATGCCATTTTTACGCCTTTAACGATACTAAACCTTACGGCTTTTTTACAACTAAAATCTCATAACTTGTCAAACATTAATAAAATGAGTTTAGTGAACGAGTGTTTCGGGCGTAGCAAGAGCATGTACTAATAATAATTTTGTCCGAATGACCTAAGCAAAGGAAAGGACGAACAGATTAACGTCGAACTTGTGTCATAGAACAACTAGTCAAACTTAATTAAATGGCATCAAATAAACAAGAATCACATAACGCAAAATGAGCAAAAATGCATACGATGAAAACATAAGCAGAAAATTATCATACCAATTTCTATATTGCATCTTCGAACATTTAACGTAACATTTCCTTATCTAATACTTGAGGTTTACTAACCTTTGAACCTCGGCAAACTCAGGATGACGAACACGACCCCGACGGAATTCAAGCCAGACCTCACTGGACGTGGAATAACGACGAAATCTCAGACAAACACCTCGACGAACCAAAGACGACCTCGACGGAGAGCTTGGACCCCACAACTGTCGACGCCCCAAGATTGTTGGTTGCTGCTGTATCTCCGACGCAGCAACTGGTGCATGAAGCTGTAGTAGAAGGGACGTTGGGATGTGAGGAAGAGGGGGTTCGATGAGCAGGTGGGTTGGTTGAAGGTTTTGGACGTGAGGGTGCCGGCGTTAATGGAGGTGGACGTTTGCTGGTTGTTTGGTCGTCGGGCAGTGGTCGACGGACTGGTTGCGAGACGACGAGGGAGATGGTGTCGTCGGAGCAGGTGGTCGTTTGGACGTAGGGAGTAGAAGCGGCAGCAATGGAGGAGTGGTCGTGGTCGACGGAACTGGGCAGCACGTTATGGAGGTCGACGGACTGGAGGAGTGGTCGTGGTCGACGGAACTGGGCAGCAGGTTATGGAGGTCGACGGACTGGAGGAGTGGTCGTTTGGATGGTGGTTATGGCGTTGTGGGTGGTGGTTTTTGGCGACGGGGATGCGACGGACTTGTTTTTCCGGTGGGAAGCTTAGGATGAGGAGGGGTGGTTGCCGGTGTTTGGTGGTGGCGGAAGGGATGGGGGAAGCTGGGGTTTAGGCGTTGGAGGGGATAGGTGGTTTGCTCCTAGGGCTTTCTCTTCTTCTTCTTTGTGAAGAAGAAGATGAACAGTGAGCCAAAACAAATTTTCACTTTTTTTCTTTTCTTTCTGACCAAAGTCCCAAAAGTCCCCTTCAGTCCAGGTTTGTCCGTGTATTTGACATGGGTTTGTCAAGAAAAATGAGCCCCACGCGTGGTGGGGTTCAAGGTTTATGTCCCCCATGCGTGGTGGGGTTCCCCTTGTGTCCTGGACACGGTTTATTATGGGCTAGGTCCGAAAATTAGGCCTAAAACCGGGTAGTTTGAACCCGAATATTATTCTTTTGCCCGGACCCGAGAAATAGGAAAACGTTGCTTAACTAGTCCTATGTAAACAAAATAACTACCAAAAATAAGACTAGTATTTAAACAAAACTATATCTTTTTTAAATATTTTTCAAGATTTAAAATAGCTACAAAATATTAGTAAAACTATTTTGTGTAATTTTCGTTTTTTAAATATTAAGATAAAATATGAGGTAATATTTTTTGTATTTTTTCCAAATTAAAATGACTATAAAATATTAATAAAACTATTTTTCTGTAATTTTCGTTTTTTTAATAAAGATAAAATATGAAGTAATATTTTTTGTATTTTTCCAAAATTAAAACGATTACAAAACATTAATAGAATTATATTTTTTTCGTAATTTTCGAATTTATATAAAGTACAAAAATAAAGTGCAATTTTTTGATTTTTTCAAGTTTATGAGGGATACATAAACTAAAATTTATATATATATTTTTTGTAATTTTTTCTTTTGCGAGAAAAATAAAGTAAAAATAGTCAAAATAGCTATATTAGTCCTAAATTAAATATTTAAGCTAAGAATGTAAAAATTCCCGGGGAGGGTCAAAAATCACGTGCTTACAGCTGCCCCTCTTTGACTGGAAACACGAAGAGTTTTCCGACAAAGAACGACTAGACGTGTTTTTGACCCGACCATTACTTGGACGGACTACACTTAAGGAAAGGGAGGGAATGTGACCGAGCCCTGGTATCTGAGCTGCCTACATATCCTTGGTTTTACAGGAATCAGGCCACGTGTAGTTCGGATATGAGAGAGATAGTGAAGTGTACCGAGGTGAAGAGCCGATCGAGGTGTCGTTCCGTTGAGGTTCCGGTCCGCGGTCCTGTCATTACAACAAAAAATGAAAACTGAAAAAGACTAACTAAGCCTATCAGCTACTAGTTACAAGGATTCCTATCTCTAAGTCTTCTGAAACTTGATCTTGAGTCTTGAGTGGTGCTTCATACAGACTTTGGATTTGAACCTTGATACTTGCTAGTTGTAGGCGTTAGTTCCTGAGCAGATCACATATGTTCTCCACTTCCGGATTTTGTGCTCTTTTCTTTCTTTTTTTTTTTCTTTTTTTTTTCTTGTTTTTTTTTTTGTTTTTGTGACCAGCTTCTGTTGATCATCCCAGACTAAGATTTTGATCCTAGGAGAAGGTTCATCAGACTAGGTCATTTTTTGTTTTTTGGTTATCTTAGGAGAAAGATTCATCAGACTAAGATTTTGATCCTAGGAGAAGGTTCGTCAGACTAGGTCTCTATCTTAGGAGAAAAATTCGTCAGACTAAGATTTTGATCCTAGGAGAAGGTTCATCAGACTAGGTCATTTTTTGTTTTTTGGTTATCTTAGGAGAAAGATTCATCAGACTAAGATTTTGATCCTAGGAGAAGGTTCGTCAGACTAGGTCTCTATCTTAGGAGAAAAATTCGTCAGACTAAGATTTTGATCCTAGGAGAAGGTTCATCAGACTAGGTCATTTTTTGTTTTTTGGTTATCTTAGGAGAAAGATTCATCAGACTAAGATTTTGATCCTAGGAGAAGGTTCGTCAGACTAGGTCTCTATCTTAGGAGAAAAATTCGTCAGACTAAGATTTTGATCCTAGGAGAAGGTTCATCAGACTAGGTCTTTTCTTTTTGGTATCTTAGGAGAAAGATTCATCAGACTAAGATTTTGATCCTAGGAGAAGGTTCATCAGACTAGGTCTCTATCTTAGGAGAAAAATTCGTCAGACTAAGATTTTGATCCTAGGAGAAGGTTCATCAGACTAGGTCTTTTCTTTTTGGTATCTTAGGAGAAAGATTCATCAGACTAAGATTTTGATCCTAGGAGAAAGTTCATCAGACTAGGTCATTTTTTGTTTTTTGGTTATCTTAGGGGAAAGATTCATCAGACTAAGATTTTGATCCTAGGAGAAGGTTCGTCAGACTAGGTCTCTATCTTAGGAGAAAAATTCATCGAACTAAGATTTTGATCCCAGGAGAAGGTTCATCAGACTAGGTTTTTCTTTTTTGGTTATCTTAGGAGAAAGATTCATCAGACTAAGATTTTGATCCTAGGAGAAAGTTCGTCAGACTAGGTCTCTATCTTAGGAGAAAAATTCGTCAGACTAAGATTTTGATCCTAGGAGAAGGTTCATCAGACTAGGTCATTTTTTGTTTTTTGGTTATCTTAGGAGAAAGATTCATCAGACTAAGATTTTGATCCTAGGAGAAGGTTCGTCAGACTAGGTCTCTATCTTAGGAGAAAAATTCGTCAGACTAAGATTTTGATCCTAGGAGAAGGTTCATCAGACTAGGTCATTTTTTGTTTTTTGGTTATCTTAGGAGAAAGATTCATCAGACTAAGATTTTGATCCTAGGAGAAGGTTCGTCAGACTAGGTCTCTATCTTAGGAGAAAAATTCGTCAGACTAAGATTTTGATCCTAGGAGAAGGTTCATCAGACTAGGTCATTTTTTTTTCTTCAAAAACAACTTAGGAGGAAATGCATCTCCTATGGGTAAACTTAACTTTGAGGAAGTGCGTCTCCTGTGGGTACAATAAACTTAGGAAGTGCGTCTCCTATGGGTACAATAAACTTAGGAAGTGCGTCTCCTATTGGGGATAACTGTTCTTAGGAAGTGCGTCTCCTACTGGGTGAAACTAAACTTTAGGAAGTGCGTCTCCTATTGGTGAACTATTCTTAGGAAGTGCGTCTCCTACTGGTAAAAACTTGCTTAGGACGTGCGTCTCCTATTGGGTGCAATAAACTTAGGAAGTGCGTCTCCTATTGGTAGAACTGAACTTAGGAAGTGCGTCTCCTATGGTAAACTGAACTTAGGAAGTGTGTCTCCTATTGGGTACAATGAACTTTAGGAAGTGCGTCCCTATTGGTAGAACTGAACTTAGGAGGAAATGCATCTCCTATGGGTGAAACTGAAACAAACCTAGGAGGAAATGCGTCTCCTATGGGTGAAACTAAACAAACCTAGGAGGAAATGCATCTCCTATGGGTAAAACTAAAACTTAGGAGGAAATGCATCTCCTATGGGTAAAGACGTGGAATGTATGCCTCTATTATCTGGGCGGGCTCCCAATTTCAACACTTGAAATAAAAAGACTGAATGTATGCCTCTGTTATCTGGGCGGGCTCCCAATTTCAACACTTAAAATAAAAGACTGAAACCAACATATCCTATTTGAGGGCGGATGAACCCAACATATCCTATTTGAGGGCGGATGAACCCAACATATCCTATTTGAGGGCGGATGAACCCGACATATCCTATTTGAGGGCGGATGAACCCGACATATCCTATTTGAGGGCGGATGAACCCGACAGATCCTATTTGAGGGCGGATGAACCCGACATATCCTATTTGAGGGCGGATGAACCCAACAGATCCTATTTGAGGGCGGATGAACCCAACAGATCCTATTTGAGGGCGGATGAACCCGACATATCCTATTTGAGGGCGGATGAACCCGACAGATCCTATTTGAGGGCGGATGAACCCAACATATCCTATTTGAGGGCGGATGAACCCAACATATCCTATTTGAGGGCGGATGAACCCAACATATCCTATTTGAGGGCGGATGAACCCGACAGATCCTATTTGAGGGCGGATGAACCCGACATATCCTATTTGAGGGCGGATGAACCCAACATATCCTATTTGAGGGCGGATGAACCCAACATATCCTATTTGAGGGCGGATGAACCCAACATATCCTATTTGAGGGCGGATGAACCCGACATATCCTATTTGAGGGCGGATGAACCCGACAGATCCTATTTGAGGGCGGATGAACCCAACAGATCCTATTTGAGGGCGGATGAACCCGACATATCCTATTTGAGGGCGGATGAACCCGACAGATCCTATTTGAGGGCGGATGAACCCAACATATCCTATTTGAGGGCGGATGAACCCAACATATCCTATTTGAGGGCGGATGAACCCAACATATCCTATTTGAGGGCGGATGAACCCGACAGATCCTATTTGAGGGCGGATGAACCCGACATATCCTATTTGAGGGCGGATGAACCCAACATATCCTATTTGAGGGCGGATGAACCCGACAGATCCTATTTGAGGGCGGATGAACCCAACATATCCTATTTGAGGGCGGATGAACCCAACATATCCTATTTGAGGGCGGATGAACCCAACAGATCCTATTTGAGGGCGGATGAACCCAACAGATCCTATTTGAGGGCGGATGAACCCGACATATCCTATTTGAGGGCGGATGAACCCGACAGATCCTATTTGAGGGCGGATGAACCCAACATATCCTATTTGAGGGCGGATGAACCCAACATATCCTATTTGAGGGCGGATGAACCCAACATATCCTATTTGAGGGCGGATGAACCCGACAGATCCTATTTGAGGGCGGATGAACCCGACATATCCTATTTGAGGGCGGATGAACCCAACATATCCTATTTGAGGGCGGATGAACCCAACATATCCTATTTGAGGGCGGATGAACCCAACATATCCTATTTGAGGGCGGATGAACCCGACATATCCTATTTGAGGGCGGATGAACCCGACATATCCTATTTGAGGGCGGATGAACCCAACAGATCCTATTTGAGGGCGGATGAACCCAACATATCCTATTTGAGGGCGGATGAACCCGACAGATCCTATTTGAGGGCGGATGAACCCAACATATCCTATTTGAGGGCGGATGAACCCAACATATCCTATTTGAGGGCGGATGAACCCAACATATCCTATTTGAGGGCGGATGAACCCGACAGATCCTATTTGAGGGCGGATGAACCCGACATATCCTATTTGAGGGCGGATGAACCCAACATATCCTATTTGAGGGCGGATGAACCCAACATATCCTATTTGAGGGCGGATGAACCCAACATATCCTATTTGAGGGCGGATGAACCCGACATATCCTATTTGAGGGCGGATGAACCCGAAAGATCCTATTTGAGGGCGGATGAACCCAACATATCCTATTTGAGGGCGGATGAACCCGACAGATCCTATTTGAGGGCGGATGAACCCAACAGATCCTATTTGAGGGCGGATGAACCCGACATATCCTATTTGAGGGCGGATGAACCCGACAGATCCTATTTGAGGGCGGATGAACCCAACATATCCTATTTGAGGGCGGATGAACCCAACATATCCTATTTGAGGGCGGATGAACCCAACATATCCTATTTGAGGGCGGATGAACCCGACATATCCTATTTGAGGGCGGATGAACCCGACATATCCTTAAGACTTGAAAATGTCTTACCTGGAAAACTTGGTGGGGATTATTTACTTACCTGTTGGGGGGTAAAATGTTATCAGCTGGGGGTACCTGACTTCCAGAAAATTTTCTAAATGGAAGGAAAATTTTCTGCCCCAGTTTGATAATATCCCTTGTGGCATGCGTTTCTGCATCAATGCCATTTCCTTTACCTGTTTCAAATCAAACAAAATTTGTTAGTTTAAAACATGGTGGTTGGTTGTGATACTCCTACTGGGATGGCTTTCCCTTTTCTCCTTCCTTGCTCTGCGCTCCACAACTGGTTGGGATGATATTATTTGTTGGGTACAATCCCTTTCTGCTGGGGATATCCCTCTTCTTTTGTGGCATAGCTCGGAAACTGGCATTTCCCCGACCTTTTAGTCTAGTATGGATTCCGCCAAATCATGCTCACTGCTTTCCTCGCTTTGTTCATGGGCCTTGGCCTTGAGGCTTATAACTTTTGATTAAGGCAATGGTATCCCTCTTGACGCTTGTCAATCCTTCTGTCAATTCCCTTTGCTGGGGATATCTTTTTTGACACTGGCCTCGCGCTTGTTCCTCGCTGACTATACCCTTTGGATATACTAGTCAGATCTCATTTTGGAAAGCTGATGGCATATTTTGAAATCATTTCATACTTGTTCTGACCGGACAGACTCTATTGGGGAAATTTTTTATGAAAGGAGAAAGATAAAAGATACAAAAGAAACTATAAATAAAAAACCTATCAAACGCAGATACCGACTCTAATGGCCATGACATGCGTATGTGGCCTATCCTCTACCGTCAATCGTCTTTCAAGATCTTCAATTGGCGATTCCCCATTGGATTCTTAATCTTATTCGACTTGTAGTGCCTGAAGGGTTTTCACTATCAAGTCTCTCTCATTTTGGTTTTCTCTCAGCTTTCATCGCCTTACGGTGCCTGTGAAGGTTTTCACCAATAAGACTCTCTCATTTGTATCACTTTCTAGTTGGGGATTTGGAGTGTTGCCGGTATGACTCCCTCTGCTGGAGATTAGAGTCTTTTCTGTTGTGGAACAGAATGTTAGGTTCGCCGGTAAGACTCTTCATTGGTCTGGCTTGGCATCTTTTGAAGACTGATCGGAAGGTCTTTCTTAGGACCGTAATGTGGGTTTTGGATAGGGCTAGAAAGAAAGGGTATTAAAGGCTCAAAAGTGTATCGATTCTGGGTTATTAATTACAACTTTCGGAACCAGATTTATTTACAACGAACACAACCTCTGCCCCAGTTTCTTGCTTGGGGATATCTTAATTGAATTTTTCATTTTTCAAAACTATGACCGAGCCGTGAAGCGCCTACGTATCCTCTTTGAGGAATCAGGTCAAACGTAGTTCCCAATTCTTCTTTTCCATTTGACTTTTTTTCGTTATCATTTTTCTTTTCTCTTTTTCTTTTCTTATTTCTCCTTTCTTTTTGTCGTTTTTTTTTTCTCTTTTTTTTTTATTCTTCTTTTCCCGTTTTGTTGTTTTCTTTTCTTTCTTTTTTCTTAACTGTCATGCTTGCGTATTCCATTCGTTGCTACTAATTCCGAACGAGGGGTATGAAAGAAAATAAATAAGGCTCAAAAGGGGTAACGAAGGATAAAGTGTTTGGGTAGCAGAACAAAATGCCTTCGTCATTCCAGTCTTCAAAACATGCCAAGTGCAAACAACACAATTTAAACTTGTAGTCTCTTCTGATGGTGCTGGACTTGACAATTATGTTAAACGTTTTATTTTTCCTTTGTCATTTCTAAAGCACCGTTGGGCGACACTCTCATTATCATTATTATGGACGACCCTCATGCCAATTTAGGCGAATCTTTCTTTAACGGTTTTCTTTGTGCTTAACTTGCCCCAGTTCCACATGACTCGAGCTCTGAATAATTTCAAACCGTCCTTATTTTCTTTAAATGGTCTGATCGCCTTTCCGGGGTTTTATGATCAACTTTAGAGATTAGGCCCAAACTGGGTGCGCATGTCATGTCCCTAGAATCGGCATTGAACGAAATGATAAAAGGACTAAACAAAAGACGACTGGAACTAACAAAAGACCGGATTTTGCCTTAGACCGGTGAAATGGTTTGAATAACAAAACAAACAAACAAACCAGAACAAAATCCTAAACAAACTGCTATGACCAAATGGAAAGATAAGAAGGTTTGACACAGGACAAAATCCGAATTACAAATCTAATAATCCGAACAAAAGAAATGACAACAAAATAAGCCACCAAATGCCTCTTTCTTGTTAACCAAGGAACGGAGCGTCCTCCCACTTTATCAAAACTGGCATCTTAGCCACTTGAGCTTCGCATCAATACTGCCAAGACTATTACCAGCTTTAATATCATCGTCCTCTGTCA
This sequence comes from Nicotiana sylvestris, assembly GCF_000393655.2. Lineage (NCBI taxonomy): Eukaryota > Viridiplantae > Streptophyta > Magnoliopsida > Solanales > Solanaceae > Nicotiana > Nicotiana sylvestris. The sequence continues at coordinate 150,194,474 of NC_091065.1, read as the reverse complement.
GCAAATTCTCAATAGGATTTGAGTGCTTCTGTTATCGGCCTGATCCCAGCAAAGTGCGCACCATGATGTGCAAGTAAAGGATTCTGGGTGTCATTGTCCGGCTTACCACAAACCAACCACCTTAACTTATCTGCAAAACAAAAAGGTTAGAATGGACTCAGTCGGTCCTCATTATTGACAACATCTTTTTTTCTTTTTTTTCGATGTTTTTTTCCCTTTTTTTTCTTTTCTTTTTTTTTTCATTTTGCTCTTTTCATTTTTTTCTTTTTCTTTTTCATTCTCTTTTTTCATTTTTTTTTTGTTGTGGTCGAATCTTATGGAGATTGCCTACGTATCATGACCCCGCGTGAATCAGACCTTGCGTAGTTCGGACCAATAAAAGATAAACAATAATGAACATTTTTTCCAATTTCCATATTTGAAACAAACTGGGTTTCAAGGATTTAAAGATGACCCGCAAACTTGAAAATCAAACAAACCGCATGTTCTAATCAAAAGATTGGTAGACTCAAAAACAAAAGGCAGCTCCCTTTCTCTGTTCGACAAATGCAACCAAATGGTTATTTTTGCAAATGTGGCCCCTTCCAAATTTCACATGAATTTTGAGGCCGGGGAGGATTATTTTATGACACTTTTACAAACTTGTCCGTTCTTTTACGAAAATAACCTTTCGACAACTGAAAGATACTCTAAGGCTATTTCGGCAAGAACGGTTTAAGACGCGGCCGAAACTGGATCGGCTTATTTTATTTTTTCATATTTTTTTGACTAAACATCCAAACGGCATTCACCCGACCGTTGACTCTTTGTTTTTTTTTTCAAATTATGATAAAAAACTTGGTGTTGCAAAACACGGCCCTTCAGCGTCTCGGGGACGAAGCTTTCTTAAGGCTGTGTGGGTCCATATCTCAAAATGACCCAAAGGTGGCTGTTTATGCCAAGTCAGCCTTCCGGCGTCCCTTTCGGGAACATTCGGCTATTTATGACAAAACAACATCACCTGACTTATTTATAACTCTTTTTTCATCGTTTTTCAAATTAGAAAAGTCAATATTGCAAACACGGCCTTTCAACGTCTCGGGGACGAAGATTTTTAAGGCTGTGTGGGTCGATTGGACTAAATCTTAAAAAATGACCCAAAGGTGGTTGTTTATGCAAAGTCAGCCTTCCGACGTCCCTTTCGGGAACATTCGGCTATGTCTTGATAAAACAGCGTCACCTGACTTCTTTATGACAAAATTAAAATTTGACATAATTTTTTTATTTTATTATTATTATTTGTTTTTGGCTTTTTAGCAAAAGGTGGGGTTGGACCCGATGAGGGTTGCCTACGTATCTCACATCCGGTGAGAATCAAACCCGCGTAGTTCGGGCGAATAAACTATTTTTGAGAGGACCCTTTTCCATTTTCTATATTTTTTTTTGTTTTTATTATTTTTCCCACAACAATCAAATAGACTATTATTTTTCATTCATAACAAACAAACAAATTAACGAAAAACATAAAACATTCCTTCTTCTTCTTCTTTTTTTTTTTGAGAAGGTGGGGTTGGACCCGATGAGGGTTGCCTACGTATCTCACATCCGGTGAGAATCAAACCCGCGTAGTTCGGGCAAAAGAACTACTTTAAAAGAAGAAAGGAAGCATTTTTTTTGATTGATTTTCTTTTTAAAAGAAACACTTCTAAGATATATTTTTTTGAATTTTCATTTGCTCTTTTTTTCTTTATTCTAGAGAAGAAGAAGAAAATATTTTTCGGAATTTTGCTTTTAATAAAAGAAATGCTTCTCAAAATGTTTTTTTTTTGAATTTTGAATTTTCTTTTCAATTTCGAAAAAAGAATCAAAATATTTTCGGATTTGTTTTTCTATTTTATCTTTTTGAATTTTGAACTTTCTTTTGAATTTTTTTTGGATTATATATATACTTATTTTTGGAACAAATAATAAAATCACATTCAACGCCGGACTCTTTTTATTTTTATTTCTGGCATTTTCATAGACAAACAAAATAAAATAAAATAAAACATTTTTTTTAAAAAAAAACAAACTCTTTTTCATTTTCATTTAATGGCAAAACAAACTATTTTCTTTAATATTTTAAAAAAAAAACAGACAGAACAATGAGGATTTTTATTTTTCCTTTGCTTTTAATATAACAAACTAACAAGATATTTTTAATTTTCTCAAAATTTCAGCAGAGTTTCGATACTAATCGGACATTGATTTTTCTCTAAAAATAAGTAGTTATATCTCTACACTGTCATTTTTTCTCCTCTTTTTCACGATTTTTTTTTTAATCTGTGGAAAATAATGAAAACATACAAAATCTTTTTGAATTTTCATGCTTTGTTTTATTTGTAATTTTATTTTTTTATATTTGTTATTTCTTTCAAAAATGTGGCATGAGAGACATAATGATTTCCAAGACTTCTTGGATTCCGCAAATGCTCCCCATGCGCTTTTCCCAACATATGAAGCGTGGGGGACATATGGGAATTCCAAGACTTCTTGGATTCCACAAATGTTCCCCATGTGCTTTCCCAAAAAGCAAGCGTGGGGGACATAGGGAATTCCAAGGCTTCTTGGATTCCACAAATGTTCCCCATGCTTTGATTAAAATAACATCATGCTGGAAATGACCAAATGACCCATACGCCCTTGACTAAATACAACATGTAGCACATAGGATGCCGAAAGATTGTCTATTATTTTCAGGTTGCTTGTCCTAGACGGACCCAACCCCTATGTTGAGTCCCCTAAGTCAAATGCAACATGATGCAAATAAGCGTTCCTACTAGGGATCCGGCATGAAGTCACGTTATTCTATGTTCAAAACCTGGGTCGGTGTTCTAGACAGTGTACCCGAGCGGACAACTCGAGTTGAGGAAGGAGCTCCTTTCCGGGAACCAAAAGGCCAGCCGGCTTAGAAACTTTCCGAACCTCTTTTATTTAGGGTATGACACTAACAGAATAGGGAGTCTCAACCAGTAAGCACATCCCCGGAGGTAAGAAGAGAAGGGTTTCGGCACAGTTTATATACAATTCAGATAATATCAAAGCGGTAAAAGACAACATTTAGTATGTTATGTCAAAACATGCAATATATATCGGATAATAAAGCCAAATATAACAATTATTCTAAGCTTGAATCCTTGAGCCCTGAACCAGTGGTTCTGGGTTTAATTTCCAGCAGCGGTTTTGTCATACTGGGTTTATAACCTGGGTATACGTTCTAGACTGTGTACCCGAGCGGACAACTCGAGCCGGGGGGCAGCGTACCGGGAATACAGAAGCTTCACCGGCTTAGCAACTTGTCCGAACCTCGTTCTAAATTGGGATTTGACACTATACAGAAAAGAAGTCGTACGAAGTACACCCTTCTTCATGATTCAGAAGACTCAGAAAGGATATGGGTTTCGGCACAGTTTATATACAGTTCAAATAATATCAAAGCGGTAAAAGCAGCATTTAACACATTAGGCTCAAACATGTAAAAATCAGATAATAGATAAAGCCAAATAATAACAATTATTTTAAGCTCGAATTCTTAACCCTGAACCAGTGGTTCTGGGTCAGTCCCCAGCAGAGTCGCCAGAGCTGTCACACCTCCTTTTTCCGCACCCGAGGGGGCGCGAGGGGAGTTTTTTCCAATTAAAGGACAATCGAAACGGGATTGGTTTATTTATTTCAGAGTCGCCACTTGGGAGATTTAGGGTGTCCCAAGTCACCAATTTTAATCCCGAATCGAGGAAAAGAATGACTCCATATTACAGTCTGCGTACCAGAAATCCGGATAAGGAATTATGTTAACCCGGGAGAAGGTGTTAGGCATTCCCGAGTTCCGTGGTTCTAGCACGGTCGCTCAACTGTTATATTCGGCTTGATTATCTGATTTTATACAAGTGTGAACTTATGTGCAAATTTTATCTTTTAACCGCTTTATTATTATTGTTTTAAAAGAAATGTGAACATCGCTTGAAACATGTCTTTGGACTGCGTCACATGAAATGCACCCACAATCCGGAGACACATTTTATTCTGATGTTTTGGGATTTGGATTTGGGTCACATGAAATGCACACCCATGTTTAAGAAAGTAAATTATTAAACACGCGCCTAAAGAGACTATCGCGTTTATTATTTTGGGAAGACCGTGAAATTTGCTAAACGGCATGTCCCGGATTCTAAGTATTTTTAATATATATATATACATTTAGAGGGCCCCGCAGCTTCTACATTTTGTTTGTCGAGGCTCGTCTCATTTATTATTAAAAGGAATTTACAACGTCATGGAAATGCATCTCGGGCCACGCCATAATCAATATACCCGTGAGTAGAGACACATTTCGATTCCGTTGAGATTTAGATTTGGGTCACATAAATGTGCACCCGAGTTTAGGAAAATTAAACTATTAAAGGCGCGCCTGAAGCAACTAGCGCATTATTATTTTGGGGTAGGGTCGTGAATTTCGCTAAACGGCCCGACCCGGAATCTAAGTATTTAATGCATATATTTTTATGAGGGCTCCGCAATCTGTACATTTTTATTTTTTGGCGAAGCTTGTCTTGTTTTTTTTTATTATTTATTTTTATTTTTATATTTTTAAAAGGATGCCATTTTTACGCCTTTAACGATACTAAACCTTACGGCTTTTTTACAACTAAAATCTCATAACTTGTCAAAAATTAATAAAATGAGTTTAGTGAACGAGTGTTTCGGGCGTAGCAAGAGCATGTACTAATAATAATTTTGTCCGAATGACCTAAGCAAAGGAAAGGACGAACAGATTAACGTCGAACTTGTGTCATAGAACAACTAGTCAAACTTAATTAAATGGCATCAAATAAACAAGAATCACATAACGCAAAATGAGCAAAAATGCATACGATAAAAACATAAGCAGAATATTATCATACAAATTTCTATATTGCATCTTCGAACATTTAACATAACATTTCCTTATCTAATACTTGAGGTTTACTAGCTTTTGAACCTCGGCAAACTCAGGACGACGAACACGACCCCGACGGAATTCAAGCCAGACCTCACTGGACGCGGAACAACGACGAAACCTCGGACAAACACCTCGATGAACCAAAGACGACCTCGACGGAGAGCTTGGACCCCACAACTGTCGACGCCCCAAGATTGTTGGTTGCTGCTGTATCTCCGACGCAGCAACTGGTGCATGAAGCTGCAGCAGAAGGGACGTTGGGATGTGAGGAAGAGGGGGTTCGACGAGCAGGTGGGTTGGTTGAAGGTTTTGGACGTGAGGGTGCCGGCGTTAATGGAGGTGGATGTTTGCTGGTTGTTTGGTCGTCGGGCAGTGGTCGACGGACTGGTTGCGAGACGACGAGGGAGATGGTGTCGTCGGAGCAGGTGGTCGTTTGGACGTAGGGAGTAGAAGCGGCAGCAATGGAGGAGTGGTCGTGGTCGACGGAACTGGGCAGCAGGTTATGGAGGTCGACGGACTGGAGGAGTGGTCGTGGTCGACGGAACTGGGCAGCAGGTTATGGAGGTCGACGGACTGGTGGAGTGGTCGTTTGGATGGTGGTTATGGCGTTGTGGGTGGTGGTTTTTGGCGACGGGGATGCGACGGACTTGTTTTTCCGGTGGGAAGCTTAGGAGGAGGAGGGGTGGTTGCCGGTGTTTGGTGGTGGCGGAAGGGATGGGGGAAGCTGGGGTTTAGGCGTTGGAGGGGACGGGTGGTTTGCTCCTAGGGCTTTCTCTTCTTCTTCTTTGTGAAGAAGAAGATGAACAGTGAGCCAAAACAAATTTTCACCTTTTTTTCTTTTCTTTCTGACCAAAGTCCCAAAAGTCCCCTTCAGTCCAGGTTTGTCCGTGTATTTGACATGGGTTTGTCAAGAAAAAATGAGCCCCACGCGTGGTGGGGTTCAAGGTTTATGTCCCTCACGCGTGGTGGGGTTCCCCTTGTGTCCTGGACACGGTTTATTATGGGCTAGGTCCGAAAATTAGGCCTAAAACCGGGTAGTTTGAACCCGAATATTATTCTTTTGCCCGGACCCGAGAAATAGGAAAACGTTGCTTAACTAGTCCTATGTAAACAAAATAACTACCAAAAATAAGACTAGTATTTAAACAAAACTATATCTTTTTTAAATATTTTTCAAGATTTAAAATAGCTACAAAATATTAGTAAAACTATTTTGTGTAATTTTCGTTTTTTAAATATTAAGATAAAATATGAGGTAATATTTTTTGTATTTTTTCCAAATTAAAATGACTATAAAATATTAATAAAACTATTTTTCTGTAATTTTCGTTTTTTTAATAAAGATAAAATATGAAGTAATATTTTTTGTATTTTCCAAAATTAAAACGATTACAAAACATTAATAGAATTATATTTTTTTTGTAATTTTCGAATTTATATAAAGTACAAAAATAAAGTGCAATTTTTGATTTTTTCAAGTTTATGAGGGATACATAAACTAAAATTTATATATATATTTTTTGTAATTTTTTCTTTTGCGAGAAAAATAAAGTAAAAATAGTCAAAATAGCTATATTAGTCCTAAATTAAATATTTAAGCTAAGAATGTAAAAATTCCCGGGGAGGGTCAAAAATCACGTGCTTACAGCTGCCCCTCTTTGACTGGAAACACGAAGAGTTTTCCGACTTGAGGAAGAAGAAGAAGAAGAAGAAGAAGAAAGATAAGAAAGGGGGGGGGGGGTAGTTTAGTGTTTAGGTTAGGGTTTTCTTGATTTTGTTTTTGTTTTGTTTTTTGTAAAATGTAAGACAAAGGGGTTTGGGTATTTTGGGTTATGGACTGGGTCGACCCAGTTCGAAATGGACTGGGTCGTAGGGAAGATTGGGCCATTTTTTGGGCCTGTGGCTTGAAATTGAAGAAGAGGTCCAATTCCGACTTTCTTTATATTTTCGCTCTCTTTTCTTCTTTTATTTTTCTAAAACTAAATTATAAAAATACTTAAACTATTATTAAGAACTAAATTAAGTTATAAAAGCGCAAATTAACTCCCAACAACAATTAACGCACAATTAAGTATTAATTAAGCATAAAATTGTATATTTGGACATTAAATGCTAAAAATGCAAACGATGCCTATTTTTTGTAATTTTTAATTTTTGTAAAACAAATTCAATTACTAACAATTGTAGAATTAAATCCTACATGCAAAATGCGACATATTTTTGTATTTTTTATTAATTTAGCAAATAAACATGCACAGACAAATACAAATAATTATTCAAAATATCACAAAAATTGCACACCAAAGAAAAATCATTTTATTTTTGAATTTTTTGGGAGTAATTCTCATATAGGGCAAAAATCACGTGCTTACAGTACCTGGTGCATAAGCAAATCTGAATCGCTGATTACCATCAGCTCTTGATTATTCATGTCGATTTCCATGTTGAGTCCTAGTATGTAGGCTTTATACTCTACCATATTGTTGGTGCAGGGAAATCTGAGTTTAACAAATACCGGATAATGTTGACCTGTTTCTGATACCAAAACCGCTCCAATGCCCACTCCTTTGAAATTTGCAGCTCTATCAAAAAACAAACTCCAACCATCGTATGCTTCAGTAATGTCCTCTCCTACGAATGACACTTCTTCATCAGGAAAATACGTCTTCAAGGGTTCGTATTCTCCTACCACAGGATTTTCAGCAAGATGGTCTACCAATGCTTGTCCTTTGACCACCCTTTGATTTACATAGACGATATCGAACTCACTTTACAGTATTTTCCACTGGGCTAACTTCCTAGTCGGCATGGGTTTCTGAAATATGTACTTCAGAGGGTCCATCCTGGATACAAGGTACGTGGTATAGGCACAGAAGTAATGCCTCAATTTTTGGGCCGTCCAGGTCAAAGCATAGTAAGTGCATTCCAGCAGAGAGTATCATGCTTCACAAGGTGTGAATTTCTTACTCGGGTAGTATATGGCTTGCTCCTCTCTCCCTATCTCATCATGTTGTCCCAAAACACATCCAAAGGCTCCATCTAATATAGATAGATAGAGTAGCAAAGGTCGACCTGGTTCTGGCGGGACCAAGACTGGTGGTGTGGACAGGTACCCATTGGTTTTGTTAAAAGCTTTTTTACAATCCTCGGTCCAGCTTGTTTCGGCATCTTTCCTCGGTATTTTGAAGATGGGTTCACATATAACTGTGGACTGCGCTATGAAGCGACTGATATAGTTGAGACGTCCTATAAAGCTCATCACATCCTTTTTGCTCCTAGGCGGCGGTAACTCCTGAATAGTCTTAACTTTAGACGGGTCCAGCTCGATCCCTCGACGATTGACAATGAATCCCAGTAGCTTTCCTGCGGGAACCCCGAATGCACAATTTGCGGGGTTCAGTTTTAAGTTGTACCTCCTTAACCTTTCAAAGAACTTTCTCAAGTCCGCTATGTGATATGCGGCCCTTTTGGATTTGATAATGACGCCGTCCATATACACCTATATTTGTTTGTGTATCAAATCATGGAAGATGGTTGTCATGGGTCTTATGTAAGTAGCACCAGCATTCTTTAGACCAAATGGCATCATCTTGAAACAGTATACCCCCCATGGTGTAATAAACGTTGTTTTCTCTGCATCTTCTTCATCCATTCAGATCTGGTGATAACCCCCAAAGCAATCTACAAAGGATTGGAGTTCATTCTTGGTGCAATTGTCGATGAGGATATGTATATTTGGCAGTGGAAAGTCGTCCTTGGGACTTGCTCTATGTAAGTCTCTATAGTCAACACATACTCTGACTTTCCCATCTTTCTTCAGAACTGGTACAATGTTGGCTAACCAGGTTGGGTATTCAACTACCCTGAGGACTTTGGCTTTGATCTGCTTAGTAATTTCCTCCTTGATTTTCAGGCTCATATCTGGTTAGAATTTTCTGAGTGTCTGCTACACCGGCGGACACATGGGATTGGTAGGCAACTTGTGAGCCACTATGGACGTGCTCAAACTATTCATGTAATCATATGACCATGCAAAGATATCCTCATACTCCTTTAAGAAACGAATGTACTTCTCTTTCTCTGTCGGTGATAAGTGAATGTTGATGCGAGTTTCCTTGACGGTTTCGGCGTCTCCCAAATTTACTGCTTCGGTTTCGTCCAAGTTGAACTTAGGCTTATTCTTAAAGTTCTCAACCTCCCTGACAATCTCCTAAGGTATTTCATCTTCTTCATCTGAGTCAGTATCCTTATATTGTGTTGCCTCATTATATGTCACAGCCATCGGTTCATCAGGAAAAGAAATAACAATGATGTAGAAAGAAATGTGTGAAATGTAATAATGAATGATAAATAGCAATGCATTGATTAGAATTGAAAACATCCAAAACAAGTACAGCTCGATGAATCGAGCATTTATTTGAAACAAGTAAGTCATTAAAAACAAAAATACTGAAAATCTTAGATGCCTAGCATGTCTATAGAAAATAAAATTAAGTTGATTGCCAAGCTACCCAGGGACTCGGCGGGCCCGAGATGGTGTGGCAGTCCAGTTCCTGAGAACTGTTCCCTTCTCCACAGTCTGAATAGTGAGGCCTTCTTCCTCCTTCTCATCAATTATCGCAAGCAATCCATGTCTTCGTCATCTAGGAACAGATTCCTCAACCCAGCTAACGCTTCTTCTTCTGCAGTTACCCATATAGTATCAGCTTGGTGGAAAGTCTGACCCAGATGTGGCATTGGTTCCTCGAGAGGGTAATAAAGTCCATGCCATGGAGGTGACCAATCATCATACTTTTGCCATGTATACTAGTATCCGAGCTCGAACGTAGTACCATGATGTTTTAGCTGTATTGGTTTGGTGATGCCTTGGAGATTCTTCCCAAGCCCTTTGTCGGGTTCATACCCAAACCATGCTAGTATGCTTTCTATTTTGTTACTCTACCATTTGTCTTTCTCAATGGCATTGAAATGTTCGATGTAATGATAGGTTTCCCCTCCTAGCCTTCTTCTGTTCCTGATAATCGGGATGGTTTGACTGGTGTAAATGAGGTTACTCTTGTCCCCATGAATGATCACCTCCTGATGGTTCCATTCGAACTTCACAACCTGGTGTAGTTTGGTAGCCATAGCCCCAACGGCATGTATCCACGGTCGGCCCAACAGAAGATTGTATGAGGCTGATATGTCAAGCACCTAGAATTCAACGTCGAGCTAAGTTGGCCCCATCTGCAGACAAAGATTAATCTCCCCAATCGTGGCCCTTTGAGACCTATCAAAGGCTTTCATGTTCATGCTTCCTACCCGTATTTCATGGAAACCTTTGCTGAATCTTTTCAGAGTGTCTAACAGACAAATGTTGAGGCTTAAACCTCCATCGATCAGAACTCCGGCAATGAATTTTTCTTCAAATTGTACTGTGATATGTAATGCTCGGTTATGATTCAACCCTTCAGGTGGTAGTTCATCCTCGTGGAAGATTATCTTACGACTTTCCAACACCTACCCTACCATGTTGGCCATCTCTCCGTAGGTGATATAGTTGAGTATGTAAGCTTCACTCAACACCTTCATCAAAGCATTCTTGTGCGCCTCTGAATTTTGCAACAGTGATAGGATGGATATCTGAGCTGGGGTTTTGTTCAAATGATCAATGACGGAGTATTACATTTCTTTTACTTTCCTCCAAAGGTCATCTGGTCCTGTTTAAATGACAGGCTACTTGGTAGTGGCATCCTTATTTGGTCCTCCCAAATGTTCAGGTGTATAGATTCTTTCAGTCCTAGTCATTCCTTATGCAGCATCGGATTCCTCTATCTTTGCCTTTCCTTTTTGCCTAGCTTCGGCAACGTAATCCCAGGGTACTGCTCTTGAATCAAAAGGAGGTGTGGTTGATATTGTCACTGTGAAAGGTGTGGCCACTTCTACTTAGAATGGAATAGGGGTGGCCGCAGGTGGAGCTACTTCTACCTCAAATGGAACCGATACAGCTACCTCAATCTCGATTGGTGACTGAGTCTGTACTACAATAGGAGTACGTGTGACTGTGGGTTTAAAGTCATCGCCTTCTCGAATAAGACTGATTGACTCCTCAAGATCCCATTCTTCGTCCATCTCTATCACATGTATCCCACCACCCCAATAATCCGGGAGAGGATTGTTGCAGACATTGGGTGTAGCTTCTTTCGCCTGTATGACCTTGTTATCAATCAGTGCCTGGATTTTATCTTTCAATGTTCAACACTCATCAATGGTGTGCCCTTTCATGCCGGAATGGTATGCACAAGTTTTGTTTGGGTTGACCCATTGGCATGGGTTCTCTACTACTACAGCAGGAATAGGAGTGACGTAACCAACAACTTTCAACTTTTCATATAGCTAGTCGATGGGTTCAGCAATAGCGGTGTATTATCTGGGTGGTTTGCGGTCAAAATTGGGTCGTGGTCTTGGATAATTTTGGCGAGTTGGAGGTGACTGGAAATGAGATGGTTGGGAATTATAGGAGTGATAGACAGTGGTCGATTGGGAATATCTGGGAGATGAGGGTTGATATGTAGGTGGAGGTGCTTGGTATGTGGGTGGGGGTGTTTGGTATGTAGATAGAGGTACTTGGTATATGAGTGGAGATTTTGGGCTCTGAGCCACCATTACTGCCTAGATGTCTTTCTTTTTCGATATGTCGCCTGATTGTAGTGCTTTGTTTGTGGCCTGTAGTGCCTCAAAGTTTGTTACCATCCCGCTCTTGATGCCTTCTTCGATCTGTTCACCAAGTTTGATGATATCAGAGAATTTATGGTTTTCAATATTCATCAACCTTTCATAGTATTGCGGATCTTGTGCTCTAACAATGAACTTGTTCATTTGTTCTTCATCCAATGCTAGCCTGACCTTGGCCGCTTCTGACCTCCATCGAGTAGCATACTCGCAGAAAGTCTCGGTGGGCTTCTTCTTGAGGTTCTGAATGTAGAAAACATCCGGTGCATTTTTGGTGTTGAACCTGAACCGGTCCATGAAATCAGACGCCATACTCACCCAGTTGGACCATTTCTTAGGATCATGGCTAATGTACAAGGACAAATCATCTCCTATAAGACTCCTCATGAAAAGCTTCATCCGGATCTTTTTATCCTTTTCGACCCTGACAAGTTTGTTGCAATAGGTCCTTAGATGAACCATGGGATTACCTGTACCATCAAACATCTCGAACTTGGGAGGTTTGTAATTCTCTGGCAATTCTACATCTGGTTGTATGCATAGGTCTTCATAATTCAAACCCTCTATCCCTTTGCCACCTTCGACACCCTGAACTCGACTTGTCAATTTCTTGAGTTCCTCTGCCATGTTCTTGATGAGCAGGTCGTTCTCAGCAGATTCTGGTGTATAGGAGGTTGGTTGAGTGGAGTGAGGTACCGTTTCCACATATATAGGGTTTTTTGGTGAGTGTCAGGAACCTAGGTGTAGTGGTGATCATTGGTTGAGTTTTGCGGGTCGAGAATAGGTTATGGTGTGTTCTGGGGAGTGTGATAAGTAGCGGTTAGTGGGTACTGGATTGGTTAATGGTGGTGTTGTGGCGGAGTTGGTATCGGTAAGGGATGAGATTTTGAGGTGGAGTTGCATATTGATGCGGTGTGGGAGGATTTTGTGGATGCTGATTTGGTGTGTTTTGGGGAGGAGCTGGGTTTTTGGTGTTTTGTCGGTTGATATCAGGGACATTCAGGGTGAGGGATTGGTTTATCAAGTTGCGGACCTGCTCAAGTTCTCCCTGTAGCTCCAGTATCTTTTGTTCCAAACTTAAAACTTAATTATTTGTTGCCGGAGTGCTCCGACCGTCTGAAGTTTTTGCATTTTCCTTTCGAATATCACTTAAGTTGTCCATTTTAGCCTTCCCTCTGTTCTTTTTATTACTTGGAGGAGGAGGAGGAGGTGAAAGGCCTCTTGATCTGGTGTGATATGCTGATGATGCCAGTATATGCAAACCAACCTTAGGGGATGGGAATAAAGAATAAAGAAAAACAAAAGGTAAACAAGTCAGTAATGGTTCGAAGATGTTTGCAGTTTTTAAACACATATTATGGGAATGTAAATTCGTGTCCTAATTTAGGAGCCTCGTTGTGCTCGAGGTAGGCGTAGCGACTAATTGATTTGGAGAAATTCCGTGCCAATAATTGCCTCATTTCATTAATGTAAAAATAAACGACCCAAAACGATACTAAATAATGTTACTAATGGCACTTGGCCTTATTACATTTAAAAGAAAAGCAAGTAAACCTAATCTACTTGGTCCTAGAAGGACCCTCTCCAGACCGGATGCTATTGTCGATCAATTCTCCCAGCTCGCACAAGTTCAGCAGTAAGAATGCCCTTGCCAAATGCCCTCCTTTATTTCCCTTAGTGTTCTGGCAGTCGGTGACTCTCTTTTTTATCTTCCCTTCCAATTCCATTAAATTGTACTCAGATATTCTACCCTTTCGCTGGACTTAACAACTATCTCTTTTCACTCATTAATCATTTCCATATCGGCCTTATGTTGCACCATATGCTCAGCTTCAGACTCTTGATCTCTTTTGTGCAACTTATAATACTTCACATCTGCTTTGGCAAACTCATCTATGACCCTATTTCCTTGACCAGCCCTTGGCTCAAAGATCCCTAATAGATTATCATCCAACCATGAGGGGTAAAAGTATGAATGGCCCGCATGATATCGGTCCAGCTCGATGGTATCCTTCTCCACAATAATCGTCAAAGTCCACATGTGTTGTGCTTCATTCTTATATGGGATGGCGTCATCCTAGAAATCCGCTTTGAAGTGACTCATTTTAGCGACCTGTGGTATGACTTGTCTCCTGCCTACCTGTCTCATAACTCGGAGGCGAGCATAAGGGTATATCACCCTTAACCCAATCAGCACCAAATGTGGGACGCCTCTGGATCTGATGATGAACTGCCGGTAGGGAACGACTCGAACATCCATTTAACCTGGTCCTTAGTCAACTTGTTGAAGAACTGCGCCCATCCTATAGCATCCTTAGGTTGAGCAAACATGTCTGGAATGTAAGTCATTCTCTTAGGGTGATGGAAGGCTATGTGTTCATTCCACCGCCTTCGTGGAAACACTTAGCGGTATTGACACCTTTGGAGATGTTCTAACAGCCAAACTTGTAACAGCAAATTGCAACCCTCAAAGAATCTGGACCTTTCTGACAGCGTTCCAAGGCCCGGTACATATTCGCAATGATCATAGGGATAATCGTATATGTCTGTCCCTCGATCCCGTCCATCAAAGTTTTGGCCACATGGCTAGCCTAGTATGGATTTTGTCCCCTTGGATTGGGAATACCAGCATACCCAAGAAACAGACAATGAACACGAAGACTCTACGATGAATCCAACCCAAGGAGGTGATTGAGAACTCATCATCAAAAATACGGTAAGAGCGACTGTGACCGTATCGTTCATAAAGGAAGTCGAAAGGTATGTAGGAGTCTTTTAAGCATTTCAAGTTGTCATACTTTTTTAGCCCCATCATTTTTAGAAATCCCCTAGCGGTGAGATTTTCAGGTGCTAACAAACCAAGGTTATCCCAAGGCAACCCAGCAAATCCTTCTATTTCTTCAAGAAGGGGAGTCATTTCTATGTCCCCAAAGCGTAACACGGCCTTTTCCTTGTCCCAAAACATAGTAGCAGCCTCGATCAACATTTTGTTTGGCTGAAGATCCAACAGAGAAGGCAAGTTTCCTAAAACTCGTTTCACATGATTTTGGTCATATGAAGGAAGATCCCTCCACCAATCTAGTAAAAGTGAGGGTATGCTACCGACCATACCAAATCTGGGGACTTCGTGCCTCATTTTTCTGCAAAACAAAAGATAGTTAGGCCCTTTCCCCCTCCAGGTTCATCTATTTATACAGCAATGATTAACATATTGGTACTTATTTCTCCAAATTAATGCACACAATCATAATTGCGTCCGTTGGAATTATGGAAAACCTGATGGACTTTTGGGTGAGGTTTGTCTTAAAGGAACATTATGTGGGCAACATATTAACCCGACTAGGTTTGACCATGATGCATGTACAATTAATCAGAGTAAGGTTGCTATAGAGGTCTAGACTAGGACCCTCAAGAGGACAACTTGAGGGGGGAAGGCATGGAACCGTCGAACGCATTGCTGATCGACTAGCTTTACCGCAAATACGCCTTTCTGAATTTAAAAGGGTGATATATAGGAAGAGCGCAAAGACTCATCAAGTGTCGCTATAGTATTGATTACACACGAGTGGAATATGATGTTGAGAATGATTTATGCAGCAATATATAGCATGTTATCAAATATTTGCACGTTAAAAAAATAATAAATGTAGTATTTAAATAATTGAAAGCAGTTACGGAAAAAGAAAACAAAGAGACAGGTCAATTTCAGGAAATAAAGGAAATCATAAATAAGCAATTAAATCCAAATAAGGGAGAGGGTGCACGGGATAAAGCATGCTTAAGACTAATTCATAAAAATTATGTTCGTTATGGTAAGAGCCTAAAAATATCCCCAGCAGAGTCGCCATGCTGTCTCGCCCCCTTTTTCCTCGCGGAGTCCGGGTTTCGACATTCATTTTGGAACAACTCATTTCCTTTTGAGAATTGGGTATTTGAAGAGTCGCCACCTAACGGATTAAGGTGCGTTAAGGCACCTAGAGAAATTTACTCATGTAACCAGTTTGTATTACCAGAGATTAGGTTAAGGGCTCGAAATAATATTGAGGACAAGGTGTTAGGCACCCCTCGCGGTTCACAACGACAGATCCCGGCCGAACTTAGTTATTTGAATTAGTCATTTAACAAGTAAGCGCTCTCAGCACATATTTGCAAATAAAGGTAGTTTACACAGTCTAAACACATATACAATCAAGAAAGTTTAGATGGTCTAAGCATATATAAATTAAGGAGGTTTGAATAGTCCAAGCATACATACATAAACCAAGAAAGTTTAGGTAGTCTAAGCACACCTATGTAGATTGGGAAAGGGAAGTCCTAAGTTAATTAGCCTATAGGATCAATCTATGCAATGCCCAGTAATCCCCCTCAACTAGAGGGGCTACACGTGACATCAGTGCACAAGTCATCATATCCTTTTACTACCCATTACCCTCCCCTTAGTGGTTATATAAGCGAGTTTAATTAACGAACTCTAAGTGTGCTTTACCCGTCCATTCCTTGTGGTCCCCGAGGAGTTTAGGACCTCTAGACTTAGGCAGTTCTAGACAATCCTAAGGTGTTTAAAAGGCAAAAATCTAGGGGACAACAAATAACGCAAAGGACTGTCAATTAGGGAAGCAGATAAAGGGCTCATATTTATCTCCACATATATAGACAAATAAGCAGCACGTCTCAAACACAGTTTTTAGATAATTTTAGAGCAACCCTAGAATAGGGTATCTAGGTGAGCATCAAAACACAGAATATGCAACATTGTTTTTTAAGGGCGAAATGACAGAACCCTAATCAGTTTACCTACTGATTTTAAAACCTATTAAACTTGAGCAGTTTTATAAATAATCAAAGCACAGTTCTCAGTTTTTACAAGGACATCAATTACCTAAGGCTTGCTTAGGCTGGGGCTATATGCAACCATAATGATAGAAGTTGTTTAAACAATTTGAAGTTATTTCAACCTATATGCATGTTGATCTAAGTTATAAAGGTTATAACAAGTGATTTTATATAGATTGATACTGGAACTTGATACTAATACGTGAAACTTTTTTAGTCTATTTATTTTAGCGACATGAGGCGAATGCACATATAGTCTTAAAACATATTCTCCAATGCACATGGAGAAGGTTATTTATTGAGCAATTTTAATGGCCTAGTGGCAAGATTTCTAAGTGATCATGAATTATACAGAATCAAAAATAGAGTAGGGATCTACCACATGCTTCTAGTATGCAAAGCAGTAAATGCGAATACCCTAAAATAGGAGGTCTAATGCACCGATTTAATATGGTTTAAATGCAAGTAAACATAGCAATCCTAAAACATGATTTCTAGTGCATCACACAAGCCTAGAACATGATTTCTACAGCAGATTTTCATAGTGTAAATCCTAAAGCATGATTTCCACCCAGCTTTACCCCACAAGATCATATAGATACCCTCATTTTTCACTCATTACCCCAATATCTATTTACAAAGGATTATTACAAACTAGGATTGCATAAATTCCATAAATGAGATGTAAACTAAACTATAGGGAGCCTGAAGTAGGACCAAAATAAACCTGGGAGTACCAGGCCTTCAATGTAGTCTCAAATGCCCAGAAATCTCATAGCCAATTTGTGTCCAGATGTGTCAGAGTTCCCTAAGGATCTCAAGGATATCAGGCAGTGCTCACTCCAAGACTTTTCTCAAAATATGGACTGATTATGTGCAGTGTGGAAGGGTCAGCCCCAGTGTGCCAGAGTTCGGAGGAATGTCATGGGATTCCTAGGCAGTACACACACTGGAGGGGTAGAACCTATTGACCTATGATTAAAGTGAGAGTGCTTGACATAATTTTGAAAGACTTAGTGGAAAAAATCAGTGTAGAGATAACTTTAGGAGTAAAAGATTTTGAGATAGAAATTAGTTGTAAGCTAAGAGTGAAAACCATTTAAGAGAATAGTAAGAACATATTTTTTGAAATCAGTTCTAAAGAGAGCAACCATATAGTCAATCAGTCATAGGGTACACAAACATCCAACAAACCAATGTCACACAGGGTTGACAGGGGGTTGGGAACATATAGGAGTCACATTGGGGGGTACATGGACAGGGTATAGAGGAAACATACAAACAACAACTACATAAAACACTTAGGGTCTTAGAGACGTAGTAGGTTAGTCATGAACAGTAAACAGTTAAGACATAGATCACAGATGTAATGTAGAAAGCAGGACATGTCTTAAATAGGATTAATTATACAGGCAGGGTCAATCACATACATCAAATAACCAACATGATCACATAGTTAAGGGATTAAACAGATATTCACAAACGGGCTGGTTAAGTATCAGATAACTAGGTGAAGTGTAGACATGCTAATCATACATTGAACAGGACAAAACTTAAACATGCTAAGCAAAGAAGTAAACAGGAAAACATGTTGAATTCATGGTCAATGAAATAGTGCAGTAATGAAACACATAGAGTAAGGTTTCAAAATCTAATCAGAGACATACCAGTTAAGGAAGATAGCACAGTATGTATAGCAAGTGCAGTTCAATATCTAGCCTTGGCTTACAGTCGGCTAGATTAGTGATTATCACAAGTAACAGAGAAAGAAAGGAGAGTTATGAGTGTAAGTGTGTGTGTTTTTGAACTAATGTTCATGTGTTAAGAAGTAAAACAGAGGAGTTTATATGGTAGTTCAAAGGTAGGGCAAATAAGGTAACAGCACCAACTTCAGTCAATCAAGGGAGGATCACAGAATCAATTACAGGAACAAAATCAGTATAGTCTTCCCTTAATTAAGGGTAATTAACCAATGGTAAGGACAGAAAATATTTAAGGAAAGAAATTCAAAGCAGACGTAAGCAAAGAGTGAATAATTAGGAGTCTAATTAAGGATATAATCACATAAGGAATCAGTAAATATTATAGGCAATTAAATAAGGTAACAAGACCAATTAAGGTCATAAACAGGGAAATAATCGAGAATCGGTCAATCAGAATTTCAAAGTGATACTGATTTCTGGAAAGATACCAACTTCCATAATTAGAAGATAGGCTAAGTAAAATTCCATAAACATAGAGAAATTAGATGGAAAATAATTCTGAAACCATAATAGGGATTAATTAGGGTGAAAGTCACAAAGCAATGAATCTGACTAAGGAAAAGCATGTAAGTTAAAATACAGAATGAAACAATGCAACGGGTAACATGGAAAAACTCAGAATCAAAGCAAAGCATCAGAAAATTAGGGTTTTCACATAAATCGACTAGGGCTTAGGCAGCCTTAGCCTAAACCAGTCGAGAACACATAAGAACAAACGATTAAGCATTAAAAATCAGAAACCCTTGGAGAAGATAACTTATAGTAAACCCCAGTTTAGGAAAAATGGGAAATCAGTTGAAAACCAGAAAACTTTCAAGGAAAACATGTGAAATATGTTCGATTCATCTCAGATTTGTATAGATCTGAGAAGATTAGAAACCAAAAAATTAGGATTTTTAGAAAGTGCAATAGAGACAAGAACATAGGCTTAGAAAATTATGGATTCGTAACAAAATAAGAAAGATTCTTACTCAAGGCCGGGCAAATAGCCTGAAACAGGCAATAAATCCGAAGATGCAAAACAGACCTGCCTAGGACCCTTGAAATCCCCTCAAGGATCTAGGAGACGGATAGACCATAGACAGTCAGAGGCCGATAGAGGCCTGAGATGATGAAGAAACACCATGGAATAGCAGCGTAAGCCGGTGACGGCGGGGAAATTAGGGTTATACTAGAGAGCATTTGAGAGAGAAAGGGGAAGAATGACTGTGGGGGAAAGGGTAAATGATTAGGGTTAGAGGGGGTTTGGTTAGTTTAATTATGGTAGGAAAATCCTGGACCGTTGATAAAATATGATCAACGGCCAGGATTGGCTAAGCATTGGGTCGGGCAGGTAAATGATTTGGGCCTATGGTTTTGGGCTAATTTATAAAGAGGTGTTGGGCTGTTATTTAGGCTAAAATTAAAAATAAAAGGGTTGTTTATTAAATACCCAAAATAATTGAATTAAATTAATTTGTAAATTAATTAACTAATTATAAAAATAATTTTCATGCGTAGAAATGTTTTAAAATAATTTTCAGTATTTTGAAATATAATGGACTAATTTCTGGTAAAATAACGCAAAAGTTTTATACATGGGCTGTAATTGCAAAGTTTCAATAATTATAACCAAAAGGTGCCAATTTGGCTATTTTAAAATAATTTGGACTTAATAGGACCATAAATAATAATATTAAATCAAGAAATTGTTTAAAATCATTTGTGATGCGGTTTTATAATTATTTATATAAATAAAATACTAGAATAAATTAATTTAAAAATATAGAAATTATGAAAAAATATCCATTGATGATAATGCATAGTTTTAAAGGTATATATGCACTTTAAAATATTATAGAGAAAAATTAGATATCAACACTAAGTATATCAATTCTATTTATTAACCAAATTAATTTATTTTCAGGAAAAGAAGTATGGGCGTCCAATGCACCATGATGAGTTATTCAAGGAAACGCATATTTTAAAGAAGAAGAAAGAGGGG
The DNA here is from genome assembly GCF_000393655.2 of Nicotiana sylvestris. NCBI lineage: Eukaryota > Viridiplantae > Streptophyta > Magnoliopsida > Solanales > Solanaceae > Nicotiana > Nicotiana sylvestris. The sequence goes on along the minus strand of NC_091065.1, from coordinate 150,174,226 downwards.
GATGCAGATAGGTGGGTCATTGACGGGGAAGAGACTACATATATAAGCTTTCAATTTTCCTTAAGTGTTATAATTTACTTTTATAAGATTTTAATATAATAATTTAATTTAAAATAATGTAGGGTCGCTACCAAAGTAACATGGAGGAATTCATTCGTAGTCAGTCAACTGGTGAATTGGACGAGCCAACCCAACCTTTGGATGAGGATGCTAAAAGAATATGGTTGGAGGTTGTTGGCGATCCAAAAAAGGGGAAGGTATACGGGCTTCCTGAGAAAACATTTCATCGCTACAGGTGTGCAATGCAAGGAATATGGACTTTCTCACAGGGCGAGGCACTTAATAGGGAGAGCCTCTCAGCTATGTAGGAGATAGTGACAAGGCTTACATCCGAGCTAGAAGCAGCCAACGAAAGAGAAAGGCTTAGCGATGCTTAATTCCTTGGTATGCAAGCTCAGATCAGAAATCTCCCTTCTACTAGAGCTTTTTTGTTGCCCTGGTCTCATGAGTCATCGCCGGAGGCTCGACCTCCTCTTGATAGTTCCTTCCATCCTCCCCATGATCGTTCCTCCCGTCCTCCCCGTGATCGTTATTCCCGTCCTCCACAAGACCATTCTCTATATTGTCTTGTAGATGAAAGTTCATCAGATGGTGATGATGTTGTAGAAAACATCTATTGACCAATACTTTGATATTCTTTGAACTAGACTAAAGAACTAGTTTTGAATTAGATTGTACAATTTTGAACTTGTTGTAGTTACTTAGTTATTGCTTGGTTTTGAATTGTGATGTTTAATCGAACTTTGCTAGTTTTAAAGTATTAATTGGATGTTTAGTTGGATTTGTGGTGAATTAGGGGTTGTTTGTGGTGAATTGGGGATTATTTGATGTGAATTGAGGGTATTGGTATGCTATTTTTATTTGGCAGGTGGTGTAGCTACCAAAACACGCATTTTCTGGCAAAATTAATCCCAGAAAACCAACCGACCTTAGTCGGTAACTAAAAAATATTAAATTGCAAAATACCTACCAATGTTAGTCGGTTAATGCACATTAAATTCCCAAAAATTCAACATTACCGACCAACTTTGGTCGGTAAGTTGGCTGCCATTTCCAGATTACTGACCAACGTTGGTCGGTATTATTAAATTTTAATCATTTATATATATATATATATATATATATTCCAATATCGACTGTTGATACCCACTTTTGCCCTCACATTTTTATAAAAATCCCATATATTTTTCAAAATATCATTTCTGTATTATAACCAATTTATAAGAGTCATATAAGCACTTTCTGTAATTTTTCATAATTTTTAAGGTTTTAAGATTAATTTCTTATATTTAAATTGTTCAAACATTTATTAATTACTCTTTCAAATTACTTTGTAATGACTTAATCATCCATATTCATCATTTACATCCACATATATATTTTATAACATTTTACTTCATTTTATATAATTACATTTATATTTTTAGCTATTTACACAATTTTTTAAATAATAGCCTATGTCTTATGCATAATTACATTTATTCATGCTAAAACAGTATTTCTATATTATTATAATGTTAGGATATTACTTTCACGCATTTACTGCATTGGTATTATTTTATTATCTATTAATTATTTTTTATAAAATATTTTTAAAATAATTTTTGTGTATTTAATTATTAGCCCAATATAGGGCTAATTTTCGGACCAAAACCTTGGCACAATACCCTTTAACCCAACATCAGCAGCCCATAACCCTATACCCTTCTCCTGACCTGCCCCACTTCCTCTTGAATCATGGCCGTTGATCTCAGATGATAAACAGCCCACAATAACCCTTCCCATTTTCGTATATCTCCCTAAACAAAACCCTAAAGACCATTCCCCCTCCCCCCAAAACCAGTCGCCTTTGCAATCTCCCTACTCATCTCGTCTCTAAGAGAATCTTAGTGTTATGACCCAAAATCTAACCACATCGTGATGGCTCCTATCGTGATATTAGGCCACCCAATTATTACCCATTCACTCCGTTTTCCAATTTAAGACTTAAGAAAAATCATATTTTTAAACAGAAATCCAACAAGATAAAGATAGAATTCAAATCCAGCGGAAAAAAATACATATTCCCAACCTCGGGTGTCACTAAGTCATGAGAAACATATTATAACTGTCTGAAATATAAAAGACTACATAAATAAATACACATGAGAATATTAGTAAAAATATTATAAAAAATAAACACAAAAATAACAAATAACTCTTACCTGTTACCCTTAGGGACTATGATGATCCTGCCATAGCTATCATAATGCACTACCTTTGGATCATCATCCTCAGCATGTGTATCAGAGGAATGTGTAGACGGTGTAGATGGGGACTCAGAGCTACGATCTCACAGGAGAAATCTTGAAATGGATGGAGTCGATGATGAAGATGGTTGCGATCCCTGTGACTGCGACATAGATGGATGTGATCCATGTGGTTGTGATACATATGGTTGTGACCCATATGGCTGTGATATGGATGGCTGCGATCCATGTGGCTGTGATATGTAGGGATGCGATCCACGCATCTATGATGTAGATGGCTGCGATCCACGTGGCCATGAGGCAGTTGGACTGTATGTTAGACATATAGTCTTATGACCCTATGGTGGAAGACCCGGTGTCTGGATGAATGTATAGTCCTCGTGATGTTGTGGCAGCTCAGAATAGCCATGTGGTGGAGGATAAAACATAGGCATCTATGAAGAGGGTGGAAATAATGGAGTAGTATTATCCCCAAATTCTACCATCTTGAAACGGGGCTTTTCACAGAATTTACAACTTTCTAAATTTGCATCATCTTTATAATATAACATGCAACCATCTTCACAACAATAAATTGTCATCGACTAAAGTCCTAACTTAAAAATCAATCTCTTCGCCTTATAGAAATCACCAGGTAAGTTGATATTTGGGTCAACTAGTTCACTCATAAGGATATTGAAAGAGTCTGTGGCCGCTTGTGAAATACTTCAATTAGATTTGATACTTAGTAATCTAACTGTAACACATAGCTTAGAGTGCGTACTTCCTTCACATAGTGGACGACTAGCTTCATCTAACTATTCATAAAAATATTTTGCATCGTCATTAGGAGTTTAATCAACATTTTCATTGGGCTCAACCCCAGAATAAATTCTAAAAGCATCCGCAACCATATCCTGAATTCTAGAATCTTGATTTCTATTCTCCACCGATCTACTACTTTCACCAATAACTATGTTATGAAATATTAAAAGTCTACCATAGATCTCTCCATAATTAGTCCACACAAAGTAATTCTCTATAAACCCCTTCCTATAAAGATGAAGCTTAACTTCCTCCTATTTTTTAAACTTCACACAATCACACTTGACACAAGGGCACCTAATTACTCCTTCAATTTGTTATGATGAAAGTGACATTGCATGTCTAATAAAGTCATCAACCCCTTCTATAAATTTTTGTATTGAAGTTATGAAAACTCCCTTTTATATGTATTAAAATTGTATTAAAGTTGTATTATAATTGTGTTACAGTTGTATGAAGTTTATAAGAAAATTATATTTCAATTGTAGTTATATTATTTTTGTATGGATAGTGTGTGAAAGTTGTACATATGTATTAAAATTATATTAAAGTTGTACGAAAATTATGTTTAAGTTGTATGCAAGTTAATCTTGCTAGGCTATTGGTAGAGCTTCTTAAGTTCTTAAGTAGAAGTGATTCACCCTTATTTCTTTTGGCACATAGCTGCCATTGTCATTAATTTCTTGTCAACATTCTATAAGGTTTAAAGAATTTACTTTTTTGTTTCTAAAGAATGTTTAAGTTTCCAGTTGAGCTAGCCTATTGTAAATTATGTTCATATTATTTTTCTCCCCTATATATATATATATATATATATATATATATATATCTTAATCTTTTATTGACAAATACCATGTTAGAAACTTACTTGATACAATTGTCTTCACCACTATAATTGTTTGTTTAGCTGTTAGTTGAAAAATAAAAATAAAAAGGGAAGAAATAAAGAATATGGATAGAGGAAAGAAGAGAAAAAACTAAAATTAGTGGAGAATAAAAATGATGAGTTGCAGTAGCCATAAGAGAGATAGAAAGAGAGACAAGTTCAATGCTCTGCTCTTACTAAAGGAAAAGGAAAGAGGAGAGCAGGAAAAAAAAAGAGTATAACTGAATCTCCTTAATTAAAGGCATTAGTAATAGTTTGAAGTCTTTTAAGAGGGAATGTATATAAATTTTAAAGAAAATCAAATCAATTTTGATAAATATCACAGGCAAAATACACAAAAGACTCATTTAAGTTGTCCCCGATGATAAATTGGACACTTTAACTGAGCCCATTTTTAGCTAAACACTTTATTCATTCTCAAAAGTGTGTCTTTAAATCACAACCTCATGTGTGAGTTACAATTACGGATGATGTGTCAAACAGACCAATATTTAAATGACATGTGAATTCTTAAAAACAAATACTCTTATTATAAAACAGAAATTAAATCTTCTTCTTTCAAATAGCCTCCAACAGATCCACTCCCAATCCACACTCAACAATGAGTGGAAGAGGTCGTTGGAAAAATTGTACCCAATGATGATTAGGGGTCGATTTCCTCAGGGAGCTTAAAATAGTTGCTAGAGTGTATACTTGATGCTGAAGACGAAACAAGTTAAGCACACTTCCAAATAAGTGTGTGTTGCAAATTAATTCTATAAACCACGCTATCAATGCTCAATTAGAGAAATGAAACTAGAATTTGACTAACTATTTTGGTTGTTTTAGAATAGGTAAAAAGCTTAGGGATGTAACCTTCACCTAGGCGTTTGCCTAATGGGTAAAGTACATTAACACTTGTTTTAGTGATTGGGGTGTATTATAGCTTTCAACTCTACATTACTCACTCAATACCTCTCTGTCCTAGAGTGATTTTACCCAATTTGGCTTTCTCAAGCCCAAATAGGTATCAATCTAGATAGTTGATATGAGCTCAAGTCGAGTTTTCCGTATATCTAGCTCGAACCCTTTAATTAGGCTAGCCAAACCCTTAACTAGCCCAATATCTTGTTAGTCAAGTTTTCCTATAGTAGGTTCATCTTTCTCAAGTAAAGACCAAGTAAAAAAGAAATGAATCAATGTTTGCAACCATTAATTCTTAAATTTAAGCATGAGCAAGACTTAATAACAAACACCCAATCATAAACAAATATTAAATTAAATACTCATAAGGTTTACACACTAGAGTTGGGTCACAACCCTAGTAAATGTCTAGCTACTCATAGTAGAAAATAAAGAAAACAAAGGAGAAATACTAATTAAACCCATAATATAAAATTAAAATGATGAACTATGATGTTTTTGTCCCAAAATGATCACAAATTACCCAAAGTAGTAAACTACAATGGCTGCAGCTAGAAAACACCAAAACTTGTCCTAAAAATGTGATTCCCGTCTATTTATAATGGCTCAAAATTAATTGATAAAAATACCCCTCAAGAGGTTATGCGGACGCACAATTCTATGTGCGGTCCGCAAATTGGTTGAGTTTGCAGGGACAATGGTTCTACAACTTCACAATTCAGTCTGATGCAGCCATTCAGCTTCTGTGGCCACACAATACCATTTAGTTATGTGGCCGCACAACTCTTGTGTGGTCTGCATTTCAGGCAAGGCTTCATTCTTGGTCATTTTGCACACTCTCTGAATTTTTAAATTCTTGTCAATGCGGACCATGTTCTGCGGCCGTACAAATTTTGTACGGTCCGCACTTTTTCTTCAATTGATATGGGCTTCTTCATTAGATCTGCAGTCGCAGAGAGAAATCTGCAGTCTGCACTTGCTTTTGTAGCCGCAGAAATACTACTACGGACCGCACTTCTGGTCTTTTGCGCCCCATCATGCCTTGTGAGTTGAATTTCTTCATGAGAGCTCAAATCTCCAACATTCTTGCAATTTGCATTTCCATCAATTTTGGGAACATAAATCAACACTTGCGGAATAAAACAAAAGAAAAAAGGTACTAATAAGTGGTCAAAATTCACACTTATTAACTCCTCCAAACTTAAGTCTTTACTTGTCCTCAAGCAAATAGATTAGTCCCACCTCTTCAAAGTGAAAGTTCATTATAACGATTCAATGGTGAGTCATTCATACTCAGTTGGGATAAAAAATTACCCACATTACTCATGCATTTTCAACAAGGTGACAAGTCAACTATCATGCATATATAGTTCTAATGTGACATTTGATCTTCAAGAATTGACTTTACTCATCAAAAACTCTTGTTCTATCATGTAGTTCATGGTGGAATTCAAACTCTTCCTCCCCTACCTTACATTTGCAAATCTCACTTCAAAAGTTAGCACTCAGCCTTAAGATTCATTAAAGGTTAACTTTGTCTCACAAGAGAATGTCACAATTACGGGTTCGAGTACCATAGGCTTGCCCCTCATGTAAATCATCACTAATGTAAGCTCACTCGGCTCAATCAAGTAAGACTTCTTTCGGGTTGTAATGAAGGTTTTTAGATTAGGGTAGCATACCATATGGGTAAGTGGTTACACCTTTCCTTAAGCACTCTACATCTTCATTACTTGGCTTACAATTACCAATTCTTAGAGGCATTCTCTTTTTATTGGGGGATAGAGAGACTTGACATCGCTCTTTCTTGTTCATTGCATTCTTTTTCTTCCTTGATGCTCATGCTAGGGATCATTACTTCTTTTTTAATCCATCAACTCTTCCACTTATTCTCTTTTTTGCATTTTTCTTTTTGTTCTTTTTCTTTTCTTACCTTTACGTTTCATAGAGATCATTTCTTTTCTCTTTTTGTGCCTTGATACCTCATTTCAGATTCCTCATCTCCACCCCCCCCCCAAAACGTATGCTTTAAGCCACTTATTCCATAAGAGTGTTAAGGAAAGTCCGGGTGCCAAGAGAGGTTTGTAACAAAACGGGTAAAGGCTTATAACATGGTTAGCAAATGAGAAGTTCTCAAACCAAGCAAAACTTATGATTTCATCTTGAAAAACATTCGGGGAAAGTTCTAGACCTTATGCACGAGTACATGGACTAGAAACAAATCACCTCACCCCTCACGCAACTAGAACGTAAAAGAGGATAAAGTCGAGAGCCTACAATGACCACAATCAAGTTAAAGATCATTATGGTCCAATTAACCACTCGATGATTACCAAAGTCAACTCAAGAGTCTCAAAGTCACCAACTAGAGTTATTTTCTTTCAAAAACCTTGTTTCAAACCATAAGCACGTAGTTAAATGTGTTAGTACTAACTGATGTATGAATAACTCATTTTCCAGAATGACTTGATTAGGCTTTTTATTCGTTACTATTGCTATTATTATTACCTAAAAACGGACTCATTCCTTAAGAAGGTTGTCAAGCCATCCATCGTTGGGACGAGTCACCCGGTTCACACAAAAACTACCTTTGGAAAGAACCATGGAAAACCAAAGACTGATTTCCTACTACTACAAGAAATAGAAAAAGAAGCTACTAACAAAATATAAACTAAAGTGAAACATAAAGAAGCTAATGAACAATAACTACTAAAGATATATGAATTTCAAATCAAATAAACTCTATCCCCCTGAATAAAAGTAAGTATTGTTCCCAATGCTTAACAAAGTAAGATTGAAAGAAAAGAGGGTGAAGAAAACACCCAGAGGATCCTTGGACATCGCAGTGTCCCCAGCAACATCATCTCCCATTAGGTCAGCCAACTGTATCTCATCATCATCAAATCTGGGCATGGCTAGAGTGGTGAACATCGCACGCACTGCCTCAACAGTGTTGGCAGCAAGGTCTGGCTCCTCAGACTGGCCAGCTGGTGAAACCAGCGCGGATGGTGCCAATGGATCTGGGGCTGACTATTGCGGGTCAAGTAGCATATCAAAGGATAGATCCTCAGCTATCACAAGTCTAGTGACCTCCTTCCTAAGCTTGTCAACTAACTTCTTGCTTGTCTGGGACTTCTTCATCTTCTTCACTTCTTTGCTAACTCCTCAATAACTGACCTATGCTGCACCAAAGTGTACATAATCATCTTCTAGTTGTCCAGATAGCCTGTGGTGCCTATGTAGATGACTGCGCTGCAACAGTACTAGATAAGTCAGATAGCTTTGAAGTTGTTGTCTACATCCAATTATTGAGACTGTCCAATATCTAGAAGACTCGTAGAGTAGATAATGGAGTTGTAGGCATGGACACTAACCTCAGAGCTAGAGCAGAAGCTGTCCTGGGAGCTGTGGTAGGATATGAAGGTGGTGGTTGAGGCATAACAGCAACAGTAGAAGAGGGCTCAGCAGAAGTGGATGGAATGTCAGCTGTCTCAATAACTACTACTGTCGACTCATCAGATTGGCCAACGGTGGTAGAAGGCTGAGCTCTCTTCTTCGGGTTGGTGGCATCCATCAATGAATACCAATCAAATGGCTTCTTCCGCTTCACCCTGGTGTTATAAGTTCTCGACTCTGCCTTTGCATCAGTGAGGTGATCTATGATAGTGTTAGGATAAGGATAGGTTGAGTTAGACTGATGTGCTAGCAATGAAATGTTGGTCGACATCACGGCACCCACATCAATTGGGTACCCGACCATGATAGAAGCCACAAAAATAGCTCGAGGAATATGTAGGTGAGTCTCATTCTGGCTCAGGTCAAGTCTACTGCATACGAAAGTCTACCACCCCTTTGCCTCAAAACTCAAAGTGCTCCGGTGGATGGGAACCCCATCAGTATTCCATGGTGGTGGTGGACCTGGTGGTGCTAAAATCTCTACTAACCAAGGTCGGACTTCTTCTTTCATTGCACAATTCTCCAAATACTCCTTAGGCTCTAAGTCCTAAAACCCCAAGTAAGCGTTTAATGTGTGTTGATCAACCTCACCTTGAGGTTGCATACTTTAGTCACCTTCATCCCTTTCTTGATGTGAGAAACATTTGCGTAGAACTCTCGGACGAGGTACTCCTTGGCATCCTCAACTCTCTCAATGAACTGCATCCAACCCTTTCTTTCTTTGAACTGCCTCAACACAGCCGGGTTTTATGTCTCCAAATCCTTCAATAGAAATTTCCACTAAAGTGTCAATGATCTCTCTGGACACCACATACGAAAATCAGTGAAGGCAACCAAACTGATGAACATATCCTACTAAATCTCCCTTTTCTTTGATCCCTCCACACCAGTAAAAGTACCATCTCCCCCTCTATATCATCAGGGACATCCTGTACAGTTGGCACATTGGTGTCTGGGGTAGCTGATGGCTCATAGGTCTAGCTAGCACTTTTCGACCTGTCGAAAGTGTTGTGAGATGAAAAGGTCGCATCCCTGAACTGGAATCGCCCCTGTGGCCTAGACTTTTTGGTTGTCTGCTCCTCCTGAACAGAGTCTAATTTGCCTCTGAAGCTTCCCCAGACGGGACATAGGAACTAGACTCTAAGAGGTCTATACCTCTCCTCTGCCTGATATGGACTTCTTCCAGATTGTTTTGGGCTGGCCAAGGGGCAAGGTACCTCTACCTCAGCCCTAGAAGGTTCACCTCTTCCTTTTGTCATTTTGTTGCGACCTCACTATCAAACCATTGTTTGTATCAAAGCAAAGATTGCAAGTTATCATTCAACATATTCACGACTTATGTAGGCAAGGTAGAACATTATGGACACAGTGGGGTGATAACAAAACAACAGGTTGTAGGAATTGGGTTCTGCATTCCGCACATTTTTTATGTGCGGCCGCAGAATGGAACTGCGGTCCGCCAAATTTTGATGTGCGGCCGCAAAAAGGAAGTGTGGTCCACACAATTGCAAGTGCGGCCACACTTCAAACATTCAAAGTTCAGAAGCTCAGTAGCATCTTTGAAGATAGTGCGATGGCCGTTTGTATCCGCAAGAGAAATCTACGGTCCGCACATTTTAAGTGCGGCCGCAGATGCACTGCTTTATGAAGTTGCCTAAAAACTCCTAATCTGCGGACCACACAAATTCAAGTGGGGCCGTAGATTTAAAAACTACGTAAAATCAACTTTTCTTCTTAGATTATTCAATTACTCGCTCCAATAGACATGGCAACATGGTATAAACATGAAATTCCCCTAACCCAATCCTATTAGAGCATGTATTATCAATTACCCAGTTCGATATACCCCACATGGATACATGGATGAACTCTAATAATAGATGACCTAAAAATAAACTAAAAATAAAAATCTTAACTAACACAAAAATTTAACATAAACTGAAGTATACCAGATAGAGTGAGTGCACTAGGTGTATAAACACATGTGGTTATGTGTGCGGACAGTGAAAATCTCTTCAAGGAAGTTTCAAAGTAACATTGATATTCTAGGAGATGGAAAAGTGTAAAATAATTTCCCAACTCCTATTTATACTAAGAGAGTTAAGGGGAAAAGAGCCGAGTGCAGCCGGACAATTCCATGTGCGGTCTGCACTTTGTCACCTAGGTCAGATGTCTTTGATCTCAATGTGCGATCCATAGATTTTTGGGTACGGCCGCAGATATCCTCTTATGTCACACATCAGCCTTGTACTGAGCGGTGCAAACTTCAGACAATTAATATTTTTACACTTTTGCAAAATTCAAATTGTGCGGCCACAAATGCCTCCTACTATAGCACACACAAATGTGCGGTCCGCAGAACTTTTCAACACTTAAACATATTCTTGTCCACCTTTCTTGCAAGTCACATTCAACCTTGTTGCACACTTCAAATCGAGTTAGAATACAAATAAAACCTAAATATAAAAGAAAAAGGAAAAAAGCATGGGTTGCCTCACAGGAAGTGCCTAATTTAACATCGCAGCACGACGCAAAATACCCTCAAGCGAAGTAAATGACTGCCACCACATGGCTATCTCCAACCTCGCCTAAGTAGTTCTTCACCCGATGAACATTGACTCGGAATACCTTAGTGTTTTTGTTCTTCAAGTCTAATGCACCGTTGTCACACCAACAATTTCAAATGGACCACTCCACTTGGACTTTAGCTTTCCGGGAAACATTCTCAACCTTGAGTTAAATAGCAATACAAGATCGCCCACCTTGAACTCTTTATTCCAAATATATTTGTCATGAAGATATTTCATATTTTCTTTGTACAAGAACGGACTCGCATAATCATGATACCGGAATTCATCCAACTCATTCAAATATGTAACCCGCAAGTTAGAGGCTACATGCCAATCAAGATTCAACTTCTTTAGAGCCTACATTGCCTTGTGCTATAGTTATACTGGAAGATGACAAGATTTTCCGAACATCAATCGGTATGGAGACATTCCGATAGGTGTTTTGCAAGCCGTCCAATAAGCCCATAACGTATCATCTAGCTTCTTGGACCAATCCGTCCGATTAGCATTCACTGTTCTAGACAATATACTCTTTATCTCTCGGTTGGAGACTTCCACTTGTCCACTAGCTTGTGGGTGATCGACCGTGTGAGTAACACCATACTTGATAAGTAAAGTGTCAAAATCTTTGTTGCAAAAGTGTGACCCCCATCACTTATGATTGCACGTGGAGTACCAAATCTTGTGAAAATATTATTCTTCGAGAAGGACACCATAGTTCTCACCCCATTGTTGGCTAAAGCGAAGGCCTCAACCCATTTGGACACATAATCCACAGCAACCAAGATGTAGATGTTTCCACAAGAACTCATAAAAGGGCCCATGAAGTTAATACCCCAAACATCCCAAATATCAATCTCCAAGATGGTTCTGAGAGGCATGTCATGTTTCTTTGAGATTTTACCGGCCCGTTGAAATGTATCACTTTTTTTCACCAAATCACTAGTATCCTTGTAAAGAGTAGGGCAATAGAAATCACAACTAAGCACATTGGCCGCCGTTCTCGCTCCACCATGATGACCATCGTATGGCAAAGAATGACAAGCCCTAAGAATATCACCTTGCTCTTCTTTCGGTACACACCTCCTAATCACCCCATCCGTACAAATCCGGAAATGGTACGGTTCATCCTAATAATAATCTTGACAATTTCTTTTGAGCTTCTTCCTTTGGCTTGAAGAGAACTCATCCGGAATGATTCTATACACAAGAAAATTTTCCAAGTCTACAAATCATGGCACCTCTTTCATTGAAATTGCCAAAAGTTGTTCATCGGGTAAAGAGTCATTGATTTCAAGGCCATCGTGTGGCCTCCCCTCCTCCTCCAAACGAGAAAAGCAATCCGCCACTTGTTTTCACTACCTTTTCTATCTTGGATGTCAATATCAAATTCTTGTAACAAAAGTACCCATCTCATCAACCGAGCTTTGGAATCCTTTTTGCTCATAAGATAACGAAGCAATGCATGATCCGTGTTGACAATTACTTTTGCACCCATCAAGTATGGGTAGAACTTCTCAATTGCAAAGACAATAGCAAGGAGTTCTTTCTCCATAACGGTATATTTGACTTGGACATTATTCATGGTCTTACTAGAATAGTAGACCTGATGGAAGATTTTGTTGATACATTGGCCCAAAACAGCCCAAACGCTACATCACTTGCATCACACATGAGTTCAAAAGGAACACTCTAATTTGGAGCGGTGATAATAGGAATAGTTGTCGACTTGAACTTCAACAATTCAAACGCTTTCATGCAATCGTCATTGAAATTGAACTTTGCAACCTTCTCAAGGATCTTGCACAATGGGTTCACCACTTTAGATAAATCTTTGATAAAGCGCCGGTAAAAACCTGCATGGCCTAGGAAACTCCACACACCCTTCACCGAAGTTGGGGGTGGAAGCTTAGAAATCACCTCAATCTTTGCCTTGTCAACTTCAATTTTGTTTCTTGAGATTTTATGGACAAGGACAATCCTTCCTCAAACATGAAATGGCCTTTCTCCCAATTGAGTACCAAGTTAGTTTCTTCACATCTAGCCAACACTTTGTCCAAATTTGCAAGACAATCATCAAAAGAATCCCCAACTATCGAGAAGTCATCCATGAAGACTTCAAGGTAGTCCTCCACCATATCCGTCAAAATAGCCATCATACACAGTTGAAAACTTGCCGGTGCATTACACAAGCCAAATGGCATCCACTTGAAAAGCAAAAGTACCATAGGAACATGTAAAGGTTATTTTCTCTTTATCTTCCGGAGCAATGAGAATTTGTTTGTGTCCCGAGTACCCATCAAGAAAGTAATAGAAGGCACGACCGGCCAATCTATTGAGCATTTGATCCAAGAAAGGAAGTGGGAAATAAACATTCCTTGTTATTTTGTTGAGCTTGCCATAATCCATATATACCCTCCAATTGGTCACCGTGTTTGTAGGTATCAATTCATTTTTATCATTGGTGACTACTGTCATGCCCCCCTTATTTGGGACACATTGAACTGGAGAAGTCCATGAGTTATTGGAGGTGGGGTAAATAGCCCCGGTGTCCAACCATTTGATAATCTTCTTCTTGACAACTTCTTTCATAGCCTCATTGAGTCTCCTTTGATGTTCAATAGATATTTTAACACTATTCTCCAACTTGATCTTATGTATAAAAAAGGTGAGGCTTATACCCCGAATATCCGCCAAGGTCTACCCAATAGCCTTGTTTCACTTTTGTTACACCACCAATATGGACTCTACCTGCATGTTAGTCAAATAAGAGGAAAGAATAACCGGTAAAGTAGAGTAAGGGCCAAGAAGTTCATACCGAAGATGTGGAGGCAATGGCTTCAACTCCAAGGTAGGAGGCTCTTTAATAGAAGGCTTTGTAGGAGGAGTCTTCCTATTTTCAAGATACAAGGATAATTTACCAGGTGCATAGTTGTACGACCCCATTCCTTATAAAGAGTTCACATATTCCATAAAACCATCCATCTCGTCATCATCAAAGTTGAGCAAAACAACCTCCAACATATTAGTAACATTAATAGCACTTGTATCATCAACAACGACATCAGTCACCAAATCCACAAAAGAACACACCTCATTACTATTTGGTTGCCGCATGGAATACAATTTTTTTATCACCAACCCAGAAAGTAAGTTTTTCGGATTCAACATCACAAAGAGCCTTACCCGTAGCAAGGAAAGGTCTCCCAAGAACAATTGACACTTCGTAATCAACCTCACGACCAAAACATCCTCAATCACACCCAATAGCCTTCTCATGGTTGCCCAATCCCAAAGTTTTGAAAACTGAACAGGGCATCAAATTTATACTTGCCCCAAGATCACAAAGAGCTTTTGGAAACTCGGCACTTCCAATGGTATAAGGAATCGTGAAAGCACCGGTATCCTCCAACTTAGTAGCATTGAGTGAATAATCGCACTCACTTGATAAGTGACTTTGATAGTTTCAAAATTCATCGATCGCTTCTTTATCACAAGATCTTTCATACTCTTTGCATAACCGGGCATTTGTTCCAAAGCTTCTACCAAGGATACATTTGATTGAAAGAATCTTCATTATTTGAATGAACTTCTTGAATAGCTGAGCAACCCATGGTCGTTGTAGTATAGTGGTGAGTATTCTCGCCTGTTACGTGGCTGACCTGGGTTCGATCCCCGGCAATGGCGCCAAAAATTTGTCCACTCCCAATACACACTCAACAATGAGTGGAAGAGGTCGTCGGAAGAATAGTACCCAACTATGAGTCGGGGTCGATTTTCTTAGGGAGCTAACAATGGGTGCTAGAGTGTATACTTGATGTGTTATGACGTACTAACATAAATACACTTCCAAACAAGTTTTTCTTGCAAATTACTTCTATAAACTACACTATCAATGCTCAATTAGAGAAATAAAACTAGAATTTGACTAATTATTTTTGGTTGTTTTCAAATAGGTAAAAAGCCTAGGGAAGTAACCTCCGCCTAGGTATTCGCCTAATGGGTAAAGTACGTTAACACTTGTTTTAGTGATCGGGGTGTATTATTGCTCTCAACTCTACGTTAACCACTCAATACCTCTCGGTCATAGAGTGATTTTTTCCCTATTCGGATTTCTCAAGCCCAAATAGGTATCGAGTTAGATAGTTAATATGAGCTCAAGTCGGATTTTTCCTATCTCAAGTTTGAACCCTATAATTAGGCTAGTCAAATCCTTAACTAGCCCAATTTTTTGTTAGCCAAGTTTTCCTAGACTAGGTCCCTCTTTCTCAAGTAAAGTCTAAGTCAAAAAGGCATGAATCAATATTTGCAACCATTAATTCTAAAATTAAAGCATGAAGAAGGCTACATAAAAAACACCCAATCATAAACAAGCATTAAATTAAATATTCATAAGGTTTACAAACTAGGGTTGGGTCATAACCCTAGTAAATGTCTAGTTAGTCACAGTAGAAAATGAAGAAAACAAAGAAACAATACTAATTAAACCCATAATATAAAATTAAAATGATAAACTATGATGTTTTTGTCCCAAAATGATAACAAATTACCCAAAGTAGTAAATTACAACGGCTACAACTAAAAGAACTTCAAAACTTGACCTAAAATGTAATTTTCATCTATTTATAGTGGCTCAAAATTGTTGACAAAAATGCCCCTGGGAGGTTATGCGGCCTCACAATTGGTTGACTTTGCAGGGACAATGGTTCTACAACCGCATAATTGGTCTGTGTCTGCCATTCAGCTTCTGCGGCCGCACAATTCATGTGCGATCCACACTTTAGGCAAGGCTTCGGTCTTGGTTATTTTGCACACTCTCTGAACTTTTTAAATTATTGTTAGTGTGGACCATGTTCTACGGCCGCACAATTTGTGTGCAGTCCATATCTTCTGGTCTTCTGCACTCCTTCTTGCGTTGTGAGTCGGAATACTCCTTTTTAGTCGGATTTCTTCATGAGAGACCAAATCTCCAACATTCCTGCAATTTGCATATTTTCATCAGTTCTGGGAATATAAATCAACACTTTCGGACTAAAACAAAAGTAAAATGGTACTAATAAGTGTTCAAAATCCACACTTATCATGTGGCTATCCCAAAACTACCATGAAATCGCCTTGAGTCACTCTCTCCAGCCACCGTAAAACACTGCTATTACGCCGCTACATCAATGTTTCTCCACCAAACACTCAAATACAAAACACTAATGAAATTTCTTCATTTCAGCCAAGAACCGTAACCGCCACACAAGCTCCACCATATCTCCTCCCTAGTCACCGACCAATATCTCTTTTCATCATCTCAAATTCTGTCATTGTGCTTTGAAGCACAACAATGGCAGAAGAAAGAGCCATCCATCCATGTGCGAGTGCGGAAATGAATATTTCCTCCATCTTCAATCTTTTGTGGTCTTTTACATAGAGGATTTTCTATGATTTTTCGGTTTGAAATTCAAGCAAATGAGAATATTGTGAAATTCTTAAGCACTCTCTTTCTCCTCTCTACTATTCACTAGCATCAGAAATTACATGTCCTTCTATTTTTGCTTCAATTAAAGGGAGAAGGAAGTGGGTGAAAAAGATTGGGAAATTTCCCCCAGTCGAGATCTAACGGTGGAGTCGAAGGTCCTACTCGATTTGTAATTTTCTTGATAGGTAGTATAAGAAATGGTAGTTTAAGGTGACATTTTATGTATTTTTCATTAGTATGTAATAATGGTGGTTTAAGTTGGAGGTGGGTGGATAAGATTTGAAGAAGAAGGCGATTTAGAGTGGGTCCACATTATCTTTAGGAAAAGAAAAAGATAAACTTAATTTTAGATTGGCAACTCGCGTCTTGGAGAGTGAATTTCACGCGATGTGGGCTAACAAGGCCAGGTATTTAGTTGATCTTCTTTTGTGAATGAATAAAGTGTCAGCTGAAAATAGGCTCAATTAAGGTGTCCAACTGATCGTCGGGTACAACTTAAAGGAGCCGTTTAAGTATTTCGCCATATCAAAACCTAGTTATTTCGGGTAAATAAGTTTAGTATTTAGTATGTCTATAAAAAAATAAAAAAATTACACGACACATCAAACATATACATTGTATTTACTATTCGTAGTTATACTTTCAGCAAATGTATCACTCGTAGCTATAAAGAGGAAGATTAAAAACTCATCGATCTAATATTTGAAATTTTATAGTAAATTCATGAAATAAGATATTAATTGTTTTGAACTGAAACAAGAGAGCAACAAGTTCTAGCAGCTTAGTTGGTTAGAACGACCGCTGAGTTAACGAAGATCTTGAGTTCAATCTCAACAAGAGCATTATATTTTTTATGTATTTCTGTATTTCGCTTTGGTTGTATTCGTTGCGCGAACGAATACAGTCGATATAGGTGGTATCCTTTGTAAACACCTCAGTATACAGTCGCTACAGGTTGTATCCTTTGTATACGCCGTTGCATTTTGCCTTCGTTACAGTTGATACATGTTGTTGTATTCGTTTGCGCAATTGCGAAGGAATACAATTGCACGAACGTGAACGGGTACAATTGACACATATAGTATTTTATATTTTTTTGAATACAAGTAATACAAGTTGGTAATAATTGAACGACAACTACGAATGGTAATTAAGCAAACTATGATTAATAGGCTCTAAACTATAGTGCTTTATGAAAATTCCTTTAAAAAAATCTCATATATTAAGAATTTGTTCAAATGTTATTAAAGTAGATTGGCCCAATCGAACAATCGGCAGATTCTTCCAACTTCATTGTCATCCATACATGAGAATTTGCCTTATTTAGGTAAGAAAGAGGCATAGATCCATTATGGCCCAAACTGCATGTGGAGAAACTGTCAGCTCACTCTCTAAGGCCCAAACTTGTACATAGCAAAGGGTTGTCCAGCAATTTTACCATAATTTTTTATGAAACAGTTTTTTTCCAGAAAATCTTGCTTATGCAAAGATTTTTTTAAATTCAGAGAAGATCCAGGATTCATTGGCAGTGATAACTCCTACATGAACTCATATGTTTGAATTAAAAAAATATTGTATATACAAAGGAGTTTAAGTCTACACACAGTAATGTAAATAATATTTATGCAAGTAGATCATTACAAGGTAATTATAGAAAAATTTCTGTGATAAGTATTACACACTCTGTTTCAACTTATTTACGGTAAGTATTCCACACTCTGTTAATGTAAATACTAACATAGTTTAATAGATTTAAAACGATATTCTAGTAATTTTCTTAGCAACGTATGGGTTCAGTCCAGTTAGGCAACCCATAATAGATGGAGTAATATATCGAACCTTGACGTTATCGGTCTGGTAAAGGACAAAAGAAACATGCTGATGATGTAAATAGCTCTAACATGTGGAAAAATTGAGGGTTTGTTCATCTTTCCAAAGAAGTTTGTGGTCATGTCACTCATCACATCTCCCATTTAATAGAAGAGATAAGAGAATAATCAAAATAGAAAATAAAGGGAACTCAACTAAATTCCTGGAGCAGTATACGCAGATTTATGTACGATCCATCCGGTCGTTTTTAGTATTTTAGTCCCGATCTCCTATTGCCCCCTCTATGTTGAATTATGGTTACGTGACTTGCCGGGGTGTTTGGTTTTGGCTTGGGTGAGTTTCGGAGTTAAATGGGATATATAGTCCCGAAGTTGGAGCTTTAAGTTGAAAGAGTTAACCGTAGTTTGACTTTTATACATACGACTCCGGAATGGAGTTTTGACAATTTCAACAGCTCCGTATGATGCTTTTGGACATAGGAGTGTGATCGAAATTGATTTAGAGGCCCGTAGGTCAATTTGGCATGACTTGGCGAAAGTTAGGAAGTTGAAGGTTTGGAAGATTGGAAAGTTTGACCTGGAGTCGACTTTATTGATATCGGGGTCGGATTCTGATTCCGAAAGTTGGAATAGGTCTGTCATGTCATTTATGACTTGTGCGCAAAATTTGAAGTCAATCGGAGGGTTTTGGTATTAATCTGCATTAGTTTTGGAATTCAAAAGTTCATAATTTCAATAAGCGTTGCGATTTGTAGAATCGATGTTGTTTGATGTGATTTTTGGCCTCGAGTAGGTCCGTTATGTGTTTTGAAACTTGTTGGTATATTCGGACGGGTCCCGAGGGCCCCGCGTGTGATTCAGATTGAATCTAGATCAAAGTTGGACTTGGTGCATTGCTACTGCTGCTTCTGGTGCAATCGCACCTGCGCATTTTGGGTCATAAGTGCGGCGCCGCAGGAGTGGCCCTCGAGCCGCAAAAGCAAAGTGGGCTGCCCAGGCCTGGGACCGCAGGTGCGAGGATATTTCCGCATTTGTGAGTTTGCAGGTACGGAGGACTTGTCGAAGATGCGGACTGGGCTAGCTTGGCCTAATGGCGCAGAAGCGCGTTTTGCCCGCAGAAGCGGAAGCGCTGAAGCGCGTTTGGTCTGCAGAAGAGGAAAGCCTTAGATTATGTGGGAACCGCACCTGCGATGGTTTCTCCGCAGGTGCAGCATCGCAGAAGCGACTGAGTGACTGCAGATGCAGAATCACTAGGCAAAAAAAGTCTAATTTCGAGGGTTTGATCTTATTTTCATATTTGGACTTAGAGAGTTCGGTTTGTGGCGATTTTTTGAGAGTTTTTCAAGAAACTTATTGGGGTAAGAAACTCTAACTTGGTTTTGGCTATATTACACGAATCTATTGTTGTTTTCATCATTTAATTAGTGTTTTGAGTTAGAAATTGGGGAAAAATTTTGTGAAACTCCTTAGGCTAAATTTTGGGGATTTGAAAGGTGATTTGAGGTTGGATTTGAGTAATTCTTATATGGTTGGACTCATTTTCGAATGAGTATTCAGATTTATAATTTTGGTCGGGTTCCAAGATGCGGGCCTTGGTTGACTTTTTGAGTTGACTTTTTATTTCTTTGCAAAGATCGTAATTTTATTGTTCGAAATAGTTTCCTATATTTTATATTTATGGTATTAAATTATTTTGGCTAGATTCGAGCCGTTCGGAGTTGGATAATGGGAGAAAAGGCTTACTAGTGGATTGAGTTAGCGTGTTTTGAGATAAGTATCTCGCCTAAATTTGTGTGGGGGAATTACCCCTTAGGATTGGTGTTGTTTTGTGATAATTGTGATGTATAAAAGTCGTGTACGCAAGGTGACAAATGTGTATACGGGTTAAATATGAAAATTATCGGTTTTAGCTATGTAGACTCCTTTCATGCCTTAATTGAGTTACTTTAACATGTTAAATTCTTGATCACTAGGCAATCTTCACATGCTTTACTTGCCTTATCTCTTACTTGTTAATTACCCTACATGTTTAGTTGAAGTTGTTGTTTCTTCCCGTCCTTATTCATTATTTAACCGTGAGTTCTTTGTTTGAAGTTGTTCTTCTTGGAATATTTTGTTGTTAAAATTGGTATTGAGTTATAAAGGTTGTACTTCATATTTAGGCAAGGTTATAAAGTGTGAAATACTATTCTTGTTGAGTTATTCATTTTTGGTTGTTAATGTTGAGGCTCTTGTGCACATTGTGGTTGAGTCATGGGTTATTTATTGTAAAAACACCATTATTGTTGATTTCTTTGGCAAGTTATGATATTGGGAACTTGAGATATGATTTGTGATACGTTGTGATATTGATACGCATGCGGTGGTATAAGATTTTCGGGTTGAAACACATGCAGTGAGATAAGGTGTTCTTGATACGCGTGTTGCTAGTAGGGGAACTACTTGAAGACACGCGGTGTGATAAGGTGGGCTAAAATGCGGAAAGTTATTTCGGAAAAATGATTTTCAAAACTAAATGCAAGGTTCTGGCGGTAATATAAGGAAAGATTGTGAAATGGTTTATCATTTGAAACTATGAGGCGGTACCTCAGTAATGATTCTTGTTGATACTTTACTATTACTTCACTTGTTTTTTGTTCTTTTGTTCCGTGTTTTTCTTCCATGATACAATATTTACCTTGTTCAGTGTGGCCAATCTTAGTATATTTCTTACTTGTTTCATTTTCAGTGTTATTATTATTACATGGTTAATTACTTGTTCCGTTTCTTATTTAGTCCAGTAGGGCCTTGACCTAACCTTGTCACTACTCTATTGAGGTTAGGCTTGGCACTTATTGGGTACCGTTGTAGTATACTTATGGTACTCTTATGCACATCTTTTTGTGGAGATCCAGGTACCTTCTACTAGTCTAGCTATTAGCGAGACCTCAGCTTCAGAGACTTCAAAGTATACGTGTTGGCATCTACAGGCCTCGGTGTCCTCATCTTATAGAGCTTGTGACTTGTATTTACCAGATTTGGGGGAGTTGTTGATGTTGAGTTGCGGAGTTACTTATTAGTAGTTGTTGAGTTTTGAGACTTAAATTACAATTTCCATTAATATTGCATGTATGTTAGGCTTACCTAATCCTAGAGACTAGGTGCCATTACGACATCCGACGGAGAGAAATTGGGGTCATGATATTCATATACTCTAGTTCAATTCTTTATGTTATGCTCAATTAGTTATGCATGTTGCAAAAATAATTACGTAAAAAATAATGTATACTCTAACAACTTAAGATTTACAATGAGATGGGGGCACACTTCAACGATCTGTTGCTAAGTCCCTGCAATCTCTTCATGTGTCCATATGGAACTATAATTAATTTCAGGAAAAGATCACTTTTAGCTTGCAGCCGAAACTATTTATATTCGGTAGCCACAAAATTATATATATGCAAATATATATATATATATATATATATATATATATATATTTCGGCTATTATTTTGAGAGTGACTATATAACATTATTTTCTCATTAATTTCTTTCAAGTTTTGGAAGCAAATTGTCTCTCAGTGGAGGGTTAGAGGACCGAAATTATAGTAAAGGCCCTCAGATGTTCTCAGCCTCATTTGAGATGTACCGTATTCAATTTCATTCCATACAATAATATTTGGTTAGTTATGAGACATTATGCAGAAAAAAATTCTGATATGACATTTATAAAATTTATCAAATTATGTTGTTCACATGATGTCACAGCCTAATTCCCACTCTAAGCCTTGATGACGCCAACGTCGTCGCTAGGCAAATCAACGGTGAACGATCCATTCAATTTCTCATTTATTTAATTTAAAATCATGAATTTTATTTAATAAGGGAACTAAGAGTAAATGACCATAGTGATATAAAACATAAAATAAAACATAAGAGTGAAGTAGTCCACTTATCAAGCTCATGTTGTATTAACCAACAATAAGCTCCTAAGTCATGCTGCCTAATCAATTTCATTCGCCTCCTGAATTTACACTCTTAATGATATGTTCCTACATCCACATTAAATCATGTAAGCTCTTGTTAGGATAAGTCCGTTGGAAGTTGGCCTTCAAATTCCTAACACAGTAATGGTGGTAGGCATATGACTCCTTCCATGCATCCAAAGTCTGTATAGAACATAAAATCTCACCATGCCGATCAGATATTAGACAAATACCTGAACGATGTCTGACAATGTGCTCCTTCAAGTGGTTCAAAAACCATGTCCAAGTCTCTTGACTTTCATTATCACAAATAGCAAATGCGAGGGGAAATATGCTTCCATTAGCATCTATTGCAATGACAATCAACATCTTAATATCATACTTTCATAGAGATGAGCGACATCTATTGAGATTACCGACTGACAATGTACAAAACCATCAATCGCTGGTTTAAATGCCTAAAACATATATCTGAATATGTATTCTGATATTCCCGGACTCTGCTCAAGCTTCCATTCAACAATAGTCACGGGGTTAAAGTATTGTAAAGCATCCATATACCTCGGTAGAGCGGCAAATGACTTATCCCAATTACCATAAACAATCTCAAATGCACGTTTACGCCCGAGATTTCTTTTGGTAATGAAACAGCCATATACCTGGTGGAAAGATGTTATACACTATTTAATCTTGTACCTTATGGACGATCCAATGTGTGGAATCAAGACAAGAGAAATCAAGTCAACATTCAAGTTAAAACGATTCCCATTGAATGTGTCTATATCACAAGTGTGGCTGCCAATGTATTTCCCCCACCATCCACATATTTGCTTTCAACTTTCTCATATGCAGCATCAATCACAACCTTGAAACCATCTACGTCAAATAAATTTATATACTTGCGTAGATGACTCATGAACTCCGATCTCACGACAGTATTTTATGTTGTAAATTCGCACTGTCCTGCTAAGGCGCGCTTTATCAGCAAAAAGTATATATTTTGACAGCTCTGTTGGTCTAGATTTATTCTACATAGTTGTTCGAACATCATCAAGATCCCATGTGAGGGCATCCACAACCGGCATACTGGACAACTGATCAAGGTAGGGAATCTCTCTTGAATGAAAGGGCACATAGGACTCATACACTCTGGGTCTAATGGTAGGAGGAGTCTGCATATATGGAGTATGGTCATTGGTGATGTCATGCTCCCTCGTCAAATCAGGTTGCTCATTATCATTCTCATTCTCATCAGTAAAGCGTGTTTCCTCATCATTCTCGCCCTCATCGGGGAAAGGTGTATTATCTCCAGGCTCATCAATATTGTTGTCATAATCACTATCATCTTCCTGACTCTATGCATCTGCTAGATCCTGATTAAATATATTATCTTCGGGCAATTAATAAGGGCATGACCTTCATGTTGCTCGTTTTCACTGCACAACTAATAAAATAATGAATTTTTCAAAGTCATCCCAACAATATGTATTAACTTTATCTCTTAACATACAACTTATAATTTGTTGATAGCCCATGATGCACATTATCAAGTTGTTGATGACTCACAGATGGACCAGCATGATCTAAACTACCAAAATTGGGCATATTCCAACCGTTGGTTGGTTCATAACATGTAAAATTTGTATCTGGCCGGTACCCTCCTTGGAAGATATGAGTGTTAGTATGAATATGATACATAAAAAAGTCATACTAAGAAAAGGAAAATTGAAATTTACCACTCGGCGTGTGAATTATGTAAACTTGGGAGAAATTATGTCCTCGCTCCTCATTCGGCATGGAGATAAGTTTAGATATAGCCGAACTCTTTCAAGTGGAACCTCTTCGAATAAAACTGCTTCAAAAATACCACCATATGATTGAGGGTTATCTCTATTTTTTTGGAACCTCAATATTGCGGACATCTTCAGACTTAACTTACATTTCTAACTTTTTTATCACAAGAAGTTCCTAGTGTTCATCCAGAGTCCTCAAAAAATCTTTTAGAGTTTTATTGTTTTCGATGTTAAACTTAAAATAACAAGCAACCCCTTGTGGAGTAAGCGAATATGGATATTTTCCGGTTACATTAATATTAACTAAACGTTTGCTCATACTCATTCTTTTGTATATCAAAGATATCTGTCTTTCATACTCCAATATGAGTGGCAACTTAACAATATACTGTGGAGAACAACTATAGTGTACTGAGTTATTCTCCACGACAACTTCACCCCTTAAATATAATGCAATCCTAATTTTTCGCTCTTCAGACATTATGGCAAAATGCAGAAAAAGCTAAGTAAACAAATATTTCGGAATGAGTAATGAAAATAAAAAGGATGTTGAAGACTGAATTTTTGAAGAAGGAATGAAGCTCCTTAAATAAACAAATATTCTATGCAAGGGGCAAAATAATTGGAGGGTATAGCACATTTATTAAATGCGCTTGTATACGGTGAAATTGGAGGGTCCAATTCCTCATCATCGAGGCAGCCCAGATGATCGCCTCGAAGGATTGAAGTTGCAAGGTTATGATCGAGTTTTCTCTCTCAAGGTTCATCGACACTCAATCTTGGGACAATGTTGACCACGGCTATGGTAGAAATGGGGAGTTTCCAAGGTACACGGCTAGGACTGACAGAGTCTAGTGGACTACCCTAGCCTTGAACCAGGGTGTCATGTAGTTGTCCCATCACTTTATCTTTGTAATTAATGCATTTTGTACTATATTAGGATTCTCCTCATATATAAAGGGGATCCTCATCATTTTAGAAGGTTCTGTTGCTTTAGTTGCTCCACACGAAATATACAAGAAACATTCTCTTTGCACTCTAACACACTCTCTTGATATTATTGCTTCTATTTATCATTTTCATATTAGTTCATCATTGTTCTTCATTTATTGCTTATCATTGGCTATAAGGAGCTTTCATTAATTTTACTCCAACTGTTAATCATACTTCGATTACCTCCGATAGCTCCCAGCCGAGCTCCGGAGTTGACCTCGAGGCTCCCGAATCGACAAGCTCGAGGCCCCGATAATTAGCCTATCGGTTTGGTTATCATCCTCATTCCTCATTCCTATTTCGTTTCTAAGTTTCACACATAGCATCGACCACTTAATAAACTAGCATAAAAATAGATCACGTATTTTTAGAATCCCATAATCAAATTTAATTGTTATTACCATTTTCACGGTAAATAATTTGGCGCCCACCGCGCACAAATACAAAACTTGAGGGTCGAATGAGCTCGAGTCGTAACCCGATTCGGAGACTGGACCCAAAATTGTTAACTAAATATGCCTAAGAGCAAAGCGTAAGAGCCATTGTCGCCAGCCCACATAAAAGGTCGCTTTGAACCAAGGCGTAAGAGCTATTGTCGCCAGCCCGCACAAATACAAAACTTGATGGTCGAATGAGCTCGAGTCGTAACCCGATTCGGAGACTGAACCCAAAACAGTTAACTAAAATATGCCTAAGAGCAAAGCGTAAGAGCTATCGTCGCCAGCTTGATGAGCCTCAGGGCCACACACATAGAAGGTCGCTTCGACCCAAGGCGTAAGAGCCATTGTCTCCAGCCCGCAATGAGAGGTCTCTTTGACCTAAGGTGTAGGAGCCATTGTCTCCAGCCTGATAAGCCTCAGGGCCACACGCATAAAAGGTCTCTTCGACCAAGGCGTAAGAGCCATTGTCGCCAGCCTAATGAGCCTCAGGGCCATATCACGAACCCAAGGATCCTTACCAACTCAAAGACCAGTTCACCTGGCGAAATTCAAGACAGAAAAAGATACAAAAGAAATAAATCTGCAAGGTTTTCTTTTATACACACATGCAAAAAAACGCAATCTCCATCTATAAACATGCTTTGAAAATGCTATATACAAATGGCGAAATCTACGCCTCTTTGGAGCTACAGCCTACTGGCCTCATCTTTGCTTTCTTCGGTGTTGGACACAAGTAACCGAGCATCACGCTCATCCGCCCTCGCTCGCGCCAACTCTTCCGAGAGGACGAAACCTATAGAACAGATTTCGTCGAGGGTCTTTCTTCGAGACTTGCAACGAGCATATTCTTTGATCCTCTCTTCGCGGTCGAGGATCCCTCTCAGCTCAGCTTGAGCATCAGCAGCGTCCTTTATATAGATCGCCATCTCCTGGTCAGCCTTAGCTCGGCTCATTACGGCTTCAGCCTAAGCATCAATGACCTAGGCCCTGACCTTCGAAAGCTCGGACTCAAGTTTCACAATTATATCCATTTGGATCAAAGCGCTATCACGAGCTAAGCAAAGTTGAGCCTCAAAAGTGGGAACCTTAGCCAGAACACCCTTCCCCTCTAAAGACCGAGCCTCCGCCCGAGCTTTTAGCTCGCCATGCTCATGCCTGGCTCGGCCAGCTTCATCCCGAAGGTGCTCCAAGGCCTCCGTCTTTTTTTGCAACTGAAACAAATGAAGTGTTAGTCTCAGAAGCTAGAAGGCGGAATGCATGCTCACCTGAGATAGGAAATTACCTGCGCCTTCAAGCAGTTCTCATAATTCAAGCTCCGGCTCACCTCAAACCGCAATTGCACCAACTAGACTTCCTTTTAATCACAAAGGAGCCTAAGGGATCTCTCCTCATCCAGAGCCTTCCGCAGCTTGGCTTCACAATGAAGCAGCCCGGACTTAAGCTTGTCGAAGGTCTGCAAAAGAAAACCTAATAAGGAAGGGAAGGCGCGAAGTTCGAAAGGTCTGTGCCGAAACTCACCACGGAGTGAAGCCGTTGGGCTTCCTCGAAGGCCAAGCGCACATCTGCTAACCTAGTTCCCCTAGCTCTGAAAGGATCGATTCCGTTCGAGGCACGGTCGCCCGGTGTATGCGACCCCGGGTTTCCAGTATCTCTCGAAGTACTATCGATAGAAAACGAAGGCAATAACAACGGAGAAACCCTTTTTCCAGAACCAGGAACCATGGACGCGGCAGGCTCGGACGATGCTTCCGCTCCGAAGCCCCCGTCCAATTTTGCCTTGATTTGAGCATCATCGCCCTGTAAAAGCGTCTATCCCTTATTGTCGTTGTTCTTTAGCCCAAAAGTTGGCAACCCTACCCCCTCTCTAGAGGAGCACGGTCTCGCCTCGAAAGGCTCTTCGATGCCTACAACAGCAAGATTAATATGCATAAAGGGAAAATGCCTCTCCAAATGAAGGAAGGGAAAGGAATAAATAGCACAACACGCACCGTGATGTTTTGCTTCCCATCTGCCCCAAGACAAAGCTTGCCACTTGCGCTCATCGCAGGTCGAGTGGATCGCCAACTTCTGCACCAAATCCGGCAGATCGGGAATGGCGCCCGGCGCCCATGAAATCGCTGCAGAAAAAGGAAAGAAGACAAGGTTACGAAATTAGCCTTCACCATAGACAAAACTGAGAAGGCACGAAATGCTCCACTTACGTATATAATTCCATTCCTCAGGGAATGGCATAAGCTCCACGGGGATAATGTCAGCGGTCCGCACTCGGACAAAGCGACTCATCCACTCCCGGTCTCCATCTTCCTCATCATCAACAACGAAGGGTGTGGACGATCAACATCGCAAGGTTAGCAGACCTCGATGGTGAAAGGGCTGGTACAACCTAACCAGATGACTGAGCGTAAGTTCAAGTCCCGCCTTCTCCACGAAAAATCTCATCATCAACACTATTTGCCAAAATGACGGGTGGATCTATGCCAAAGTAACTCGATACTCCAAATAGAAGTTGAGAACAACCCTATTAAGGGGGGCCCAGTGTAAAAGGATACGTGTACGCATTCAAAAATCCATCGGCGCAATCCGTGATGCCCTCATTCAGGGAAAATGTCTATAACACTACTTTCTCCCCCCCCCATCCGCAGTCTTTCTCACTAACTCAATGTGCTCCTCTCCTATCAAAAAAGTAACTTCAAGGTATACTCTCATTGGTCCTGAACGCCGGAGGCGGAACTCTCCCCTCCCTGCCGAACAGACCCCGATGTAGCAATCAGCTATGGCAAAATTAGAGAGCTAAAGCAGGAATCTGTGCTAGTACGCTAGTACTGAAGTGATGAGAGACTTAACGCAGAAAAAGAAGGGTAACTACTTAAAATGATGGGATCTCCAAAGGAGCATAAGTGACCCTATATATGGAAAAATCGGCAGTGATTCACCTGCCTAAAAGGCCAACAGCATCATCGCTAGTCCCGAGGTGGTACCCAACCTTGAGGACCTCCATCAAAAGGGAGATAGGATCTAAGAAGCCAATAACATCATTACCAGTCTTGAGGTGGTACCCGGCCTCGAGGACCTCTATCAAAAATGAGTTAGGCTCTAAAAAAGGCCAACGGCATCATCGCCAGTCCTGAGGTGGTACTCGACCTAGAGGACCTCCATCAGAAAAGGGTTAGGCTCCAGGAAGCCAATGACATCATTACAAGGCTCGAGGTGGTACCCGGCCTCAAAGACTTTTGTTAAAAAGGAATTAGGACTCTAAGGAAATAAGCATTTAAACTCCACTCATATGGGCTTGGCCCCGGGGTACCGTCTGTGTTCGGACAAACCCTCTTCCAGGATCAATGCAAGTTTCCAGGAGATCCGAATTTGAACGAACCTCCACTCGAGGACTACCCTCGAAAGATCAAAGGCAATCCCTGACCACGGGCCTCCGAGCAAATTTCTCCTTAAAGGTTACCGCGGAGCCTAAGTGATAAATCACGGTTTCAAGTCTCGAAGCGTTACTTTCATTCGACTCGAAGTAAGGAGCCCGATGACCCGAGTTTATCGATCCAAGGAACGGCAAAGGGCTCCACGAGAAGCCATACTAATCAATCAAAGGTCAAACAAATACTCACACCTGGGTTCAATATTGGCAATAGCCGATAGAGTCACGCATTCAAAGTCTCCATAAGTGCAAATGAAAAGAAATATAGCAAGATAAACTTGGGAAAACATCCTTGTATTCATAAAACACTTGATTACAAGAGCCCTCGAGGGGTCATAACATCTGATTACAAAAGGCCCACAAGGGGTCCTTACACAGAAACAAAGAAGCAAAAAAGGTACATATGCAAGAGAAGCCTAGAGTCTAACCAATTCTCGAGGGTTCATCCTCGGCGATGGTATCCTCGAGCGTCATCCCCTCGGGTATACATCCTAAGCAGTAGTATCGTTTACCACCACCGCCTTGGGGGTCTCGTCACGGTCTTCCAAAGCAGTGTCTTCAATGAAAAAGATGAAGAGGAGGAAAGTGGAGAAGCAGGAAGGGATCAAAAAATGAGATAGCCCGCCAAAGGATGAGGACCCTCATCGGCCAAGAGAACCTCGGACCGATAAGAGACTTGGTGAGCACCGGCCTTACTTGCACGACTACTTTGAGTCCACTTCTTGGGACATTAAGCCGTGCAAGCTACCGGTCAGAGGTGCCACTCCACACCAGGAAAGGAAAAAGGGGCGAAGTGCCATATTGGGCCGGGGTATGAAGGTGAGCAGTCGTGTATAGTCCGAACGCTCTCCCGAGCAGCAGTGTAGAGTTCAAACATCCTCCTAAGTCATAGGATGTAATCCCCACTACCTCATCACATCGAACCAACAACGACAGCAATAACAACCGTAACAACAACAACATCGATAAGACAGTATAATCTCGCTCGGCAAAGAACAGCCCAGGCAAAAGGCCATGGCGTGGCTGATGAGAACATCACCATAAGGCTTTAAGGTCATAGACCTCAAACATGGTGGGTAGCAATGGAGGAAGATAATGGGAAGAAAAGGATGGAAAGATGTTGAAAGGCACTTGGATAGAAAGATAGTGCTGGAAGGCCCCCATTTATAGGGGGTGATAGTAAGGACAATAACGCCATCAATGCCTTTGAAAGAAGGATCGGCAGGCGCAATCAATGCGCCATTGGAAACTGGATCAACGACGATACGATCGCTTTGAAAAATGGGAATCGGAAGCGCATTGAATGATTCTAAAAAGGAAGTCCATGGGATGTCTCGGTTATCGTGAAGGCTTACATCATAAGTATGTTATCATCAACGTAACATCATTGCAAGAAGTCCGAAGAGTCGGATGTCAGAATCCTTTCTTATCACTCCTCTCTAAGAAATGTGAGGACTATCTGTATACGGTAAAATCGGAGGGTCCAATTCCTTATCATCGAGGCACCGCAGATGATCGCCTCAAAGGCTCGAAGCTGGAAGGCTATAATTGAGTTTCCTCCCTCGAGGTTCATCTACGCCCGATCTTGGGACAATGTTGACCATGGATATGGTAGAAATGGGAAGTTCCCAAGGTACACGGCTAGGACTAACAGAGCCTAGTGGACTACCCTAGCCCTGAACCAGGGTGTCATGTAGTTGTCTCATCACTTTATCTTTATAATTAATGCATTTTGTACTATATTAGGATTCTCTTCATATATAAAGGGGATCCTCATCATTTTAGAAGGTTTTGTTGCTTCAGTTGCTCCACACGAAATATACAAGTAACATTCTCTTTGCTCTCTAACACACTCTCTCGATATTATTGCTTCTATTTATCATCTGCATATTTGTTCATCATTGTTCTTCATTTATTTCTTATCATTGGCTATAAAGAGCTTTAATTAATTTTACTCCAACTATTAAATCATATTTCGATTACCTCTGATAGCTCCCAGCCGAGCTCCAGAATCGACCTCGAGGCTCCCAAATCGACAAGCTCGAGGCCCCGATAATTAGCCAATCGATTTGGTTATCATCCTCGTTCCTCATTCTTATTTCGTTTCTAAGTCTCACACATAGCATCGACCGCTTAACAAACTAGCATAAAAATAAATCACGTATTTTTAGAATCCCATAATCAAATTTAATTGTTATTACCATTTTTACAGTAAACAACGCTATATGTATAGCGCATTTAATTTTTGTGTTATACCCACCAATTATTATGGGTCAGTCAATTAACTGGTATAACGCATGTAATACATGCGCTATACCTTAACGAACAAACGTGTTGTTAAGGTATAGCGCATGAATTTCATGCGCTATACATAAAAAAGTCATCAGTAGTTTTTTCACATATTTTGGTTGTTTGAGTCCAAAAACTAACACTTTGGTTCCGGACTCGTGAAAATAATAGGCAAAACCCATAAATATCTACTAGAAATTTCCAAAATCCGGCGTCACAAGTGCACGAGCAATCTAGTAGAATATACAAAACCAACTACAACTAATGTCTGAAGTAAAATAGACAGAAAAGTAAATACAACAAGGACGAAACTTCGGGTGCTACAGAATGGAGCATATGAAAAAGATCACTACTAGGGGTCTGGGTAACGGGGATGCACGCCTGACTGGCCACCAGATGTGCCTGCCTCAGATCCTGCACGATTAGTGCAAAAGTGTAGCATGCATGCGTAAATAACGTGTACCTAGTAATTATCTAGTCTCACCTCAAAGAAGTAGTAACTAGGAGTCGACATCGACACTTACTATAGGTCAATAAATAAAGTGCTGGAATTATAAATCGGCATGAAATATAACAATAACAATAGAATAAGAAAACAACAAATATTGATCTTTTAACAGAATGACAAGTTTAAAATCTCCAATTATCACATGCCAATTTTGCCAAATACGGGCTATCAAAGTAATTATCAAATCTCAAGTCATGAAGGAAATATCAAGTATAACCGAACTCCTAGAGATATCACGCACGAATTATGCCAAGGTTGTATGATCCAATCCTGAATAACCATGTACACTACCAAGGGTAGCCAACCATTGATGCATCTAAATATAATGCCGAGACGTTCGGCCCGATCCACCAAAATAGAGAAACTCTACAAACTACGATCAAAGACTACTATACAAGAATAGTACTCAAAGAAGGTATAATTCTCACTACCAATCAAGTATTCCGCTAAAAACTCAAGAAAATGAAGCTCGGTCTCATAAAACCCCGTATCCAATTTTAATTATAAATTCAAGTAATTAAACTAACAAGTTGGGTTCAAATAATATAAGTATTGCATGGTAAAGTATAAGTCTACTCGGATATAAGCATGATTTTTAGCTATGTACGGACTCTCATCACTTCGTGCATATGTCGCACCCACAATTATTCCCAAATAATAATTTAAACACCTACGAGGATAATTCCTTCATACAAGGTTAGGCAAGAGACTTCATTCGCTTTCAAGTTCACTACTCGGCTCTTCAACAACACTAATTACCCCAAAACGGTGCCAATCAATCCAAAACTAATCAATATATGCTCAAAAGTTTATATTTTAACTATTAGAGTAATTACCCAACCCAGTTTGAAAAAACTCCTAAAAGTAACCCCGAGCCTACGTGCTTGGATTCCGGAAATTCTTCGTAGATAAATGTTACCCATAACCTCACAAACACAAATATATAATTTCTACTCCATTCCATAATCATTTTCGTAGTCTAATCCCATTTTTACTAAAACCTAAGGTTTTTAATAAAAGCCTAAAATTTTCACAATTTACATGTTAAAATCTACCTAAAATCTATATATTAAACTCACATTCTGTAGATACTGCTTACCTCAAGATGGTAGGGGAAAAACCTCTCCAAAGAGCTCTATAATCGACCAAGAGTTGAGAAAAATGAACAAAATGAGCCTAAGTCCCGTGTTTTAAAATGTTACTTCCCAGTGAATCCTTGTTCGCGATCGCTACAATGCCCTCGCGATCGCGAAGGCAAAATAGCCAAGTCCCTAAAAATGCACTTCGCGAATGCGAAGGATTGCCTGTCGTACCCTTCGCGAATGCGTGAGGCTATTTGCAGACGCGAAGACCAACAGCCTGATCCCTCCCTAGTTAGCTTTACCCTATGCGAATGCGAACCCATGTACACGAACACGATGGCCAGCGGCCCAGAGCATCGCGATTTCGAGCTCTTTATCATGAACACGTAGAACAAAATTCCCCCTATCCCAATTCCTTTATCGCGAACGCAAGGCCTTCTCCCCGTTCACGAAGAAGGAAACCAGAACAACAAATTTGAGGAATTTGAACTTAGCTCCTGGTGGTTCAAAACTCACCCGAGCCACCTGGGACCCCATCCAACTATACCAACAAGTTCACAAATATAATATGGACCTGATCGAAGCCTCGGAACACATAAAACAACATCGAAACAAAGAATTGCACCCTAACACCATGTTGATCAACTTAGCACTTCAAACTTCTTCAACTAGCTCTGAACGCGACGAATCATACTTAAATAATTCTGAATGACACCAAAATTTGCGTACAAGTCATAAATCACCATACAGACCTATTCTAAAGCTCAGAGTCCCAAACAGACATTAATAACACTAAAGTCTACTTCAAATTTAAATTTAAAGAACATGAAAAATTTCAAGGTGCCAACTTTCAACACTAAACGCCGAAATGCTCCCAGATCACCCGAAACTCGATCCGAATGCATGCCCGAGTCCAAATTTTCATATGAACCTATTGGAACCATAAAATCTCAGTTCTGAGAGTATTTACTCAAAATGTGGACTCAAGTCAAACTTGGCCACCTTAGGCTATTATTAAGGAACTAAGTGTTCCAATTTCAACCCGAACCCCTCAAAAACCAAACTAACCATCCCCCTAAGTCGTAAAAAGTAAAATCAAATATGAAAAGTCTCAAATAGGAGAACGGGGATCTAGAAAGAAAAATGACCGGTTGGGTCATTGCATTCTCCACCTCTTAAACAATCGTTCGTCCTCAAATAGACCTAGAATCGTACCTGGAGTGATGAATAATGTGGATATCTGCTCCATATGTCCTCCTCGGTCTCCCAAGTCGCCTTCTTGACTGGTTGACCCCTCCACTAGATCTTTACCGCAGAAATCTTCTTAGACTTCAACTAGCGAACTTGCCTATCAACAATGGAAACTGCCTCCTCCTCATAACCCAAGCTCTCGTCTAGCTGAATTGTGCTATAATCTAACACGTGGAATCTATCAGCATGGTACTTCCGGATCATAAACACATGGATAACCGGGTGAACTCTCGATTGACTTGGAGGCAAAGCAAGCTCGTAAGCAACCTCCCCGACTCGCCTCAACACCTCAAATGGGCAAATAAACCTCGGACTCAGCATACCCTTCTTTCCGAACCTTATGATACCTTTTATCAGCGAGATATTCAAGAGAACTTTCTCACCCACCATAAATGATAAATCACACGCCTTTTGATCCAGTAACTCTTTTGTCTTGACTGTGTTATGCGAAGTCGCTCCTGAATCAATTTTACCTTATCCAAGTCATCCTTTACCAAATCAGTATCGTAAAACCTAGCCTCGCCTGGCTCAAAACAAATGATGGGGGAGTGACATCGCCGACCATATGAAGCCTCAAATGAAGCCATCTTAATGATAGACTGATAATTATTGTTATAAGCAAACTCGACCAACAGTAAGAATCGATCCCATTGCCCCGTCGAAGTCAATCACACATGCTCTAAGCATATCTTTTAGAATTTGAAATGTCGGCTCCGACTACCCGTTGGTTTATGGATGAAAGGCTGTGGTGAACTCTACTCGGTTACCCAACTCGCTATGTACTACTCTCTATATATGCGAAGTGAATTGAGGGCCTATATATGAAATGATGGAAATAGGCAATTGGACAATCTCCTAAATACAAATCTGGGCCAACCTCTCTGAAGAGTATTTAATCACAACCGGAATAAAGTGCGCCAACTTGGTCGGCTTGTCGACAATGACCCTAACAACATCAAATTTCCTCAATGTCCGCGGTAATCCAACTATGAAGTCCATAGTAATGCACTCCCACTTCTACTCCGGTATAACCATCTGTTGAACTAAGCCACCCGGCCTGTAGTGCTCACACTTAACCTCCTACAATTTAAACATATTGCCA
Organism: Nicotiana sylvestris; assembly: GCF_000393655.2. Classification (NCBI taxonomy): domain Eukaryota; kingdom Viridiplantae; phylum Streptophyta; class Magnoliopsida; order Solanales; family Solanaceae; genus Nicotiana; species Nicotiana sylvestris. The sequence continues at coordinate 150,139,154 of NC_091065.1, read as the reverse complement.
CATACTCAACTATGTCCTTCTTCACCTGCCACCACCAGTAATGCTGCTTCAGGTCACGATACATCTTCATAGCACCTGAATGAATAGAATATCGCGAACTGTGTGACTCTTCTAGAATCACCTCCCTCAAGCCATCAATATTAGGAACACATAGGCGAGCCTGGAGTCGCAAAACACCATCATCTCCAATAGTAACCTCCGTGGCACTACCTTGTAGCACCGTTTATATAAGAACCAACAAGTGCAGATCATCATACTGACGAGCCTTGATCCACTTAAATAATGAAGACTGAGCCACAACACATGCAAGAACTCGATTGTGCTCTGCAATATCTAACCTCACAAGTCTATTAGCTAAGGACTGAATGTCTAAAGCCAATGGCCTCTTCCTTGCTGAAATGAATGCCAAACTACCCATACTCTCATCCTTTCTTCTCAAGGCATCCGCAACCACATTCGCCTTGCCCGGATGATAAAGGATAGTGATATCATAATCCTTCAGTAACTCAAGCCACCTGTGCTGCCTGAGATTAAGATTCCTTTGCTTAAATAAATGCTGCAAACTATGGTGAACGGTGTAAACCTCGCACGACACCCCATAAAGGTAATGCCTCTAAATCTTGAGAGCATGAACTATCGCGACCAACTCCAAATCATGAACTGGGGTAATTATTTTCATGGGGCTTCAGCTAACGTGAAGCATATGAAATAACTCGTCCCTCCTGTATTAGTACACGACCCAAGCCAATGCGTGAAGCGTCACAATACACAGTATACATCTCCGATTCGGAGGGCAACACTAACATTAGTGTTGTAGTCAGTGTAGTCTTGAGCTTCTGGAAGCCCACCTCGCAATCATCGGACTATCTGAACGGAGTACCCTTATAGGTCAATCTGGTCAAAGGTGCTGCAATAGATGAGAAGCCCTCCACAAACCGACAATAATAACCTCCTAACCCCAAGAAACTCCTAATCTCGATCGCTGTGGTAGGACGAGGCCAACTCAAAACTGCCTTGATCTTCTTGGGATCTACCTTAATACCCTCACCTGATACAATATGTCTCAAGAACACCACAGAATCTTATAAGAACTAACACTTGGAGAACTTAGCATATAGCTTTTGTTCCTGCAAGATCTGAAGCACAACTCTCAAAATGTTGCTCGTGCTCCTCCATAATATGTGAGTAGATCAATATGTCATTAATGAAGACAATGACAAATGAGTCAAGATATGGCCTGAACACCCGATTCATTAAATCTATAAATGGCGCTGGGACATTAATCAAGTCGAAGGGCATCACTAGAAACTCATAGTGCCCATACCTAGTTCGGAAGGCCATCTTCGGAACATCCGAAACATGAATCTTCAGCTGATGATACCCAGCCCTCAAGTCGATCTTGGAGAACACCCTGGCACCCTATAACTGGTCAAAAAAAGCATCAATGCACGACAACAAGTACTTGTTCTTAGTGGTAACTTTGTTCAATTGGCAGTAATCAATGCACATACGCATACTCCAATCCTTCTTCGTTACAAACAATACCGGTGCGACACAAGGTGACACACTCGGCCTGATGAAACCCTTCGCGAGAAACTCTTCAAGATGTTCCTTCAACTCCTTCAGAGCCATGTAGTATGGTGGAATAGAGATAGGCTGGGTGTCTGGCTCCAAATCAATAATGAAATCGATATCATGCTCTGGTGGCATGCCTAATAGATCTAAGGGAAATACATTGAAGATCTCCCACACCACGGGTACTAAATCAATCGTGAGAGTCTCTATAGTAGTATCTCGAACATAATCCAGACAGGCAAAACAACCCTTCTCGATCATATTTCGAGCCTTCAAGAAAGAGATAACCCGGCTAGATATATTGATAGATGAACCCCTCCACTCTAATCTAAGCAACTCCGGCAGCGCCACGGTAACAGTCTTGGCATGGTAATATAGAACGGCGTGGTACAGAGACCATCAGTCCATGCCCATGATGACCTCAAAGTCGATCATATCAAGCAGCAGAAGATCCGCTTTGGTCTCATAACCATAGAAAGTCACAACATAGGACCAGTAAATCTGATCTACATTAATAGAATCGCCAATTGGCATAGATACATATACAAGAGCACCTAAGGACTCACGAGATACATCCAAATAAGGAGAAAATAGGGAAGACACATATGAATATATAGACCTTAGATCAAATAGTACTGAAACATCATTACCGCAAACAAAAATAATACATGTGATCACTCGTCTGCATCTAGTCTGGATGGGAAGGCATAGAACCTCGCTGGAGCATCACCTGGCTGTCCTCCACCTCCAGGGAGACCCCTACCCACCTATCCTTCGCCTCTGGCTGGCCGGATGGGCGGTGCGACAACCGGTATGGTGATCATGGGCTGATGGCCCTACTGTACTGCCTTCTACCGAAGCTTGGGGAAAAACCTCCTTATATGACCCAGCTCCCCACACTCATAGCAACCTCTCGGTGCAGAAGATGGCTAAGCCTGGGTCTGACACTAGTAACCTGAACACCTACTGGAAGAACCTTGAATAGCTAGTGGATGGTAGGCGCTCTTTGAAATGGCGCTGAAGTAGCACCATACTAGAGCACCCCAAAAAGGCGGTGGTGCTGAATACATGGGCCTGCTAGATTGACCCCTCACAAACTGACATCTTCCCCCAGATGGAGCACCATTGAATCCTCCT